>NC_143505.1:9427500-10052500 GCF_051622355.1 Phaseolus vulgaris
TTTATTGTGTTAGTAATAACCTGATTGGTTATTTTTGTTCAACATTTTTGCTCCATTTAATTCTTTCTTTTTTCATGTTATTCATTTTAGTTTTCTCCGCCTTAACTTTCCTATCAACATGACTTTATTACCCACGTTCTATGTCTCCTCCTCCTCCTCTTTTTATTGAACAAAAACCTTAAAATTTCATTGTCATTTGTCAGATATAGATTTGAAGTTTACAATAATTAAATGCAGTTTGTCCTTCATAGCTTTATCCTTTAATTTCTATGTTTTTTTGGTAATTCCTGAGTGTCAGTGTGATAATTGCCATGATTTGGGAGTAACTACATTTTAACCATTCACGATACCTTTTATATAAGCCAAATATTAAGATGGTCTATGAAGAAGAAGATAAACGGTTAAAAAGCAACCTGCAAGCACTTTTGAAGTTGCATTTGTTCTTCCCCTTGGATTTGGGGAATTGCTACCAAGATTCTTCTTTAATGGTCATTTCATTTCAGTACTTGATTGTTTAATGAAATAATTGAGTTACTCCTATTTCTCTATCCTCTTGCCTTTATCAGAGCATGATGCTTTTAATAGATAAAACATGTGGCTTGGACTAAGATTTGATATGGATTATTGATAGGACTACGCAGGAGAAAAGGATGTGATCTTTTGTGGTGTGTTCGATGGTCATGGTCCTCTAGGCCACAAGGTTTCACAATTTATTCGTGACAATCTGCCCTCAAAACTGTCCGCAGCAATCGAAATTTCACAGCAGAAGGCAATAAAATTTTATGATGCCAATGATGCAGACACTTCTAGTTTTGATGATGGCTACGATGACAGTAACCAAATGTCACTTGCTTCATGGGAGGGATGCTTTCTGAAATCCTTTAGTGAGATGGATGAGTACCTTGCTCGGGAAATTAACACTGACAGCTATTGCAGTGGTTGTACCGCTGTGACTTTAATTAAACAGGTATAACTACTTGTTCACAACAGCATTCCCCAGTACTAGTCAAACACTTTTAAATTATGGAAATAACTATATGCATCACTTTCCCACCTAAAATTTCAGGGTGACCAGCTGATAGTTGGCAATTTGGGCGATTCTCGTGCAGTTCTTTGCACAAAGGACAAGGACCAACTCATTGCTGTTCAACTCACTGTTGACTTGAAACCAGAGATTCCAAGTAGGTCTAGGTTTTTTCCTCAATTTCCAACTCTTACTAGACCATAAAATCTCGAGTTTAAACCATCTTTTCTTCAATTTCTGTCAGGTGAAACCTCAAGAATCGTTAACTGTGAAGGAAGAGTGTTTGCAGCGGAAGAAGAACCAGACGTGTACAGAATATGGATGCCTGATGATGACTGCCCTGGACTAGCCATGTCTAGAGCCTTTGGGGATTTTTGCCTCAAAGATTATGGCCTCATCTCAGTTCCTGATGTATTTTACAGAAAAATTACCCCACAAGATCAATTTGTGGTTTTGGCAACTGATGGGGTAAGCAACATTACGATGTCACCTTAGTATAATTGATCTCAAATTGCAAGTTATATTATATATTACTGGTTATTGTTTCTCTCACTTCATATATTCTCCCAATCCAAATACATATTGCAAATAGGTTAACCTGTTCACTTGATTCTTATGATTGTCCCCATTTAAAGTTTAATCCTTATTAGAGAAAATTGTAAATTTTAGTCCCTTCACTTACATAAAAGTTAAGTATCGGTCTCTATTGTTAACATACCATTACAAATTTTTCTGGCAGTGATAAATCGCCACAAAAAACTATTAAGGAACTACAACTTCTGGTTTCTTCATAAAGAAACTAAACCTTGAAATGTGGACAGCTATAGGGCCTAAATAATAGTTTAACCTGTGCTAGTATTTAGTCAAATCATGGAAGCAATTAGTTAGCTTTACAAACATCGATTTGAATGACCAAAATATTATATTTTCTGTTTTCTACACAGATATGGGATGTGCTCACTAACCATGAAGTAATAAGCATAGTTGCTTCTGCACCAAGGAGGTCCGTGGCAGCCAAGTTGTTAGTGAAGCGTGCTGTAAGAGCCTGGCGATACAAATATCCTGGTTCCAAGGTTGATGATTGTGCTGCCATATGCTTTTTTCTCGATGAACAACCTGTTCTATCCCATTCACAATCCCATATGAGTGGAAAAAATAGATCGTGCAGCAAGCAATTGCATCGCTCTAAAACCACTGGAAATGAAGACACTGAAACAGTGGATGGCAAGGTTGGGTTGGAACTAGATGAAGAATGGAAAGCTCTTGGAGGGTTTTCAAGAGCCAACTCTTTATCAAAACTTCCACGCCTTGCTAGGGGTATGAGTAAACGGCAATCGTCCAAGTACTATTCACCGCGTTGAGGCTCTCTAATGAAGGGTCTTCAAAGAAGTTAAATCTATGTTTTAGGAGGAAAAAAATGAATGTTTTAGGATCATATGCGTACCCTTAAAACGAGTGTGAAAAATTTAATGATGAGCTTTGTATGAAAATCTATGTTCATTTCACTCGGTGTTTAAAAAGATACCAAACTGCATGTCTACCTCAAGATGTAATAATGGTTGTTCCTTCTCAAAACATTGTCAGGGTGACCATCTAGTAATTATATAACATTATGATTGTCACCAATGGAAAAATTTGCGTTATGCGTTTTATAAATTGAATTTGTATTCTGAAGAGTGACTTCTAACGTATAAACTCAAATGGGAGTTGTCTAGGTTCCATATTCTGTCAATGATCTTAATATTTGCAAAATGGTCTGTAGTATGTTTTTGGTCTCAAGAGTTAAAAAAAACTGAGGGACTTAATTTATTTATTTGTTATGCAAATAAATACATATTGATTCCTTTTGTATGGCATGCCCACTAAAGAGTTTAAATTATTGATTGCCCTTTGACCATCCTGAGCAAACCTTACCTTAAACATTCCTCTCTTAACCACAATCTGTCACTTTTCAGAATCAGAACGTTAAACTGTGCATTTATTATTGCTTTTGTTCTACTTTTAATTTTCTACCACTAGGAACAATTAGGCAAGTGCCCCTCTTTTTATAGGTATAATAATGAATCATGGGAACACCCTGGCTTCATTGCTTGCATTGAATAGGAAGTGTCTAATGCCCTTGGTTAGTGCTTCAGTGACCATCCTTGTTGGTTGTAGTGGTGTCATGAAAGTCTTAGAAATTTAGCTTTTGCTTATAAATTTTGCCCAGTAACAATGATTTTAGACTAAAAAAAAAACTTTCAGTGGATCATATCACATAAAAATTAAGTTAAGTCTGAACAGAAATTGACATTTCCATTGAGAAAAGGCAAATTACATCGTAAAATCCTAAGGATATTTGTTATAAAGGTTAAAAAAATAAATACAGAATAATTGAAAATTCCTTGGGACTACTGATCTCCACCTTACTTGTTTACTTCAGTGAAAGCAAAATTTCAGATAATTCTCTAGCTTCCCAAACACTCATTACTACTCCCACCTTTATTTATATGATCAGAATCATAGTTGATGCTAATTTATAAACTAATAGTGAGGTAATTATATATAGATAAGAAATCTGCATATAAAGTGCATTCACCTCATACCTATGTGAATGACCTGAACCCTTACCCTTTATAAAACAAGTATTACATTAAATCTAATTCTACATAGTGCCTTGGAAAAGAGAGAAACAAAGTGGCTAGGTGCAAGTGTGGACTAATCTTCATGGTCCCAAAGATCCGCCGCACTCCTGAATGGACCATCGCTCTTGTTCACAAAGAGCTCTTCACCATCCAGAATTCTCCCCTGCAATGTATCAGTAACCAAGGAAAGAAGCAAAATTACCATGAGTTCAGGACCCAAAAGAAGGATAGAGTGAATGAATGTGTGAAATAAAAAGAAAAAATTTTCTCTACCATAATTTAAAGTAAGTTAATTATATTATGAAGTTGATAAATCTCTAATCACTTTAAAGATTCTAATCCTTGCTGATAGACAATATTTTACTTGCAAATTAAAATCCATTTATATCTAGGAATGGTTTAGTTTTGTATGACCCCAAAAGTAATAAACTGTGTTTGGATGAGTTTGAGTATTTTGATTAAAATTGAGTTTGAAGCGAAATGATTTGTGTTAGATGTTTTTATTTATAAAGCCAGTTGATTGTAAGATTTGGTATAAATTGCAAAAATCTCCTAAAATTGTTCTATTTAAAAGAAAATTATAGACCTGGAAGTAGAGGGAAACATATGAACATCTATCTAAAATTATGATAATTTTATGTGAGTCTGAAGAATAAACATGAAATATGTTATAAATGAAGTACTGGGGATTCATCATATCTTATAGTCAATAACAATGGCAGGATCTGACAAATTCTAGGTGTATGATTTTTTGCTACTAGACTAACATGAAGGACCAATTAATGTGAATAACCAATGTTCACCTGATCCTGCATCTTGCTGAGGGCCTTAAAATCTTGTTGTGGAAGTTCCCAATTGAAGACACTGACATTCTCCATGATCCTATCTGGCTTGATTGATTTGGGGATGACACTTGTCCCTCTCTGGATGGCCCACTTCACCAACACCTGCCCTGGGTTCTTGTTCGACTTGTTGGCTATCCTATCAACCGTTTGATCCTTGATCAGATTCCTCCCGTCTGATGAACCCAGTGGAGAGTAAGCCTACACTCAAATTTTTGCATTTCAATCATGACCCTTTCTCATGAAAATCAAAACCAAAATGAAGAAAATTAAACTAGTAATGTGTTGATTACAGTAACATGGATGCCATTCTTCTTGCAAGCCGCAAGCATCTTCTCATTTTTCCATCCAGGATGCATTTCCATCTATAACAAAATTGCAAATACAAGTTTAGAAAAAACGAGGTGGTGCTCAACCTTTGAGATTGTTCATTGTTCATTATCCAATACAATCCTCAACAAAAAAAATCTGTACATATATGATTTCACCTGGCAAACAGAAGGTCTTATTTCAGCAATGCTCAGCAACTTTTCAAGCTTTGCTAGAGTGAAATTGCATATTCCAATGTCTCTAACAAGCTTTTCCTCCACAAGCTTCTCCATTTCTCTCCATACCCCTTCCATGTCAAACTCTAACACGTCTCCTGCTCCAGGGGGTCTGCTAGCACCATCTTTTAGTCGAAATGGCCAATGAATCTGCATTTTATACATTAGAGTATCTGTCTTCTATTAGACATACCAAACCACATGCATCATAAATGGAAGAAAAAAGTGCAAAAAAATATATATTTCGAGCATGATAGAAGCTCATTACCAAGTAAAGATCAAGGTAGTCAAGTTGGAGTTTTTGAAGGGTACTGTTGAGAGCAGGTCTAACCCTTTCAGGGGTCAAGTCAGTGCACCTAGTAGGTATAAAAATTCACCATGAGAGTTTCTTTAAAATGTTGAAAGAACATTATTCAAATGAACTTAGAAGGATCACCCAAAGACTTTGTATTCGTAAGACCTACATCTATTTGATTATATTACCATAGTTTGGAGGTGACAAATAGATCCTTCCTTTCCACTCCTGCTTTAATTGCTGTTTGGAGTGCTTGTCCAACCTATAAGTTGATAGATAATTAGGACTATTATAGCTAAAATGGTGATCTAAATCAAAATAAACTATTAGGAAACACAAACATACTTCTTCTTCAACTCCATACTGCGAAGCAGTGTCTATGTGTCTGTAACCAGCCTGCAGCCAAAGTCGGATCATATGAGACTCAGCTCCACAAAAAGGCAAAAACTAACTTAAATTTTTTTTTTCTCCTTAAATATGTTTTAGTACCCGCAAATAGATAAATATTCTTTTTAATATTTTGAAAAATAAATGGTCTTTTTGGTTCCTTTTGGACTGCTAAATTTCGGGTAAAAGAGGCGTTTATCCAAGCAGAATAATGTCAGAAACTCGAGATCCTTAAAGAGGTGTAAAAACTCTGAAGGGGGTATTGAAGTTAAGAAATGCTCTTAAAATCTGAAATTTTGTTCTTGGAATTAAAAACACTAATTTTGTTCCACAAAAAACTGTTTTTTGTAGTATATTAAAAGTGTAACATATCTCTATCAATTTTACAATTGATTAACATGAGTAGGATATATGATTTTCACCATGTGAAGTGTCTGGGTCAGAAATCTAGTTAGATTAGCCACATTTATTGAATTCCTCTGACTTTACTATAAAAAAACCAAAGGTTAGTTCCTCAAACCAAGGAAATTACCGACATTATCCATAGAATAATACATTTGGTGCTTTTTTTTTATCAAAGACATGGATATTACCAATCGTCCCAGTCTCGCACTGGTTTTTCTAAAACTTCTTCTAGAGGCTGTTCCCAAATGTATGGCTGCTTGCTTACTACCTTCATTTCTTTTTTTTTTTCATAAATGTCAACAAAAAATATCACCTTAATGAATACTTTCATCTGCTAAACAAGCCTTGTGAATGCAAATAACATCATCAATATATCCCCTTTATCATAAAGCTTTATTCATTCATCAATGTAGAATGATAACACAGCACACACAAAACCCAACGTCCCACAGAATGCATAAAGAAACATGGAAGTGAAAGCAGGGCAGTGTAGTTACATTAACAATGGCAGTGAACACAGAATTGACTGCATGTGAACCCGACTTCCATGTCCCCAATCCAACAGCCGGTATGGTATGACCACTCGACAGGGTAAATGCCTGTGTCTTCGCTTCATGTGGCCTAACAACTTGTGCCATCTTTGAATGTTAGCTAATAACAATGGTGTTTGTTTCTTGTCACATATTATACAAGAGACTCTTTCTAAGTACCCGATCATGTAGGAGATCATCACCAATTTCCATGCACTTCAGGCTGCGTGTTCCTTTCTGCATTCACTAGGCTCTCACTCTTACACGTTTCCTACGTCTTTCTCTCTTTGCTTCTCTTCCTTGACACGTGGTTGGGAAACCGAACAATGATACTTAAGTGTGTCTTTTCTTAGTTCTTATTAGTTTTTTTAGTTAATTTTGGTAGTTAAAAAACATTATCCTATTTTTAATGTTTTTGTCATCTTTGCGGTGTTGTAAAAAAAATGCTAAACAGATTTTTTTTCGATTCTGGTTTCTCACAAAGTTATGGAGTGATATATGAAACTCAGTGATAAAAATCCACTCCTTTCTCAAGATGTGATCATTCGTGTTGAAGATGGCGTGTCCCCTAGAAATAAAAATAATTTGCTTAAGTCTCTTATTATATTACTAAATTAGTTTTATAAAAATGAATTAGATTTAAATTTAAGTTTTAATATGATATTAAATTTGGATTCGTTGTATCAACTAATATTTCTCGATTCTTACACATTTTTAATGTGATTGTATGATATTTTTAGTGTAAGAAAATATATTATAGTTCTGAATTGATTAAAAATAAAATTAATTTCAAATACATAAATAGAGAAAAATATCATCTTACTAAACTATCGAGTGAGAAAAATCGCATAAAAGTGATGTATAATAAATACGTATCTGTTAAATTGGCGTTATCGTATTTATAAGAATAAATGTGGGCTGAATTTTTATATTCAGGTTTATATCATTAAAGAGAAGTTAATACTTTGTTTAATAGTACGGAAATGTTCCTTTTAAAATAAATAAGATTGTAATTTAAAACAACGATTTAATAAATATAATACAAATATTAATTGTCTAATAAATTTATTTACTTTCGGATATAATATAGTCATATAGGTAAATCACAGTAATAACAATTTAGTGAAGCTATGAGGTGATTTTAACGAAGGAAGGCTCCTTAACCACCTGAAACCTTTAATATTAGAGTAAAATTATATCAATTTTTTTTCAAAAGTTACATATTTTGTTTTTGTTTTTTATTCTTATATTAACCCTTTATTTGTTTAAAGGATAGTATAATGAGACTTCTTATATATTATATTAACCCTGATTAATAATTTTAAAAATAATATACTGCAATATTTTTTAAGAAAAGTTGTTATGAATATTAAGACAACATAAAGTTTTTTGTTGATATTAAGATGTTAGAGGTAATAGAGACCGTTTAAAATATAAGTTAAATTATTTAATACAAAATTAATAAATATAACATTGTTGTATGTGATAATATATATCGGTATTCTTACTTATTCTTCTGTGATTGGATTATCTTAATTTTAATAGGTTAAAATTTAATATTTATATTAATTTTAATGAAAATATCATATTTACATGTATTGGTCTTTTATATGTGCAATATATAATTTAAATGAAAATATATAATATTAAAATAATAGTATACATTATAAATATTAGCGAAAATTTGTTTAAATGTCTTTAAAATATTTTGTGTTTTTTAAGCATGTAATATTATAATTTTATTGAATTAATATATAAGGTAAATTTATAAATATTGTTACAAATTTTAATATACATTTTTATATATACATGTTATAAAAATGAAAGTACTAATTTACATTTTCATATTTTTTTAATAATATTTTTTTTTTCTTTTAAGTGAAATAGCAAACAAAAATTAGTGTTCAAAATTTATTTATTAAACTATTTAACTATTTTCTTTAGGATACCAAGACGATATGTCTTTAAGTAAAACTTAGAAAATGATTTGTATGTGTTTCTTTATGTACTTGTATAAACAAAGTTAGTCTAAATAGTACATGAGATTGACTGTAGCAATTGTTGTGGGTGTTGGTCGATCAATCGCTCATTTGCTCCTTAGTACTTCACTCCTTCAGACTTCAAAACTTATTCTCCTTAATTCCTCAGTACTCGGTCGGGAGTTAACCTGCAAAAGGTTCTCTGACAATCAAGTAAGTACTCTGTGTTAAGAGTGTACAGTTTCACTGATAAAAAACGTACCTTACTCCATTGTAGAGAGTGTAGTTGTAACATATAGTTATGGACCATATGTCTAATGGGTCGAATTTAGCATGTATCAGTCTTAGTCTTAGCTAATTTCTAGGGAGGCTACCCACCCTGATTTCTCGGGACATTACCTGAATTTGATGGAATGTGAGTCTGATTCGTAGGGAGTTTCCATAACTACCTTAAGTGTCATTTATTATAACTACATTTAAACATACTTTCATTCAGTTGGTCGATCACCAAGATCAAGTGACATTGCTTGTTTGGCACTGACCGTACACTTTCTTTTCAATAATTTGGTGTTTTTTTTTGGCTACTAATGCAACATTCAAACTTTGTTATCCTCTTTTCAACGGCGATACTCACAGTTTGGGCATGCTTTACTAAAGTTGGCAAACAAGTTATAAGAACATGTATATACCTTACAACAAATAAAATATGTTCTTTGAATATTTTGTTATAGCTAAATCTCATCAATTGTCTTTCACTGCATCTATTATTGTGTATAAAACTCCTTTAGAACTTGTGTTCACTAACGTTGGGGGATTCTCCTGAATTATTACTTCAAATTATGCAAAATATTACACTGATTTCCTATATACTTTATTAGAATATACTTGGTTTTATCTTCTTCATTTAAAACAATAAGTTTCTTTTGTTTTCATGCATTTAAAAACTTTTGGTGAAAACCAAGTTGGTCATTAGTTGAAGTGTGAACAAAATAGTTCTATTGATCGAAAAATGGTCATCTAACTAAAATTGGTCTATCTTTTCTTGATAATGCCTCTCTTCCTCTTAAATATTAGGAGAAGCCTTTATAGTTGCATTTAACATTTTAATGTTTTAACCACTCTTGTGCTTGATAATCATAACCTTGTGAAATCTTGTTCAATGAGAAACTTGATTATAGTTTTTTCAAAAAATTTATTGTTTGTTATCCTCTCTTAAGATCTTATAACAAACATAAGTTTGATTTTATATAATTTATTTGTCTCTTCTTAGGCTATAGTTCAAAACATAAGGGTTATATATGTTTCTCACCATCTGGCAAGAAATATATCTCCTATCATGTATTTTTAATGAAAATTTTCTCCTTACTCTCTAACTAATAATCCTATTTGCGCCTTACTCAAGATGGATTAATAGATGTTCAAGACCTAACTCTTTACAAATCTATAGTTGAAACATTACAAAGTCTATCATACATGCATCAACTTCATGAACATCATTACAAGGTTATTGTTCCCGGTTGACTCGATTGCCTTCGTACTTCTAACGACGATCGCACGCCCAATTCTCTCTGCCTAGGTTTGTGCCTTTCTTCGATCAAACACCTTGTACCTGCAAAGACAAAGGGACGCTCTAAAGGCCGTTTGCACTCAGATGCTCAAGTCAATACTGGGCAAGGAAACACCAATGTGTATCTCAGCTCTCGTTTCAAGAACTGTGTAAAAGACTGCATAAAACTTGCGTACCTTATGAGGTTTATTACTACCCCTTATATAGTTTAGGGTTTCTGCTATTTTCGCTACCTGCATTTAGGGTTTTTTAGGGTATGCCTTAGCGCCGCTATCACCTAATCTTAGGGCAATCTAGCGCGTAAGGTTCCCTTAATGGAGTGCAACCTTTGACAGAATGACCACCTGGGTACCAACTTGTGCACCTAATCTCTGGGGCCATCCGTCCTGGGATGCCCTAGCTATTCACATGCCATGCATGCTGCCTACCCCTGGAACGCAATCCTAATGGGCCTTAGCGCTTTCAGTGGTTCTTTACTTGTGTCGCGCCTGAATGCGTTATTTACACCACACACATGGAACCCTCGTGATCTAAGCTTCCCCCTACTGATAAATAGTGTGTTGTTTAGGATCCACCTCTCGTGGTCCAGCTCCGCTGTTTGAGTCACCAACGCCCGATGTCACATCGCCCTCACTCTGTTGCCGAGGACACATCAGCGGATCTTGGTGATCAACGTCTGACAACTCATCGGCACCCTGGCGCGTGCCTCTTACGAGACACTGACCCATGCCGCTTGTGGGACCTAGCTTACGTGGTCCACCACTACTAGTAGTCAACGACGTCCGATGACTGGTCGATATAGCTATGAAGAAGAGAATTTTTCGATATCTTGTAGGCACCATGCATCACGAACTTCTTTGTAGTTACTTGCCTTCATCTGTTGTTAGTTTCAAGAATGGGGTCTGACATTGACGATATAACATTCACCACCAACTATTACACTTACATTGGTTTAAACATTGTTTCATGGGTGTCACACAAATAGAAAATGGCAGTAGTACTGAAGCCGAGTACAATAGCATAGTTGGGTGCTTGATGAAATCACTTGAATTATCTCTCTTCTCATTGAACTTCTTCTTTATTTTGACATACCAAAATATATTTCAACAATTTTAATGTTGTCCTTCTTGCTGTCAATTTCATCATGGATTCAAAATCAAAACACTTTGAACGACTTAGACTTTGTTCATGATCATGTTCAACAAAAACTTGTACACCTCATTCATATTTCAACACGTTTTTAATGTGTAGATCTTATGACAAAACTAGTTTCTTCTTTCTTGTTCCATAAGTTTTTGAGGTAAACTTATGGTGGTAATCAACCTCCCATAAGTTCAATGTTAAGTATTCATGTATACACTTTTTGTCCATGTTATTTATTTACTTTTCCTTACTTACATATATTAGGTACTCTTTCTATGTGTTATTTCTAATCTACATATATGTTTTTGTTCTTTTTTTTCATCCTCTCTCCTTTCCTTACACGGATGGAAATAATGAGACTTAAACAAACAAAATTATTTCATTAAATAGTTAATTTGAAGAAAATATTTATTAAATACTAAAAAAATAGTCATATATATTAGAGATTGGAAAATTATTTAAACCTAAAAAACAATAATAAGGTAAATAACTTAATACTTGAAAAATATATAGGAAAACATTTAAGAAAACTAAATATAACGATCACGTTTTGAATCCTAACATAGTTTCTTTCTTCACCTTATACTCGAGGTGAAATCACATCAACTCCTACTTTAAATATGCACTCGGTTAATAATTTTTCAAAGAAGTTACATATTTTATTTTAGTTTTATACACACTTATACTTTGATAACGAGCACTATATATGTACTTGTGTTTCATAATAAAAATAGTGTTGATAAATTGACATCGTTAAAAAAAATTATTCTAATTTTAAAACTTAATATATTAATTCTAATTATATTTGAATATATATTATTAATTATATTGTTAAAATAGTAAAATAAGAATATTTTGTCTTAGATGCAAAAGTAAAATTTTTGTAATAAAAAGAAAAGACTATAAAGCAATTATTTTAAACATAATTTGTACTTGTACTTTTGTAGAAACACTTGTTTTAACCAAATAAAACAAAAGTAGGGTCAGCACTCACTCAGAACATGGCATCTTCAAATGAATGCTGGTCTTCATATGTATAAATCTGAAGAAGCAACTGCTGCTACACTTTCGTTATTTAGAAATATTCTTCTAAATAAAGTAACTCAATAAACCTGCACACTATTTTCTACCATTTTTCTTCCATTCAACATCTTAACCCTTCATACCCCCACTTCTCTCAAAATCAGCATTCAATTCTATTCACTCTTCTGCTTCTTTTTCTCTTGCTAAAATCGTACAGGGGCCATCACTCGTTCTTTTATTTTTTTAGAATTATACTCATTTTTAAAATAAAGTATTTCAATGATCTTTCTTTATTGCTTGTAAATAAGGCTTACATAAAAAAAAGACTAAATTCATAGTGCTTCTGGAAAAGCAGTTCGCGTGTGGGGCTAGCAACAAAATTTTCTGAAACATTTCCAGAAAATAATTACTTTTAACAGAGCATAGTGGGGGCAAAATACTTAAAATATTTTGAATCTGATATGAAATAAAAGTATAAGAACTCGTAAAATCCATGAAATACTATTTTGAAATCACAATCCAAATAATTGGTATTGATATTTTTTTGAAAAAACTTATTTGTATTACTAAACCATTGCAGAATGCAGACATCACCATCAATACATTAGACAAGGAAAGATGCTGCACCATTGAATTTCAACATCCAGAGCCCGTGAAGTCTTCATTGGTGTATCATCACCCTTCACATGCAGGGACCATACATCATACCATATCAAATCAAATCCATTCATAGCAGGTAACACTCAATTCAATTCTCTTCTGTGACCAAATTAAAGTACTTTCCACACACATGCCACTAAAAGTCATCACAGTTACGACCAAATAGTAAAATGGTATAAGCAAACCAACTTGCTTTTTCTTATGTACCACCAAATCATCATGCTCTACCACCTTTGTTCTCATTTTTTACATTATACTAATACAATACTAAGTACTACCTTTAAGTTGCCTCAACCAAGTACATAATCATAACCCAAGAGACTTAAAAACTTAGAGATTTAACTACATAAGCAAAATATTACGTTTATATGTAGTTGGTACAATTATTTGGGGCTTAATTGAAGCTCTGAAGATGGCGTGTTGCTGCATTTGCGCACAAAATAGCGATAAGCAGCAACTTTTTTCTTCCTTGAAGCAGAGTTATCAACAGAGAGTACCATTTTGCCAGCTTCTTTTGATGTGAAAGAGTTGTGGATTGCTTCTTCTGTGGCCTCAATCTTCCTTGCCTTATCAACTGCCAAGGTGTAACTACCTTGAGCAATTGGGACAAATTCAGCACTATATTCCAGGTCCCAGCCTCCCACCACAATATCCCATGTGATAGTTGCACCACTCTATCACCCAATAACAACAAGTTAACAACAAATCTATAACCTTTTCCATATGTACCTAAAACAAGCATTTTAAGAGTTCAACCAGCAGCATCATTCACAGAAAGTGGAAAACAATTTTACATTTTCTTTTAATCATAACTTAAGATAACTACTAGATAACAGTATAAAACAATACTGTCATTCTATAACATTTTTACTCTTTAAAGTAACTACTACAAAAGAAGAATACTAGACAATATATGATTATTGGCAATGTAAACATCTTTGTAATATTAATGCATTTTAATTAAATTCAAAACCAAAATGAAGAAACTTGACAATTCTGATAGGATAAATGAAGAATGAAATTAGAAAATTGTAACCTCTATTCCTTCTATTTGTATGTTCACTTTCTCTCCAGCTTTAACTGTGAACTCAGAAGCAGGTTTTGGGGGACCATTATCCAAATCGCTGGGTCGACTCAATCCACCATACCTAACAGGAATATTCTCTGGCCTTATAAATCTGAACAAAAGACAAAGGATACCAAAGAAAGACAACTTCAATTCAAAATAATAATGAATGAAACAAAACTCTGAGACGAAATTGTAAGGAAGATGAAACTTGAGAGCCAATTTCAAATCTTTCTATAAATAAATTTTAAGAGAAAGAAGGCATTCCCGAATCAAACTTTTAAAACTAATTTACTTGTAGAGTGTCTCTGCAGCATTTCCCTCCTTAGAGATCAAAAACTTGCTCTTGGTTCTTTGGGTCAGAAACGGACTGAACATTGAATACAACACGCTGAAGTACCATGGCACATTGATGAAAATCTGAAAGCAAGAAAATGAGACAGAGTAGTTAAATTCCCATCACACCAAAACTAAAAGGTGTAGACGACATGACAAAAATAACAAGCAAAAAACCAATGACCTGTTCGGAAAAGCACACATAAAATAAACTAAACTTCTGTACTAAATTAAATTTAGCTTGAAAAAATGAAAGAATTTCAGCAAAAGTTAACGCATACAAGTTTGCTTTTTAAAAGATTTTAAATCGCAGTAGCAGTTTCATCCTGCTCCTTAACAAATGCAACTTATGCAGTCACAATTGTGGTAAAATCCTTGACATTGGCCAAAATTGCATTCATGAACCAGCTTTTAAAATCTTGGTTTTTATTTTTATACATAAAAAGTTTCATTTATTCTATTTTTTTGTTTGCAAATTATAAAAGTGAATAATCCACCTCAATATCTAGTTCTAAGAAACCTCATTAGCTACCTTAAACAAAGTCTTCCCTTTCAATCACATTTTTTAGTCAACAACACTCCATCCTCGAACAAAGAACTTGGTTGATAAAATCTAAACCACTCTACCCAACAAAACAACATAGCACAGTACCTTGCGAGCTACCATTTCAGGATAGTTATCTTGGAAGAGAGAGAGTATCTGGTTAGAAGCAACCCTGAGTTCTCTCTTGGGCATGTCCTTCAGGTCAGTGACCTGAATGAGCGAGTTGATACCGCCGGGCTTGAAGTGAAGCATCTTCACCCCTCTCTCCAGAACCTGAACCCTCCACCTTAAGAACCTCTGCAGCTTCTCCTCATCCCCGAACACTCTCTCATACATCTCCTTATCCTTGAACACCCCATAGGCATTGTAGCACACAGGGTGCCCCTCTCTATCGTAACTGTGAGTGTAAGCCACCACTCCTTCGAGCTCCTTGAATCCCAGCTCCTCCTCCACAATGTTGTCAGCTCCGAACTCGGTCCTCCACGCGAGGCACTTGAGGAGCATGTTAAGGGCGTCGTGGACCCTGAAGTCCCTCGCACGGAGGAACTTCAGGAGCAGCACGTCGCCTCTGTCGCCGCCGTCGAGCAGGGGCACGCCCCACATCGAAGCGGGGTTGGAGGAGTCCGAGGAGGCCTTGAGTTTGTCCCTGAGGTCTTGAAGGGCCTTTTTCTCGGAGGGTTTGAGGTGGGACACGAAGTAGGTGTCCTCTTTGAAGGAGGGGGCTGTCATGAAAGAGGTGAATGTTGTCTTCTTTGAAGGCTTTGGAGAAGCTTCTGTAAGGTCTTGGAAAGGTGTGGAAGAGGGTGTTGTTTCCATTGAGGGGGAGTGCAGATGACCCAGATGGAGTTTTTGCATGGGAATGGGGAATGTGGGTTGGTTTTGTGGTAAAGGACACAGCTTTGGTACAAGGGAGATGGATATAAGAGAAGGAAAATGAGGATACCGAAAAGGAAAAGATTTCTTATATGTTGTTAAAGTAGTTTTTTTGGTTGTTGATGTTGTTTTTTTAACTCTTCTTTCGTGTCGGAGTTGAAGGAGTGAAAGCAGATTTGAAAGGGGATGGGGAGAGTGAAGGCACGCGCTGGTTTGAAGCCGGGTGAAGTGTTTCAAGATTCAAGTTTCAAGTTTCAACTTTTAAACCGAGTGCAGTTGGAAAGTGACTGGGGCAGACACTGCCTTGGCATGCATGCTAATTCAACAATTACTAAATAAATTTTTTTATTAAATAAAATATGCTAATAATGTTATATTATTTTTTAATTTTTGCAATAGAGAAATTAATGGTGTTTGACATGTAGTGACACTGTACATGTGTGTTTGATTGCCAAGTGACACGCGTGTTGGCATATTTCTAGATATTTTTATAAAATTGTATCAAAGAAATACAGAAACATAAGAGAAATTAAATTGTTCTTTCTATTAAAAGAAAGACTTTAAACATTTGGCAAACAATTTCAGGTAAAGATAAACCATTTTTTTTTAACTCGGTGGAAAAGACAAAAACTGAAAAAAAAAAAAACTCAACCCAAACCCTAACAATTCAATACGTTAGGTTTGTGTAGAAGATCAGTATAAAAAGAGAAAACTGAATATCTCGGAAATTTTTAAATCATAATATAAAATACCAATTACTAAAGAGGAAAATTAGTAGTTATAGACACGAAAAACTAACATTCATTGCAACGAATGCTACATATAAACGAGTTCACTAAAAATACGTCAAAACAACAACTCAAAAAGGCAGCAAAGTACTTGTTAAAATTATTTGTATTGTTATCACAAGCTTTTAAATTAAGAAAATACCTATAATAAACACGTGCTCATCAAGAAACTATCTTCATGTTAATGAACTTGTTGCTAATTAATTGTTTATGGTGTGCTTCTAATTCAAGAAAATCAGGAGCAAAGTCATTTTATAGTAAAAAATAATAATTTAAGAGGCCATAATTAATTAATAAAAACAAAAAAAAAATAAAGAAATTACATAATTAATTCACGAGGTAAGCTGCTGCCCTAGTACAAAGGTAAGCCACTTTATTTGACTTTTATTTTTTTGAAAAATTAAAATAATTTGAATTAAACAAAAATATTCAATGAATATCACGTTACAATGCCATAGCCCATAAGCTTTGCAGACATTGTTTGTCCATAAATCCTAAAAGGCACAGAACCATGTTTGTCATATGTTCGAGGGAACAAGTTTTGTCTGCATATGTAGATTGGACATGAAATGCATGCATGTATGCTATGGCATGGCTAATGAATTTAGCAGACGCAGAACATTAAATTAAAAAGGATTTGGCAGAGCATAAATCACTTTCAAGTGAATTTCTTTATGAAGTATTGATATACTCATTAATAAATATTAAAATTTGAAAGTGATTGAACACGGCTTTGTATATGTATTGTCAAATATCAATTTCTGCATGTGAAACTATTGCACATATCCAAGAGTGGTCACGTATTTAGCAGCATAATATATGTAGCCATTATTGTCTCCACTGTGAAGCTGATTTGAGCTTAATAATCATGCATGCATGAACTACACCTTCTTCAGAGGTCTACTAATTTAGTTCAAGGCCACTGTTTGTGCTGGAAACTGAGCCACTCTTGGCATGACCAAAAATGTGAATAAGGTGTTGCAGGCTTTGGATTTTGCTTGCTCCAAAGCAAGAAACATTGTAATTATTACTGAGGCAGCGAATCTCTCAACAGTTTCCAGTGTGGGAAGCTGAGAATATAGCGTGGTCCAGTGCCTGTGGCCGTGACCATGGTTCACGCCAGGGAAATTAATTGCGAGTTGAAAACCTTTGGAATCACATCAATGAAAAACAGAAATCCTTTTGCATACAGATTTTCAGTCAAGTGATTAATGGCATTATAGTTGTTGTTGAGAAAAGTGATTAATAGTGATTCAATCAAATTTTTGGTTATTAAGAAAAGATGAAAAGAAAGAGTGGTTGGTTTTCTTTTTCTTTTGTGTTGTACAAATAAAGGAAGATAGAACAAATAATTGAGACAGTTGCCTAAAGGAAAAGGCATAGGAAGATAGCAGTAATGTGTTAAAGTTTGTTGGGGTAATGCTTTTTATTGTGGGGGAGGTAAGAGTACCGTGAGACTCGAGAATACTGCTACTGCCTTATTGAAACACAACCTGTTTAGTACTCCTGTACCAAGTTCCAAGACTAGCATTTTGTGTCCCATCATAACCCATATGCACCTGTGAAACCAAATGTTCTTACTCGGTTTCCTTCATTATTATTCAGAGAACCATGAGGACTAGGTTATGTAGTTCTTTCGTCAATTCAACAACCAATATAACAACATTAAATCTTATGTTTTTCTTGTAGATCCGACTCTATCTATAACCAAGATTTTTTTCTTTTGTGGTAGAACAGGAAAGAAAACTTCGCAGCAACACTTTCATTGCTAGTTTTTAGTACAAAATGTGAACTTAAATGTCAACACCAATCAACATGTCAATCAGGCTTCTCTGGTTTGCTCTCACTATAGACGAAAATGTCTGTTATCCTAAGCACAAGTTTCCCTCAAATCAAAAGAGGAAAACAAATTCAAGAATGGTTACAATAGAAAGGTTTATATTCATTGGGAAAATGTGGAGCAAGGATTTGAGAATATATCACTTATTGGATTTATGGTTTTGCATGAAAAAAAAATGGATATACTGAAAATTAGTAAATATCATCTCTAGAAATCATGGAAAGTCCACTCACGTTGTGTTTTTTCTAATTTTATCCTTTACTTCTTTTTAAAGAACCGATTTCATATTCTTTTAATGCACTTTTCATCTTCTTTTTTTTACATTTTTTATTAATAAAAGTTATACTTCATTACAAATATTAGTTATTACCTAAATTAACAAACACAAATATTTTAATAAAATAAAATAATAATAATTAATAAAATTAATAATAAAATAAACTTATAATAAAAAATATATAGTTATTTTTAATAAACAAATTATATAATAATAATTATTATTATAAATATATTAATATTATTTATATTTAATACAAAATTATTTTTTAATTATAATAATTTTTAAATTTATGAATATTAAAATTATTTATTCTATATAACAATTTATAATTTTACATATATTTATAATTTTATATGTAAATTATTTTTCTTCAAGTAACTTGTATTTTTTTTCCAAAATTAATTACTCAACTATATCGGAAATAACTTACATGATTTTAATTCACCTAAATTTACACAAAAATACTTAATATTTGATAATTGTATTTTTTTAAAGACAACGGTGAATTTGTAATCTTACATTTTACATTTTTAAAAAATTAAAATACTTTCACAACCATCACATCACTCACAAACTTCAATAAATCATTAGTACCAAAAGGCACAATCACGACTACGAATAATGACACTTGGTAGAAACCCGTTGTAACAAAAAGCGCAGTGGCATTTTCATAAATAATTTGAATTTTCGAGGATTTATAACGACGGTTGTAGTTATAACTGTAGTTAATAATGGTCATAGTGAGAAATTATGACGGTTCTCCCACCTAACCATCATTATAAATGATTTTTTTAAAAAAAATAAAGATTGTTACCCACTTAGCTATCGTTATAAAGGTAAATAAAAATAAAAATTTGTCCATTATGTGCTCTCGCACTCACTCTTGTTCTCCATCTTGCGCCCTCATTTCTTCTTCTCCATCCATCCAACACTCCATTCACGTCGTCGCCTCATTTCTTCCTCCGCGACACCATGCTCCACTCCTCTCCTTCGTGCCACTGAACTTCCCCCCCTGCCACCATCACTGCAAGCTCTCTCCCTCTACATTCATCGTCAGACGTTGCAGCCACCGTGTCGCATGTCTCCTCTGCATGCGCAAACAGCTCACTCGCTCCGCCGCCAACGGTTAACGCTACCAGGACGTCTGCACGCCTCCAACACCTCTCAGACCTCCTTTTCACCTCTCTACCGCGCCAGACATCTCACTATCCACCACGGACTTTGCTGCACCCACAACTACACTATAAAAGGTTAGTTAGTACTTTTTAAATTTTTAATTAATTTTATAATAAATATTTGCATGTATTTTAGGGTTTGTTAGAACTTCATTTAGTGGATATTTGATGGAGGAGTCCTGACATTGAAGAGAAGAGTGATAGATTTGGAGTTGCAAAAAATTATCATGAAAAAACTTCAAATAGTCATAACTTTTAACAAAAAAGTCGGATGGAGACGCGTAAAAATTGAAAGTTGCTCAAAACGAGCTAGCAAATAACGTGATCAATCCCAAAGAGGATTGGGGTGGACCAAAATTCTAAAAATCTACCATTTACTATTTTTTTTATTTATAAGTATTATTTAGGTCTTTTTCAGGTATTTTAAGGTTTTAGTTCCATACTTTCACTTGTCAGAAAATTCTAAAATTTGCATGATGTTTTCTAGTATATTAGAAATTTATCAAACCATTATGATTATATTACATTCACAAATTTATTACTCGTACATTACATAATGTTATGTGTTCTAACATGAAATTTTATTATTTCAGTGCTTATTCTGGATATAACATGTTGAGTGGGAAGGGAAGTGCAAATGCAAAGAAACTCACTTGGATGCACCTTAAGGCAACCATGTATAACACTTTAGGATAGATTAATTATTAGAATGACAAAACTTTTTCATATATATATAGAACTTTTTGTATAATGTTATATGTACTAATTTGTTGTATGTAGACTTTCATATTTAAATTATGATATTACATGCATTATTGTTTTGGAAATTAATTTTATGCAGGATTAGAGTGTATATATATAATAATAAAATATTTAAAAAAAATTACATTTATCGTCTTTAAAAATATGTCTTTTATTTTATTTAGCAAGCATTTATAATGACGGTTCCAATGGGAACCGTCTTTAAGAATACATTTTTTTAAAGACAAATTATTGTTTATTTAGCAGAATAACAATAGTTTTTTACACGTGTCGTTAATGTGGTTTTATAACGACGGTTTTAGAACCATTGTTATAAACAACTGATTTACAATGACACCCAAAATAACGACGATTCTCGAATCGTCTTTATGTGGCCTTTTTAACCGTCATTAAAGCACTGCTCTACACTAGTGAATTTTTCTCACAAATCTATTCTAACATACCACAATCCAAACACACTCACTTTCTTCACATTTTCCTTTTAAATCCTCACAAATCCACTCCCTCAAATTTTCACACTTTCACTTCTCTATCAAAACACAACCTAAAGAATCAAAAGAGTTGTGACATTCGCATTTCTTCTCAACACGATAAATAAAAAGAAAATTATTAAATAACAATCAAATTTAGAGACTAAAAATAATTAGTCGTTATATTGATTAAATTAGATATTATTTTAGAGACTAAAAAAATATTGGTATCTAAACTAGTTTCTATTATTATTAAAAATTTGGTATCTAAATTAGCTACTAAATTTTAGCTATTAAGATTTTAGATTATAAATTAGCCTCTAAAAGATTAATAGAGATTAATTTAGAATATTAAGTAGTTAGTAGCCAAAATCTTGATAGCTAATAGTCACATACCAATTTAGAAACTACTTTATAAACTTTTACTAATAATAAAAATTACTTTAGATACCAATAATGTTTTTAGTTTATAAAATGGTTTCTAATTTAGTATATGGTCTCTAAAATTAGTTTTTATTTAATAATTTTTTTATAGTAATAAAACATTCATGAATCTTTTATAGGAAAGTAACAACATTGTTGGTTAGTCTCAAGTGAATCAAGTGAGATCTATATCCACTCATTCTATTCAATAAAACTCACCAACAAGTAATATATTTGTTAATCACATTGATTCATATCAAACTTCTTAGATTATTGATTTTGGAGCCATTAGTCATGTGTGTGCCTTTTTATCTAATTTTAAAACTTATTATCCTATCAAACCTGTTTCTGTTAAACTCTCAACTGGACAACATGTTTATGTGATTCATTCTGGAACTGGAAAATTCAATGACAAATTCTATCTCGTTAATATTTTGGATATACTTGATTTTTCCTTTAATCTCATCTTAGTATCTAAACTTACATCTTCTTTGAATTATTAGTTGACTTTTCATCCAAAATATTGTATCATACAAGATATGAAAACAAAATAGAGGATTGGTATGGTTGACATGATTATTGGCTTATACATTCTTAATAAACATGTTGTTCAAACTCCACCATTCAATTTGTTATTGTTGAACCTATATGTAACATTAAGAACATTGACCTATGGTATTTCAGAAGGGCCCAAATTTTTTCTTTAAGTGATTCACATGCTTTAAAGTCTTTTAATTTGCTTCAAATAGACATATGGGGACCCTGCACGGTTATTTCTATGCATAGTCAAATGTTCTTTCTCATTATTGTTGATGATCACACATGTTGTACTTAGCTTTTCCTAATGAATAACAAATCTAAAACTCGAAATCTTATAATGAATTTTACCACTCAAATTGAAGATCAATTAGTTGTAATGTCAAAGCTATTCAGACTGACATTAGACCTGAGTATTCTATGAAACAATAATTTTCCTATAAATGCATAATATGTTGTGTTAAAACCCTTGAACAAAATGATATTGTGTAAAAAAAAGTAGCAACACCTTTTAAATCTCACTTGTGCCTTGCCTTTTCAGTCTAATTTGGCTATGAAATTGTGGTGTTATGTTGTTTTGCATGGTTCTCTTTGAATTAATTGTATTTCAATACCTTTGCTTAATAATGTTTCTCCTTATGAAAAACTTTATGACGTTTCTCTCTTATATGTCTTTGGATGCCTTTGATATGTTAATACCTTGATTGTTAATACAAAGAAATTGGATAGTCAAATTACCCTAAAATTTTCCTTGGTTTTAAACCTCAAACTAAAGGATAGTTGTTTCTTAACTTTAAGAGTAATAAAATTAATGTTTCTCGACATGTCACCTTTCATGAAAAAAAAATCCCCTATCATTCAAATTATAATATTGAAATAAATCAAAATGAGATATCTTTACCCATATCTTACGATTACATTTAGAGTTATGATAAAGTTAACTTAAAATATCAAGATGATAATCTTCGAAATATCAATAAGTAATCTCCAAACTAATGAAAACATTGTTAATTATGATACTGATACTAAACTTATTGTGAACCTTCGATGATCTACACCACTTTGAAAGCCTCCTATATACTAGAAGATTTCCAAACAACCTTTAGGTCTTCTACCTCTACTGCTATTACAAACAAACGTATTACATGTGACAAATACCATATAGAATCCTTCAATTGTGATGTTTTATTTCTTCCAATATCAAGTTGTAGATATTTTTACCAAGACGCATCCTCCTGTTGTGTTCAAGTGTTTGTTTTTCAAACTGAGGTATATTCCCAACTTAAGGAAGACTGATAAAACAATATGTTCTTCATCGATTTATTTTTTTGTGAGATGCTCAAGCATTTTCTGGACTAGCTTTAGCTTTGGTTAGTTTTTCTTTTTTTGGTTTATAGTGTTTCTAGTTTTTCTTTTATTTTCGGTTGTGTATTATACTACATTTTTTTCTTGAGAATAACACACAGATGATTATTTCCTTTCACATCCTTTTCGTTACACGCATTTTGTTTCTTCTCTTTCTCTTTTTACTCTTATTTTTGTTTTGTTATGAAAAATATATGTTTTCTAATTCTATTTTTAGATAGATGTATTGCATACGATTTTGTTACCTTTCTTTATTTGTGAAATTGAGATTAAATATCTATGAAAAACAGAAGCCAGTATCTTTATCAATTCTAAGGTTACAAATATTGAGAAAGAAAAAGAAGATATCGGTTAACGAATAGTCTAAAATGGATATTAAATTGGTAGACATGATGTGAATAGGTTACAAAAGATAAGGAAAGAAATAATTAAATATGAGAAAATATAGAAATCAATCCTACAAAATTATAAGTCAATATAAAAAATTATCACAATACATAAATAAACAAGTGAATCATAAAAAATAATCTAACATACTCTAAAGTCCTAAACTTGTTATAGCCTATTTTTGTAGATTACAATTTTGGCTAGTTATTTCAACTTGCTTTTACTCTTAATGAGTTTGTCCAACAACTCAAATATGGAATGTTTTAATATTTATATTTTCAATTTTAGTTTTGATGTTAATTTTTTATTAAAAATTAGTAATAAATTATATAAAGTTATAATTCATTATAAAAGCAATTATTAAAATCACCCATGTGAATTTTTTTACTAAAGATTTGATATATTTATTTTATCTATTTAAAATTAAAATAAAAGTATTTTTTTTAAAAACTTAATATAAAACATCCTTTACCAAATTTTTTTAAAAAAATCTAATTTTCTGTTATGAAAGAACTCATAATCCTATTGTAGCCTTCTTTTTGTACCTAATAATTGTGGCTAGTTATTTCGAGTGGTTAATGGATTGAACTTGCGGTAGGAGATTTCATCTTATAGCTTCATCGTTTGAGCTTGTCTATGGACTTTTAATCCATTTAGACCCTTTGAATCAATTTTAAATTTTATGGTGCAATTTGAAAATATGAATGTATTTAAAGCTCTCTGAATCAGTGCCTCCAAATCACGTCCCTAATGCTTTAGACCCTTTGAATGAAACCACAATTTTTTGTTCATATTTTAAAGCACAAACCTAATTTACTTCAATCCTAACTTC
The DNA here is from genome assembly GCF_051622355.1 of Phaseolus vulgaris. Lineage (NCBI taxonomy): Eukaryota > Viridiplantae > Streptophyta > Magnoliopsida > Fabales > Fabaceae > Phaseolus > Phaseolus vulgaris. The sequence continues at coordinate 9,452,203 of NC_143505.1, forward strand.
ATGTCGTGGCTCATAAAATGTTGACATGGTAGGATCTTCAGAATGGATGTCCTTCACCCCTTTGCCATTTAACTTGTCAAGAATTCTCCATGTCATAGAATCAGGAGTGAGCCCATTCTTTTTCATCTCTTGACAATTTGGTAAGCTTCACTTTTCAGACCAAGATTGCATGCACAGTTGATCAGAATATTGTAACTAAATATATTCGGAGAGACCCCAGAATCTACCAACTCATACAAGAAATGACAAGCCTCGTTAAAATTGCCAGAGCGGCAGAACCCTTTCAGAATTGCTGCATAAACAAATTATCATGAACCCCTGAAGGCCATATAACATTGTGCCAAAATCTCTTTGCTTCTTCAGCTTGGTCAGATTCACATAGACCTTCTCTATCACAACTGTATATGTGGTACTATCTGCCGTAATACCATCATTTACCATGTCATCAAGAACCATCAATGCATCATTGGTCGCTTTAGTTTGAACAAACCTCGGAGAAGAGCATTATAAGTCACAACACTAGGTTTTATTCCGTTTTCCGGCATCAGCTTATGAAACAGATCATGAGCTTCATTGATGCTTGCAGCATCCAACATACCATAAATCAAAGTAGTGAAGGTCACAACATCAGGTGCAGCAAATTTTCCCATTAACATATCATGCAATACCTTTGATGCTTCATCAACCCTACCCATCTTGCAAAAGCCATTGATTACCGTGTTGAGGGAGATCACACCAGTCAGATACTGGTTCTCAGGCATAAACACAAGCAAATTCAAAAGCTCTGTCGAATTGTTCAAAAGACAAAGAGCTCTCAAGTAAATGTTGTAAATCCTAGTCTTGTCAACACCTTCCTTACTCAGCATGAGTTTCAAAACTTCCTTCGCCTTGTCCACATCCAACACTTCGCAAAGAGCTTCCACGAGTACCTTATAAGTATGCTCAGATAACATAAACCCAACTGATAAGCCCTCGTACAATCACCATCCCTGCTAAGCCCATGAATGACATAATTATACGACACCTCACCCGGAACAAACCCTCTTTTCCTCATTACATAAACAATCCTAGCTGCCCCATTATGCCTCTCAACTCTGCAAAGTGAATCCACCATCTGTCCATAAGCAACCTCCTCAAAAAGACCACTCCCGAACGGCAACTCCTCAGCAATCCTAAACACTTCACCAAGAAACCCCTACCTGCACAAAGAACCAACCAAATTTGCAAATGCCGCGGTCTTCACCGAATCTTCAGCTTCCACACTCATCATCTCCCACAACCTGCATATCAACTCCCTCCCACCTTCCACATCCCTCTCCCAAAGAACACCGCGAATCAAAACACTGTAAGTCACCGAATTCGGCTCCACGCCACTCTCAAGCATTTCATCGAACATCCTTGCGCACGTCCCTAATTCCACAAACCAAGCAATACCCATTAATAAAAGTGGTGAAAGAGATAACATTTGGGCAATGCCCACGGATCTTCATGTCAAAAAACAGCCTGTGAGCGTCCAGGGGTTGATGGGCACCGCAAAACTGGTCCATCAGACGGTTGTGAGGAGCTGTGTGGTAGAGGCTGACCCAGAATCTCCATAAAGAGTTTTGGAGGAGTTATCGGAGGGGTTTAGGAATTAAGTCTGGAAAGAGATAAGCATCGAGCCCTTAGAAGGGAGGCCGAGCAGAAGACAGGACATTAGAACTGGTAACCATTGCTTCTGGATTATCTTTGATGCTCTCACTAAGGATTATCTATCTTAGCTAGAACATCATGCATTTTTGAATGAAGTTTCTAGTTTACCGTGCTCAGAATGCTAGCAGAGGTGCAAAAGAGAATCTTGAGTTTGTGAGAGTTCTACTTGTCGGTTCCTAATTTGGTTCGAAATTTCTTGGTAAATGAACAATTTATTTCTGTAACTTGTCATTTGTATGATAAATGTTTTAGTTTTGTAGGTGTTTATGGTGCTACCACATACGTGGCTAGACGGGTTTTGTGGAGGGATCTTAGTTCCTTCATAGGGTCTTGGTGTATTATGAGTGATTTTAATGCTGTGCTCTCAGCCGATGACTGTAAAGGAGGGGTGGCTCCTAATCAAGTTTCTTGCAATGAATTCCTTGATTGGATTAATACTAATGATCTTTCTTGTATGCCTTTTACCGGTACTTGCTATACTTGGTGTAATGGAAGGAGAGGGTTCCATAGAATTCATAGAAAATTGGATAGGGCGTTATGTAACGAAGTGTGTTTGGATGAATGGGATTCTTGTACTTATCAGGTTCTTGTTAAAAATTGTTCTGATCATTCCCCTATTCTTACTAGTCTTGCTAGTAATTCTTTGAAGAAGGTTAGCAATTTTCGTTTCTTTTCTATGTGGCTTCAAGACGCTTCATGTATGAAGCTTATTCATGATTCTTGGGCTAATAAGGTTGTTGGTTGTCCTATGTTTATTTTACATCATAAGTTAAAAAGGTTGAAAGTTGAGCTACGTGACTGGAATAAAAATTCTTTTGGTAATGTTCACAATGCAGTTCTTTTTAAACAGGGTCTTCTGCTTGGTATTCAACAAAATTTAGAGACTGCTAGTATGTCTGATATTGATGGACTTCTCTGTCAAGAAAGGATCGCTAAAGAGGAGCTTGATCAGGCTCTTCACTGTCAATATTTGTTTTGGAAAGAAAGAGCTAAAATGCTTTGGTTTAAAGATGGGGATAGAAATACTGCTTTTTTCCATGCTGTGGTCAAGAGGAGGAATAATTTTAGTGGGATTCATCGTCTACGAATTGATAATGTTGTTACTGAGGATCCTACACTCATTGAGGAACATATTTTGGACTTTTATAAAACTCTTTATGCCGAGTCTATTTCTCATGATCAGGATGCAAACAATATGGAAGATTTTATTGGTACTTATATTCCTGAGTTGGTTTCCTCTGAGGAAAATATGATGTTGCTTAAATGTCCTGATTTTTTGGAGATCAAGAATGCTGTTTTTAACCTTAATGGTAATAGTGCTCCAGGTCCTGATGGCTTTGGTGGTGTTTTTTATCATTCTTGTTGGGATATTATTGGGACAGATGTTTGTAATGCAGTCCAACAGTTTTTTAAACAAAACTGGGTTCTCCCTGGAATGAACAGTAATGTGGTATCTCTTATTCCTAAGATTCAGGGTGCTGAATCTATTAAAGATTACAGGCCAATTGCTGTTGCTAATTTTAAATTTAAGATTATTTCCAAGATTTTGGCAGATCGGCTTGCTCTTGTGGCTGCCAGAATTATTTCTCCTAATCAGTATGGGTTTGTGCAGGGCAGACAGATTCAAGATTGTATTAGTATTGCTTCTGAAGCTATTAACTTGCTTTCTAAAAAGGTTCACGGAGGCAATGTGGCTTACAAAGTTGATATTCACAAAGCTTTTGACACTCTAAGTTGGAAATTTTTACTACCAGTTTTGTCACGCTTTGGTTTTCACCCCTCGTTTGTCGGTTGGATTAGTACTATTCTCCGTTCAGCTATGCTTTCTATCAGAATAAATGGTAGTTTGGTGGGTTATTTTCCTTGTAGTAGAGGTGTTAGACAAGGTGATCCTTTGTCTCCTATACTTTTTTGTCTTGCAGAGGAAGTTCTTAGTAGAGGTCTCTCAAAGCTTGTGAATGATAAGAAGATTCTACATATGGCTAGTCCACAAGGTTTTCTCACTCCCTCTCATATTTTATATGCGGATGACATTTTTATTTTCTGTGGGGCAGATACTAAGTCTCTTAGAAATTTGAAAAATTTTCTAAAAACATATGGTGATTTCTCTGGTCAATATGTTAATAATTCTAAGAGTAGTTTTTTCACCATGGATAATTCTACAAGATTTGTCACCAAAATTCAGCGTATTCTTTCTTGTAGTCATGGTTGTTTGCCTTTCACTTATTTAGGAGTGCCTATCTTTGTTGGTGCTCCAAGGGGTCGTTTTCTTCAACCTTTGGCTGATAAAGTCAAATTGAAGCTAGCTTCTTGGAAAGGTAAATCTCTTAGCATGATGGGTCGAGTTCAGTTGGTCAATACGGTGATTACGGGTCTTCTAGCTTATAGTTTTAATTTGTATAAATGGCCTGTTTCTCTTCTTAAGCAAGTTGAACAGTGGTGTCGAAATTTTATCTGGACTGGTGATATTCTGAAAAAAGGTATAGCTACTGTTAAATGGGATACGATTTGTTCTCCCCTTGAGAATGGAGGTTTGAAAATTATTAACCTTCACCATGAAAAAAATGCTTATCTTCTTAAGCTTGCTTGGAACTTTGCTTATAGCAACAAGCCTTGGTCTCTGCTCTTAAAAGCTAGGGTCCTTAAATCAAAATATGAGTTTCGAATGGTTTATAGATTGTCATCTCTTTGGCCTGGAATTAAGCAGTTTTATTCTACTATACTTGATTATACTTCTTGGACTGTTGGTACAGGTTCTCTTATTAATTTTTGGAATGATAAATGGTGTGCTACTTCTTCTTTAGCAAATATTGCAGGATTATCTGATGGTGCTAGTATTCCGGATACAGTCTCTCAGTTTTGGACAGGTAGTGATTGGAGTATTCCATTGTCTTTACAGCAGATGCCTCATCTTTTTAGTCATATCATGGTTAGGGCGGTACAGGATATTCCTAATTGGATTCTAGATGAGTCTGGTCGTTTCACTCTTAAATCAGCTAGGACTTTTTTCTTGGATCCAGGGGTTTCTTGTGGTTGGGGTAAATTTATTTGGTCTTCATATATTCCGCCTTCCAAAACTCTTGTCCTTTGGAAAGTTTTTCATGGGCAGCTTCCTACAGATCAGCATATTCAAAATAAAGGTTTGCATATTTGTTCTGTGTGTACGCTTTGTGAAAAGCACGAGGAATCTATTCAACATTTATTTTTTGAATGTGCTAATGCTTTGCGTATTTGGAGTTGGGTTCAACACATTTTTCCTACTTATCATTTCTCTAATAAGGATGATCTTCTTTCTTTTATTAAGAGTGATGGTAGTTCGTTGGTTAAATTAATTAAGCTAGCTGTGATAACTTTTTCTATTTGGATGATATGGCGTATGAGGAATTATGCTCGTTTTCAGGATAAGATTGAGGTTTCTAGGGCTATTTTGGTTATTAAAGACTTAACTTGTCTAGTGGGTAATTCGTCTAAAGCTTCAATGAAGAATGATATGTTTGATTTCAATGTGCTAAAGTTTTTTGGTATTAACACTCATACTGGTAAAGTTCTACGTCCTCTTCCTGTTAGATGGGAGTTTCCTTCACCAGGCTGGGTAAAAATTAACACTGATGGGGCTGCTAGGGGATATCCTGGTCTTGCTACTTGCGGAGGTATTTTTCGTGGGAGTATGGGGGAATTTATTGGAGCTTTTTCTGCGTTTCTTAAAGTTCAGACTGCTCTGGTTGCTGAGTTTTATGGGGTTATACATGCTATGGAGGAAGCTCAAAAGATGGGGCTTACTAATGTCTGGCTGGAATGTGATTCTGCTTTGGTTTGTGTTGCGTTTACTGCTAGGACAAATGTTCCTTGGATGCTTCGTAATCGATGGAATGCTTGTCTTAATTACTGTGGGAAAATTAGGTTTACAGTTACTCATATTTTTCGTGAAGGAAATGCGTGTGTTGATAAGTTGGCTAATTTAGGATTTTTTCATAGAGAACCTTTTCTTTGGTATAATAGGCTTCCACCTTGTCTGTTCTTAGAATTCTTTATGAATAGGTATAGTCTACCTATGTATCGTTTTTGTTAACATATGGGTTTTGGTCTAGTCTCCCCGTATTTTTGTATTTTTTTCTTTTTCTTTTCTTTTTTCTTTTGTTTAATAATATTTTTTTTTCACGTGATGATAAATGATTGTTGTTACTTGAGGTGTCAGCCTAGCTGAGATCTTAAGTGGCATAGTGATACCTAATATGAAAGCTTTTATTTAAAAAAAAAAAAAGTTTGTATTGTGAGTGCCCCTGTAAAATTGAAAACTGGTTTCACGAAGAACAAGAAGATAAAATCTCTTGATTTGTTTTAACAAAATCAATTTCCCTATACGAATTATTATTTTTACAAGAAATACGAATTAGTTATCATTGTCAACAAATTTCAAAAAAAAAATATTTAATTGTAATATTAAAAATTGTAAAAAACATTTGAAAAATAATTTAAAATAAATTAAAATATATATTAAAATATTTATTTTTAAAAATTATAACCTTAATATTTAAAATATATAAATTATTAATATTATTATATAAAAAATATTAAATAAAAATAAATAATATTTAAATATTCATTATTACAAAAATTTAATTAAAAGTAACTTTTATTTCAAATTTAAATAATAATAATAATATTATATATTTTTATTTTTATAATCAACATTATTATTGTATAAATTTATGTTTTTTATAAATAATTATATATTCATTATTATAATTGTTCATATTTATTTTTAATTATAATTTTATTAAATATTATTATTATTTAATATTATTTTATTATCTGATATTATATAATCAATTATATATATAATCAATTAAAATATTTATATATAATAATAAATTAATTAATATATTTTATTATTATTTTTAAATTTAAATTATAAATTGATATTTTGTAAAGATACGTAAATACAGACAACAACAAAATGTAAATAACAAAAATAAAATACATTTACTATTAAAATGAAAAAATGGCCCTACTCTCTCCATGCTCAGTTTATTTGCAAGACAAAAAAAAGAAAAATGACATTGCTGAGGTGGTTTTCCTCTTAAATCTCAAATCTCAACATCTATGTGAGGAACAAGTTTGAACTTCTCCACTCATTTCTCTCAATTCTCCACAATTAGGTTGATATAAACAAATTTCCTCTGCAAATCAATGCCTTTCTATCCAAGTAAATAATATTCACTCATATCCAAACTGAGCATTAAAGAAATTATGAATACTAGTTCTAGTTTTCATGATAATATTTGGGGTGAAGCATTTCTTTTAAAATATTTTTTACAAACTAGGATATTACATAAGAAAAAACATTGAGTTATGGGAAGGTTATCAACTTAATCTTAAATATCTAAGAGTGTGGGTATCTAGTTAAAGGGATGTTACCTTGTTCTAAGAAAAGGAAATATGTTCTAAAACTTCTCATCATATGTTTTTAGGTTATGCAGACGTAATATTGCTTATAGGTATTTTATGTTGGATTAGGATTCCTCAATCATATAATGAAACGAGAATAATGATGATTAAATAATACCTGGTAGACCCGTGATCGTATGGCTGAGGGACGAAGACATGATCTTGATCGGGTTCCCTGGTAGACCCGTGATCGTATGACTGAGGGACGAAGACATGATCTTGATCGGGTTCCCCTTTAGGGTGTATCGCTTAGAATGGAATTATGTGAGCAGAGAGACAAAGAGATGAGAGGCTCGAAAATCCTTTTAGGGAATGAGTTTCGACCGTGTGATGTTAGAATATGAGAGTGTCTCGTCTCTTTAGTTGTTTGGTAATCTCTATTTATAATACACCCAAGGGGAAACCCTAATTATTTATGGTAATAGTAATTACGTCTATCTAGTAATTACCAATAATATAAGGTAATTGATCAATTAATAAGATAAATAATCGTGAGGTGCCACATAATATTCTTACATTTTATTCTTAAAAATAATGTAATTGAACATAATATTATAGTATATATGAAAAATGTTGAGTTCTTTAAGCATATTTTTCCCTTAATGGTTAATGAACAACACACAGATATACATACATATATATATATATATATATATATATATATATCGACAGTGATGTCGAGGATTTGAGGATAAATAAAAGACAAAGAAAAGAATTCTTCTTTGGAGATGACTTTTACACTTACCTTGTTAAAAATAATTCAAGAATTTGTTTAGAAGTTTTTTATGCTCCTAATGCAAAACATTGGAATAAGGCTAGTAGGATTAAAATTGATTCAATTAAGAAAAAAAAATACATGGACTTCAATAGATTTTTTTTAAGGAGTAAAACTCATTGGTTGTAAGTGAATCATTAAGAAAAAATATCATCTTGATGGACCCATAGAAAAAGATAAGGCAAGATTACTAGTGAAAGATTTTATTCAAAATTCAACATAATGATTACTTTGATAAATTTGTCCTAGTTACTAGGATTTCCTCGTGTTGTTAGCCCTAACATCTATCATAAGTTAGTTATTCACTAAATAGATGTTAAGACAATATTTTTGAATGGTGAATTAGAAGAACAAATTTATATGACTCAACTTGAAGGGTTGTTGTTTCAGGTCAAAAAAACAAAGTATGCAAACTTCTAAAATATTTATATGGACCGAAATAAACTCCAAAATAATGGCATGAAAAACTTATAATTTTTTGTGATAAATGTGTGTACACTAAATATGAAAAATGAAGTCATTATATGTTTATACGTTGATGAGCTCAAATTTTGGTACATGTTATGATATAGGTTCTAGAACAAAATTATTTTTTTGATCTAAAAACATTCTAAAAACAAATTTATATTTTTTTGAGATATATCATTTTCCTATTAAACCATTCAACAACTATCTTTATAAAATTTCCTAATTGTTTTAACTAAACGAGTAAATGTCTATATTTGTCCCAATCTCCTTATTAAATGCAGGGTGCTGAATTTCTGTTAACTAAAAAATAAATGTCTATAAATCAATAATGGCCCAAAAGCAGAAAATAAGAAATAAATATTTAAATATAAAAGGAAAGTAGAAAGGTAAAATGTCCAAGATGGTATGGCACATATAAGTAATATTGCACCATGCTATATATTTAATAATGCAAAACATAAACAGTGTACTCAACAATGGCATCCCTAGTGGAGGGTGAGAACCAGTGAGTCCTAAGCTGAGCATAACCCCTAGCAAATCGAAAGAGGCCACTTCCACCAATCACAGGCATCTCCCTCTTCTTGTTGAACACAGGGTTTCTTCCCAGAATGGTGATGCTGCTACCATTATACTTCCTTCAGTGATGGCAAAGTTCATAGCCATCAGCAAGGTAACCTCACTCTGGGACGTCGAAGCATAGAACCCCTGCGCCATCCCCACCAACTGAGAGTTCAATTGGGGTTCCAATGTCAAAGGGTTCTCTATCATGTTCACCGATCCGAACGACGTCGTTGAGTTCTTCCCTGATGAAACTACTTCTATGGAAGAAGGGTTGCGTCCACTCACCACGTCGTGCCAATAGAACCTGTGTAAGGGAATTCAAAACAACAATTCATGCAATAAGTAACTTTTAAAAACATTAGATCACAATTTAAAGATAAACCATGGATTTTTAAAGACTACAACTGCAGAAACAGAAACGAATGGTTATCTCGAAAAAATGGTGGATCAAAACCTAAAGACAGATTGCAATTTAGAAACAAATAGAGTGAAAAAAGAGAGTATGAAATATATCAAATGATGTAATAAAAATTTTAGGAACTGTTATTGATTGCAGTGTAAAGATTTTTTAAGTATCTGTAATGGCTGCAACTGTGAGCTTATTACGTTAAAAGATGTATATGGGAACTTAACCTGAAACGGCTGAACTTTTCTTGGTTTTCGTCCAACCCCAACATTTTGCGGTCTAAGGTACGGACGAAATCATGGGTTTCATGTGGTGTGGTGGAGATGATGGGAGTGAAGAGGAGAAAGAAGATGAAAAATTGGGTGAACATGGTTATGTTGATGAGATCACAAGATGAACTGGTTTTGGAAGGAGGGGTTAGCAAATGGAAAGACACGAGTCCTTATAATGATCACACACCAACCTTGCAACTAATGTACACGTAGTGGGTGTCACAATCATTTATCAATGGACACTTCTATGTAACATAACACCATGTAATTTCTATTTTTATATTTTTCAAAATGCTTCTCCATACTTTTTTTTTCTTGCATTTTTTATATCTTTTAATTTTAACATTTTGATATTTTCTTATAAACATTAGTGATTAAAATAAATTTTGTACTATTTTTATTAATAATGATCGTATTTTTCTTCGTTTATTTTTTTCACATTTTTTTAAAATCACAAAACTTAAAAAAAATAAACAGCCAAATGTGAAAATGGAATATAAAACTCAATTGAAATAGCATAGAAAAAAACCTAGCTATACATGAAATCATTATCTTATTTTATGTATTAGTTTTATGGTGAAATCTGCATATTGCAAGAATATAAGTGTTTATTGGACGGATCTAGTTATTAAAAATTAATCAGCCAATTTAAATATTTACTTGATGTTTGGAGTTGATTATTTATTAACATATTCATAAAAAAACAATAGTTAAAAACCAAAACTATTTTTTAAGTCAACCATAACTGCTAAGAAAAAACATAAGCCTTCAACACATGATCAAACATTGGAATTTTTTGTAGGGTTTTCTTTGATTCGAAGCAAAAAATCATAATATAATTAATACCTTGCTAACCTAAAGTTCTTTAATCATTGTCCTCTCAATGTCCCACAACTTCATAAACCATTTTGATGTGTTACTACCAACGCATTATAGGTAGTTTTATATCCACCTTGTTACCAATTATGTCCTTAGTAACAATTGTACAATAGTTTTGCTTATTCTACATACATATGTTACTAAATCACAAACATTAATGAGGACAGAAAAAGAAAACAAAATGAGTATTAATCTAAAAATTTTATTTACTTAGAAATATTTTTGTATTATAAAATCAACATTTTTTTTGTCTATTAAGTTTTTTTTCCTTTTAAGATATACTCTTTTTTTTTTGTATTTATGAAAACAGTGTAAGAATTCAATGTAATTGAGATACAATTTAATTAATAAATACATAAAAATAAGTAATACACACCTTATCATTTATATACTGAAGGCTTAGTCTAGTGATTAGGTTGTAACATTGGTTACCTTACAAGTATGTTATAGCTTAGGTAAACAACATTATCTTAAACTATGAAAAAAAAATTAAAATTTTTATAGAAATTTATTTTTAAAAAGATTTAATTAAAGTTTAAGTATTTTATAAATTTAATAATTTCAATTGAGTTTTTATTAAAAAAATTATTTTATTTAGTTTTTAAAATATCTTTATTATTTAATTTTTGTTGTCAACTAACTAAATGATGTTAATATTTTTATTTTTATTTTCTTATCTACAACTCATCAATCATTTTACTCGTTCGCACATTTATTTTCCAAGAGTGAATTAATGATAAAATCAAATAAAATTGGAAGGTATTTACATAAAAATAGAAAATACTTTAAAATTCAATTTTTTTTTCAATAAAAAGTCAAATTAAAACAATCAAATTTATATTAGTTAGAAATTAATTAATCATTTAAAATGTCTTTATATTATAAATAAATAACTAGTTTCAATAACTAGTATCATGCCTTTTTTTATTTTTATCATCTATATATAATTATGTTTAAAAATTAAAGAAAAGATGTCAATTAAATTAAAATAGTGTTTGTGTATCCAATTTTTATTTTTATCATTTATATATAATTATGTTTAATATTAAAAATTAAATTAAATATGTCAACTAAATTAAATAATAAGAAGAGATAAAAACTATATAATTTTCAAGTGATAAAGATATGAAAATGTAAATTGTTTCATGTCGTGAGAACATTTCCATATCTAATAAATTATTACACGTTTAATAAATTGTTTCTTTCATTTCACATTTGACAAACTATTCCATATTTAAAATTTAAATTTCATAACAAATTTTTACCTAGTATTTAAAAAAAACAGTTTTTAATTAATTATAAGAATAATTAGTTATTTAATAAATATTTAAAAAATAGAAAATAATTAAAATATTAAAAAAAATTACTCCTCCACCTTTCTTTCAATTCAAAATTGTCACTTCATGTACATCAAATATTTTAAAAAAATAAAAAATAACGCAATTCTCATAATAATAAAATAAAATAAAATATTAATTTAAAGATAAAATAGAAAAAAATTAGAAGAGTTAAAAGAAAGAATATTTACGTTAAATATACGTTAAATAAGTGAATATAGTTTAATTGAGATTGAATCACCCACCACTTTATAGAGTCTCTTTCTATTTGTTCTAATTTTTTTCTCTCCTATTTTAAATTCAAACTTTTTTTTCCAATTTCTTTTTAGTGTTGGAAATATATCCTCAAAGTAGCTTTCTCTTTTTGAAAGTGTAAAGTTCCGTGACTTTATGTCCAAACCTATCAAATCTGATCCACAATATTTTCATAACTCTAAATATCATCTTTTATATTTTCATTTTCATGTGATTTTCAATTAATTATATACTTTTTATTTTACTCGTTAGGTTGTAATAAAAATTAAATATTTATTAACTTTATCGATTGTTAATATTTTACTTCATTCGATTTTCATTTCAGTTTGGGCCAGACCATTATGTCAGCTTTTTATTTATCATGTCTTTATTATATTATTTCTTTTTCTATTTCTTTTTCATATGTACATTTTCAACGCATATTTCCCCTTTTAATAATTTTGATGATAATCATACTTATTTTTAACTGAAAGAGAAAGATTTTTTTTTATATTAATTTTTCAATAAAAATGATTTTTTATTGATCTTATTTCATAATACTGGTTGATAACTAAATATTTTAATTTGACCATCAATAGTTAATAAATGTATATAACAACAATTTTCATAAAAATTATAATATTAAATAAATTTGAAGTCTTTTATAAATTTGATTATTTTTATTTTTATTTTAATAAAAACATTTTATTATTTTGATTATTCAAAAAAATTATACTTTTCAATCACTATTTAGTATTTGATTTTGTTGACTCGTCATTTTACATTGTCATTATTTACGTATTTTTACGTAAGAAAAAACAACATACTTAAAATTAAAGTTTTTCAATTAAGTTTTTAAGTTTCGATCGATTAAACATCTAAATATTTATATTTTTCAGTATTTTTATTTAATTTTATATTTAAGTAAAATAACATAATCACAATTTTTCAATCGTAATTACAATCACAAATTTATACAATAATAAAACAAATCTACACACTTTAATTATCTCTATAAAAAATATGTTGTTTCTTTTATATTAAATATTTTTTAATATAAATTCAATTAAAAATACTTAAATTTACTGGAAAATAAAAATTTAATTATGTTGTCTTTTAGTTTTTATGTAAAGACACACAAATAATGATAATATAATGATTATATTACTTTAGTTGATAATAAAAATAAATAAAAAATATAAAAATTGAATACTTAATCTAATAAATTTTTCTAATAAAAATTGGAGGACTTCAATTTAATTAAATCGTTAATTAACTTCTGTTTTTATATTATTATAAAATTTCAACGAAAAAAAAAGTGAAAAAGGTTATTATTTTTTGGTAATGATATTTTAACATTTTGCTCCACTTTACATCCAAAATAAAATATTAATATTTATAATAAAAAAATTTAAAAAATAAAAAAGTCCCTAATGAAAATATAAAGTAAAATATTAAAATAATTTTCAAAATTTTTAAAATTAAAAATAATTAAAATATTAATATTTAGTGGAGAATGATCATTTTCCTTATTTTTTCGCAGAAGCTGAATTTTATAATCAAATTCATAATTTTGAACTTTATGTGAGCAAACTTGCAGAGAAAGTGACAGAAGGTGGAAAAGACACTTCACATTAAAGCATAACTTTATTGTAATTTAAAATTTGACAGATATAATATAACTTTGTTCTAAATTATCATTTTTTAGTTTTTTTTTTAAATCAAACGCTTAAATAATTTAAAGGTCTGTCACAAACTTTTTATATAGTCGAAGAAAAAGCTGTTACATAGCCATATTAGATAATAAATAAGCACGATGAAAGGAGAAATAAAAGAATATGCAAAAAAAATAAAATAAATGTGTGAAAAGTATATACGAAAAAAATAAAAAAAATAAAATAAAAAGTTAATTTCTAATATATGGTGTCCTTACAAATAGGGCAAGGACAGATCCTTACAGCTCGTTCCCGTGAGGGAAAACAGTAACGTGACGTGACGTACATCTATTTTTTTTATCTTATTTTCAATTTATTTTTTAGATTTAATTACTCATTTTTTATTTATTTATAAACAATCTATATTTTTATTTCTATATTTAAAATTATCTACTTTAGTCAGTATATTATTATTTTAATATTTTTAGTTTCTCTATATATAATTTTAGTTTTAAAAAAAATAGTTTCCAAATTCAAAGACACTAAAACAACTGAAAAATATTTTCCATTAATTTTTACTATTAATATTCTTGATCTTCAATATTCATCGACGATATAATTGTAGTCTTTATTTTCTAAATCTATGATATCCAATGCTTTTACTAGATTATTTTAATCTCGGTATTAACAAAGTGCTCTAATATTTATCTCTTCAATGTAATAGAAAAAAAAAAAGATAGATACTAAAATTTTTCTTTGATTTAAATTAATCCAACTTTGATATTGATATTTTTTTATTTAATCACATTGTTTAACCTGGTAGCGCAAAATTGAATAATCATAAATATCCAAGAAAATAATTTTAATTTTAAACAATTACTTCTTTCAGTAAAAAAATAATATTTCTCTTTTATGTATATTTAACCGAAATCCATTTTCCATTTTCAATGACATTTTTTTATTTTACTTTTTAGAAATCAAAGTCATATTTAATTATTTTTACTTTATATTTTAGAAATCGAAGTTATCTTCAAAAAAACAAAATCGAGAAATTTAAGTCATCATAGTTTTTTTTCTTTTAGAAGAAATCAAAATCTTCTTTGTTTTTAACAGTTCGAAGTCATCTTCAATTTTTATTTTTTGTAAATCGAGGTCATCTTTCATTTTTATTTTTCTTTTGAGAAATCGAAGACATTTTTTTTCTTTTGACAAATAGAAGGTATTGTCAAATTTTTCTAGATAACCAATGCCTTTTCATTTATATTTATTTCAAAATTATTTTGGAAGATTAAAAGGACCTGGTTTTGCATTCGCAAATAACTTCATTAATCCGTTATAACTACGAGAATTAATAATGATGTTTGATTTCACAAAGTTTTTAACAAACAAGATTTCGAGCAAATTGAAAACAAGAGTAAGGTATTTTTATGCAAGGAAACTACTTTTGTACCATTAGGATGATTTGATATATAATATTTAAGGAGTTATGTTCAAAAAATTGTGTAAAAAACAAAGTTTGATGATTTTTACCTTTAGATAGAGATTTGAAAACAATAAATACAAAATTAACCGATATAGTATATTTTGAAAATTTTATATTTAACAAAGAACTATGTTTAAATTAAAATAAATAACAAATTTTAAACTAAAAACATAAAACAAAAAATGTTATTTACACGTAAAAAACATTAGTTTCGAATAGGACATGTAACACAGAAAAATAATTATTTTAAAGAGAATATGTAATAAGGAGAAGAAAATGATTTCAATATGTGAGAATAAGTTATTTAAACATGTAACATAAGTGAATTATTCTCTAAAGATGATTAAGTGGTTAAGCTATGTGGTACATTAGTGCATATGATAGTATGAACTTATATAATTTATACTATAGAGCCAATTGTAAAGTTTTAGGTAATTCAACACTTACAAAAATTCTTCTGAAACCTATAACAACATTTATCATCATTATTATATAAGTATATGAAAAATTGTATATTTTTATCCACTTCTAACTTTTGTATTTCTTTTACCTATATAAGTTTTTTTTATAACTTGTTTTTATTTCTCTAACTATATAACTTCTTTATCTTTTTATAACTTGTTTTTTATCCTTTACCATAACAATGGTATCACTAATACAAAAATAATTTTCATGGTGGTTTAAATAAATCTTTTTGTGTCGATTTTAGAACCATCATAGATATACTTGAGATAGAAAGCATGCACTTTGTCATAAACACTTTCTATGACATGCCTAAAAGATTTGTCATAGAAAATTCACTTTCTATGACTGATTTACCTTCAACCATCATAGAAAGTAACAATTCTAGGATAATTAAAATTACACCCGTCATAAAAAATTTAAGTTTTTATGATAGATAATATTTTAATTGTCATAGAATGTTATTTTTTATGACAGGTAGTGTTTTAATCGTCATAAAATATGTTACTTTCTATGATTGTTAAAAACAAATCAGTAATAGAAAATAATATTTTTTATGATAGGTTTAACAATAACTATGATAAAAAGTGTATTTTGTTTAAAAATAATAATTTTTTTATATATTCATTTTCCTACTTGCATAAACCCTTCATAATTTTCAAACAAATATTTTCAAAATAAAATTTTAACGTTCTAGTACATAAATAACTATAAACTTTAAGTTAATATGTTCACGTTCATACAAAATTATTTAAAAAACTTCTTTTGGAAAGCATGTTTAAAAAAGCTAGTCACTAGATAAAAGGATTCCTAAACAATTCAATCCTTGTTTTTTTTTTTCATACTTCAACATCTAATTATCAATGTAATGTTTATTTTCTATTTCTAAATCCAATGTCCTTCCTAGTGTTGTAGTGACGTTCACAGTTACTTCAAATTCTTATTCTAAGTAAAAAAATGATAATAAAGAGTAAATAAGACACGTATGTCACAAATTTAAACATTTCATTTATTTCATTGCCTGTTATAACTTCATAAGAAATGGTTTACAATTTTCAACATAGTGTTTGTACAAATAAATTCACATAGACCACATCACAACACACACATAACATGACTTTCGTATAGAGGAAAGACCAAAGTATTACGAGAATGACCAAGTCTTACCACCTCGCACATTTATTATCTAGAATTTGAGTCACATACATGTCTAGAGAGCAATAATAAACAATTGCACCAAACTGAAGAAACAACATTTGTGATGTGATTATCAGAAGCAAAACTCCTCTAGCACATAACAGAAGCAAAGCACAGCCAAACTCACAAGTAATGTAGGATTCTTACTCTTGTTACCGCTACATAAACTAACAAGGTATGAGTTAAAGAACAAAAACTAAGAGAATATTTCATAAAACTCTATAGGACTTTATTAATGATGCGTTAGCAAAGCTAATTGAAGAATATTCCCACAAACCATTCAGAGCATTGCATGCCTATGTGAGAAAGAATTGGTAAGTTTTGTAGAAAATTATGAGAAAATGTTTCTTCCTAACAAATTGGGTAATGTGTACCATTGCAACTTCTAAGCCCCCACCCAAGGCAAGGCCATGAATGACAACAACAAATGGTTTCTTAGCTGTTGAGAAATGAAATGAAGAAATTTAACATAACACAATGAAAATGAATAAAAAATAAATAATTTCATAAAAGCAAAGTACCTTTAATAGTATCAGTTATAATTTATATTGATATTCAACCAAGTTTTGGACTCTCTATATAAGAATAGAATCCGATATTATATTGAATTACAAAACTCAGCATATTAAAAAGCAAGAACATACCGTAACTTATTTTTCAATTAGCCTTCTTGAATCCAAATAAAGCTTTAATACTTTAGTAGGCATTGAGGTATCACATGAAAAAGAATCAACATGTCATTAATAACAAAAAACATACAAATTTATAACAAATTGGGAATTAAATACCACACCCCTCCCCCGAAAAAAAGTCCATACAATGTCAATTGGTCTCCAGTAATCCTCATCAACAATACAAGTTCTTGCCCCTACTTTCTTATTTTTCTACCCCCACACCTTTCATAGGTGGTGGAAAGAAACGTGATTATATACCACATTCTCATCCATTTAAAAGAAAATTGTAGTATAAGTAAAGGCATATAATGGTTATAATTAGGCCAAACTTATGGCTTATTTGAATATGACCACTAAGTTAGAATATGCCATTTTTTTAAAGGTAAAAAGTAACACTGATACAGGATAACTGATGTACAAACTAAAGCTCAGGGAACACACCGACCATTGCAGTTGAATAGGGAAAACCTTAAAATTTCTACACAAAATATGGACTTGAACATATCACCTTACGATATATTAAATTGAAGAAACTAATAACTATTATATAAAAAAACAATCAGAATCCAAACCTATGTAACAGTAAAGTCCACTAAGAGAATTTAAAAGATGGAAAATAATAGAAACTAATCCAATATCAATAAAGTATTTACAAAAACAATGAAAAACTAGTGTATATATTTCCTCCAAGTTGTAAGTTACACATCTCGATCCAACAAAAACAGAATAATCGACTAACATCAATTCCAGACTAATATGATTGAATAACAACCCTAACATATAAAAGTGGTTATTCCAAATTAAGTAGAACATGAACACAGAGAGAGATACATAAAATATACTTAGATTCTATGAATGTATCAAGCATAAATGGCTACAATGAAAATGGAAAGAAAGAAAAAATGAACCGTAAAAGGTGTAACCAAAAAAACCAATGGCTTTGGATAAGTGCATTGACAATGACATATTTGAGGAAGTTTCAGCGCCTCAGAGAGGTGTCAAAAAAAGGAGTGAAAGTTGCATTGGTGTATAGGAATCGCTTTGATGCAAATGAAATCACACGAGATCGAATTTCCCATGACATAAGTGGATTTTTGTGAACAGTGAAAGAGAGAAATGGGTTCAAGTAGGGTTTTGCTCTAGCACCTTCCAAAAAGAATTATCAGCTTCTATTATAACCTGTTTGGCTAAGTGTTATTCCATTACTTCATATTAACGCTTTTTATTTATATTTATTAATTAGTAGTAGCGTATTCACAATTTAAATTGCTTTATAAAAAATATTTTTAATTATAAATAACATTATTAAATACAATTTATCACTTTGATTATTTATTTTTATAAATATTATTTAATGAAATTTAAACTTAAGATACTATTAATTAAAACCAGTTATTAAAGATATAAAAGAAATGAACATTTATTTGAAACCTAAAATATATGATACTTTTTATATTAAAAGATAAAAGAAGATTGTTGAATATTTTAAACTGAAGATTGTGAATGTGGTTTAATATGAAATAATGATTAATTGCTTACTAATTATACTCGATTATAAGTTCTTTTTGGACTTTAGATTTTTGGTGTATTTTGGTTGTTATAGTTTAGACAACAATTATTTATTTTTGCTTGATCTGGACTTTTCTATTTACACACCTTTTTGCTATTAGTTCTCCTTGTTTTACACCACCATCGAGATCTTCCACAAGGACTTCAAGGTCATGACCATCACTATTATGTGTGCTAAGGGTTGGAATGGAGTTTTGCTGATGCAAAAGTTGGAGATTGGGACGCTTGGAACTAATACAACATTACCGTGTGTAGATGACAATGGTGATGCTTCGAAAGTGGTTGATGAAGATGAAAGAGGAAGGAATGCAAAAACCTAAATGTAGTGAGAGGGGAAAAACTAACACGAGAGAAAATGAAGAGACTAAAAACAACGTGTCCATGCAAAAAAAAAGTTATATGTAAAAGTATTTACTATGATAAATTATTTTCAATGGATGTAACAACTATTTATTATGTCACTTAAAAAAACAACCAACATAATAAGTGAGTTCATATTTACAATTTCGTCATTGTTTCATTTATTATGATGGATAGATTATAACTATCATAATAAGTTAGTTCATATTTACAATTTTACCATCATTTCACTTATTATGACAGGTAGATTATAACCGTTGTAGAAACATAATTTTGCAATAGTGTATCAATAAGTCAAAGAAATGTAAAGCACTACATTTCAACAATGAAAGCACAACAACACTTCATTTAACTACAATGTCACCATAATTTTTCCATGTTAACATAACACAATACAATACTACATATTCTAAAACTGATAATAATATACAACTTTGTCACACTTCATGAACTTTTGAACAAAAACAAACTTTACTAGGAAATTCATATGATCACTAATCAATTACTCCATCGTCATTATTCATGATACAACTTGCATATCCTTGTGTTCCACCTTCATTAACTTAACAAATAACGAAATTAAAATGTATGATGAGAATTATGAGTGTCAAACAATCATGTTATGGATACTGCATTGCTAGAAATATGAATGACTTCGTAAACTTCAACTACAAGATGCATTGGTTTCTGATGTAATACATATGTAACTTCTCTCCCATTTGTACACATGTAATCACTTCCCATTATCTGTTTCAGGTGATCAAACATCACGAAGTTTTGAATCCCAAACTTGAATAAATACCACCTTCATATTCAACTTTGGCGAAAAATGAATTATGCACTTGAAGTTATTCCTTAAAAACCAATTTTGTTGGTATAAATTTAAGTACTACTTCAATTAGTTATGCCCACAAATTTATACGTATACAACAAGGGATGGGATTGACTCGATCATGTTGCTTTGGACAATTGTCACCTATAAATCATGTTTCCTAACATGCATTAATGTCATGCCAATGTCATCGCAAAAGTGTTGCCGACATGAATAGTGATTAAAAGAGTTATCCCTAGCACAAATGATGTGGTATGGATTACTTTAGACCTTTGTTACCCTTAAAAGATGGTCTCTAACACATATTAAGGATTATCAACATCACCTTGAAAGTTATGCTAATGTGAACAGTGCTTCGATGGGATGTGACTCTAATATGAATTTAGTGGATCGAGTTCTAATGGATAGGTACAACCTATAAAATGTGTTCCTAACCCATGTGATCAACTTGTTAACGTCTCCACAAAAGTGTTGTTGACATAAATAGTGCTTTGACAAGACTCCTCTTTGGCACAAATTTAATGGATCATGTTGCTTTGGACAACTGTCACCCTTAGAACATACTCCCTAACATGCATGAAGGATTTCTCAACATCACCATAAAATTTTTGCTTACATCATTAATGCTTAAATTGAATATGACCCTGCCATAAATTTAGTGTTCTGGGTTCCTTTGGATAAGTGTGATCTATAAAATTCTCTCACTGACATGCGTGAAAGACTTTGTCAATGTCATCGTGAAAGTGTTGCTAACATTTGTAATGTTTCCATGGGACATGTCATAACACATGTCATTCCAAATACATGTACTAAGTTATAAATTTCAACTATATGTTGTCATTTACATAACACTTTATCCTCTAAAGTCCATGTTTTTTTGTGTTTCAATCCCACTCTCACTTTCACCTATTTTATAAATAAACGACTTCAATATACGTCATTGTTGAAGATGGATGAAGTCTCTTCTCTACCTAGTGTTGTGTGTGTTTGATGTAGAAAAATAGCTAGTTTGCTTTGAAGTTTGTAATAGGTTTAGATGATCTTGTATGTAGGCTTGTATTTGTGTAAGGTTGCCTTTTGTTGTATGACCCATCCTAGATGCCTAACCAAGTCTAGATCAAGCACATGATGTGGTTAAAGGGTTTTTGAAAAGCTTTTAAAAGTGCTCTTAAAAGTTTTAAATCAGTACACAAAATAAATATGTTTTATGGAGAAAGAATTGGTTTATTTCTTCTCTGTTAAAAGGCTTTTCTAAAATTCTGTTAGGGCACCACAAGTAAAGCTTAGTTAGTTATTTCAGTTAAAGCTGAGCTGGCCTGTTTGCTATATTTTAATCTGTTTCACTGTGAAAGAACATGTTTATTCTTTGGTCAGCTGAAAGGTTTTTCACAAGTTATTTATGGCACCAAAGGTACAACTCAAACAGTTATTTCAGTTAGCTGAGTTGGCGGTTTTCACAAAATAAATCTGTAAAGTTCAAAAATGAATCTGTTGTTTTCATAACTGCTTTTCAACTGTTTTTTGAAAAGAAGTTAGAAACTGTTTTCTATATAAAGAAAAGTCTCTCTCACATGAAAAGGTGCTGAGCAATTACGTTTTTGACAGAGATCAAACAATTTCCATGTGAGAAGAAGGATTGAAAGATTTTTGAAAGGTTTTCTAAAGAGATTTTCAAGTGTGCTTGTTCTAGGAAACCTTTGATCTTGGTGAAGGTGCTGGTGCAGTTCTGCAGCAAATTAAACTACTGGTTTTGAGTTCTTGCATCTTCTT
Organism: Phaseolus vulgaris; assembly: GCF_051622355.1. Classification (NCBI taxonomy): domain Eukaryota; kingdom Viridiplantae; phylum Streptophyta; class Magnoliopsida; order Fabales; family Fabaceae; genus Phaseolus; species Phaseolus vulgaris. The sequence goes on from NC_143505.1 coordinate 9,474,277, forward strand.
TTCAGGTGTAATCTTTTCTTTATTCTGGTTTGTAAAGGTGTAAGTGTTAGTCACTCCTTGATAGGGTTTCTTGGAGTGCAAGGTGTGTTGAAATAGGGTTTTTCAGCATTGATTGTGTTGTTCTTGTAGTGTTCAAGAACTGTTGTGTCTGTAAATAATTGGTACTGTTTTTTAGTGGATTCCACCTTGGGGTAAGGTGAGACTAGACGTAGCTCTGTATGAGTGAACCAGTATAAAAACTTGTGTGCCTTTTCTTTTCATCCCTGCACTCATTTCTGGTTTTGCTTAATTCTGTCAAGAACTGAATCTGTTCTTTTGAAATTGAATCTGTTAATTCTGGGTTTAAGTAAAAACTGTTCTTCCTGATTTGTTAAAGTTCTCTAATCACAAATAAGACAGTTGCATATGATGGTTTAAGTGATCTGTGAACAAACAGTCTAATCATTAAAATCTGAGAAAGAATCATTCTCCTTAAAACCTTGTGTTGAGTAAATTTGTTTGATTCCTAAGCATAGTCGTATCCTTCATCCTCATAATATTCAGCTAATCTGATTCTGGTATAATTCTCTGTTGATCACAATTTTATATTGAACAAATTCAAATTGTGCTAGACTGCTTTGAAGAATCAATCTGTTTCATGTAAAAACAATCTGTTCTTTTTGCCTCTGGTATACTGAAAATTGTGTGTTCTTGCAAAAATTTTATAAGCTTAATTCACCCCTCCCCTCTTGAACTTAGACACTAATAGACCCAACAATTGTGCATTATGATAGTGTGATGAATGAATGCCTCATTGAAAGAGTTACTTTTATTTATGTAGCACTTATTAATGGATGTCGACCTTTCAACACCAGTTTCTACAATCATAGTCCACATTAAATCAAGCTTGTGTTATACAATAAGATATAAGAAGGCATGATTGGGAAAAGAGTTGACCATAAAAAAATGTATATGAGAATTGGGAATAGTCCTACCAAAAATTATCATCCCTCTTAAACATGATGCAACTTTATGTTTTAGGCTTTATTTGGAAGATCAATACCCAACTAGAATATCAAGGCAACTAGTTGAATGTGGACCACATTATCTTCAAGAGGGTCTTCTAGACCTTCAAACCATGTATTGATGATTTCAAATTTTACAAATCGATAACGTTCTTGTACGATAAATATAGTGGTGCATTATTGGTCACAATTTTACAAGATGAACGCAACAACGTATTTCCGATTTCATTCGCCATCTTATGTTGAGACTTGATTCTTTTTCTTGTGAAACTTGGGAACATATGTAACTTCACAGGATGACATCTACCTCATTTTTTACTGCCACAAATATCTCAAAAGTGTATACTCTAAAGATGATAGCAATTGAACTGACAACAATTATGTGCATGTTTACTTCGTTTGACGTATAACACAAAACTTCATGAGTGATTTAGAAATACAATACTTAAGAAAGATGTTGTGAACATAAGTAATTCTTTTGATTTATATTATCATTCAATTCATAATTTTTCATTTCTTTTTTGTCCAATTGTTTTAATAACTACATTTCCAACAAATAATTGAATAAAAATCCACATTTATTTTACTACTACAACATAATAAGAGAAGTAAATCCTAAGGTAGCAGAATGACTAAATGATATCACGATGGACAAGTAGACTCTTTCATGGAACAACAATCGACGATGCGACATATGACTATAAATCTTGAAGAGTCGATCGACTTGATTCTAAAGAAAACAAGAAATCCTTCAATCTCTTCTATGGTGATGACACATACACCTGTTACAACAAGTTCTTCACATATAGGGGCAGGCAGATGACAACCATGATGATTGTTGGTCATATCTACTTTGAAGTGACAACAAAGACATTATATGATGCATAATATAAAACAAACACTCATATAATGCTTTCTTGAACATGAAATTTTTGGTGGAGGAAACACAAAATTCAAGAGAGGTACAACCATTAGGGCTATTTACAATCTTCTTGGACGATTTATGGTGGGACGATGGGAAATTCCGAAAACTACACATACCATGTCCCTATGTGTTTACTTCATGCAAACATGCACACAACGATTTTGCTATGTACAACATAATTGTGTACATATTGGAATAAGTCTCTCATATTTATGAAGGTTCTCTGGAGAACTCATAAATGAAAAGTATTGGTCTCCTTACACTAGGAAGATAATATACCTAAATCTAGAAATGGAAAGAGCATCAAAGGACATACCTAAGTTAGGCCAGATAAACACAAAGATTGACATAAGGGAACAACATTGTCAGTCCAAAAAATATTCTTACTATTACAAATCATAAAGAACATATCTCAAAATTGTTGGGGCATCCAATTCTCGTTGTTGGTTATGTTTTATTTAAGACAACATATTTTGTGTACAAGTTCTCAAATATTTAATGAATGTACATTTCATATTGTTTTCCTCTTCATCTTTAACATATACTTCAACATTGTAGTACTTAACAAAAAAATTCAATAATGAACAAACATCTAAAATATTTCACAATGACAATAATGTTACACAAACAATACCCCTCCAAAATTTGCTTTGAGTATATACAAAAAGAGTCCACATGTCTCCATAATGTGATTTATGGCAACACACGTTGGACATCGTCACATCAGTCACCTATAAATAGTTTTTTGTCAGGACACACAACTCAACAATGTGAATAGCCACATCAACCCTTCCTAAATGACTTTTCATCAAAGCACACAACACAATTATTTTTTGTTATATGCACCTTCACATCAATCCTCCATAATTATTTTTTGTTAGCACACGTTAGGAATCTCACCAACACCAATATTGTAATACCATTTTATCATTTTATATGCCTGCATTCAGACCTGTCAAACATAGTGATCTAATATACACCATTAATTTCACACGTCACAACAACCTGTTAGAATGGATGGCTTTAAACTAGAGGGGGGGTGAATTGTTTAAAGAGGGTTTTCGCAAACTTTTAATCCAAGAATGAAATTTCTTTGAGAAACAAATAATAAGAAATTCAGTTTTCCAAAACACAAAGTATAAACAACAGCACCAGAAAAACAATCGGTTGTTTATACCAGTTTGCAAATATTAAAACTGAATTTAAAGAGATCAATGATAGAGAAAATGCACACAGAGATTTATACTGGTTCACTCTAAACCCAGAGCTACATCTAGTCTTCTCAGAAACCACTGAGGAACTTCACTAAGCAATCAAACCTAGATCACTTACACCACAACCAAAGAAGTGACCTTGATCCCCTCAAGACACACACTTCTCTTCGTCAACACACCAACACTAAGAATGTTGATCTTGATCCCCTCAAGAACACACAACACTTCTCAGCAAACACACAAAGTTCCTTTCAACAGATACAAGGATTACACTTGTTACAAAAGCAAATCTGAAATCAATACAAGAGAAAATCCTATCTCACACTCTTTGATCAATCTCAATCTCTAAGCAATCTCAACTTTTCAAAAACTCAAAATTTGTGTTGTTTTTAAAACCCAAATCTGTTTTTCTATTTGTAAAACAAAGTTGTTGTTTGTTATCAAATCTTAACCAACTATTCATTGGATTTAATGATTAGTCAAAGCATTAAAAACTGGAGCGTAAACAGATAGAAAATCATTTAATGCTCAGTCAAAGCACAAAACAGTTTTTCTGTTATGGTACCAAAACAAACAATCGGTTGTTTCCACGAATCAATCGGTTGTTTTGGTTTTGACAACTCAACCATTTGAAAAACAGTTTTCAACCTTTTCTAAAATCACCTAAGTATAAAACAATCGGTTGTTTCGACAAAACAATCGGTTGTTTTTCACTTAGCTTGAAAAACACTTTTCTTTTAAAAGGATTGAGAATGTCTATGCTTTAGATTCAATCAAGAGTGGATTACATAAACAATCTACCCCATATCCTATCTAAGACAGCTCAGCAACAGCAAACACAGTCAGCCTTCAACATCCTTCAAAGGGTTTGGATTCTTCAAAGCTTGAACATCACTTGGTTCAACACAACCATGTCTATTTTTAGGCATTTGATTCCTCACAATAAATTTAACCATCCACCACACTAAAACCATTATGCTAAAATACATCCTTTTTACCAAACATACAAAATCTTCCATCTTTTCACAACTTGAAAATTCTTCTTCAAATGGACCAAATTTGTATCACAGACACAAATATTTTTTTTTAATTCTAGTTGTGTTGTTGTCTTTGCAAATAGTCAAATAACAGAAACTATTGAAGCAGTCTATTTAGAATGTCCATATCCTAAATTGTTTTGTATCTCACTCAACTATACCTTTTCTCATTTTGAAGGAAAAAGTGTGCTTTATTTGGGACTTTCCGATCAAATAACATTGAAGAAGTTGTACTACTACCAATCTCAACTAATGAAACACGATCAATTTAGGTTCAATGTTTGTTCAAATATTACTAATGACAATGTTTCTCAATTGTTAATTTGGAAGTTTCAATTTTCATTTGTTACAATGATTGAACTCTACGTCATTTTAACAATATCCATGGAAGAATTTTATGGTTTCTAAACTCACCCACTACATCAAACTCTTGAACAAATCAATACTCAATCAATTCCACAAAAGCTATAATCTACTACATTGTAGGGATGGCAATGCGAGTTGGCCCACCCCGCGTAGAGATTGTAGGTTGATTTTATTGGCCAACTCACATAAATTTTTTTTTTAAATTAATGAAATAAAAATTATAAATAAAAAATTTGGACAAATTTATTTTTTGTTTATTAAATTAATATTTTTTTCTTATTTAGATGAATTAGGTAAATGATCTCATATTATTATTCTCTCAATAAATGCATAAAAAAATTATAATGATGTCCAAAGACTTACCGAGTTATAGAATCTGAAAGTTAAAATTTGTGTTTCGAATTGTACAATATTCTAGATTACACAATCCATATTTGTATTTCAGATTGTAAAATTTGGAATGGATAATTTTAGAATTTTTTAGAATATGAGGTGCAAGAAGAAATTATGGGGTGCAAACATAAATTTCTAAATTTTTAAGATATGCGGGTTATGCGAGCCTGTCTGTCCCGCACTTGATCCACGCATGTTGCGGGTTATACAGCGTGAACTGAAATGGGCCAACGAATTGAAATAAGCAATCCCTCTGTAATTTTTCTTAGCGGGTCGCGGGTCAATCGATAGAGTTCGTCCTCCTTTGTCATTCCTACTACAAAGCACTTATCCAACAAATCATCATAATAGAAAGTCCAAATAGTTACGGTCTAACATACAAATGTTGAACGCTACAAAAATATCAATCTCACACAACTACTTTTTTAATAAGTTATTTGACATATCTGAAGTACTGAAACAATATGGAGGAGACCGAAAAGAAGTTACAAAAATAAATTATAAACATCCAATTCAAGTTCTTAATTGAAAACTTATATTGAACTCAATATAAATACAAAATGATGCTCACATCATACAAATGATCACAAACAAAAAATTTACATAGGACAATAACAAATGAATTAGTTTGAGACTTACTATATAATACCTACATTAACCATTACGACATAAAAAATCTACACTTAAGTGAATGTGTATCGCTTTTCCTACAATCATAATTACATTCTATGAATTACAACTATTTTCTCTCGTACTCTTGATTATCACTACAAGAAAATCATTAAATAGAAACTAATTTTAGAGTCTAAAAATAATTAGTTGTTATAGTGACTAAACTAGAGACCATATTAAAGACTAAAAAAATTATTGATTTCTAAATTAGTTTCTATTATTGATAAATAGTTTATAAATTGGTATCAAGGTTTTTGTTACCAAATTTAGAATCTAAATAATTGGTAGTTTAAACATTGGTAGTTAATTAGATATTAATTTAGAAACTATTTATCAATAATAAAAATTAATTTAGAAACCAATAATTTTTTAGTCTCTAAATTATCTCTAACTTAGTCACTATACCAACTAATTATTTTTAATTTTTAAAATTAGTTTTTACTTAATGATTTTCTTTTGTCTTATTGTTGTAGTGTATTAAATAAACTATACTTCAATTAGTATTCAATACATATTCAAATTTCATTATGTTTTTTTCATTTAACTCTTTTCATAAATATTATTACATTAATTTCCTATCACAGGTTATTTAATATAAAATTATGTTATGTTTATACTAAAAATAATTTTCATTCCAATTACGATTTTTGTCTTAATTCCAGGTCTTCAAATTATAATTTTAACCCTACAATCATTATTTATTATTTTCAATTTTATCCCCAAATTTATAACATCAATTATATTTTTTTAATAATCATTTATGTAACATTCCTATTTTTTTTAGTCATATTTGTTAATATATTATGCATGCAATATCTAATTAACATGTAAACATATATTAGGTTATCATATTTGTATCTCAAAAAGATATCCCTTTTCATAGGGAGTTAATATATACATCAAAAGTTAAAAAAAAAAAAACAAAAGAAACAAAACATTCAAAGGTAAATCTATCCAATACTCCAGCTGCTCACAGAGGAGCTCTATTACCTGCAATCTCATTTGCTCCCGTGTAAAACACGATCATCACAGATAAAGAAACAAACACAAACAAATAACAGGGTAAGCTAGCTATATAAAAAAATTTCTATATAATTTCAATGTCAAGTTAATCAACATAATTCATCAAGTCTCATACAATTTCTCAAATCATCAAGTGTCTATTAAAATTTTATAATTCATCTTTCACATGTCAGACTTCTACTGACTCATAACACATAGACACTTGACTCTACTTCCGGAAGACTCGTGCATTGACTTAGACTCAGAGATCTGCACTTGTCATACTACATCACTGTGAAATCCGCACAGCTATGTGCATAATTAATCTCAATATCATCTCTCTCCTAGTATGACAAGGTTAATTCATATAACAGGTCAAGTTAATTATATTTCAAACAACTTACCCATTCATATGAACCTCCTTCAACTCTCACCACTTGAATAACTTCATCTATATGATTCCATTATCTCAGGAGAGTCAGGATATCTCCTTCTAGACGAATCCCTAGTCAATGCACATCCTAAACAATCTTAACACGGTAATTTCTTTCCTGAAAATACTATGTCTTGATTAGAATTCATATATTGACCTCATAATATCCACCATCAAACAATCAAATCATACCAATGATTAGAATTTCCAAAATACACAACAATTCATTGACTAATCATATAAATATCTAATTAAAGAGATTTTCAATTAACTATACATGAAATATAAGTTTACATACTTTATAAGAAAAAGTATATAGAAATAAATAAATCAATCTTTTAAAAGCAAATAAAAATTAGTTTAATAATTTTATTTTTATTTATTTATTTATTATTATTTATTTATTTATTTTGACTTTAGCTTGAGCTAAAATCCACCAGAGAGCACCCAGAATTTTAGCTTGAGCTAAAATTTGCTAGCTTGGGCTAAAATCCTCCAGAGAGCACCCAAAAATTTTAGCTGGAGTTAGAATTCGCTAGCTTGAGCTAAAATCCTCCAGAGAGCACCCAAAGTTTTAGCTTGGGCTAAAATTCGCTAGCTTGAGCTAAAATCCTCTAGAGGAACACCCATAATTTTTAGCTTGAGCTAGCACTTGCTAGCTTGAGCGAAATATTCAGAAAAATTCTGCATAACTTAATATACCTATTAGATTATAAATCAATATCTCATTCAATTCATAAATTATAAATCTACACATTACATTGACAGTTCCTATTCATCATGATACAATTACTCTCATTGAATCATTGAGTTATTATGTCCATTTATACATATATATGATTTCTAATTCCAAAACCATTTAAATCAAACAACCAATTCTCAATCACAACACTTTCAATTTCAATCAAACTACAATCTACTTAGAACAAGAAATCTTGCAACAAAATCTGGAATTGGTGACCCCGTCACACTCACATTCAAATCTTCTAACATAGGGTTCTATTGCAGATTTTAAACTAGCTTCTCTTACCTTTACTTGAGCATATGCTCACGAAGAGCTCCAAACCTACCAAAATCTTCAAAAGTAGCTTAACCTGCACCATAGAGTCCTGATAAAAAATCTAACTATATCTCTAAGACTCTGATCTACTAAAGACTAATCCTAAAACTAAAAGAGGCACATGCATACACTTAGATTGAGATAGACCTACAAGTTTAAAATTTGACTCAGAGAAGGGTAAAAATTGTTGACATTTGTACTGACTTTCTACTCAAAGCATCAGCAACTACATTAGCCTTCCCTGGATGATACATCTGTTGGAAATCATAATCCTTCATAAACTCCATCCATCTTCTTTGTCTCATATTCAATTCTTTCTGATCAAACAAGTATTTCAGGCTTTTATGATCACTGAATACCTGAAAATGAGCTCCATACAAATAATGCCTCCAAATCTTCAAAGCAAACACCACAGCTGCCAACTCTAAGTCATGAGTAGGATAGTTTCTCTCATGAACTTTAAGATGCCTTGAAGCATATGCAACTGCTCTTTTCTCTTGCATTAAGACACCACCCAAACCTTGATGTGAAGCATCACAATAAACCTCAAAAGGTTTTCCTGTATCAGAAATCACTAACATCGGAGCACTAGTTAACCTTTTCTTCAACTCTATGAAACTCTGCTCACATTTGTCAGTCCAAGCAAAAGGTTGATCTTTGCGAGTTAAATGTGTCAAAGGAACCACTATCCTGGAAAAATCTTCAATGAACCTTCTATAATAGCCAGCTAGACCCACAAAACTTCTTATCTCTGTGATTGTCTTAGGGCGTTCCCACTGAAGTTCTGCCTCCACCTTTGTTAGATCCACTGAGATCCCTTGAGCTGATATTACATGTCCTAAGAAGTTGACTTCCTTAAGCCAGAACTCACACTTAGAGAACTTAGCATATAATTGCTTCTCCCTCAGAATCTCCAACACTGTCTTCATATGTTTTTCATGTTCTTCCTCGGTCTTTGAATAAATAAGTATGTCGTCTATAAAGACTACAACAAACTTATCCAAGAAAGGACGGAAAATTCTATTCATGTAGTCCATGAACAGAGTTGGAGCATTTTTTACTCCAAACGGCATCACCACATACTCATAGTGTCCATAACGAGACCTAAAAGTTGTCTTCTGAACATCTTCAACCTTTACCAAAATCTGATGGTATCCAGATCTCAAATCAATCTTTGAGAACATTGAGGCTCCATGTAATTGATCCATCAAATCATCAATTTTGGGCAGAGGATACTTGTTCTTGATGGTCAACTTATTCAACTGCCTGTAATCTACACACAACCGAGTCCCTCTATCTTTCTTTTTAACTAGAAGCACCGGAGCCCCCCATGGAGATACACTTGGCCAGATGAACTGTTTTTCCAACAAATCTTCAATTTGTTTCTTTAGTTCTATCAACTCAGCTAGAGCCATTCTGTAAGGTCTCATTGACACTAGTCCAGCTCTAGGTACCAAATCAATAGAGAATTCCACTTCTCTCTTAGGAGGTAATCCAGGTATTTCTTATGGAAATATATCTATGAAATCCTTCACCACATGTATACTACTCATTTCTTCTTCATTCTTAACTTCCATCTGAGTTAAGATTACAAAGCATCTTGATCCTTCTTTCAATTCCGACCACACATGTAGAGCAGACATCATATCTAACTCCTTGGAATCTGAAAATACTATTTTCTGTTGACCACAATCTATGAGAATGTGATTGGCAGATAGCCAATCCATTCCTAGGATAACATCAAGATCCTGAAGAGGTAGACATATCAAATTTATTTTGAACCTGCGTCCCTCTACTATTACTGGATATTTGGAACAAACTATAGAGGTCAATACTTTTCCTGATGTAGGTGTAGAGACCAGCAGTTCAAACGACAATTCCTTAACTGGAAGACCCAACTCAGCTACACATAGACTTGACACAAAAGAGTGTGTCGCTCCAGAATCAAACAAAGCTTTTACACATCTACCAGCTATATGACAAACACCTTGTACTAAGTTACCTGACTGAGATGCTTCAGCTCCTGACATAGCAAAAACTCTCCATGCTACCTAAGGTCTACTGCCTTCACTCCTAAACTGTTGAGAATCGCCTGATAGAGTCATCCTATTCTTGTTAGGACAATCTCTAGCAAAGTGTCCCATCTTTTGGCATGTAAAACATCTTTTCTCTAGAGTCCCCTTGGGGCACGTATTGGTGGTATGTGGTCCACCACAATAAAAACATCTAGGTTTCCATGGTTGTTGCTATTGAAACTGAGGCAGAATTGCTCTTGCCTTATGATGTGGAGGTCTAGCATAAGGCTTGTGTTGTTGATGTTGTACCTTGGCCTTCCCATAGAAAGACCCTCCTGGATTTGATCTAATCACCCTAGAATCACCCCTTTCCAGGGTCTCCATCATCTTCGCTTTCTCCACTAAGGCATGAAACTCCCTCATGCACATAGGTGTTATGGTCTTCTTCAGTTCATGCTTTAAACCTTCTTCAAACTTCCTACACCTCCAAGCCTCAGAGGTAGCTTGGGTGTAGAATCTGGCTAGGTACTCAAACCTAGCAGCATATGCATTTACTGACATCTCTCCTTGCTCCAACCTGAGAAATTCAGCTTCTTTTGCAAACCTTACTATCTGGAAAATATTTCTCCAGAAATCTCACTCTGAAACTCTCCCAATCCAATACTTCAGCTCTGGCTTCCATCATCTATTGAGCTCCCATCCACCAGAACTCTGCTTCTCCAGACAATAAATATGTAGCAAAAACCGATTTCTTATCCTCGGGGCAGGAGGTTGCCCTAAAGATCTTCTCTAACTCCCTGATCCATTGGTCTGCTTGGTTAGGAGTGGCATTCCCACTAAACTTGGGTGGTTTGTGCCTCATGAACTCTGTCAGCCCCATCTGCTCCTACGACTTACTGACATGGGAAGTTGCTGCAACAGATCTAGTATTCTCCCAATGATGCATTGTTGCCTAGTGATTCTGAGTCATTGTCATATTCTGTTGTTGGATAGCATTTGTCATCATCTTGACAGCCCTGGCAATCTGGTTCATCTCAGAAGAAGGTTGGGGAGGGGTAGCAGGTCTAGGAGCCATTCTATAAAACACAAAGTAAAGATTTAGGATAAATCTTTAGAATTTTAAATTATGTAGTTTTACTAACAAACCAAATAAAACACACACACAAACAACTCCATAACCCTTAGGTCTCCTAAGGTTCGAACAACTCTGATACCAAAATGTAACATCCCTATTTTTTTTACCCATATTTGTTAATATATTATGCATGCAATATCTAATTAACATGTAAACATATATTAGGTTATCATATTTGTATCTCAAAAAGATATCCCTTTTCATATGGAGTTAATATATACATCAAAAGTTAAAAAACAAAACAAAAGAAACAAAGCATTCAAAGGTAAATCTATCCAATACTCCAGCTGCTCACTGAGGAGCTCTATTACCTACAATCTCATTTGCTCTCGTGTAAAACACAATCATCACAGATAAAGAAACAAACACAAACAAATAACAGGGTAAGCTAGCTATATAAAAAAATTTCTATATAATTTCAATGTCAAGTTAATCAACATAATTCATCAAGTCTCATACAATTTCTCAAATCATCAAGTGTCTATTAAAATTACATAATTCATCTTTCACATGTCAGACTTCTACTGACTCATAACACATAGACACTTGACTCTACTTCCGGAATACTCATGCATTGACTTAGACTCAGAGATATGCACCTGTCATACTACATCACTGTGAAATCCGCACAGCTATGTGCATAATTAATCTCAATATCATCTCTCTCCTAGTATGACAGGGTTAATTCATATAACATGTCAAGTTAATTATCTTTCAAACAACTTACTCATTCATATGAACCTCCTTCGAATCTCACCACCTGAATAACTTCATCTATATGATTCCATTATCTCAGGAGAGTCAGGATATCTCATTCTAGACGAATTCCTGGTCAATGCACATCCTAAACAATCTTAACACGGTATTTTCTTTCCTGAAAATACTATGTCTTGATTAGAATTCATATTTTGAACCTCATAATATCCACCATCAAACAATCAAATCATACCAATGTTTAGAATTTCCAAAATACACAACAATTCATTGACTAATCATATAAATGTCTAATTAAAGAGATTTTTAATTAACTATACATGAAATATAAGTTTACATACTTTATAAGAAAAAGTATATAGAAATAAATAAATCAATCTTTTAAAAGCAAATAAAAATTAGTTTAATATTTTTATTTTTATTTATTTATTATTATTATTTATTTATTTATTTTGACTTTAGCTTGAGCTAAAATTCGCTAGCTTCGGCTAAAATCCTCCAGAGAACACCCAAAATTTTAGCTTGAGCTAGAATTCGCTAGCTTAAGCTAAAATCCTCCAGAGAGCACCCATAACTTTTAGCTTGAGCTAGCACTTGCTAGCTTGAGCGAAATATGCAGAAAAATTCTGCATAACTTAATGTACCTATTAGTTTATAAATCAATATCTCATTCAATTCATAAATTATAAATCTACACATTACATTAACAGTTCTTGTTTAGCATGATACAATCACTCTCATTGAATCATTGAGTTATTATGTCCATTTATACATATATATGATTTCTAATTCCAAAACCATTTAAATCAAACAACCAATTCTCAATCACAACACTTTCAATTTCAATCAAACTACAATCTACTTAGAACAAGAAATCTTGCAACAAAATCTGGAATTGGTGACCCCGTCACACTCACATTCAAATCTTCTAACCTAGGGTTCTATTGAAGATTTTAAACTAGCTTCCCTTACCTTTACTTGAGCATATGCTCACGAAGAGCTCCAAACCTACCAAAATCTTCAAAAGTAGCTTAACCTGCACCACAGAGTCCTGATACAAAATCTAACTATATCTCTAAGACTCTGATCTACTAAAGACTAATCCTAAAACTAAAAGAGGCACATGCATACACTTAGATTGAGATCGACCTACAAGTTCAAAATTTGACTCAGAGAAGGGTAAAAATTGAACTTACTCTATCAGAGATTCTGATCGGGTAGTCTTGTACATCTCGCTACCAGGAGTCTAATGGTGGACTCCGATCATCAAACTGATGAGTGAGAAGGTTAGAATTTTAGAGAGATGGTGGTTCTTTTGAAATGAAACTGAATAACTGAATTTTCTATTTATATGTCATTTTCATTTTAATAATAAAATATTCAAAAATCATTTAAAATATACCACTTCTACTCTAAAGTAATTTTCTAAATCCTTACAATTTCAAACACATAAGTAATTTTCTAGATCCTTACAATTTCAAACACATCCAAGGTATTATTAAACAACTTAAAATTTTCTTTCCATTTTTTTAACATTCATAAAATTATTTATCATCGTACAAATAACAATAAAAATTATCAAATTAATTCACTTTTATTTCAATTATTTACACCACGAATAATAATTTCAATTTTATTTAAATCACTGTATTCATTCTAACAAATTCTAATTTATATTTCAACTTTTTTAATAATTTATATTTTATTTTTAAAAAGTATTATTATCAATCATATTAATAATATTGTAAATTTTAATATTTTTATCAATTCTTTCATTCTATCTTTTCTATAAAACCACTGCACTAAATAATAATTTTTTCCTAAATAATATTATAAATCAATATTAAAAAATCCTATCTTTTCACATTTCAATAATTTTTTAATTTTCTCTTTCTCAATCCAACCAAAATTTATTCTCAAAATTTCTATTAATACTTTTAAATCATTATTTTTATTTTAAATTTTATTTAATTTTTTCCAATTATCTTATTCTTTATATATTTTAAGATAATAATAATAAATATTTTCTTGAATCCAGATTTGTAAGAAATAAAATTTCGGAAGGATTTTAAACGGAGAAGAAAATGTAGGTGGGAATTTGACTATCGGAGAGTCAAATTTTCTTGAATAAATAAAAAATGTGGAGTTAGAGTTATTATTGTGATGAATGCATAACGATAACGAGTATTAAATATTAAAAAGTATACATACTAATTACTTTTTCATATCAGCATAAATAGAAAACACATTGATGATTTAAATATCCTTATATTAAAGTAATTAAATTATTTTTTTTCAAATGAAAACTTAAATTAATAAGGCATTTGAATTTTTTTAGTCTTAAAAATTGTAATTTTTTTTATTTACTTATTGTTTATTTTTAACAATACAAATATTGTTTGAATTTATTCTCTTGGAACCTTATAATTTTGATTATTTAATTTTTATTTGTTTGGATGAAGTTGGGGTAGAGAGGAAAGGAAAGTAGAAAAAAAAGTAAAAAATTATGTTATTTGGATGAATGTAAAATAAGTAGAAAGTAAAAATATTTGAGTGTAATACTCACAATCACCAAATTGAGAAATATTTAAATTAAAATAAAGATAAATATTTAAATATCTATATTTATACCTATATTTCTAGGATTTGAAATAGAGAATAATGTTTATAATTAAATATATATATATAATTATTTTTATTTGAAATTTATAATTAAAAAACAATTATAATATTTAAACATTTTTAATCAATATTTTTAGATAAAATATTCGTAATTATAATATATATCGTGTTGGTAGAAAATTAAAATTCGTAATAAACATACATCAAAAATTATAATTCAAATGTAAATGAAATAAGTGTCATAAAAATATAGTAACACAAGTAAAATAATATTAAAAACAAAAAAATATATAATATTTTAATTACTATAATTAAATAAGAAAAAATTAAAAAGAAATAATATTAAAATAAAACCGTATGTATTATTTTTTGTCTGAAATTTAAATATTTATTAGAATACTTAATCAAAAGATGATAATTTTATTTGAATTTACATATTAAGTGTATATGTTACTTTTAAATAGTTTTACAAACAAAATACAATTAATGAGTTGAGGTAGGCCAAAGAAAAATAATATTGCAGGAAATATGATATATATTTATTGCATTTTTAATATAGTATACATTTTTATCATAAAGTTGATCAAATAAATAAAATAATTATAAAAAAAAAGTTTGAAAAACGATGGATGTACAACACAAAATAACAACAAAGTTTTGAAATCCAATATAACGTGATACCCTCTTTTAAAATATTATTTAAACCATAACGGACTATAAAAAATTAATAATTACTTATGAGAGACTCCATAATCAATTACGATAGTATTTATTCACCATAACAAATTGGCTCAATAATCCAATGCACGTAAACTTTGAAAGAACATTAATAGTTGAACCATTCATACACAACTTTTCATTTTCATCTTTTTTCCCTCCAAAATCATTGTTCCTCAAATCTACACTTGCCTCCTATGTATCACAGACACTGACACGGATACTGATACGATACGGACATGAGTCTATATATTATATAATTATAAATTAAATAAATTGACAATAAACATTTATGTACACAAGTATGTTCTAAATTTTTTTAGCAGAAAAATGATTTTTATTATTGATTCAAAAAAAATTAGTTTCTTATTTTTATAATCATAATAAAAATTTATATAATAAGTTTGAGATTTTAAAAAATTAATATATTTTTCTTTTTTAAAATTGTGTTAGAATTATCAGAAATCCATTAAATAATTTTTGAACTGGACACTTCACGGATACATGTCCTACGAGTATCGGTATCCAATACGTATATTCCACACTAACACGTGATAAGTGTATGAGTTTCCTAATCAAACAAAGAATTAATGTTCCTTGTGAATGAATCAATGTGGTCCAGGCTCCTTTTGCTGATATGGAAATGCTTCCATCTTAAGCACTGTGTGGCATTGCCATTTTTAGCTAAATTTTTGTTCTTTTATTTCTTACAAATTTTGTTCGGATGTTGAATTCAGTGAACGTAGCTTCTGAATAAGGTAAGTTGTTTGTCATAAAAATAAAATACGATTTCACTTTATTGTTTTTTCTATGGTGAACTATATTTCTTGTGTTAATTTTCAGTTTAATATTTCTATTCTCTTTATTTATCCACTGCTTTACGGTTTCTATCAACATTTTTCCTAAATACGGCCGCTATATTATTCCTGAATAATTTATTAATGAAAAACTTTTCTTTGACACTGTGAATGATAAACAACACACACTTCACATATCTTTATAATAATGTAATAATATTTTAAATTGAAAAGCAAAATAAATATTATTAAAATATTAATTTATTAGTATATTAGGTATATGTACACGTCAACATATCTACACCCTTTATTAATTTACGTCTTTATCATTTTAAATAATTAAATGTAATTAACAATGTTGAGTTTTACAAATTATTGGAAAATTGCCATGAGAATACTAAAAGTATTTCTTATTTTAAAATTCAATTGTTTATGACATTTAATTGAATAAACCGTTTATTTTATTTGATTAAAATGAATAAAAAAATCAAGTTTATTTTTTCTTCTTCGCTCTAAACTGTTTCTTTCCGCCTAAAAAAAACCGAAGGGAAATGCTTTCTTGCCCTTTATGTAAAAACATTACACCGTTGTGTAATAACCTGTTCCTTCTTTCTTTCCAAACCTTGTTACGTCTTCGACACTATTTGTTACCCTGTCCCTCACCGGAGCATCTCTCGTTATTCTCTCACTTTCTCTGTTCATCATCGTTCGCTTTGTGTATGCCAGAAAAATGTAAGCTTCAAAACGCACACACTTTGTTTTTGGTCCATTCTTGCAAGTTCTTTGCATGTTGTTCTCTTTTCTTGTTCCTAATTGCATGGGCAGTGAATGCCACCTATGATGTTTGATACATTGATCGAGTTTTTAGGCACTAGAGTTTGTACTGTTGAACTGTTCTACATCTGCTTGGTTCTTGTGAATTGAAATTTAAAATATGTTGTAGGATCGTTTTTGCTGTTCTTGAGAAGTGCTTTCTTTGTATGTTTTCATTGTGCCATTTGTGTTTTATGCTAATTTGGAGATAGATTGTAAAGGAAATAACCATTCTCTTCTCATGCCAGGGCGAGGACATGGAAGAAAGCACAAACTTCTCAGTTCAGTGGGAATCAACCTTTCTCTCCAAATCCATCATTTGGTAGAAATTTGAGGAAGAGTGAACTTGGTGGCGTAATCTTTGGATGCAAGAACGCCACAAAGAAAGAGTGTCTATCGAAACAACTCTTTGGTCCGTTCTTCTCTTTCTCTCCCTCTTCTTTTCCTTTTTAAAATTGCGGCCGCATGTCTGCAATGTTAAGGATGACAACAAAACTGCATCTGTGAGTGCCTCAACAATTTGAAACTATTTACGATATTCAGAATTTTGAAATGAAATTTCTGTTGTGTTATTCTCTATATGACATGGCGATACTTATATCTTTTCATGAACTTAGTGCTTAAAATTTGTAGTATTTATATATGAAAATCAGTACTGGCAACGAAGATAAGGATTGAAATCTCTAGCTCATGTACACATTTATCTGTTTTGAACAGGCTTACCAGCTCAGCACTTCTCTTATGTGAAGAATATTGATCCAGGGTTGCCTCTGTTTTTGTTTAATTATACTAACAGGAGGCTTCATGGGATTTTCGAGGCTGCTAGCAAAGGGAGAATGTTTATAGACCCCTATGGATGGACTAATGATGGTTCAGAGAGAACACTATATCCTGCACAGGTATATCACTCACTCGAAGACAATTCTGGTCATGATACATGAAAAGCCTTTTATACTCATACTCTTTATTATAATATTTAAGGTGAAAATTTGTGTTCGACTTCAGTGCCAGCCACTGTCTGAAGATAAATTTAAAGAATTACTTGCAGACAACTACTACATTCATAACCATTTCTGGTTTGAGCTAGACCATGCACAAACAAGCAAACTTATTTCCGTACTATCATCTGGATCAATTGTCTCTGGTAATTCTGTCCTACAGAATACACAGAACTGGATGCCTTTGTCTCGACCTCTTACATCAAATGATACTTGGGGGGAAGATGAAACATCTAAAATGCTTGAATTAGAGACAGACTATTCTGCTCACTCAAGTACAAGAACATATTGGACTGAAAATGATTCTTCTTTAGCAGAACACATCCAGCCATTAGATACTAATGAGGTTGAGAACGAAGTAAATGAGGACGAGATGAACAGCGTATTTCTGAAACTGAAGGAATTAACTGTTAACTCTGAAAGTCAAGAGTTCTCTTTGGCGAACAATGTGAATGATTCTCCTGATATGAATAGCATAGAAAAAGGTTATACGGAAGTGTCAGATGGTTTAGATAAGAAGGAAGAAAGTTTTGATCCTCCATTTGAGTATCAATACAACATAGCTCAGGTGGTTGAGGATGTTTGATGGAAAACATTAAATGTCATGTTAATTTTGTTTCCAAGCAACTAACTTCTAGTGTATTTGTAGTTATTGGAAGAGGTCAAAGAATTGACAAGTTTCAAGAAAATACAGACAGAGAAGAATTCCTACCTGGAGCAGAAGCTGGTAATCTTTTCTCAACCTACCACACTTAAAGATTCTTGTAAAGTAATTAAACCCTTATGCAACTTTTAACTTCTATTATACTGTTTGAAGTCTCCAAATATGTAGATCACCTACTGTTATGCTTGTTTTTACTCATTACATTCTGTTTGCAGATTTGAAATTTCATGTTTAATTGACTCATTTTCACAAATTTGTTATACTGCAGCAAATGCAGTGGGAGAGTGAAACAAATAAAGCAAGTTTAATCCGATAGTTTAAATGTAGTGAAATTTTACTTTTTTGGGTTATAGTAGAATCCAGTTGCAATAAGTCTTTCATTGTTAGTATGCAATTCTGGTGTGGGTTTATGAGGCTTTGGGTTCTTCAACTACCATAGCTAGCTTTTTGTGGTGTGGTTCTCCCAAGGTGCTAATCCATTGTATAGAATCTGGTTTCCACCATGTCTCGCAGCTGCAAGCAAGCAGCACAAGTCGTTACACCGACATTGTAGTGTTCATCTCAGATTAGTCAAAGGTCTAGTACACTGCCATCCACATGTGGGTGCGGAGGTGGCAAATTCTGGTGGATGTTACAATGGGATTCTGTTGTAGGGTTTATACGGCCTTGGATTCTCCAAGTACATGAAATAGCTTTTGTGGTGTGGATCTCCCCAGGGTATTCTTTTCAGTTTCTTTCTCTCCCACTACATCTATGGAATGGCCTCTGAAGATCCAAACCTGGAGTTTCTTTCTTCTTAAGTTTGAGAACACTCTTAAGTGTGAGAACACATAGTTTCATGTAATTTAGAGTCTTTAGGAAGGAGAAGATTATATAAGTTGAAACTTGAAAGTATTAATGCATGGCTGACTGGCTGGATAAGTCAGAAAAACTAAGAAATGAAGTGTGCATTAAACATGCCAAAAAAGCTTGCATTGATTACTTGAGATAATTAGTTACGGCTCAAAAAGGTATAAATGATTGCAATTGGTTGGAGATAACTTGAATAAATTTGAGTGATATAGAAGTTAGAACATCTTTTGGAAGTAATTTCGGCATACCTTTACTTGCCCTCATTTTCTATTTTTCATATAATATTTTTTTTTCCGTATCAATTTTGACTTATTTTGTACTTATCATTCAGATTGAGGCAGAAATGGAGATTCAGCATCTTAAAGATCGTTGTACACTTCTAGAATATCAAGGCAACGTGGCCGATATTATCTTCTAAGAGGGCTTTCTAAACCTTCAAACCATTATCTTCAAGAGGGCTTTCTAGAACTTCAAACCATGTATTGATGATTTCAAATTTTCCAGTTCTTGTACACTATTGGTCATAGTTGTAAAAAATGAGCACAACAATGTATTACCAATTGCCTTTGCCATTGTATGTTGAGACTTGATTCTTTATCTTGTGGAACCTACAAACATAGGTAACTTCAGAGGATGGCATCTACCTCATTTTTTCCTGCCGCAAATATCTCAATAGTGTATACTCTAAAGATTATAGTAGTTGAAATAACAACAATTACGTGCAAGTTTACTTCATTTGACGTATAACACAACTTCACGAGTGATTCAGAAATATGTTGTGAACATATGTAATTCTTTTGATATGTATTCTCATTCAATTCATAATTTATCATTTCTTTTTTGTCCAATTGTTTTAATAACTACATTTATAACAAATGAAAAAGCCACATTCTTTTACTACTATAACACAGTAAGAGAAGTAAACCCTAACGTACAGAATGGCTAAATAATATCACGATGGACAAGTGGACTCTTGCATGGAATAATAGGTGGGACATATGACTATAAATCTTGGAGAGTCGATCGACTCAATTCTAAAGAAAACAAGAAATCCTTTAATTTCTTCTATGGTAATGACAACATACACCCTTTACAACAAGTTCTTCACAGGTAGATGACAATCATGATGATTGTTGGTCATGTCTACTTTGAAGTGACAACAAAGACATATATGATGCATATATGAGACATAATATAAGACAAGCACTCATATAATGTTTTTTTTTAACATTAAATTTTTGGTGTTGGAAACACAAAAATTCAAGAGAGGTACGACCATTAGGGCGATTTACAATCTGCTTGGACGATTTATGGTGTGACTATGGAAAATTCCAAAAACTATACATCTCATGTCCCTTTGTTTTTACTTCATGCAAACATGCACACCATGATTTTGCTATGTATATCATACATGTGTACCTATTGGAATAAGTCTCTCATGTTTATGAAGGTTCTTTGGAGAACTCATAAATGAAAAGTATTGGTCTCCTTATACTAGGAAGATAATATACCCAAATCTAGAAATGAAAAGAGCATCAAAGGAGAAACCTAATTTAGGTAAGATAAGGGAACAACATTGTCTATCCAAAAATAAGGGAACAACATTTTCGATCCAAAAAATATTCTTACTATTACAAGCCTCAACACACTAAAAGAACATATCCCAACATTGTTGGGGACATCCAATTCTCGTTGTTGATTATGTTTTATTTAAGACAACATAATTTGTGTGCCATGTTCTCAAATATTTAATGAATAAACATTTCATATTGTTTTCCTCTTCATCTTCAACATATACTTCAACTTTGTAGTACTTAACAAAAAAATTCAAGTAGTAAAGAACAAACATATAAAATAATTCACAATGGCAATAATGTTACACAAACAACACCCATCCAAAATTTGCTTTGAATATATACAAAAAGTGTCCACATGTCTCCATAATGTGATTTATGGCAAGACACGTTAGGCACCGTCACATCAGCCACCTATAAATAGTTTTTTCGTCAGGGCACACTACTCAACAATGTGAATAGCCACATTAGTCCTTCATAAATGACTTTTCATCAAAGCACACAACACAATAATATGCACCGTCACATCAATCCTCCATAATTAGTTTTTGTTAGCGCACACAACTAAAAAATATGTTCTACACGGTTGGAATCTCACCAACATTAATGTTGTAACATCATTTTATCATTTGATGTTCCTGCCCTCAGACCTGTCAAAAATAGTTGATCTAATATACACCATTATTTTCACATGTCACAACAACCTTGTTTAGTTGTAGGCATTTGATTCCTGATAATAAATTTAACCATCCACCACACTAAAACCATTAAGCTAAAATACACCCTTTTGACCAAACATACAAAATCTTTCATCTTTTTACAATGTGAAAATTCTTCTTCAAATGGACCAAATTTGTATCATAGACATAAATAAATTTTTCAATTCTAATCGTGTTGTTGTCTTTGCAAATGGTCAAATAACAGAAATTGATGAAGCATTCAACTTAGAATGTCCATATCCTAAATTGTTTCGTATCTCACAATTGTACCTTCTCTCATTTCGAAGGAAAAAGTGTGTTTTACTTTGGGACTTCCTGATCAAATAACATTGAAGAAGTTGTACTACTACCAATCTTAACTAATGAAACACGATCAAATTAGGTATAATGTTTGTTCAAATATTAATTGATGACAATGTTTCTCAATTATTAATTTTGAAGTATCAATTTTCATTTGCTACAATGATTGAACTGTAGTCATTATAACAATATCCATGAAAGAATTTTGTGACTCTAAACTCCCCACTACATCAAACTCTTGAACAAATCAATACCCGATCAATTCTGCAGAAGCTATAATCTACTAAGAGGTAGGGATGATAATGTGGGTTGGCCTGCCCCGCATAGAGAATGCAGGTTAATTTTATTGGCCTGCTCCGCATAAGGGTCAACTTGCATAAAAAGTTCTTTTTTAAAAAAAATTAATGAAATATAAATTTTGACTAAATTTATTTTTTGTTTATTAAGTTAATTTTGTTCTTATTTTGATGAATTAGGTAAATGATCTCATAGTATTATTCTCACAATAAATACATAATAAGATATGGGTAAAAATATTATAATGATGTCCAAAGACTTCCCGAGTTATAGAATCCGAAAGTTAAAATTTGTGTTTCGAATTGTACAATATTTCAGATTACACAATCCATATTTGTATTTCCTATTATAAAATTTGGAAAGGATAATTTTAGAATTTTTTAGAACGAGGATGCAAAAAGAAATTATGGGGTGGAAACAAAAATCTCTAGATTTTTAAGATATGTGGGTTAGGCGAGCCAGTCCGCCCCGCACTTGACCTACACGAGCAGCGGATTATGCAAGACGAGTCTAAATGGTCTAACGGGATAAAATAGACAGTTCTTCGTATTTTTTCTTAACGGGTCGCGGACCAATCTTCATGGTTAACCCTGCTTTGTCATTCATACTACAAAGGACTTATCCAACAAATCATCATAATAAAAAGTCCAAATAGTTAGAAAGTCCAAATAGTTACCGTCTAACCTACTAATGTTGAACCCTAAAAAAAGTCAACCCCACACAATTATTTTTTCAATAAATTATTTGACAACATATGAAATACTACAATATAGAGGAGACAAAAAAAAATAGTTACAACAATTAATTATTGACATCTAATTCAAGTTCTTAATTGAAAACTCATAGGTAACTCAAAATAAATACAAAATAATGTTGATATCACACAAATCATCCATCATTAAAAAAAAATAATTATCTTTCTTAACTCATGTCCAAAGATTTACATAAAACACTAACCAAAGATTTACATAAAACAATAACTGATTAATTAGTTTGAAAGTTACAATATAGTACCTACATTGAATATTACGACATAAAAAATCTACACTTTAAATAAATCTATATCACTTTTATTATAATCATAATATTTCCATGAATTACAAGTATTTTCTCCCGACACTCTTGATTATTAAATAAAAGATACTTTAATTAGTAGTCAATACATATTCAAATTTCTTTGTTTTTTTCCTATATAACTCTTTTCATAAATATTATTACATTAATTTCCTATTACAGTTTATTAAATATATAAAATTATGTTTATATTAAAAATAATTTTCATTCCAATTACGATTTTTGTCTTAATTCCAGGTCTTCAAATTATAATTTTAATCCTACAATCATTATTTATTATTTTCAATTTTTATCCCCAAATTTATAACATCAATTATATTTTTTAATAATCATTTCAAACATTCTTACCCGTCCAAGGTATTATTAAACAAAAAAAATTTCTTTCCATTTTTTTAACATTCATAAAATTATTTATCATCGTACAAATAACAATAAAATTATCAAATTAATTCCCTTTTATTTCATTTATTTACACCACGAAAAATAATTTCAATTTTATTTAAATCACTGTATTAATTTTAAAAAATTCTAATTTATATTTCAAATTTTTTATAATTTCTATTTTATTTTTAAAAATTATTATTACCAATCATATTACTAATATAGTAAATTTTAATATTTTTCTCAAATCTTTCATTCTATTTTTCTATAAAACCACTGCACTAATAATAATTTTTTTCTAAATAATATTATAAATCAATATTAAAAAATTATATTTTTTTAGATTTCAATAACTTTTTAATTTTCTCTTTCTCAATCCAACCAAAATTTATTCTCAAAAATTCTATTAATACTTTTAAATCATTATTTTTATTACAAATTTAATTTTTTTTTTCAAATATTCTTATTCTTTAGATATTTTAAAAAATAATAGTAAATATTTTCTTGAATCCAGATTTGTAAGAAATCAAATTTTGGAAGGATTTTCAACCGAGAAGAAAATGTAGGTGGGAATTTGACTGTCGGAGAGCCCAATTTCCTTGGATAAATAAAAAGATGACATTTTAGGGATTATTATTACGATGAATCCGTAACGGGTATTAAATATTAAAAAATATACATAATAATTACTTTTCTATATCAGCATAAATAGAAAACGCATTGATGATTATTCTCTCCTCATAACATTGTTTAAAAGTCCTTATATTAAAGTAATTAAATTATTTTTTCAAATGAAACTTAAATTAATAAGATATTTGAATTCTTTTAGTATTAAAAATTGTAAATTTATTTTTATTTACTTATTATTTTATTTTTGAAGATACAAATATTGTTTGAATTTATATTCTTAGAATTCTCATAATTTTGATTATTTAACCTTTATTTGGATGGAGTTGGGGTGGAAAGAAAAAAAAGAAGAGTAAGAAGAATGAAAAATTATGTTATTTGGATAAATATAAAATGAATAGAAATAAGTAGATTTGAGTGTAATAGTCTTTTCATGAAATTTAAAAATAATTGAATTAAAATAAAAATAAAAATGAAATATTTATATCTATTCCGATATTTCTAAAATTGAATTTGAAATAGAATAATGTTTATAATTAAAAGTATATATATATATTTAATTATTTTTATTTGAAATTTATAATTAAAAAAAAATTATAATATTTAAATATTTTAAACCAATATATTTAGGTAAAGATAATAATATTTGTAATTATAATACAATGTAGAAAATTAAAATTCGTAATAAACATACATCAAACATTGTAATTCGAACATAAATGAAATAAGTTTCATAAAAATATATTAACACAAGTAAAATGATATTAAAAACATAAATAAGAAAACATAATATTTTAATTACTATAAGTAAATAAGAAAAATACAAAAAAATATTAAAATAAAACCATATGTATTATTTTTTGTTTTAATTTTAATATTTATTATAATACTTAATCAAAAGATGATAATTTTATTTGAATTTATTAGGTGCATATTGATGACTTTCTACAGCAAGTGCACCGTGTTGTTAGAAGTAATAATTGTTTCTAAAGACATATATCGATTCCATAAGAAACAATTGAATTATGAAGGACAAAATTCGCTAAATATAAAGACATAATAAAAAAATGTGTTGAAATTGAAGGAGTTGGATATGATCAACAAGAAAATAGACAAAGAATTTGGTTGCTTCAAGTTGGAATAATAGGGATTAGGTTTCATCTTTCTCACTCTCATGTATTTTGATTAGCATGTTAATATTAAGTTCTTTGATTGAAAATGATGCCGGTAGAAAATTCATTTATATCGATTTCTCGCATATAAAATTCTTAAAAATATTTCCTAAATATCAATTTATCGCATATTTATACAAAAAACTTATAATCACACTCAGACGTTAATGACAATTAACATTTCAAGCGTATTTCTAGCACTCAAATATGTTAAGCATTGTTGTCTAGGTTAGAACCCTAAAAATACCTCTCGGTTCTCAAATTGTCGCAACTGTTTAGAAGTAAAATAATAATACTAATAATCAATCAAGAACAAATATTAAATCTTTAAATATGACTTCAATACATAAGAGTTTGAACAGATTATTCCTAATCCCAAAGCGTAGAATTAGCCATGCATACTTCTAGCACCTTCCATTCTCCCAATTGGTTACAATTCATTCAATGGTGTTTTCCCCTCATCTTTTTTTTATCAGCATTTTCCTCTCATATGACACCCTAAGGTTGTGACTTTAGCCCCCTATTCAAGAACACCTCTCTCCTTATTTATTATTTTTTCTTCATCACTTCTCTTCTTTTCTCTCTCTTTCTCATCTATTTCCCTCTCAGACTCATCTTTTTTCTTTCTAAGCCCCTACAATCTTACCATCCCTCTCTCCTATTATTTTACCACGCTCGGTGGCAATTTCATTGCAATGCTCTATTGGGTTGGTTTGGTTGTTGACTGAAAACTAGTCACTTTGTCCTTTCGCAATTTGTGCAACTTGTTTGGCCATATGTCCCATCTGAATCTCTATACTCCTAATCATGGTCATGCTATTGTCCTGCGCTTTCACAATATTGTCCTACGCGCTCACAATCTTTGCTAGGGCATCTTCAGCTTTACTCATTCTTTCAAGAACTGATGGATCCTCAGCTTCAGGTGAATTGTTATGATAAGAACAATGCCATTAGAATGATCACCTCCACAAAAATATCATCTGATTGATTGACTCTAGCTTTGACATGAATGAACAACATATAGTTGTTGGGGCAATTTAGCCATTTGTGCAGTTAGTTGCTCAATCTGTTGTGTTAGAATCTTATTTTTAGCCAATAGTGCATCTTCTAACGACCATTTATTCTGAAGACCTTGTTCATCATGTTGGGCTTTATAATCAATTGATGCCAATGCATCAATAAATCTTGTTGCTTGTTCTACATCAATGACCATCATTGTGTCGCTAGCTGCAGCATCTAAGAGTATCTTTGTGTCAAATTTGAGACCAGTGAGAAATATGCTCAGTTGAGCAATATCTTCAAACCCATGATTTGGGCATTTTCTAAGCATCATTTTAAATATTTCCCATGTCTCATAGAATGATTCATCTACTCCTTGTCTAAACACAAAAAATTTCAAACTTTGCTTTGATGTAGCGATAGATTGGAAAAAATCTCTGCAAATTTTTTTTCTCTACATCCTTCCAGCTAGTGAGGCTTTGATTTGGAAGTGATTTGAACCATTCCTTAGCCTTTCCTGCCAATGAAAAAGAAAACAAGCGCATATAAACATTTTCAAGATCACTTGATTGAAAACCCATTGTTCCTACCAATTCATAAAATGTATCCAAATTTGAATATGAATCTTCATGTTCCATTACTGTAAATTGATAGGCACTGATGAGAGAGAGAAAATCAGGATTATTTTCAAGGCCTTGGCGGTAGCAGGTATTGCAATACTAGAAAAATGCATTGACCCTTAGTACATGACATAATCTCCAAGTGTCCTCTTAGGGAGTGATGTTTGTTCTTCTGTCATGTTACTATCTTATTAGTGAGAAAAATAGAGTATTTTTTTTGTTTAAATAACATTGAAAAATAAAATAAAATAAATTCAAAATAGATTTAAGGATAAAATAAAAACAACTTAATTTTTTTTTTGCAAAATAAACAAAAATAAAACAATAAACAAAATAAATAAAAAACAGTAAACAAATATAAACAAAATTTTAAAAAAAAACAGAATGAATTCAAATCAAAATAAACAAAATAAAATAAAAACAAAATCTGCAAATAAAATCTAAAAATAAAACAAATATTCAATTAAATAAATAAAGCAAAATAAAAACAATAAAAAAATATAAACACAATCAACCAATATAAACAAAAATTAAGAACTATTAACAAAAAAATAAAAATAGTTAAAATATTTACAATATTTAGGAATTCATACTAAAAAATCAAATTGATATCTGAACGACGCCAAAAACACTTTATGACTTTCTACGACAAATGCACCGTATTGTCAAAAGTAATAATTGTTTCTAAGGATGGATATCGGTGATGCAAGAAACAATGAATTATCAAGTACAATAATTGCTAAATATAGAACAAAACAATAAAAAAAAGTGTTGAATTAATTGTGTTGGCAATGATCAATAAGAAAATAGACAAGGAATTAGTTGCTTCAAGTTGAAAAAATAGGGATTATTTTTCGTCTCTCTCACTCTCGTGTATTTTGATTAGCATGTCAATATTAAGTTCTTTGATTGAAATTGATGCCCGTAGAAAATTCATTTATATCGATATCTTGCATATAAAATTCTTATGAATGTTTCATAAATATCAATTTCTCGCATATTTATGAAAACAACTTAGAATCACACTCGAACGTTAATGACAATTAACATTTCAAGTCTATTTCTAGCACTCAAATATGTTAAATATTGTTGTTTAGGTCAGAACCTTAAAAATACCTTTCAGTCAGATTTAGGATACCAATAATCAATCAATAAAACAACAATACCAATAATCAATCAATAACTGAATATTAAATATTTAAATATTTAAATATTTTCTCAATAAAAAAGAGTTCGAATAGATTACTTCCAATCACAAAGGATAGAATTAACCACACATACTTCTAGCACCTTCCATTATCCCAATTTGTTACAATTCATGGTGTTTTCCTCTCCATTTGACACTCCAGGGTTGTGCCTCTAGCCCCTATTTAACTTAATTTGCTGACTTCCTGCATCACGCTCATGAGCTTAATGATAAAACATAAAAATAGCCTAATTAATTTGACACATTCTCGCTGACGAGTTAGACTTTTTTTTCTCTCTTTTGTGCGTTATGGGCTTCGAGCTTTCTCCTTTTATCAAATATTATTCTTCTTTAGTTCAAATCTCCATTCTTCCCTAAAAATCTACAACTAATACTAAATTTGGGAATAAAATACTCTTATTTAATTAAATATCATAAAAAAATTAAAAAATATAAATTTATAAATTAGAAATTATTTTATATATAAATTAACAATTAATACTCATAAATGTCTATATTTTAATATGAAATATTAAAAAATTAGACAATAGTATTTTTAAATAGTTTTACATACAAAATTAATGAGGTGAGGTAGGACAAAGAAAAATAATATTGCAGGAAATATGATATATATTTATTGCATTTTTAATATAATATAATTTTTTTTATCATAAGTTTGATCAGATTAATAAAATAATTACAAAAAAAGGTTTGAAAGTTTTGAAATCCAATGTAACGTGATATCCTATTTTAAAATTTTATTTCAACCATAACCGACTATAAAAAAATTAATAATTAATTATGAGAGTCTCCATAATCAATTACGATAGTATTTATCCACCATAACAAATTGGCTCAATAATCCAATGCAGGTAAACTTTGAAAGAAACATTAATACTGAATTCATACACAACTTTTCATGTAACTCTACCCTCTCATTTTTCCCCTCCAAAATCATTGCTAATTTACCCAACCAAGCTGTGGTCCAGGCTCCTTTTGCTGTTATGGGAAATGCTTCCTTCTTAAGCACTGTGGCATTGCCATTTTAAGCTATTTTTTTGTTCTTTTATTTCTTCCAAATTTTGTCCTGTTGTTGGATTCAATGAACGTAGCTTCTGAACAAGGTAAGTTGTTTGGTATAAAAATAAAATATGATTTCACTTTATTGTTTTTTCTATGGTGAAGTATATTTCTTATGTTGCTGTGAATAATTTATTAATTTACGTCTTTACCATTTTAAAGAATTAAATGTAATTAAAAATGTTGAATTTTACAAATTATTGGAAAATTGCAATGAGAATACTAAAAGTATTTCTTATTTTAAAATTCAATTGTTTATGACATTTAATTAAATAAATATTTTTAAAATTTATATGATTGTATTAAACGAGTCAACGAAAGTGTTATTACACCCTCTTGCATAACTAAACTTTCCTTCTAAAACTAAAACTCACATTTTCATCTCTTTATAAAGAATAATTTTATGAAAAATATGAGTACAATTAACAGTAAATATTAATAAAATATAAAAAAATAGCAATACCGTTTATTTTATTTTATTAAAATGAATAAAAAAATCAAGAAATTTTTTTTTTCTTCGCTCTAAACTGTTTCTTTCCGCCTTGAAAAACCAAAGGGTTTATGCTTTCTTGCACTTCGATTAAAAACATTACACCATTGTGAAATAAGTTGTTCCTTCTTCCTTCTTCCTTTTTCCTTTCCAAACGTTGTTACGTCTACCCTGTCCATCATCGGAGCATCTCTCGTTATTGTCTCACTTTCTCTGTTCATCGTTCGCTTTGTGTATGCCAGAAAAATGTAAGCTTCAAAACGCACACACTTTGTTTTTTCTTTCCAGTTGTTAATCACAACCACTTTGAAAGCTTTTGGTTTTTCCAAGCTGTTTTGGAGTTTTGACCCCATTTAATCAATTTTGGATTTTTGAACTGGGTTTGTCAGTTCTCTTTTTTGGTCCATTCTTGCAAGTTCTTGGACAGTGAATGCCACTTATGGAAGGTTCTTAAGTTTGCACGTTGTTTATGGGATTTTTGGGGTTAAACCCCGTTTCATTCAATTTTGAATTTTGTTCTCTTTTCTTGTTCCTAATTGCACGGGCAGTGAATGCCACCTATGATGTTTGATACATTGATAAAGTTTTTAAGCACTAGAGTTTGTACTGTTGAACTGTTCTACATTTGCTTGTTCCGTGGTTCTTGTGAATTGAAATTTAAAATGTGGTGTAGGATTGTTTTGCTGTTCAAGTGCTTTCTTTGTATGTTTTCATTGTGGCATTTGTGTTTTATGCTAACTTTTTTGTTCAAATGTATGTATTTTTTGGGTTGTGGATAATCTATCCATCTTTTCAATAACTTCAATAAGAAAACCCATTTTTACTCTCCAAACCTTGATTTCGTTTGTCACTAGTGATGCTTTTCAAGATGATGACAACTTTTACTTCTTTATACTGTAATTTGGAGATAGATTGTAAAGGAAATAACCGCTCTCTTCTCATGCCAGGGCGGGGACATGGAAGAAAGCACATACTTCTCAGTTCAGTGGGAATCAACCTTTCTCTCCAAATCTATCATTTGGCAGAAATTTGAGGAAGAGTGAACTTGGTGGGGTAATCTTTGGATGCAGGAACGCCACAATGAAAGAGTGTCTTTCTAAACAACTCTTTGGTTCGCTCTTCTCTTTCTCTCCCTCTTCTTTTCCTTTTTAAAAAATATAGCATGAAATACTAATAGTATAAATTTAGAAACACTTACATGACAATATGGCTCTGAAAAATGGTATGCAACCGCAATTGCGGTCGCATGTCTCCAATGTTAAGGATGATAACAAAACTGCATCTGTGAGTGCCTCAACAATTTGAAACTATTTACGATATTCTGAATTTTGAAATGAAAATTCTGTTGTGTTATTCTCTATATGACATGGAGATACTTATATATTTTCATGAACTCAGTGCTTAAAATTTGTAGTATTTATATATGAAAATCAGTACTGGCAACGAAGATAGGGATTGAAATCTCTAGCTCATGTACACATTTATCTGTTTTGAACAGGCTTACCAGCTCAGCACTTCTCATATGTGAGGAATATTGATCCAGGGTTGCCTCTGTTTTTGTTTAATTATACTGACAGGAAGCTTCATGGAATTTTCGAGGCTGCTAGCAAAGGGAGAATGTTTATAGACCCCTATGGATGGACTAATGATGGTTCAGAGAGAACACAATATCCTGCACAGGTATATCACTCACTCGAAGACAATTCTGGTCATGATACATGAAAAACCTTTTATACTCATACTATTTATTAAAATATTTAAGGTGCAAATTTGTGTTCGACTTCAGTGCCAGCCACTTCCTGAAGATAAATTTAAAGAATTACTTGCAGACAACTACTATATTAATAACCATTTCTGGTTTGAGCTAGACCATGCACAAACAAGCAAACTTATTTCCGTACTATCATCTAGATCAATTGTCTCTGGTAATTCTGTCCTGCAGAATACACAGAACTGGATGACTTTGTCTCGACCTCTTGCATCAAATGAGACCTGGGGGGAAGATGAAACATGTAAAATGCTTGAATTAGAGACTGACTATTCTGCTCACTCAAGTACAAGAACATATTGGACTGAAAATGATTCTTCTTTAGCAGAACACATCCAGCCATTAGATACTAATGAGGTTGAGAACGATGTAAATGAGGACGAGATGAACAGCGTATTTCTGAAACTGAAGGAATTAACTGTTAACTCTGAAAGTCAAGAGTTCTCTTTGGCGAACAATGTGAATGATTCTCCTGATATGAATAGCATAGAAAAAGGTTATACGGAAGTGTCAGATGGTTTAGATAAGAAGGAAGAAAGTTTTGATCCTCCATTTGAGTATCAATACAACATAGCTCAGGTGGTTGAGGATGTTTGATGGAAAACATTAAATGTCATATGTTAATTTTGTTTTCAAGCAACTAACTTCTAGTGTATTTGTAGTTTGTGCAAGAGGTCAAAGAATTGACAAGTTTCAAGAAAATACAAAAAGAGAGGAATTCCTACCTGGAGCAGAAGCTGGTACTCTTTAATATATTCTGTCTGAAATTTATCATATTTCTGAATTGTTTCTCCTCCTAACATCTTTAAGCATATGGGTAGCATGCATAAAATGTATTGGGTTATTAAAGAAATTGACCAAGCATGTGGAATTTCTCAATCTACCACACTTATAGATTATTGCCAAGTAATTAACAAATATGGATCACCTACTGTTATGCTTGTTGTTACTCATTACATTCTGTTTGCAGATTTGAAATTTCATGTTTAATTGACTCATTTTCACAAATTTGTTATACTGCAGCAAATGCAGTGGGAGAGTGAAACAAAATAAAGCAAGTTTAATCCGATAGTTTAAATGTAGTGAAATTCAACTTTTTTGGGTTATAGTAGAATCCAGTTGCAATAAGTCTTACATTCTTAGTATGCAATTCTGGTGTGGGTTTATGAGGCTTTGGGCTCTTCAACTACAATAGCTAGCTTTTTGTGGTGTGGTTTTCCCAAGGTGCTAATCCATTGTATAGAATCTGGTTTCCACCATGTCTCGCAGCTGCAAGCAATCAGCACAAGTCGTTACACCGACATTGTAGTGTTCATCTCAGATTAGTCAGAGGTCTAGTACACTGCCATCCACATGTGGGTGCTGAGGTGGCAAATCCTGGTGGGATGTTACTATGGGATTCTGTTGTAGGGTTTATATGGCCTTGAATTCTCCCACTACAAGAACTAGCTTTTCTGGTGTGGTTCTCCCCAGGGTGTTCTTTTCAGTTTCTTTCTCTCCCACTACATCTATGGAATGGCCTCTGAAGATCCAAACCTGGAGTTTCTTTCTTCTTAAGTTTGAGAACACTCTTAACTGTGAGAACACATAGTTTCATGTAATATAGAGTCTTTAGGAAGTAGAAGATTATATGAGTTGAAACTTGAAAGTATTAATGCATGGCTGGATAAGTCAGAAAAACTAAGAAATGAAGTGTGCATTAGACATGCTAAAGAAGCTTCCATTGATCACTTGAGATAATTAGTTACGGCTCAAAAGGGTATAAATGATTGCAATCGGTAGGAGATAACTTGAATAAATTTGAGCGATATAGAAGTTAGAACAATCTTTTGGAAGTAATTTTTGGTATACCTTTACTTGCACTCATTTTCTATTTTTCATATAATATGTCTTTTTCCATACCAATATTGGCTTATTTTTTACTTGTCATTCAGATTGAGGCCGAAATGGAAATTCAGCATCTTAAAGATCGTTGTACGCTTTTAGAATCTGCTTGTAATATCCCTAGTTGTTTGGAACATGTCGAGAAGGGAGTAATGAAGTCGACAGTTGAGCAGCATTTAGATCCCAAAGATTCATTATTTTTAATTGGAGGTTTTGATGGAAAATCATGGTTGGCGACTATGGATTTGTACTCTACTTCTCAGAGTGTGATCAAACCTTGTAAGCCTATGAACTCAGTTCGTTCATATGCTTCAGTTGTGCGGTTGAATGGTGAAATTTATGTTTTTGGTGGTGGAAATGGTTATATTTGGTATGATACAGGTATGAGATATAGTTGCGCTTTTCAATTAGTTATATTTTGGAATGAGATGAAGTTTTGACAACCCTTTTATCTTCTATCTGTGTAGTTGAATCATACAACCCTGTTCATGATAACTGGACCATGCGCCCTTCTTTAAACCAGAAGAAAGGAAGCTTGTCTGGTGCTGCTTTCGATGGCAAAATTTTTGCTGTTGGTGGCGGCAATGGAGTTGACTGCTTTTCAGATGTTGAGATGCTTGATTTAGATATTGGGCGGTGGATCCCTACACGCTCAATGCTAAAAAAGGTAAAATGGACAATTAAATGGTCAATATTTTAGGTTTTGTTTGAGATTTGAGAGGTGTAATTATGGTAACTTCAAAATGAACTGAGATATGTGGTTTTGAGCCTTATAAGCTCCTAATTATGTGACTTTTGTCAGTTCTTTTTTCCCAAAGATAAATATAAAATGGTTTAGTGCACACCTTTCAAATACTTCGGCATATTGGTCCTTTGTTGGATGACCCGAGTCTCCTCTTATCGCGTGGAAGAAAACCATTTCGATAATTTCTTTGAAAATCTACAAAATATTTAGCGTATAACTTGATTGCTCTTTATATTTCCAGAGATTTGCTCTTGCTGCAGTTGAACTCAATGGTGCAATTTATGCCACTGGTGGGTTTGATGGAACTGATTACTTAAGGTAATATGTATAACCTGATTTTGGTTTAATTTATTTATGTCATTAGTTGAAACTCATCACGCAAACATGGTTGATCTAGACTATGATATTTTTTTTGCCCATATAATTTATGCTATTTTTTGTTTGTGCTAATGGGAATGACACTTCTATATAAGTGCAGGTCTGCTGAAAGATTTGATCCTAGGGAACATTCTTGGACCAAATTACCTGACATGAATGTAAAGCGGGGCTGCCATTCCTTAGTTGTTCTAAATGAAAAATTGTGAGTTCAACATTTTCTGCTTAAAAGTTACCAACTAAATTTTATAAATCTAAATTTGTATTTGTTTGGAAATGCTCAACTTAATATCATTTTGGACAAAGTTCGTAATCATAAACAGGGTAATATTCTATAGATAAAGTACCGCCGTTCTAACTATAACCTAAATCTGATTTTTTTTGGCTTGGCCGAAAGACGTTTTTCACATAAATTTCATGATTTGCATAGGTACGCTCTTGGTGGCTTTGATGGCGACAAAATGGTTCAAAGTATCGAGGTGTTTGATCCTCGTCTTGGGGCATGGACAATGGGGGAACCAATGAGTCATCCTCGGGGGTATTGTGCTGCTGTAGTGGTCAAGGAATCCATTTATATGATTGGAGGAGTTAGGGTTGGCGAGAACATTGTAGATATAGTAAGTAAATCTTTTAGTCCAATGTTTTTCTTTTGAAGATGCACTTTTTACTAGCCTCACATACTTTTTTTTATCTTAAATATCTCTAAAAATGTATACATTACAGGTTGAGAATTATACTGAAGGTCAGGGATGGCAGGAAACTTGCACAACAACAGCTGTTAAAAGATGTTTCTTGTCAGCTATTGCCTACAGTGATGAGCTATGTAGGACTGATATGGATACAGGACTTGACATAAACAAAGACACTTCAACATCTGTAATCTTTAAAATGTAAGACAAGAGGATAATGATTTATGCATAAAACTTTATGCTAGGCATTACCATGATATACCCCACACAACATGAATAATTCCAACCAGTCTAATATCACAAACCTATGCGCCTCTATTAACCTGCAAAATAGAAAGCATAATTGATAACACAATTAAGCATGCATTATAGTCAATTCCACAACTGAACTGTCACTTTACACTCAAATAACAGACGTAGAGAAGGCTCTTGAAACTGTATACGTATACATAAATTACAAATCGAATATATATTAATCCCTGTTTTCAGATTATTATCCAAAGGGAGTCTAGTCAAAATTAATTTCCAAAACATCAGAGATTTGGTAGGAGGAGACGTAGGCCTAATGGCCAAGTCACAATAGAATCATGATACTTGGGTTGTTATGTTATTAAGTATAAAGAGTTGTGTCTTGGGTTATGTTATTAAGTATAAAGAGTTGTGTCGTGATTATTAGTAGGGGTAAGTGTGTTTTAATTGTTTAGGGAAATATTATTATTACAAAGGGCACAATTGTCCTGTGGTGTATGTTAGGTGGGTAGATTCACAATCGAAGAGTTTGATTTTTAGTAGGACAATTGCTAATGGAGAGATTGATGTAGGGTGCATCATTTATCCTATGGTGTAGGCCAGATGAGTTTAGTCACAATCTATGTAGCACAGACACTGACACGGACACTGATACGACAAAGATACGAAAATATGTATAATCTCTAAAATGTAGGATACGAGGATACAGATCTATATTATTATATAATTATGAATTATATAAATTGACAATAAAGATTTATGTGCACAAGTATGTTCCAAATTATTTTTTGGAGCAGAAAAATGTTTTTCATGATTGGTTTACAAGGATTTGTTTCTTATTTTTATAATCATAATAAAAATTTATACAATAAATTTGAGTTTTTAGAAAATTAATGTATTTTTCCTTTTTAAAATTCTTTTAAAATCGTACTAGAATTGTCAGAAATCCAACAAATACTTTTTGAATTGGACACTTCACAGATACGGGTCCTACAAGTGTCGGTGTCTGATACGAGTATCCAACACCGACACGTCATTTAAGAGAAGTGTCTAAGTTTCATAAGTTATAGTGGTGCCTGGATTATTAAGCTCTTTAGTATAAAAAGTTGTGCCTTAACTATCAATTATAATTTTTGACCTAGTGATAAACACTTGATCCAACACCTCCTCTCATATGAAAAAATTGCTTACCAACTTTTATCGATAGATAATCATCATTAATTTCAGTCCAAACCACTTCATAAGAATTGTCATTGATAGCATAATCTTCCAAAACAACCTGTAACCAAGATAATCTTAAACTCATAAGGGAAGGAATGCACCAATCCCTATCCCAAATGTTAACAACTTTAGCAGGACGATTAGTAGATACCTTATCTGAAATATTAAGCAAAATGAGCTTTAGATACATTTAAACAACAAGCATCATTTAGAAAATTAATAGATTTCCCATTACCTAAGTCCCGAATAAGCTTCCTTTTTGACAATGTCAAAATTGTAAAATTATTTATAAAATTTTATTACACTAATTATAAATCCTAATATTAATTATTAAATTTTAATAATATTAATTATATAATTAAAATAATATTATTTATAAATCTTAAAATTACTTATTAAATTTATTACTCTAATCCCTAATATTAATTATTTAAATTATATAACTAAAATAATATTTATTATAAACTCTAATACTAATTATAAGACTTTATTAATATTAATTCTATGAATATTAAGTAAAACAATACTAATTATAAATCTAAAAACTATTCTACAAAATAAAAATACACGCAATACTAAACTAATAATACATTATAAATAAAATATAATTAATAAAAATTTAAAACCAACCTGGGTGCGGAGAAGACAAGCAAATGACAAGGACTGGGAGTGGGAGCAACCAAAAGCGCAAACTCTCTTCTCTATTTTTTGGTTTCTTTTAACTTTCTGTGTTTTCTTGGTTCAATAGCAAAGACAACCCTATGGAATGACAAACAAAATGAAAGAATTTCAGACTGTCAGCGGCTAAAACGCAAACAGCTAGTAGGCAAACCAGAAAACAAAGAATCCGGAATAAAGATATATGGACAACTCTAGGATCATTTCTCATAAAGAAAACCAAAGAAAAAAAAAACGACTAACCTTGCTTACCCCATGAAAGACAAACCCAAATACGACAAACCTTAAAATCACAAGAAAGCAGAAACCAACAAGAAAACTCACATCATGATAGCCCACGTGAAGACCTGCAGAGATCATCGAAAGAGGTAAAGTAACAAATAAAAAAGAGACTATCCTTGCCACCGTCACACGGCAACGAAAAACTTCTGTATGTATTTGTTCACAACTTCTTTTTCCTCTCTAATCGGTATGTAAATAGCAAATTTTTTGTAGTGAGTGAAGATTTCATAATGATCCACCACATCACCTTTAAATATGACATTGTTCCTATGACGCCAAATCTCACTAATCGTCGAGATCCGCACACTCCCCATAACAGAGTTGAAAGGCTTAGGTGCATTACAAAACTACATGAAATGAACAATAGGATCAAAGGGAGCAACCGACGACACTCCTAACCACGAGAAACATTGAACTCATACAAGCCAAGCAATTCTACAGTCAAAGAGTAAATATGACTAGTAGACTCCTCTTTCAATCCGCAAAAACAACAATCAAAACCATCAACCACCACCCCGCCTCGTGCCAAGTTAACTTTAGTAGCAATCTTGTTTTCCAACACCTTCCACTTCAAAACCTGGGCCGCAGACAAAGCCTTAATGCTCTAAAAAAAGTTGTACAAACTCGACAAAACCTCATCGATTTCTCCCCTTAAACGCCATAAGCAGATTTAACCGAGAATTCAGGAGACACGTCATCTTTCCAATACCAAGTGTCATCAATATCATAAACAAAACTCAACCCTTGAATCTCATAAAAAAGTTGGCATACCTGAGATTTCTCCCACTCAAACAGATTTCTTCTCCACCTCAACTTCCAACTTCATACTCCTTCTTCCCAAACCCCACAGTGCTCCAACAACAAATCTTTATCCCCACACATAGAGAACAACCTCGAGAATTTATTTTTTAAAACAAAGTTACCCACCCAACTGTCTTCCCAAAACATAATTCCCTTCTAATATGATTCCACTAGCAAAGTAGAGATGATTATTTGACATTTTATGGAATCAACTTGAGTTGGAGAAAGAATATGCACTTTTAATAGAATTGGATCAATGTTCTATGTTTCAAGAACTCACCAAAACTTGCACCAAACACCAAACTCACATGGAAGATCCATCTATTGCCAATTGAACTGATTAAAATGTGTTTAAAAACAAATGAACCGAATAGAAAGCTTCAAATACAGAATTGAACCGAACAAATCAAGCTAGAACAGAAAAGAACCGAACATAAAGTGGAAAGAAAGCACAACACCGAATAGAAAGAAGCTTAAGACATGTTTATCATTTCGTAAAGCATGGAAAATAAAATGGAAGATGAAGGAGAGAAGAACTTATGAAGATGAAGAGCTTGACTAGTGATCACGCCACTAGGAGTGTGAAGGATCCAAGATAAGTGAGCAAATGCCGCCACTTGAGAGAGCCAAGGCACTCAAGATAAGACAAGGTAGAGGAGAAAACAAGTTCTCACACAATTCTCTCTCAATTTGAGTAGAGTTTCTCTAATTCCAATTTCAATTCTCAATTCTGAATTTTACAAGAGCCCACACCTCTATTTATAGTGTGAGGGTGCTGGAAAATAGGTGGGAAAATTCAAATAAAACTCATTTGAAATTCCCACCAAAAACAAGTCACATGGGAGGTGTGACCTTTTTCTACTATGACACCTCCTAAAAACTACACCTACACCTACTCTCCTAAGTCACATGGACAATGTGACTTTATTTTACATATTCATACTCCTTTATTTAATATCCACACCTCCTACAAGAGTAAATCAAATGATGCTCTTTTATTTAATGCTTGGCCTTGCCCCTCATGGGATGGACTTGGGCTTTTTGGGCTTTGGCCTTCTTGGGCTTGGGCTTTGGGCTTGGGCCTCATCTTTATTTTATGTCTTCTTTTAATTTTGAGAAGACTAGTAGGAAGAACTTCAAATGTGAAGGCGAATGTCCTCTTCCTTCATTAATAAAAGCCTCCTTTATTTGATTCTCATCACCTTCCCATTACCAACTTCCCATTTAATACGGTCCTCGAACTTTTCACCCCACTACTTCATCGACCAAATTGTTTTTAGCTCCCGCCACCAAAAAGACTCATTCTTGTTTGAAATGGGCCCTTTCATATTTCTCCAACCCCCATACTTGGAATCTAACACCTCTTTCCATAGAGCACCTTTGGAATTACCCAACTTCCAAATCCAATTTCCCAATAAGGCAACATTGAAAAGTTTAATGTTAATAACCCCAAGACCACCAGCTTCATGTGGCTCACACACCTTCTCCCAAGAAGCCCACGCAATCTTTCGCCCACCAGACCCCCAATCTCATAGGAAATTCCTCTGGATTTTCACAATCTTCTTCACAACAACATCAAGAATTTTAAACAAAGACATATAAAACAAAGGAATAGCCAAAAGATCGGACTTAATCAGACAGATCCTCCCAGCCATCAAAATAAGTCTACCTTTCCACCTTCCTAATCTCGTCTTTAACCTCTCAACCACCCCGTCCCAAAACGCTTCCTTCTTGTGATACCCCCCAAAAGGCATCCCAAGATATTTGAAAGGAGTTTTCATCACATCACAATTAAGCATTTTTGCGAAGCACCTAATCGAATAAGCATCAACCCCCACACCTCCAATACTACTCTTCAAGAAATTCACCTTAAGACCTGAAGCCAACAATATAGCTTTTAAACTGAAAATACTTTTGGTAGACGCTTTGCAAAGGAACAAAGTATCGTCTGCATACTGAAGCATATTAACTTTAACCTTATTCGTCCCAACCTCCACACTCTCCACTAGATCAGACATAACAACATTCCTTACCACTCCTGCTAGACCTTCAGCCGCAATAAGAAACAGAAACGGGGCTAAGGGGTCACCCTGTCTCAATCCCTTTGAAGGAACGAATTCCTTGGTTGGGCTGCCATTAACCAACACAGATACAGTCGCAGACTCCAAACAAGATTTAATCCAATCAATCCATTGCTCACAAAAACCTAATCTTTCAAGCATGTAACTGATGAACTCCCACCTCACCGAATCATAAGCCTTCTCATAGTCCACTTTGAAAAACAAACAACTTTTCTTCTTCCTTTTTGCCTCCTCTAACACCTCATTGGCCACTAGCACACTATCCAAGGTTCCCCTACCGACGAGAAACGCAGACTGTCTTGAGTCAATAATTTGACTCATCACCTTTTTAAGCCTTAGAGAAAGTAACTTCGATAATATTTTATACAAACACCCAACCAAAGAAATAGGTCTGAAATCGCATAGGTTTTGTGAATTCTCCAACTTAGGGACCAAGCACACAAACGACACATTTGTCACCCTAGGTCATTTTCCAAAGCTAGCAAAATCATTTACAGCCAAAAGAATATCATCCCTAAAAAACTCCCAACATAACTTAATGAGCTCAAAGTTAAAACCATCTAGTCCAGGACTTTTCAAGCTATCATAACTCCAAACACCATCCTTGACTTCCTCTTCAGAGAAGGGACTGACCAACATCTTATTGTCAACAACAAAAATAGAATTAAAGGACACATTATCCAACCTGACTTGAAGCCCAACTACACCTTCAAACCTAGCCTTAAAGAAATCTCTGATCTTATCTTTAACCACCTCCTTATCTTCACACCAACGACCATCAACAAACAAACCATTAATCCCATTTCTCACCCTCCTCCATTTAACAGCCGAATGAAATTTTTTTGAATTAAGGTCACTATGTTTCAACCACTTAAGACGGACTATCTGATGGATAACCGCTTCTTGTCTAAAAGCATTTTCGTTTTGTTCTGCTAACAAAGACCTCCTCTCTAGTCTACATTCCTCATCTAAGTCTCCAACATCATCGCGTACATCTAACTCCTGAATTTTATTTTTTAAAATCTCCCATGCCTGGTTAACATCGCCAAACACTTCTTTATTCCACACTTTTAAATCAACTTTTAGCTTCTTCAATTTTTCTTTGAACACAAACAGACCTCTACCATGAACTTCATAACTAAGCCATTTACAACGAACAAAGTCTTTGAATCTG
Organism: Phaseolus vulgaris; assembly: GCF_051622355.1. Taxonomy (NCBI): domain Eukaryota; kingdom Viridiplantae; phylum Streptophyta; class Magnoliopsida; order Fabales; family Fabaceae; genus Phaseolus; species Phaseolus vulgaris. The sequence goes on from NC_143505.1 coordinate 9,516,176, forward strand.
TTGTCCTTTTGCCAGATATCCAAACTACAGAAAGGTTTCGTACCCCAGTTCGGGCAAGAGTCTTTAATTACCAAAACAAAATGATTGGGTACGGATCTGCTATAAATGAACTGCTTACTGTTCGGCCACACTTCCATCCATTTCTTAGAAACCAGAACTCTATCAATTCTACTTTTAACCGTACCATTCGGTTTGTACCAAGTGAATTTCCGACCAACCATTGGGATGTCCAATAATTCAGCCTTTTCAATAAATTCATTAAAACCATGTATTTCTCTACTGTAATTTGAACTAGAAACCAAGCTTTTTCTCTCATCCTTTGTTCTAATTGAGTTGAAGTCCCCTACAACACACCAAATCTTGTTTAACTGACTTGCTCTGCAAGCATTGATCTCATCCCAAATCAATTTCTTTTCCTTCAAAGAACCTGAGCTATAAACATTCACAATAGTGAGTTTTACTCCGTCACCAACCTTCCATTCTCCTTCAATAATTGAGGAATTATTCCCATTAAAAAAACTTGATAATTGAAAACAACTCCTTCTACATACCGTAATAATCCCACCTGCATTATTGATAACCCCGTTTTCAACCTAGTCAATTTCATTGGATCCCCACATATTAAAGCAATTCTCTTTTCCAAACTCAGAACACTTAGTCTCTTGAATACACACCATTCCTACTTGTTCTTTGAAAATAAACTCTTTTAAATATCTTCTTTTGTTGCTTCCTCCTAACCCCTTAACATCCAGACTAATTATTTTCATCATCAGACACTACACACTCCTTCCTTTTAAGATTCATATTGCCTCTGTCCCGAACTTCCAAAGCCTGCAAACTTTTTAAAACCACTTCTTCCTTCCCATCAAACGACAACCCCAAATCTTTTCCAATGTTCCAAAGTTTTTGGGCTTCAGATTCCTCATTTTCCAACCAAAAACGACAATTACAATTCCTTACATCATTATCAGAAATAGATGAGATAGAAATTTCTGACCTCATAACCTTTGACGAAGGAGATAAAGCTTTCCTCCCTATTGTCAACAAACTGTCATTTCCACCTTTGCAAGACCACAATTCCAGCACAAAAAACACTAGGCAGTTCACAAGATTATCCTCCGATTCGGTATTAAGATTCTTAAGAATGGTTTCTAAGGAAGACAACGCCTTGCCAAGTCTCTTTCCTCTTGTTGACGTCACCGGAAACACCATCTCACACGTCCCTGTTGTCCCCGTCCCGACGCTCCGACTACCACCGTCCAGTTCCCCTCCATCCACTGCTTCGACTGTGCCACCCAACACCGACGTACCATCCATAGGATTGCCGCAAAACGCTCCCCGTCCGACTGCGACCTTCATCCCTTCGTCGCAGCACTCAAGCATCTTCGTCGCCTCATCGCACTTCGACTCACCTAAACGACGCCCAACTGGTGACGAGTCTGTTTTCGTTGCTGGAAGGAAGGTAGCGGAAACAGAACCACCACCTTCCGTTGTGGCCACGCTGCTTGAAGGGACACTCAAACAGCACCCCATCGGAGACAAGACAACGGTCATTGCCGGAGCAATAGGTTCAGGAAGAGAGTCTTCATTGATCGCCTTTTCTTCGAAGCCACCTTCGCAAGATCCGCCATCTCCGCCCAAGCCAGCGTCACAGGCTGCAAGAAACCCTATGATGTGATTCCACTAGCACACTTTGAATGATTCTTGACATTCTTAGGAATCATCTTGAGTTGGTTATGAGATAGGCACTTTAACATAGAATTGGATCAAGGTTCTATGAACAAGAACTCACCAAAACTAGTACCAAAACACAAACTCATATGGAAGTTCCAACTATAGTCAAATTGAACCGATTAAAATGAAAGGAAAAGCAATTGCACCGAACAAAACAGCATAGAACTGAAATGTACCGAACATAAAAGCTAGAAAATGCAAAAGAAGCAAGGATGAATCGGTAGAAACACAAAACCAAAGCAAGAACAACAAGAACAACAAAAGTACCGAACAGAAAATCAAAGGAAGCAAACTAGGAAATGAACAATTAAAGAGAAGGAAGGAAGGAGAAGAGAAAGCTCATGAAGATGGAGGAATGGTTGGATGATCACGCCACTAGGAGGATGGAGACTCCAAGATAAGTGTGCAAGCCGCCACTTGAGGTAACCATTGAACCATCAAGATAAGACTAGTGAAGAAGAAACAAAGCTCTCCAATGCTCTCTCAAAAATTGAGTATAGTTTCTCTAATCAAAATTCCAATCTGAAATGTACAAGGGCAACACCTTAATTTATAGCCTAGAGGTGCTGAAATGCAAGGCAAATTCAATTCAAAATTCCCCCCAAAAGCTAATGAAAGTGGCGCCAACTATGGTCATGAAGAAGGTGTGACCTTCTCTCTCACTTTGGCACCTCCCTAGTTACTCATACACCTATCTACTAACGCACCCCCCCTAATACTCCTAACTAAGGACCTAAATATTCTTTAACAAAAGAGGTTTCTAATGTTTCCCTCTTAAGCACCTTCACACAAAGAAATTACAAAAAGAGAAAATAAACGTCCATTAGCTCCTAAAGCTTTGAACATGCTTCTTGTAAGCCTTTGAGGTGGGCTTTGACCTCCATGGGCGTCCTCCACTTGAGCCTCAACCTCTTCTTGCTCTTGATGATTGGCCTTCATGTCCACTTGAGATTGATCTCCATCACCCTACATGTTCTGCCATGTCAACAATTGGGTATGAACCCAATGACTCCCCCACCCCACATTCTGAGAGTGCTTCTTCCTGCACCTCCATCCCTTCTTCAGCCACCTCCATACACTTTTAAAATTCCAAAATTGTCCTTCAGTAAAAAAAGATAAAAATATAAAATTTGTTTTACCTTTCTTCGCATAGTGAAAACGAAGGTGTTTGGTCCTTGGTGCTTGCTGCTTGCTGCTTGCCGTAGTAGTGGTGATAGTGGTGCTTGTGGTGGTAGTGCCAGTGGTAACCGTGGTGGTGGTGGGTGGTCTTCACGGCTCGTATTCTCAGTTCGTCATTGTAAGGTAAGTCTTCGGTGCTTTAAACACTTATTTCCCCGGATTGGGTTAATCCGCTAGATCACCAAATTGTATAATTCGTGCAATGAACTTCATGTTATCCACCCCTATAATCCAGAATGTTTTTACAATCCGTAAGACAACATTAAAGTGATCCGAATTAGTTAAACCGAAGGTAAACCGGATCCGGAACAAACATACTCACTTTTCCGAATTGTGTAATCTGGTACAAAATGAACTATGGATTACATAATCCGGAAGTCATTTTAGAACTTTAAATATGACTTATGGATTATGTAATCCAGAATGCAATTTGCTATTTTAATTTGACTTATGGATTAAACAATCCGGAAGTCACTTTGAAGTTGTGAAATGCATTACGGATGATCTAATCTGGAAGTTACTATTTTACTTATGGATTACACAATCCGGAAGGGTAATTGAATGTTGTTTTTATTTTGCATACTTGTGTGAATTTATGAAAATTAGAATGAAATAGAAATTTATGTTTTATGAATGAAGGTGTAAGTATGGACATGGAGGTTGGATTGATTACAAAAAGATCGGATGAAGTATAAATGATATATATGGAAGAGTTAATGAATTATGTGCATCAACATGAATTAGTTGAAGAGGATTATGGTACTCATTTTACAACAGATGAGGTGAATAAAATTTCATTCTATTTATGTTTATTGCTTTATAATTTGAAGAAGTGATTTTGTAATATTGTTGGAATAACTTTGTGTAGGTTTTTCCTTCGCGAGAAGACTTACTTGAATGGGTCCGTAGGGTTGCTTATAGACTTGGTTTTGTTATTGTCATTATTAGGTCAGACATAGCAAATGGAAAGCAAGGGACAAAAACATATGTCTTGTTAGGCTGTGAAAGGGGGGGTAGTTACAGAAAGTATAAGGATGGTTTGGAGGTTCCTGTAACTGGTACTCGAAAATTTCAATGTCCCTTTAAATTGCGAGGTAAACCTATTGGAAAGGGTCAAGGTTGGGTACTTAAGGTAATATGTGGTACTCATAATCATGATTTGTATGATACATTAGTTGGTAATCCATATGCGGGCAAATTAAAAGCGAATTAACATTCCATGCTTGTTGATATAACTAAAAGCATGGTTAAACCGAGTAGCATACTACGTACTTTGAAGGAGAATAATGAGGATAATATGACAACAATAAAACAAGTATACAATGTAAGATACTCATACAAGAGATCAATTAGAGGACCACGAACTGATTTACAACAGTTAATGATGTTGTTAGACCGTGACAACTATCTTCACTGGAGTACGTGTCATGAGTCTTCCAATATTGTTAGTGATATTTTTTGGACTCATCCTGATGCTGTGAAACTTTTGAATGCATTTAACATTGTATTCTTGATGGATACGACTTACAAAACAAACAAATATCGACTGCCTTTGCTTGAGATTGTTGGTGTGACTTGTACAGGTTTGTCCTTTTCTACTAGTTTTGCATTCTTATCTAGCGAGAAGGAAAAGAACTTCATATGGGCACTACAAAAATTTAGAGGGTCACTTTTGACATCGCATGTGGGGCCTGAAGTCATTGTTTGTGATAGAGATCTTGCTTTGATGAATGCCATCAATATTGTGTTTCCTAAAGCAAGAAACCTTCTTTGTCGGTTTCATATCAATAAGAATGTTAAAGCAAAGTGTAAAATGTTGGTTGATTCTGTCGAGGCTTGGGAAGTTGTGATGGATTCATGAAGGACTATCATTGACTGTACAGATATTGCTAAATTTGATGAGTTTGTTAAAAGTTTTGAAACTATTTGTTCACCGTGGCCATTACTTGTTGAATATGTGAAGAACATATGGATTATTCCGCACAAAGAAAAATTTGTAAAGTGTTTGACAGATTCATTAATGCATTTGGGAAATACAACATCAAACAGGTATATCAATGCCTTTACTTTGTTTAGAACATGCATAACGTCTAATTGTTTTATGTTTTATACTTATACAGGGTTGAATCAACTCATTGGTCTTTGAAACAAATATTACAAAATAGCATGGGAGACTTGTGCTCATGTTGGGATGCTATCAAGCATGTTATTATACTTCAACATAACGAAATCAAGGCATCCTTTGAAATGAGTTTACATGTGATAGGACACACATTCAATGTGCAGTTGTACAAAATGTTGGTTGGCTTTGTATCTAAACATGCTTTGATTCTCATTGCTGAAGAGTTTGATCGAGTCAATGATGTGGGGTTTGATAGTGAATGTTGTGGATGTGTACTTAGACGGACTCACGGATTACCATGTGCTTGTCAATTAGCCAGATATGCTATGGGTGTCATTCCTCTTAATGAAGTTCATGTTATGTGGACGAGACTAAGCTTTTCAGATTTATCTGAATGTGATTCATCATCTGAGTTATCAATTCAACAAGAATGGGATGTCATTCTATCCCGGTTCAAACAGGTTGACATGTGTGGCAAAGTGACAATTAAAAATAAGTTGCGTGAAATTTCCTACCCAGACATGACAACATTATGTGCACCACTTAATGTAGTCAAGACAAAAGGATCCTAAAAAAGTCAAACAAACAAATTTCAGAGGTCTACAAAACGCATCCCTTCATATTTTGAGCATGTAGATCGCATCCATATTGTAAATGATAGCTCATCATCTTTGAAGACTCCTAAGGGAAAGGTTAAGTTGACGGCCAACACCAATGCAATTCCCATGCTTAATCAATTTCATCTGAAATGTCACCCTTATATTTTGGATGTAATAGATGTTAAAGCAGATGGACATTGTGGGTTTCGTGCTATTACCTCTTTGCTGGGGATGGGTGAAGAGTCATGGCCACTTATCATAATGGATTTATTCAAAGAAATATCTCAGTGGCGTGAAGAATACGCAACATTGTTAGGTGGTCATCAACGGGTAGAACATATCAAGAGATCCCTACTAGTGGATAACTTGTCAGTGGTAAGTGTATATTCATAAGAGTCATGTGCATTGATTAATTGAACTTGTATGCTATCTAATTTCATTATTGTATTTTGCAGGCTAGTGTTGACAAATGGATGACAATACCGGATATGGGATACTTAATAGCAAGCAGATACAATATTATCTTAGTCTGTTTGTCTTTGAAACAAAATATTACTATTTTCCCATTGCGTACTGCACCCCCTACCGATGTTGGTCTACACCGATTACTATGTATTGGTCATGTATATGATTCACACTTTGTGCAGGTAAAAATGGTTGATGATTGTCCCATACCTACCATTGACATTTTATGGTGTACACATTGTTACCCAGAGGCAAGGTTATGGTCATCATATTACGTTGGTAGGATGCAATCTTTTACCCAATTAATTAGTATTAGTCTGACATATATGAACCTTGGAGACGATTGATGTAGACATAATTTATTATGTGGGGTTCTTATTCATAATTTATTACTTAACTTCTGATTCATAATTTATTACTTCAGTTCCGATTCATAATGAATTCGTGTTTATGTCAGATAAAAATAAAATAGCAAACACTACAACATAAATTAATTAAACCATATTGTACACATACAAAGTTACTATTATTACAATCATGTAATAAATAAAAAATATCAATGACGTCCACGAACATTACGTGATCGTCTAGTGTACACCGCCCCGTCATCTGTCACGCTTCGGGCTAAATGCAGTGCTGCCTCTGTACTCTCATATGCATCAGTGCCTTCAGTGACCTGACGACAATCTATCATGCGTTAGAGAATACTAACAATGCGCCTAAATATACCCTGCACCAACTTCAAAATAAATTAAACTTCTCAAATATATTGTTTAATCACATAACAATAAAAAAAAACTTACCGAATGTGCACGCTCATCTTGAGACGAGAGACTTGCCTGCTCAGCATTTGGACTACGAAGGTGACGATGTGGTACAACATTGGGTCGATCTCCAAGCTCACCTCTGCGAATGTATGGGTGTGACACCGTCCTGAACCAAGATATGTACTCAGGAACACATGCAGATGGACTAGAAGTAGTTGTCAAACTGTCACCAAGTTGTGATCAAATTGCAACCACCTTTGATCAATGACATGTGCACCAGGACTCTCAGTTGGCATCGGTGATGGTGGAATGCTCTGCTCGTAGCCAAATTAGCGCAACACACGCTCGGGCATATGTCTCTGTGATAAGCTGCCCAATCGTAGGTGACCTGAGAATAAATAAATGGTCTCAAATGGCCTGCTCAATCTGTGGTCCTCATATGGAGTCCAGATGACGCCATCGTGTGTGAGCCCATCCAACTGCACCCGCACATCACCAACCGCACAAATCTGATGGGCAACAATGTATCGTGCTGCCCGCGGATGTACCTCGTCATATGAGGGATTAATATCCCTTCTTCCCATGCCCGAGAAGTGCTCATAAATCCATGCCTGTGTAATTCGATCATATTAATTATAAAATATTTAATACAAAAAATTATGGAATCTAACATGTGATTGTTAATTATTTGTATGGTTTCATACCTGAACAAGTGTCACATAACTGCTCAACTGCTTTGTGTTAAAGTAGGAGGCATCCCTCAACTGCTCATATAGATGTGTAAGTGCTGCTGCTCCCCATGCGTATCCACCGCACATACGAAGATTGTTGAATAACAACAAGTACGAAACAGATACAGATATGGCACTTTTATCTGCAAAAATAGTGCATCCAACCACATGCAACAAGTAAGCTCTTGCAGCACACTCCCAAGCCTCTTGAGCGCAACATTCCGCATATATATCTCGAAGCCAATTCAATCGTACGTGGACGCCTCGACACTGCCTCATCTCAGCCTTCCCATGAGCCTCCTCCACCTCTAATAACTCAGTTAAAATAGTTGCAGCTTCGTTGTACTCTAAGGGCACATACGTAGGGAATTGACCCAAAATGGGGAAGTGTAAAAGAGATGACACATCATCAAGTGTGATGGTCATCTCACCTATGGAAAGGTGGAAGGAGTTTGTCTCAGCATGCCACCTTTCAACAAAGGCTGAAATCAACCCCCTATCCCCCACCTCATAGCTTATATTGCACAGACTAAATAATCCAGAATTTTGTATAAGAACTGCAATCTCAACATGAGGCATCCCAAATTTACGTAATTTCCTACCGTGGGATACCAATTTAAGTTCTCCCCGATCCTAATACAAAATTTGTATATATTTAATATAATTAAATCAATTTAAACAATAATTAACAAAAACAATTTAATTGAAGGTTTTTTCGTTCTTACCTCCCCATCCCAAAGCTTAACAACAACATGGTCAGCAAAATTTACCAGCAAAGACATATCAGAAGGTCCTCCAGGAAACCCTTCTCCCTGGTCCACTTGCCCACCATCATGTAATTCTTGTTGAATGTCATTATCAATGTTAACATCAACACCAATTCTTTCCTCCACAACACCTCGATCTCTTCTATGGACGGATGTCGTTTGTCATGTTCGATCATGACCTTGATATCCACCACCTCTTGTTTTAGCCATATCTGTCATAGGTGAACCATGGCACATAATCTAAAAAAAAGTTCTTCAACGGGAAACAAAATAAACTAAACAAGATTGCATACGTGAAACTCCAAAAAAAGTCACTTCCGGATTAGCTAATCCGAAATCCTAAAATGAATACTACCGGATTATCTAATTTGAAACCAACTTAACCAACAACAACGTAATCCATAACATCCAAAAACACATACCGGATTATATAATCCGGAACTAATTAAATACTATCGGATTATTTAATCCGAAAACCTATGTAATCCGGAACTCACACAATTTTGAACTATTGAAAAAGACTACCGGATTATTAAATACGGAACCTAACTACACACTACCGGATTTAAAAATCTGTGTGATGCGGAACAAAGACAATGCATGCTTTAAAACAATTCCTCTACAAAGAATCCGGAACTAACCTTTTCAGTGTTGGATGAAGAGACTCAATGCTTGAACAGTGATTTGGAGTTCACAATGGAAGTGAATGGTGCCCCTTTGAAGGCGAGGATGGGGGTTGCTGGGAGAGGATGAAGGTCTGTTGGTGGTTTGAAGAAAAGGAGGTGAACTGTTGGTTCTTTGAAGGAGAGTGGTGGGTGTCGTCGCGCTTCTGCTGCTGCTGGTGAAAGGAAGCAAAGTGCTAAAACAAAGTGGAAAGGGGTAAAATTAGGTTTACTTTTAAATTTTTAATATTATTTTACTGAGGGGCATAATAGTAAAATCAAGTTTACTATGGGGGTAGCTGAAGAAGGGATGGAGGTGCAGGAAGAAGCACTCCATTCTGAACGTAACTGGACCAGGGCTGGCCCAACACAGATTAATTCATCTGACCACCCCCCCCCCCCCCTTTTCCAGAACTACTGATGGGTTGATACCAAAAGATGGGTTGTTCTTCTTGGAAGTTTGAAAAGGGTGGCGGAAGCAATGGATGTGATGGATCAAGGAGGGTTCATATAGAGCTATGGATTCCTTGTAGGTGCATGAAAGGTATGGAGAGTGATTGGTTGGGCCATATCACTTGGAGAAAGGTGGAGGTGAAGATCAAAGTGTCTAACCTAGAGAGACTAGACAAGGGAGTAGAAGCTTGCAATATTTGGCAGCAATTTACTCATAAAATTGATCTTATTAAAACATGAGCCAAGCACCCCATTATATAGGTTCAGGTGCCTTGGAGAACAAGGAGCAAGGGTAGGAAGGGGAATACACAAAAGAGCGGCTGCTAGGGTTTTGACTAAAGTCAATGTCGCACCCTAGGAGCAAAGTTTTAGAAGCTAGGTTAACTTCTTACCCTAAAAGGCTTTACTCAAGCTACAATGATAAGCACACCCCCCCCATTATGCTAAATGAACCCTATTCTACTGAAATTACAAATAAAGAAACTAGCTCTCATGGCTTGGGCTTTACTTCTAGTGGTCCTCTTTGAACATATAAAGAAATATTTCTTTGCCTTCAGTAGCAGAATCTCAATCTTCTTGAATCCTCTTTGCCATGGACCTAGTTGTTGGGCTTGAACTAGGGCCCAAGCTTGGGCCTCTTCCATCATCCCCTCCCTCTAGAAGAGGATTTGTCCTCAAATCACTTGCTTCTGCCTCTTCATCTTCACTACCTGCAAAAGGTGTTAGATCCATAACATTGAAGGTAGTATGTACTCCATATTCTTTAGGCGGGTCAATTTGATATGCATTATTATTGATTATTTTGAGAACTTGGAAGGGGCCATCACCCCGGGGACTAAGTTTAGACTTCCTCTGATTAGGGAATCTATTTTTTCTAAGGTGAAGCCAAACCCAATCTCCCTCCTCAAAAATCACCTCTCTCTTCCCCTTATTGCTATGTTTCCTGTATTTCTCTGTTTGTTGTTGTATTTTGTATTTAATCCTCTCATGCATTTTCTTTACAAATTCAGCCTTTGTTACTCCTTCCTTATGCACAAAATCTTGTGGGTTAGGTAGAGGTAACAAATCCAAAGGAGTAAGAGGATTGAACCCATACACAGCCTCAAATGGAGAAATGTTAGTAGTTTTATGAACTACTCTATTATATGCAAACTCAATATGAGGAAGGTACTCATCCCAAGATTTGTGGTTTCCTTTCATGATTGACCTAAGCATAGTGGAAAGAGATCTATTTACAACTTTAGTTTATCCATCCGTTTGAGGATAACAAGAAGTTGAGAAATTCAACTTAGTTCCAAGCCTTTCCCAAAGAGTTCTCCATAAATGGCTTACAAATTTAGGATCTCTATCCGAAACTATGGTCTTAGGTAAACCATGTAGTCTTACCACTTCTCTAAAGAAGAGCTTAGAGATGTTGGTAGCATCATCCACTTTATGGCAGGGTATGAAATGAGCCATCTTGCTAAACCTATCCACTACCACAAAGATGGAATCAAAACCTCTATGTGTCCTAGGAAGTCCTAATATGAAATCCATGCCTATATCTTCCCAAGGAGCACTTGCAAAAGGTAAAGGAATGTAGAGTCCGTGAGGCATTGTCTTAGATTTAGCTTTTAAACATGAAATGCATCTATGACAATGTTTTTGGACATTTTTCCTCATGTGTGGCCAAAAGAATTTTCTTTTTAAAAGCTCAAGAGTTTTATCAACTCCAAAATGGCCCATGAGTCCTCCTTCATGTGCTTACAAGGAGTTTTCTATGTGTTCCTTGGGGTATGCAAAGTTTTCCTTCTTTAAATAAGTACCCCTCAGAAACATAAAAACCTCCTTGTGCTTTATGTTGACACTCAGCAAAAGTGGGTGCAAAATCATGATCTTCTTTATAAAGTTCAGGTATGTTTTCAAATCCAAGAATTTGGGCTCCAATTTTAGAAAAGAGGGCATGTCTCCTTGATAGAGCATATGCCACAATATTTGTATTGCCCTTCTTGTATTTGATAACATATGAAAATTGATCAAGAAATTCCATCCACTTTGCATGTCTTTTGTTCAACTTGTGTTGACCCTTCAAATATTTCAAAGACTCGTGATCACTATGTATGGCAAATTCTTTTGAGACTAGATAGTGTTCCCAAGTCTGCAGGCCCCTCACAAGTGCATAAAGCTTTTTGTCATAGGTGGGATAGTTGAGGGCGACACCATGAAGTTTTTCACTAAAATATGCAATTGGGTGCCCACCTTGCAACAACACAGCACCTATTCCTACTCCCGATGCATCACACTCTAGCTCAAAAGTTTTTGAAAAGTTTGGTAAAGCTAGAATGGGTGCATTAGTGAGTTGAGCTTTCAACCTTTGAAAGGCTTGCTCATGCTTCTCCGTCCAACAAAATGGAGTGTCTTTCTTCACTAACTCATTGAGTGGTGAAGCTAGACTTGAGAAGTTAGGAACAAATCTCCTATAGAAACTTGCTAGACCATGCAAGCTCCTAACAGCTCCTACATTTTGTGGGGTTGGCCACTCTTGGATGGCTTTGATTTTCTCGGGGTCAACTTGTACCCCATTTTTGTTTACTATAAAATCTAAAAACACTACACTATCTACACAAAAACTGCACTTATCTATATTAGCAAACAAACTATTTTTCCTAAGCACTAAAAGAACCTCCCTAAGGTGACTTAGGTGGGACTCTAGGCTTTGACTATATACTAATATATCATCAAAATAAACTACTACGTATTTACCTATGCAATCCATAAGGACATGATTCATAAGCCTCATGAAAGTGCTAGGTGCATTAGTGAGTCCAAAAGGCATCACTAACCACTCATATAATCCAAATTTGGTCTTAAAAGTAGTTTCCCACTCATCACCCTCTTTAATTCTTATTTGGTGATATCCGCTTTTGAGATCAATTTTAGAAAATATAGTGGACCCATGCAATTCATCAAGCATATCATCAAGTCTAGGAATTGGATGTCTGTATTTGATGGTGATATTATTGATGGCCCTACAATCACAACACATTCTCCACTTGCCATCTTTCTTTGGCACCAACAAAACAGGTACAACACAAGGACTTAGACTCTTTTGAACCCATCCTTTCTCCAACAATTCCTGAACTTGTGACTCTATCTCCTTAGTCTCCTCAGGATTAGTTCTATAAGCTGGTCTATTTGGTAGACTAGCTCCCGGAACTAAATCTATTTGGTGTTCTATACCTCTAACAGGTGGAAGTCCAATGGGTCCTTCCTTAGGGAATATATCACCAAATTCTTTTAAAAGATTTTGGACTTGAGAAGGTAGCTCACAAACTTTAGAAAGTGTGGCAGTACATATAAGTGTTCCTTTACAAAGAAGGAGGCCTGAAGGTTGTTCAGATAGAAGTATCTTTTCAATCTTATTTTCAAATTTTCTTCTTTCTGAATGACCTTGTGGGAAGGAACACTATTCTCCCACGCCTCAGCTTTCTCTCTAAGGTCTTCTTCTATTTTCTTTTTTTTTCTCTCATTTTCTCTTTTTAGTTTCATTTGTACTTGGTCCTTTACCACTTGTGAGGGTGTTAAAGGATAAAGTAAAAATTTCTTTTCCTTATGAGTAAAAGTAATCTCGTTGGTAAGACCATTATGCATAACTTTCTTATCAAATTGTCATGGTCTTCCCAATAAGATATGACAGGCTTCCATGGGTACTACATCACATAAAATCTCATCTTTATAGTTCCCCACAGAAAGACTAACTTTTACTCGCTTGTCTACAGTTAATTCTCCATCTTCATTGATCCATTGAAGTTTGTAAGGTTTTGGATGAGGTACTAATTGTAGATTAAGTTTTTCAACCATCCTAGTGCTACAACAATTGCAACAAGAACCACTATCCACAATAAGAGAACAAATGTTTTCTAAAACTTTACATCTTGTATGAAAGATGTTCTCTCTTTGTGTTTCATGGTTCACACTAGGGTGATTGTTGAGGGTTCTTCTAATCATCATTAATTCTCCCTCACAAGGATATGCCCCCTCACTATCTTCTTTCTCTTCTTCCCTACTAGACTCGTCATCTTGGCTGCTATACTCACCCCTCTCTCTTAAGATCATGGTTCTCCTATTTGGGCATTGGGATGCTATATGACCTCTACCAAGACACTTAAAGCACTGGATACCTCAAATGCGGGGTTGTGAGGTAGACACATCTTTTCCTACACGTTTGGGAGTTTCTTTGGGTTTATCTTTTGAAATATTATCCTCCCTTTCTCTTCTATACTCTTTCTTGGGATAAGAGTTAGAGTAAGAACTCTCCTTGCGACTTGATCCTTTTCTCAAATTTTGTTGCTCAACTTTTATACAAAGTTGGATCCAGTCATTCAAGTCCCTATAGGGCAAGAGTTCCACTTTATCCCTTATCTCAAGATTGAGACCACTGAGGAACCTAGCTATGGTGGTGGTTTCTTCCTCCCTAATAAAGGCTCTCATCATGTAAAGCTCCATCTTTTTCCTGTACTCCTCTACACTCATGTTCTTTTGTTGGAGTCTTTGGAGCTTGTCCATTAACTCTCTATTGTAGTATGAAGGAATATGGCGGTGTCTCAAGGCTCCCCTAAGGTCATTCCAATATTCTATGGGAGGGTCCTTGTGGAGGCGCCTATCTCTCTCTAGTGTTGTCCACCAATACATAGCATTCCCTTGGAAGCTTAAGGTGGCTAGGGGTACTTTCCTCTCTTCACTAACATGGTGGCAAGCAAAAAGTTGTTCTACCTTCATCTCCCAATCTAGATAGGTTTCAACATTTTCTTTCCCATAAAAATGAGGCAAGTCTACCCTAGTCTCTTTTGGGTGTTCCCTTCTAGTTCTTCTAGGTGGAGGTTGATAATAATCATTAATTCTCAGACTCCCCTCAGCATGTGACTCACTCGACCTAGATGCATGTGATTTTTTTAAGTTTCTAATATATTCATCCTTTTCTTTCACAATTTTCAACTCCTCTTCTAACATAGCAAGATGAGCATCCCTTTCTTTTTTATCTTCTATGATTTGGGCCTCATGTTGCAATTGTCTATGTGATAGTGATTGAAAGTCTTTGGCTAATTGTTTTAAAAGAGATTTTATATACTTTCTATCACTTTCACTTGGACAAGAAGAATGAGAAGACATGTTGAAAGTTATGTGTCAAAAGCAATTTACCAAAAGAAAGATAGGTGGAGTACCGTAGGTAGATTCCCAGGAAAGGGAGGTGGACCCCTTGGATCACTTAAGTACCAAGCCTTTCCTAGCCAGATTCTAATCCACAATACTTTCACAAACCCTTCTCTAAGTAATTCACTTAGAGCACAATGAAAGATGAAAACAAAGTTTTATGCAAGAAAACAATGTAAAGCAATAAAACACACAAGAATATTGCTATCTAGAAAGCTTTAAAACTAGTCGAATCCTAAGGTGAGGCTTCTTAGCACTTTGGAACCTTGAAGACAAACTCACCGACTAAAACGTATTAATCCACTAATTAATCAAAGTTCTTGCAAATTACAACTCAAAGAAATACAATGAAATTAGGTCAACAATTTTTTTTTTTTATGCACAAAAATTAAAGTCCTATTCTTTGCACTCCTTCACTTGTAGCTCCTTTGTGCATATTTGTGTATTTTTCAAGTGAGGTCCCTGCTTTGTCTCCTTAGGTTATTCAACCTTGAGTCTTTACTCCAACTCCCTTTTAGTGATATAGCTTTCACCAAAACAAAATTTTAGCTCCACTACTCACCAAAACACTTTTTAGGTAAATTCCACCAAAGAGAGGTCAAACAAGTTTTAAAGCAAAAAAACTCAAATTTTAAAATCAAGGACTACTGCAAATGGAGTTGATATTTGACAAGACTTAAGAGTATTCAATAAAATTGACAAGCAAAAAATTAAGGCACACAAGAAAAGGTAGCACACAAAGTAGAATCCTAGTGAATGGAACTATAATAGATGAATAAAACCAAAACAGCACTACATAATTTTTTTGTGTAAATTTTTCACAACTTCCCAAATTTATGCTGGACAGAATACTTCAAAATTGAGCTTGAAATTTTAACCACAGAAACTTCAATGTCTTAGCTCAAAATAGGCGTTGGAATTTTACCAAAACATTTTAATATTTTTTTCAAGATCACTGCCGCATCACCGTTTTTCCAGAGTCAGAATTTTTGCACTCTGTTCGTATTTCATTTTTCATTTTTTTTTATTTTGAATTTTGATGTACTTTTTTTTCACTTTTTCTCAACAGATAAAAATACTCAAATCCAAAATTTCAGAATTTTTCACCCACAAAATTAATTTCTGGGAAAGATTCCAGCCAGCACAATAACAGTGAAAACATAGAAGTCCTAAACTGGAATTAGAAAACAACAAGGAAACTTCAAAAACACAATGGAAATTATAGGAAAAGAACTTGTATGGAACTAACACACAAGTATGAACTCAAATATGAAAATATAAAAGGCACCAAAGCTTCAAAAATATAAATATAAGCTGCACTCAAAATCAAAATCAAGCAACCAAATCAACAATAAAAGGCACCACTAGGAATTTATGACATTGTAGGATGAACATGACTTTGACAAAACTTGTATGGATTCAAAAATAAAAAAAAGACTCAACCACAAACACTTTGTACCGATTAAAACATCAATAAGACTCAAATAAAATTAAAAACAAAACAGCCAACACAAAATAATCAATGGAACCTAAAAACAGTTTAGAAGCTCAAGAACAATTTGAACCAATTTTAAAACAGCAACACAATTAAAATGACATAAAAAAAACAGCAAGACAATCAAGGCAAGATGAACAACATGGATTTGAAGAAAACTAAAATAAAATAAAATTAAGAGAACACTTATCTTTTGAAGAACCAAAGCTCTAGATACCAAATGATGGGTTGATACCAAAAGATGGGTTATTCTTCTTGGAAATTTGAAAAGGGTGGTGGAAGCAATGGATGTGATGGATCAAGGAGGGCTCATATAGAGTTATGGGTCCCTTGTAGGTGCATGAAAGGTATGGAGAGTGATTGGTTGGGCCATATCACTTGGAGAAAGGTGGAGGTGAAGATCAAAGTGTCTAACCTAGAGAGACTAGACAAGGGAGTAGAAGCTTGCAATATTTGGCAGCAATTTATTCATAAAATTGATCTTATTTTAACATGAGCCAAGCACCCCATTATATAGGTTCAGGTGCCTTGGAGAACAAGGAGCAAGGGTAGGAAGGGGAATACACAAAAGAGCGGCTGCTAGGGTTTTGACTAAAGTCAATGTCGCACCCTAGGAGCAAAGTTCTAAAAGTTAGGTTAACTTCTTACCCTAAAAGGCTTTACTCAAGCTACAATGATAAGCACACCCCCCATTATGCTAAATGAACCATATTCTACTGAAATTACAAATAAAGAAACTAGCTCTCATGGCTTGGGCTTTACTTCTTGTGGTCCTCTTTGAACATATAAAGAAACATTTCTTTGCCAGTAGCAGAATCCCAATCTTCTTGAATCCTCTTTGCCATGGACCTAGTTGTTGGGCTTGAACTAGAGCCCAAGCTTGGGCCTCTTCCATCAACTACCCACATTTACTCCACTTGACACGTGGCACTTGACCTCATTTAATGCCCCGCCCACCTCCAACATTTCCCATGCACTGTTTTGACTTCCCAACAAAGGCAACACTCCCTTTTTTTAAACCTACATCAGCTTTAATAAAAATCTCTGCCATCTCTGGAACCTGAACCGTTAAATCCAAATTACCCTTAACATCATCACCTTCTCCTCCAAAGTCGGAGAACACAGACTCACACCCACCTTCATCATCAGAGACTAAAAAGCGTGCCTCAGAATCCCCCTCAGACATCAGCCCTTAGTTCATGCACTTTCGGCACCTAGTCTGAGGATAAGGAAAACACATATCTTCTTCAAAAGTAATCTGACACGAATAATTATTAATATTAATAGTCTTTACCAAATTTGCAATCCCACCTGCCGGAATCTTAATCCATAGCCTAGCAAACTCAAAAGTCTCTCTTGCCACAGTTGCCTCATCCACCTCAACTAACGGAATCAAGCATTGTCTATTCCAAACTGTATTTTTAATATTATTATTCCAAACTGTATTATACCATTATTAGCATAATTTATTTTATTATTTTATATTTTATATTTTGCAATTGTATTTTCAAATTCAATTAACTATTTACAATAAAAAATTACCTATGATAAAATTATTAAAAATATATTTCATAATTATTTTTATGAACATAATTTTTTATAAAATTTAATAAAAAAATTACTTTAATAATTACGATAAATTTTTATTTATTTTTAAAGAATAAAAATTTAATATTTTTATTTTATTCTTAATTATTTTATAACGTGATAGATACATTCAAATATTTAAAATTAACTCACATAAATATTTATCATAAAAATATTTTTATTAAATTAAAAAAGATAGACACACATGCTTTTTTTTTGTGTTTTTCATATTTATAACCATACATATAAAGGATTTCCCACTTTTTCAGAAAATATATACTACAATGTATAATGATATTTGTAAATTTATTAAATATTAATTGAAAATTATTATAAATTTATAGTATAATAATATTATATTAAAAATATTTAAAAAATACAAATACGTCTATGTTTCCATTAATATATTTAATATATTTTTTTACCTTTTAATATATATAATTTATTCTGTAAAGAAAAAAGTTGTTATAATTTAATAAATAAATTTATTAAAAAATATGTTTTATAAATTGAAACTAAGTTCAAATAGATCCACAAATTTTAGTTTGGTATACTATTTAATGAATAATTTATGTTACAAGATTATAAAAAATTATTAAACTTTGAATTAGTATTTTTTATATATATATAATAAAATTTGTAATGACATTTGTAAATTTATGTGATATATTATTCAATAAAATTATAATTATTATAAATTTATAATACAATATTTATAATAAAAAAAACACAACAAATTCTTTTAAAATATTAAAAAATATTTGATAATATCTGTGTTTCTGTAGTAATATATAGAAAGGTTTTTTTTTGTTTGGTATAATATATTTAATATTTTACTTTTACTTTTAATTATATTTTAAAATTAAAAAAATAAAAACTTATTTAAATAGTAAAAGTACATACGGATACACTTCAATAGCATGACACCCAAAACATCATTATCATCTTTCAACGGTATAATATGTCAGGAATTACTCATGCAATTACTCATACATAATGTCTTCTTTCTTTACAAAGTATATATTATACTATTTTTATGGTGCCAACTTAATATTATTTTTATACGGAAATAGTTCTTGGGGTTTGCAAATGCTGATTCGTTCCAAGATTGTAGGGAGAAGATGTAGAGGAAGGACAAGACTAATGTTGCTGTTGTGAAGAAATATTTATTTCTTGGAGGGAAAAAACGATTGTAGTAAAATTATTGGTGAAAAATGTGAATCTTTTTTAACGTGAAGGAAAGATGGCAAAATATATTGAATCTTGAAAGTGTATTTGATGCAGTGAATATGAGTTTTGAAAAATCATAAAATAGGGAAATGATGATCTAATGAGTTTTTATATTATGTAACGAGTAATAATTCAAACTTAAGATCGAAAGTAAGGAAATAAAAATTAAGATGTTATAATTTCCAAATGACACATTTTTTTATGAAATAAAAATTCATAATATCTCATCTATAAAATGCTGCGTTCTTAGATGCTTTGAGCTTTCAATTGTTATTTTTGTTTAAGGATTTTTTATTATATTTCGTAAACGTATGATTAATTTTAATAATTTTATACTGATATGAATATTTATTGAAAATGCATCCTTTCAGAGTTGATCACTACAAAATACATCACTTCTTTTGTTTCTTTTCAACTATCGATTTATTGAACAAAAAAGTATAATTATTATTTTCAAACATTAATATATTATTACTAATTATTTATCCATTATATATTTAATTGTATATGATTTTTATGATGTAGAAACAAAAATAAATTAATTAAAAAATGTATACTTATTTTATTTAAATGAAAAAAAATTATGATATTTCTTAGTTTGAAAAGAAACTCTTAAATAACACGTTGAAAGGAACTAAGAGATCAGAATTTATTGAGCAGTAGTTTCCACTAGCATAGCTAAAAGCAAGAAAAATAATAACAAATTAATCTTTATTAACCTTGGAAAGATAAACTTGTTTTTCTTTACAAAGAAGTACTAGCTCACGTTTTGGTCCCCCAAATCTTTGGACTGGACCAACATTTTCAAACAAACATTCTGCACCAATGCAAACCTTCAATGTAAGACATAAAGCTTCTGCTGTTCTGTAGAACGGCGCAACAAATGTAAATTTTCTTACCACTTCAGAGCCTTCAAAACAGTCCAAATCAAGAAAGACATGTTGTATGAAACCATCATCCAAAGTCATCCTTAGCCACAACTTGCTCTCACTTGAAATATTATGGAGAGTGATTTCACATGGTACACCAACGGGTAGCCCTGAAACGAAGGGAAGAGGGTGTTCCATGTCATTGTTGGGAATGCTTAGTTCTGCGTTTACATGTTTGATTGTTCCATGAAACATAAACTGCTTCAGAGAGAAAAACTCCAGACATCCATCAAACTGAAGTGGACTGCAAGAAGCTCCATCGGTGGAGATGGTACTTAATACTTTCCCAAGTTCAACTACGAATTTGGTTGGCAACGCAGAACTTTCTTTAAGGATAGATTCAACACGTAAATATAGAGTACTCAATCTCTTGAATGTATGATTAAGACAGATGATTTCATTTTTACATATCCTGAGGGCCAACGTCAATAACATTAGCTCCAAGACGTTCAATTCCTCTTCTGCAGAAAAGCCTATAAACCTACTCATCAATTCTTTAACCCTCCTATCAAGCTTTCCCAGTTTGAATTCCAATTTTCCTATTCGCTGAGAACACAACCTTTTTGCTGGCAGTAAGTGCTCCCATACTTCCGCAAGTAGCTCTATTACCCGGAGATATAGTATAGTAAATGCCAAAGCATCAGCATCACCAGATCCCAAAGAATCAAGTTTCATGGCAGTTAACTCCTTCAAACACCTGCACAAAGAAATGAATGGTTAAAAAGAACAAGGAGAATATTAGACACGTGCATGCTGAATTTAACAATCAAAATATAAGAAAAAGTGATATTTAAGTATACTATAAAAGCTTGCAGAACATCTTAAATTTCAAGCAAAAAACAAGATGCACACAACCAACTAATTAGATCCCCATATTTTGTATAAGCATAAATTCATCACACAAATGTAAATCAATATGCCCAAATTGAGTTTATTTTAAATGATATCTGTACACAGGCTTCGGTTACTTTTATGCAACTCACTCGATACAAATATTGGAAGAAACAACAAAAAATACCAAGGCACATATGTTACTCAAGTTATACAACAATTCATCACCTTAAGGACCTTAGAACTTCATTGGTATCACCTGACTGTATCCTCGGCCACATAGTAGGAGGCTTTGCAAGGATATAGTTTGTGAAGTTTATAACTTCATCATACAGAGGTTGTTGCTGTTCAATCTGATTATTTGCTAACTCTTCCGGCTCCCTCGTGATATGTGCGCCAATCACCTCATTGCTAGTAAAATTTGGAGCATCACCTTCAGATAAAGGCAACTGTTCCTCCCCTTCCATGAGGTTAATATTTGTTGCGGAATACTCTGTAGATCTGCTTTTCTCACATAGGCAGGCCAAAAGGGCATCCCTATCCATGATATCACTAAAAGCATTATAAATTCTACCTAGGAACGTAACTGCATAAGAAAACATAACTGGTGGTATTCTGCCTACATCAGCATTCAAGAGTGGAGCAGATATACAAAGAATTAACAGTGCAGCTATCCTTGCACTATCAAATTCTACATTTCCTTCCAAAGCCGTTCCTACCTTTAAAAGTGAAATAAAAAAGTAATCAGTGCCACTACTTCAAATATATATAGGTATATCTGTCTCATTGACATGCAAAATATGCGGAAGGATCAAGAAGTTCTTGGATAATATACAATATTCCGAACAAGCACACCTCTTCAAACGTGTCCTTCATAATCAGGCTAACAAATTTCTTGTGATTTCGGCCCAGATGAGAAAAAGTAGAAAACACATCAGCTTCATCCTGAGAACACCAAAGTTATAAAAGTTAAACATATGGAATATAGAATGGTTAAGAAGTAGTTGTATTGAGAATCTTGGCTCCGTCTTCTGAAAGAAAAGGATTACCCCTTACAAAGAGGGATGACTTTGTAGAAAATGAGCAAGCAAGTAAGGGGAAGCAACTAAAGAGGTTAGGAAACTGACCACAATTGCAGGTAGTTGACTCACTTACTTGTTAGAGTAAGGAGGAATAATTTGGCTTTATTTCCTTTTTTTTTGGGGTTATGGAAAGTGAAAGTTGTTTCATTAAATACAATATCAATTCACAGCTCGCTGTGCCTACACCTCTTGCCAATCAAAGTTTAATTCAAAAACCTCATCCGAAGAAATATGCATGAATCAATAAAGCAAAGACAATATCTTGGATGGATCATTGCATCTTTCACTTCCTACTTTTCCAGTGGTTTGTTTATTTGGATGATATAATTAAAAGTGAGGGAGTGAAAAAAGAAAAAAAAAGAGAATAAGAAAAGAAAGTGGGTTGTTTGGATTAGGTGAAAGGTTGAAAATGAATGGAAAGTTTGATATTTATTAGTTATAAATAATTATATTTATTATTTTTAACATTATTTTTAACATTATTATTATATAACAAAATGATATAAAAACACCCGTAATCAATTATGGATGAAATCACCTAGTATTTTGTGCATATAATCTATTATGTGAACATTTTATACAAAATCCATGATCATCAATTCGAAAATCTATTCTTCCCTTTGATCTCATTCTTTAGCTCAAATCCACACTAAGCCCCTTAAGCAAACAAGGGGAATCTGTGCACATTCCCTCCCCTCCATTGAAACAAAGAGACCGTTAGAGAAAACAAGTTCTTTGAAGGGTCATTAAATGTTCCTTTATTAATGGCTGGTTCTGAATGCTGGAGGACTACTTTGGTATGTAATCCACCCATGCTGTGGTTAGTCTAGTTTTCACTTAAATAATATTTATAGCTCTATTTATCTTATTCGGTTCTGCTGCACATCTTTATGGCTATTACTAATAATTTTGAAGGCATAACAAAAAGTTAAACCATGATCGAATATTAAGACAATGATGCAGCAAAGATAAAAATATCATGTAAAAGGGTGAAGAATACACGTAATGAAGGATAAATTGAGAACGTATAAAACTTCCAATGGTGCACTGTGAAAGAAGAGATGATGATGCAAAACACAAATTATTGCATATTTAAAAATTACAAATAGAATATAAAATGGATAAAAAACGGTTAAAAGATATAATTATATGCAGTCAAGGTCCTCAAGCCTGAATTGTGAAATAAAAATACATGTAGTGTACATGGGTGTTTGGTTTTATTGTTGCAGATAAAATAACCTTGCATATTGAAAATAAAATAAAAAAATTAACAAGAGATTTTACATAGCCGTTGAAAATATAAAAGACACGCGGAACCGAGTATAAAGCAAACCTGTGGATAACTGTCTAAATTTCGCAGGAGTCTGTCAACAGATGATTTGAACAATGCCAGATTGTTTAGCTTCATTACTTTAAGTATTTTCCTATAAGTATATCTTACATCCCAACTAGTATCCACCAGAGCTCCAAGAAACTGAAAAATAAAATGAAAACATATGACTAATATCAGTAATAAAGTGCATCTAGAGAAAAATTCATAATTTTGGCAATTGAGGTTTATTAAAAAATATTAAGATCAATCCAGAATTCAACTAAGAAAACACTCAATGTCCATAACTAATCTCAATAAAATCCCCACCACTGGTTCATGCTGTTCGCCAGGTTTTGTTTATGAAAAAGTTTTTATCAGCTGAAACTTAAGGACAGTTTTTAGTAAAATATTTCCTCCTTTTAGAAGAGGCAAAAGGCACAACAGTCCCCGGTATTTGATTGTATCTTCCCACCGATACCCAAATAATCATTCTTATATGTTTGGTAAACCTCAAAACAGGCAATCTAACCAATCACACAAACCACGGCTTATTGGTCTCCAACAAAAATAACTTTTTCCAGGCACCCGCTACTCATTCTTCACTTTCCAAATGTAATTTTGTCAACCCTAGGGCCCTAGTTCATTCTACAAATCTACTAAAAAGCTTAGGCCATTTGGTTTGAGAAAACAATTTCTATTTTTTTTTTCACTTTTTTTAATAACAAAATTGTCGCATTGTTTTACTTTGTTTTCTTTCTTCACAAGCTTGTAATCTGTATAGGACATGGTGAGAAAAAAAACAATAAAAGGTTATATTTCACTTATTCCTACACAAACTTTTGAAAATAGGGAGTGTTAATATTACTAGATATAATTAGATATTATTTGATATTATGAGATATTATAAATATTGTTAGATATCTCATATTTATGTAATGGGCTTAGCCCATATGTTTCTTTTCCTATATAAACATAACCCTATGTGTTCAATATACACAAGGGATTTACCCTATTCTTTCTTTTCCTTTAATATGGTATCAGAGCATAAGGTTAGGGTTTAGGGTTCAATTTATATTGGTGAACCCACTATTCACTGGAATTTTCCAGCCACCGCCCCACTGTCTCGTCGGACCCGTCGCCGGAATCTCGTCGGAGCCTCCGCTAGAGACGCTGCCGGAGCCTTCATCTTTGTTGTTGCCGCCAATTAACCAGTGACTGGATTTGTCCTTATCTTCTATGGCTTCTTCCGCTTCCGCTGCCACTATGGCGTCTTCCATTGTCGCTACCACTGTGGCTTCTTCTGCAGTCATTATGCCGAATTCATCTATTTATACTAATTACGTCAATGTTCATCTTTCCATTGACAAATTGGATGGAACCAATTATGACACTTGGGCATCAGATATTAAATTATGGCTTAAGAGTCAAGGTTATGTTGATCATCTTACTCATTCCACTGTTGCTGAAAATGAGGTTTTCCGTTGGTTGAAAATTGATGCTCAATTATGCATTGTTATCAAATCGACCATTCACTCATCTTTAAAGCAAATTTTTCGTACCTATGAGACATGTTCAGGAGTTTGGGAACAAGCAAAATTATTATACACCAATGATACTCAACGTCTTTATGGTGTATGTCAAAATCTTCTCACAATTGTTGCTCCCAAACGTCTTGATGGTACAATGGCAGAATATCTAGGTAAACTTCATGCTCTTCTTCATGATTTTAATGAGTTATTTCCCATGGCCCTTGGGTTCTAGATTCAGGTGCCACTGATCACATTACTGGTAATAAATCCTTTTTCTCTTCCCTATCTACTACGGGTTATTTACCTTCGGTTACCATGGCCAGTGGATATAGGGTACCATCACATGGTGTTGGTACTATTAATTTTTTTTCTTCTTTATCTATTGATAATGTTTTGTATGTCCCTGGGTCTCCGTTTAACTTATTATCCATTAGTCGTCTCACCCGTTCCCTTGATTGTGTTATTTCTTTTACCAAAGATTTTGTTACTTTACAGGACCGGAGTTTGGGACGGATGATTGGCACCGGATGTGAGTCTCATGGACTTTATCAACTACAGATCTCTACACATGTTGGCGCAATTATGGATTCTCCATCTCTCATTCATGCTCGATTGGGTCGTCCTAGTCTTGCTAAGATGCAGCAGCTTGTTCCAAGTTTGTCTAATGTGTCTACTTTATCGCGTGAGTCGTGTCAGTTAGGGAAGCACATTCGTAGTTCTTTTCCTAGTAGTGTCTCACAACGTGCTTCATCTCCTTTTGCCTTAGTTCACTCTGACATTTGGGGACCAAGTCGTATTAAGTCTAATTTAGGATTTCAGTATTTTGTTACTTTTATTGATGATTATTCAAGATGTACTTGGGTATTTTTAATGAAAAACCGTTCTGAGTTGTTTTCTATATTTCAAATATTTTACAATGAAATTAAAAATCAATTTGGAATTTCCATCCGAATTTTGCGCAGTGATAATGGACGTGAGTATCTTTCTCATTCTTTTAAAAATTTTATGGCTTCTCATGGTATTCTTCATCAAACTTCATGTGCTTATACACCTCAACAAAATGGGGTAGCTGAGCGCAAGAATAGACATCTTGTTGAAACAACTCGTACTATTTTAATCCATGGTGATGTTCCTCAGCGTTTTTGGGGTGATGTTCCTCAGCGTTTTTGGGGTGATGTTGTTCTTAGTGCATGTTATCTCATTAATCGCATGCCATCTTCAGTTTTAGATAACAAAATTCCTCATTCTATTTTATTTCCACATGACCCTCTCCACTCTTTACCTCCCAAAGTTTTTGGGTCCACATGTTTTGTTCATAATTTTAATCCTGGTCTTGATAAATTATCTCTTAAGTCACACAAATGTGTCTTTTTAGGGTTCACTAGATCACAAAAAGGATATAAATGTTTCTCACCGTCCTTAAACCGTTATTTTATTTCAGCAGATGTCACCTTCAGTGAATCTTCCCTTTACTTTAAGTCTTGTCCTTCTCCTTCAATTTCTTCATCTAATCACGTTAATATTCCTCTTGTTGTACCTAGTGCACCTAACGATTCACCACCGCCACCAACTCTTCAGGTGTATAGTCGTCGTCAAACGTCTCATCGTCCATCAGCAGACTCTGTTCCGGTGCCAACACCTCATCCCCCTCCGGCTCCTACAGTTGAACCTCCGACTGTTGAACCTGATCTTCCTATTACTATTCGTAAAGGTATACATTCTACTCGTAATCCCTCTCCACATTATACTGCTTTGAGTTACCATAGACTATCTCAACCCTTTTATACCTGTCTTTCGTTTATTTCTTCTGTATCCATTCCAAAATCTGTAGGTGATGCCTTAGCTCATCCTGGTTGGCGTCAGGCCATGCTTGATGAAATGAATGCGCTTCAGAATAATGGAACTTGGGAACTTGTTCCTTTACCATCTAGGAAATTTGTTGTTGGTTGCAGGTGGATTTTTGCTATCAAAGTTGGTCCTGATGGTACTATTGATCGTCTCAAAGCTCGTCTTGTGGCTAAGGGTTATACCCAAATTTTTTGTTTAGACTATGGTGATACTTTTTCTCCAGTAGCAAAGATGGCCTTTGTTCGCTTATTCATAGCTATGGCTGCTCTTCAACAATGGCCTCTTTATCAACTGGATGTCAAAAATGCTTTTCTTAATGGGGATTTGCAGGAAGAAATTTATATGGAGCAACCTCCCGGGTTTGTTGCTCAGGGGGAGTCTTCTGGATTGGTATGTCGTCTTCGCAAATCCTTATATGGCCTCAAGCAGTCTCCTAGGGCTTGGTTTGGAAAATTTAGCAATGTTGTTCAACAATTTGGTATGACTCGCAGTGAAGGAGATCATTCAGTTTTTTATCGTCACTCGAGTGCTGGGTGTATCTATCTTGTAGTATATGTTGATGACATTGTTCTTACAGGCAGTGATCACCATGGCATCTCACAAGTAAAACAACACCTTTGTCAACACTTTCAGACCAAAGATCTTGGCAAACTCAGATATTTCTTGGGGATTGAGGTAACACAATCCAATACTGGTATTGTTATCTCTCAAAGAAAATACGCATTAGATATTTTGGAGGAAATTGGGTTGATGAATTCGAAATCTGTTGATACTCCCATGGATCCCAATGTTAAGCTTCTACCCAATCAGGGGGAGCCTCTTTCAGATCCTGAGAAGTACAGGAGATTAGTTGGAAAATTGAACTATCTCACTGGTACTCGTCCTGATATTTCCTTTGCAGTCAGTGTGGTGAGTCAATTTCTTAATTCTCCATGTGAAGATCATTGGAATGCAGTCATTCGTATAGTGAAGTACATTAAAGGCTCTCCTGGAAAAGGTTTGTTATATGGTCATAATAACCATACTAAAGTCGTTTGTTATTCAGATGCTGATTGGGCAGGATCTCCATCTGATAGAAGATCAACTTCTGGTTATTGTGTCTCCATTGGTGATAACTTGATCTCTTGGAAGAGCAAGAAACAAAGTGTTGTGGCAAGATCTAGTGCAGAAGCAGAATATAGAGCTATGGCCTCAGCTACTTGTGAGCTTATTTGGCTTAAACAGTTACTTAAAGAATTGCAATTTGGAGAGGTTAATCAAATGACACTTATATGCGATAATCAAGCTGCTCTTCATATTAGCTCAAATCCAGTTTTTCATGAAAGGACAAAGCATATTGAGATTGATTGTCATTTCATTCGCGAAAAGATTATATCGGGAGATATCAAGACTGAGTTTGTTAATTCAAATAATCAATTAGCAGATATTTTTACTAAACCCTTACGAGGGCCTAGGATTGATTACATTTGTAACAAGCTGGGTACATATGATCTATATGCTCCAGCTTGAGGGGGAGTGTTAGATATTATTATATATAATTAGATATTATGAGATATTATAGATATTGTTAGATATCTCATATTTATGTAATGCGCTTAGCCCATATGTTTCTTTTCCTATATAAACATAACCCTATGTGTTCAATATACACAAGGGATTTACCCTATTCTTTCTTTTCCTTTAATAGGGGGAGAAAATGAAAACAAAATGGAACTTTTGTTCTTAAAAATCAAAATAGAAAATGAAGATGACAATTTTGTAATTAAAAGTGAGATAACGTTTTCTCCAGCCAAAGGACACCTAATTAATTTGAAACCATAACAACGATAACCACACCACGTCGTTAACCACACCACTAGCAAAACTCCTTAACCATAAAACTTCCGAACAAAGACATTAGATTTACCCCCAAATTTCGTCCTACCTCCTAGCACAGTAAATAAGGTAAAATTTCCAATTAAGGAAAAGAAAAGAATACAAATAATCAATAAATCTCCATACAGCAATATGAAGGAGGTTCCATAATTTGGCCAATATGAGATGCATCTTGCAGTTTCAGAGAAAAGAAAAACCATTGGCACTAAAATATATGCTGGAAATAGAGAAAAATGATTAATGAAGGATCAGAAACACACCATGTGCAAATGTTTTTCCTGTAGCTTTAAACGGCCATCAATTGCCATATGATGCATGGTTTCTAAAGCTTGTAAGCGAACCACTGCAGAATCATCATTCAACACATCCATTAAAGAGTCCAAGGCTTCACGTGCAAACGCCGCAGATAGGCTTGTGAGTGTGCGTAAGGACTCACATACAGACTTCCTCACCTTCACATCAGGCATAAATGAAGAATATATTATCAAACAATCACACAAGGAAAAAGCATTATAACTATACTAGATTATTGCTGTCAATTTTAGATAAACCTCTACTAACAAGGGATTTTCAAAAGTTACCTCAAAGAACTCATCCTCAAGTCCATGAACTAGTGCACCAGCAACACTACTTGCCAACATGACAAATTGTTCAGATGTGCGCTGACCCCCAGTATCCTTTTGCTTTCCACGTCCTGAAACTCTCTTTGCTAAACTTTGCAAAAGAAGATCCTCCGATACCATTTCCATCTTTCTGAGGCCATTAAATGCTTCAACTCTAACCTTCATATTCATATCTCTTGCCATGGAGCATAGCTATATGCACATACAGTGAATGTGTTACGTGATATTGAGGGATCAGCCAACAAATGTCCGAAAAGCTACAAAATTAAAACAGATACGTAACACCAAAAAATTTGTGACATGCAACCCAACCCAAAGTATACCTTGGCAAATACGTCATTGGACCAATAGGCTTTCATCTCTGAGCTAGAAGCTGCCAACATCATACCCCATGAAGCCACCTGGAATATATAAGTTTGCATCATTCAAAGACTTACTTACCACCATCAACTAGCTCAAAAACAGAATATTAATCATTGACAATTGACTAAACTCAACAAGACACTATCTGATTGACACCAATACTGAAGTATCTGATTTTCTCATTTCTAATATTTCCGTAACACAATAACTAGCAATAACAGAAAAGGACTAAGCACTCCGTTTAGTTAGTCATCTAAAAATATTCCCTACATCACATTGGGCATTGGCTGTAGGTGATATAGGTCATATCAAATTAATCTTCAATGCAGTATACTTCCATTCTAAAAAAAATGCACTTTTACATCATATTAGCCCTTCGTTCATATATAATATATCCATTGTCTTCAAATTGCAAATAATATGCCGCTATCATTTTACTTTGGTCCAATAGAAGACCAATTTCATGGTATTAACCTACTGAAATAGTATGATGTCACCATGGTTTTAAATACGGTTCACTGCAGTCATAGTATTGCAGTTTTTAAAATCCCAGCAATATGACCACAATTTCAATAATTATTACAGTTAAAAATCATGGGCATCACTATATATTGACAACATGTATAATTGAAATATATTTCAATAATATAAGGTCATTTTAAAAATTTCCTCTGAAACAAATATTTTGAAAGTCACCTTAGATGAATTTGTGTTCAAACTTAAAAACTCCTCTCAAGTTAATTACCCTGAAAAAAATACCTGCACTGTAGTTGCTGGATTTATCAGCATAAACAATTAGTCATGGTAACATGGCGGGTCAGGAAAGAATTTCGCTTTCTTCGTCTATGTGCTCCTCAAAGACGAAACAAGATCATGTTCAAGTTTAAAATGGATGAAAGTTAAAAATTTAAATTTAAACTAAACCACGTCCTCACCCAGTCTTCTTCTAAACTTTAATTAACTTATATAATTTAATCAAATTATTCAATGGTTATTTTAGATAAAAACTAAAGAATAATAAAAAAAATCTTTAAAATTATCTTACTTCAAATTCAAAAATATTCAATTAATTATTAGAATAGTTAATTTGTTCTCAAATGCAGGCACTTAGTAATAGACGGGGGAATTACACTTTTAACCTCCATATCGTTTTTGTAAAAAAAAATCCAATCAAATCAAATTAAATACTCTCATCATTTTCTTTCTTTTTCACTCATTTAGAAGTGCTTGTTCAACCAACCAAAAATTACGTCTCACAATTGATCTTCACCCTCTATTATTCATAATTTACCCTTTCTCTGAAATTTAAATAATTAAAAATAACCATATAAAACAATTTAAATTATTTATTTAATCTAAATTAAAAATATATATATATAGGAGAATATTTATCTATTTTAAAAATTTATTTATAACATAATTTACACATCCAAAAATTATCATATGTAATTTATTTCGTACAATGTCCAAGTTAAAATATTAGTTTTTCCCGTTATAAGGGCAAAGGAGTAAATATAAACTCTGATGAAATAAAAAGTTGCCGTGAAAATGAAATGATAGCAGAAGAGAACCTTACCACGCGAACCGCAGAGAACCTAACACAAGGATCGACGTCCCGAAGCAACTGAACGGCGCGTCGATAACACGCGTCCACAAGGCCAACGTCTTTCAACTCTCCACCGCGCTCGATGAACCCGAAGAGCCCTTCCAGCGCCGCGTCTCTCACGTAAGGGTACGGATCCTTCGTGAACCCCAGCAGCACCGCCAACAGCAAGCCAGGGCGGACCTGGAAACTCCAACCCGCGTTCCGGAGCATCCACGCTCGGGCGGGCACGGAGGCGCCGAAGCACAGCGACGTGAAGCGCGCGTCGTCCAGATGGAGTCCCGACAAGGACGCACCAATGGCCTCCACAGCGAGGCGGGGAGAGGACTCAGCAGCGGGGAGAGCCGCGGCGAGGGCGAGGTCGGGATGGTGCACGGCGACGTCTGAGAGGAGCTTGAGGGAGTGAGGAGTGGGGTGTTGGGAGTTTGTTAGGGTTTGGAGGATGTTGGAAACGGTGCGTTTTGAGGTAGAAGGGTGGAGGAGGTGGGACCTCATGGTGCAGAGGGTGCGGAGAGAGAGGGTTTCGTTCGGATCAGAGGTTTCGTCTTGATTGGCCATTGCCGGAAAATGACTGCGACGGCGCCGGTCGTGTTGAAGAAGGTGGTAGTGGCTCCTAATATTCAGATTTTCATTTTCTTTTGCCAAAAAAAAAACCTATTTATTTTGCTTTAGAGTGAAACCAGTTTTTTAAATGGAGGGAATGATTTTGTTTTTGGTTTTAGACTGTTGGGAAAGTAAAGTGAGAGTAAACAATTGAAATATCAATTTGTTTAGAAGAGAAAAATGTAATTAAATAAAAAAATGTATTATTATTTTGTTAATTATTGTTTTCCCACCATTCAGAAAGCCCAAATCGCAAAATTCTAACGGTCAAGTACATTGGGCTTCTGCAATAGATGAACGGCATTTTCTGCACCATATTAATTTTAACCTCCATCCTATATTTTTTTTTAAATTTATAAAATTATCTTTATTCCAGATTTAAAAATCTGGAATAGTAAAAATAATTCAAAAATAAAAAAATACATTCTCCATAAAAAAATTCGGAACATAAAATTAAAAATGCTAGATAAATATTTTTGGAATTCAAAAATGTGTTTCAGATACCTAATTCCGAATATTTCCAGATAAAAGGAGGTAATTTTTATTTACAATCTTTTTTAAGATTATTTTGGTCATTTTAAAAGGGTATCTTTGTCATTTTCAATATCAGGTTGAGTCTGTTGGAATTATATATGCTGCAGGGAGAGAACTATTTCCAAAAACAAATTTCTTAAACCTTCTAAATTTGGCAATTTAGAAGTCAATATTACTTTTAATTATGCAATGTATATTTTTTTTACTTTTATTTTATATAATTTGAAACTTTTTTTATTTTTAAATTGTGCAACTTGAAAACAAAGTTTGGATTGTGCAAATAAAAAAAAATAACTTTTTTATTGTGTAATTTATAAATTATTTTTTACATGAAAAAACTTTTGTACAATTTAAAAGTTATTTTTTTATTTTTAGATTGTAAAATTTTAAAAGAAAAATACTACTAAATTGTGTAATTCAAAAAGTATTTTTTCATGAAAAAGAAAAAGCTTCAAAATTATATAATTTGAAAGTATTTTGGATTGAACAAATCAAAACACTTTCTTCTAATTCTTTCACGACACAACACATAAACAATAGTGATACTAGTGACAACAATGACAATAATAGATCAATTTTGTCTTTTAACAATCCCATAAAAACTACGAGATTGCATGAATAGATGACCTTTTGAAAAAAGTCCATATTAAATAATCACATTTTTTTAGGTATAATTACATTTTTGTCCTTACATTAAGGCTTAATAGTCAATTTATTATAGTGATATTTATAAAAATCAATTTCATCTTAATTTTTTTTAAAGTATGTAATTTGATATTTTTTATTAGATTGGTATGTTAACTGGTATTATGTGACACACAGAGTGACACATTTATGAACAAGTGGACTCTACGTGTAATATGAGTCAGATTTGGAGTTGCTGGTGGAGAGTTGAAGAATTTGATAAAAATGTTGCTAGTGGTGCAGGTTTACCCAATGTTCTACAATATCCAAAATCAAATTCTTCATGTCCTACAATACTCCCAAAATCAAATTCTCATTATTTTACAATACCCAAAATCAAATTCACAATATTCTACAATACACTCAAAAATCAAATTCTTAATGTTTTGCAACACCCCCAATGTTCCCAAAAGTTCCTTCAGTAACCTCTCGATGACGGCCTTGACAAGCTCAATGCTTTGGAAGATTGAACAACCAAATTAAGAACTATTGGAACTATTAGAATCAATACCAAACTAACATATAGGCACACTAGCAAGGTTCATTTCAATTTCAAATGACTTCTTCCAAAAAATATCATTGTTCCTACTAACATAAAAATAATCAACACTTCATTCTTATTTTTAGTAAATATATTTAAAATATTTGAACCAATCTTGAAAGGTAGAAAGTCAATATTACCAACACAACAAAGTCATAACATGAATGGATAACAAGATGAAGATCCCAATTCCTCTACAATGCGAAATCATAAACATAAAATATCTCAAACATATATGGGTCTATGTTGAAAATTGTGGACTGTTCCCCCAACTTTTTATTAAATTGGACAACCAAATCCATGTTACCCTTAATTGGACTCACATACAATACTTCATTTTTGAAGAAAAAACAAATAAGAATATTTTCCTATGGACACCCATTAACACACATGGTCTGGAGAACATGTAGTCTTCCACTAAAAGCCCTACCCAGTGGCAAAATTCAATTGAAATTGAATGTGAAAAATTATCATAATATTGCGTGATTAGAACACAAAACCCTTACCTTTTATGAGTATATTCGGTTTCATTCAAAACCTTAAAACATCAAAAAAATCTTTACACTCTTGTTCCTTCTCTCACACAATGGTCATCGTTCAATTTGTCACTACAACCATCCTCGAAACTAGATCGTTGTTTTTTTGGAAAATCCTATACAACCCAATAAACCATTGTCATGTTTTCAAACTCATCTTATTACTTGGATCAGGAACTCATCAACTAGTTCAGGAACTCATTCTACAGCTAGGAACAAAAACAAAAAACTATTAATGTGATTTTTACAATTAAAATCAGTAATATTAATTAACATAATTATTTTATTTTATGCAGGTCAAAATAATGTTTTAAAACATGAAGATATCTAGTGCAATATGTTCTTACAACGTTGAAAAGACCTCTATAAAACACTTTATCCTTTTATCTCCTCTGTGATTTGGGTAATCCTCGATAATCTTGAGAATATCAGACTGGTTAGTCTTGATTTTAGAAGAATAATGTGTTCACAAAGATATTTTAAGACTCAAATTAGCACAATAATTATATTAAATGTGATAACTACAAACCTTAAAATTATATATATATATTATTGTTGATGGATGTTTACTTATATGAGTTGGATATATAAAATCATTGTTAATTATCTCTAACTTAAACGTTTATAAACATCATCTTATTATCTTATCTATATCATCTTAAAAATAACATAATAGTTAGTATCTTTTGACCTTGTTTGTACTACCTATCTAGATGGGGCACAAGGGTTATGAGATTAGTCAATTTTGTGTCTAGAAATAGTATGCTAGGTGGATAGAAGAAATAGTATGCTAGGTAGTACACAAATTCTTATTTTATATAAGAGTTGGAACATTCATATTCTTCTTTATTTTATTAGGCTATTTTGGTTTCTTTGGATGTCTGTATAAGCCATGTTATAAATTGTGTAATGTCTGGCATCCTCCCCAGATATTTTAAACTTTTTGAAATCGAGGGAGTTTCGATATTAATATACATTACTCTTAAAAACAATATTGTAGCTCTATAATGGAGTGCTAATAAAATTTAGGTTTTTTGCACTTACACAATAATTATACAATAATCATAATAGTAATTATAATTTGTTATTTTTATTTCATATCATTTTTTTTCTCCCAATTTCTTCCATAATCCAAACAAAATAATCGTTGAAGTTGTATCGCGTTTCTTATTATTAAGAAGTGGACTTTAAGTCTAATTCAATCTCATAAAACCAACTCATAGATAAAGTTTACATCTACTTATATGAAATACTCGATTCCAACATCAATAAAATATAAACAATGTTTATGCATTTGAACCAAACTGTTTTATCAGGAGCTATATTTGACTGGAGCTATATTTGACTGGTCCTAGAGGAAATTAGAAGAATTTCAAAAAGTTTATTTTTTATAAGAAGAATTTAAAAGTTAATAACTCTCAAAGTTAGAAAGTCAACTCTTTAGCACAAACACCAGCATGATTTGACATTTATTTCAATCACTATTCCAACCCTAATATTATAATAAAATAATTACGAGGTTTCTTATTTTATCTATTTTTATCTGTACGTCATAATAAATGCATAAGTATAGATTAAAGATTAGATACACGAAAATAAAAGATAATTAATATCATTTTAAACATTGAGAATGATATATAGATATCAACGAACATAGCATGTTATTATTCTCATTTCTTAAGAAGAAGAATATAAATGATTGTATGACCCACAAAGAGGAACTTTCTGTTCATATTGCAATTCCAACATCTACCATTATATATATATATATAGATATATAGACACATATACACATATAAAGAAGTTGGCAAAGCACCACTGCCTTTTCCATCACCCTCTCACTCACTAGTGTCACTTCACAGTTTCTAATGCTCAAATGCCATACATTTCTAATCCAATATACGCCATTGTCGAGTTAACTTACTGGTCTATATACATAGTTATGTAAGACAAATTTTGATTTCTCAAAAGTAAAATAATAACAGATTTGAATCTGGTTGCTACATACTCTTCAACTGAAAAAAGCTAAGATAACAGTTTATTCAAACGATGATGGTGTTTTTAGTCAGACAAAAACATTTGAACTTGTATTCTTATCTTCAACTTTTTATACCAATAGTTTTTGTCTCTGTATTTTGTAGTATTCAAAGTTTTATTCCTAATAAAAACCATAGGATCAAAGATGGAACATTTCAAAGTTTGTCTCTATTTTTTAAAACACCCAGTCTATAAAGTAAACACTTTTTTCTACAAAGGAAATATTGAATATTTAAAAAATTGAGACAAGTATAATATTTGAAAAGTATGATTAGCTAATGTTTTCAAACGTAGGAACTAAAACTATAATTTTAAAAAGAATCGTAGAATAAAAATATATCAACTCTTACTTAAATAATTGGTTTAATTTTTATAATTAATTTATCATGTATAAAGTAAATAAGAGATCAAGTTACTCTTAAAAGAATTATTCATTATTTTTATTTTAAAAATTTAATGGTCCTGGTGAATAAGTAATTTAAACCAACAATTTTTTTAAGACATGAATGACAAAAGTATAGTAATTTTCTTATAATATGTTTATTGTGCTATGCATTATAAAGCTTGTGGGTCTTACATATTCCAAGACAACTAGTAATTATTTTCCAACTTTTAATGTCTGCTTAAGAACAATAAGAAGTGGAGCATTATATAGATGGAATTACACCTACATATCACACATACCAGTAGAATTGCAATTCTTCTAAGAGAAAATGATATATTTTCAGGCTTAATCAATTAAAAGTTTCAGCACATTTTTTAAATTGATTAACAATTGTTTGTTTATTGTATCTATTAAGTGATAATGCAACTAACTAAGATTAAAAAATAGGGTTGATGTTTCCCTAATGTTTAAAGTTTATTCAATATATATAATATTAAATAATTAAAGTGTATATCTCTTAAGTAACAAAAAGAAATAAGTATAATTTTATTCCCATCACAAGAAAATAAAGATTTAGCATGAGGCAAAAACAAACGCAAAAGATAAAAAAAAACGGACGCATAAGCGTCGAATTTTCGTTGGTCACCATTCCGACCAAAAAACCTTGGAAGCAAATGAAAATTAAC
This sequence comes from Phaseolus vulgaris, assembly GCF_051622355.1. NCBI lineage: Eukaryota > Viridiplantae > Streptophyta > Magnoliopsida > Fabales > Fabaceae > Phaseolus > Phaseolus vulgaris. The sequence goes on from NC_143505.1 coordinate 9,553,158, forward strand.
GTGGGCCACGAGTTGGAGTCCACGCAAAATGGACGCAAATTGCATAATCTGAGTGGACGCACAAGTGACGATATGCGTGAGCTTATGCGTGGGCCAAAGACCGACGCATAAAGGGATGAAAAAAAAATATTAAGCAGAATTTATATTTAATTTCTTATTATCATTTTCATCATTTGTCATATTATGATTTTTATTATACTTATTATTATTAATAATGTGACTCATGTGAAAATTTTCATAAATATGTAGCTTAAATATAATTTAATAAAAATTATATTAAAACTTTCAAAAATTTAATTTAATTTATTTTAAATTTATATAACAAATAAATAAATTTAATGTATAAAAGAAATGTATATAATTTATAAAAAAAATTCTTTAATTTATACAAAACAATTAAATTCAATTTCATTTATACAACAAAAAGTTATTTTAATTTATACAACAAAAACTTAATTTCATTTATAGAACAAAACATATATTTAATTTATACAACAAAAAATAAATACATAATATTTTTAAAATTTAAATATGTATTTTTTTTACCCAATTATTATTTTTATACATCTTTCAATTATTTATAAACTTTATAAGATAATTTCTTTAAATAATTTTAAATTAAACACTTAATCAATTTAATAAATTTAATTTAACTAATTTATATCTAAATACTTATTATAATATTATAAATTAAATTAAATTAAAATAATTATTTTTTAAAAAATTTAAGTATTTTATATAACATTTATAAATTTAATTACATTTTTTCATTTACTCAATTATTATTTTTTTAACATTTTTCAATTCTTTTTAAATTGTTTAAGATAATGTTTTAAATAATTTAAAAATACGTAATCAATTTAATTTAACTAACATATACTAAAATTATTGAAATTTAAAAAATTATTATAATATTAAAAAAACTAAAATAAATACAATAAACAAGTAAAAATTATAATATTTATTACCATGTTATACATTAAATAAATATAAAATCAAAAACTTTAGCCCACGCTTCCTATTATTTGCGTCGGCTTTGCGTCAGCCGTAGCCCACGCAAACTGAAATATTTTTTTTTTTATTTAAATCTGTACCTGCGTCCATTATGCGTCAGATTGACAAAAAAATATTACTTTTGCGCCGGCTTTGCGTGGGTTTGGCTGACGAAAATCGCGTCCACACTTAGTCCACGCATAGATATGAAAGTTAAATCACTGTTTCCTTGTAGTGTCTCATGCATTTTTTAGATAAGTTTATTTTTAATTTAAAATTGATAACTTGAGTTATTATTTGAAAACTATTTCGTTAGTGTCTTTGTCATGAATATCTATTTAGATGAAATAACAAGTTTAATTTATTTATATGACAATATATTTCAGTTGTACTTTTTTCTAATCAAATGTTTTTAAATATTTATTTTAGCAATGTTATGTATAAAACATTTCAATCAAAAGACCAGAACAAGTTTTTCAATTTGAAGGAAAGAAAACAAACTTAACAAAGGTATAGATATTAAAAATATATTTAAATTAAAAAAGTAACTTTAAAAAAATAGAAAATGAGGAGAAATTTAATAAATGTCATTGACATACGAGGGCAGTTTTTATTTAGGAAAAATTAAGAATAACAAGACAAAAACAACTGCGATATTCATGTCAGTTTAAAAATAAGTGAATAATTTGCCGTAACATAGTAAACATCTTTAGTTAAAAAAATACTATAAAAATATTTGCATATTCACCTTACTTTAAATTGATAGATATAGCTTAAATATGTGAAAAAATATGTTAAAATAATGTTAGGAAGAATTCAATAAGTTAGTCGCAAACCCTTAATTTTTTTTTTAAAAAAAAACTTTTATATTAGACATTATTATGCAATTTAACATCTCAACTAGGCTGACACTTCAAGTAACAACAATAATTTATCATCACATAAAATAATATTATTAAAAAAATACAAAAAATATGGAAGATTAGACCAAAACTTATATGTTAACAAAAATGATACATATGTAGATTATATCTATTAAAAAAGAATTCTAAAATTAGACTAGATGAGAGTCTGTTATACCAACGAAATGATTCTCTATGAATAAATTATAAATTAGTCAACTTATCAGCACACGCATTTCCTTCACGAAAAATATGAGTAACCCTAAACCTGATTTTTCCACAATAATTAAGACAAGTATTCCATCGATTATGAAGCATCCGCGAAACATTAGTCGTAGTAGTAAACGCAGCACAAACCAAAGCAAAATCATATTCAAGCCAACCATTAGTAAGCCCCATCTTTTAAGCTTCCTCCATAACATGTATAACTCCATAAAACTCAACAACCATAACAGTTTGAACTTCAAAAAACGCAAAGAAAGCACTAATAAACACCCTCATACTCTCACGAAAAAAAGTTATCACAACAAGCTTAATCAATTTAACTAAAGGACTACCATAAGTCTTAATAAAAGAAAGAAGATCATTCTTATTAGAGGAAGAATGAGAAGTAAGAAAAATCTCCCAAACCCAACTCCAAATATGCAAAACATTTAAACATTCAAAAAATAAATGTTGAATAGATTTCTCATGTTTTTCACAAAGCGTAAACATAGAACATATATGCAAACCTTTATTCTGAATATGTTGATATATAGGAAGTCGCCCATGAAAAAATTTCCAGAGTACTAGAGTTTTGGAAGGCGAAATAGATAAAGACCAAATGAATCTACCCCAACCATAGGAAACTCCTGGTTCCAAGAACAAAGTCCTAGTCGATTTAAGAGTGAAATGACCAGACTCATCTAGAATCCAATTAGGAATATCATGTTCCTCCCTAACCATGATATGATTAAAAAAATGAGGCATCTGCTGTAAAGACAAAGGAATATTCCAATCATAACCTGTCCAAAACTGAGAGACTGTATCCGGAATGCGTGCACCATCAGATAACCCTGCAATATTTGCTAAAGAAGTAGTAGAACACCCTTTATCATTCCAGAAATTAATAAAAGTACCAGTACCAACAGTCCAAGAAGTATAATCAAGTATAGTATAACAAAACTACTTAATTTCAGGCCAAAGAAATGAGGATCTATAAATCATTATAAACTCGTATTTTGATTTAAGAACCCTAACTTTCTGGAGAAAAGACCAAGGCCTGTTGTTATAAGCAAAGTTCCAAGCAAGCTTAAGAAGATATGCATTATTTTCAAGACAAAGATTAATAATCTTCAAACCTCCATTCTCAAGAGGAGAACAAATCGGATCCCAATTCACAGTGAGTATGCCTTTTTTTTCAGAATATCACCAGTCCAAATAAAATTTCAATACCACTGCTCAACTTGGCTAAGAAGTGAAATATGTAATTTATACATATTAAAGCTATAAGCTAGAAATCCAATAATCACCGTATTGACCAATTGAATTCGACCCATCATGCTAAGAGATTTACCTTTCCAAGATGCTAGCTTCAATTTGATTTTATCAGTCAAATGTTGAAGAAATCGACACTTTGGAGCACCAACAAAAGTAAGCACTCCTAAATAATTGAAAGACAAACAATCATGACTACAACAAAGAATACGTTGAATTTTGGTGACAAATCTTGCAGAATTATCCATGGTGGAAAAACTTCTTTTACCGTTATTAACATATTGACCAGAAAAATCACCATATGTATAAGAAAAATACTCAAATTTCTAAGAGACTTAATAACCCCCCTTGCAAAAAATAAATATGTCATCAACATATAAATTATGAGAGGGAGTGAGATAACCTTGCGGACTAGCCATATGTAAAATTTTCTTATCATTCACAAGCTTAGAGATACCTCTACTAAGAACTTCCTCTGCAAGAAAGAAAAGTAAAGGAGACAAATGATCACCTTGTTTAACACCACTACTGCAAGGGAAAAAAAACCCCACCAAACTGCCATTTATTATGAAAGAAAGCATAGCTGAACAGTGAATTGTACTAATCCAACCGACAAACGAGGGGTGAAAACCAAAGCGTTTCAAAACTAATAATAAGAACTTCCAGCTCAAAGTGTCATAGGGTTTTTGAATATCAACTTCGTAAGCCACATTACCTCCTCTAACCATTTTAGAAAACATGTTAATAGCTTCAGAAGGAATACCAATGCAATCCTGAATTTGTCTACCCTGAACAAACCCATATTGATTAGGAGAAATGATTCTAGCAGTCACAAGTGCAAGCCTATCCACCAATATCTTGGAAATAATCTTAAATTTGAAATTAACAACAACAATTAACCTGTAATCTTTAATAGAGTAAGCACCCTGAATCTTAGGAATAAGAGATACCACATTATTGTTCATTCTAGTGAGAACCCAATTTTGTTTAAAAAACTGTTGAACATCATTGCAAACATTTGTCCCAATAATGTCCCAGCAAGAATGATAGAAAACCAAAACCACCATGACCAGGAGCACTATTACCATTAAGATTAAAAACAACAGTCTTGATTTCCAAAAAATTAGGACATTTAATCAACATCATATTCTCCTCAGAGGAAACTAGCTCAAAAATATAAGAACTAATAAAATCTTCCATATTAGTTGTATCCGGAACATTAGAAATAGACTCAACATAATTTTTTTTATAAAATTCCAAAATATGATCCTCAATGAGTTTAGGATCCTCAGTAGCCTCATTATCAATTCGTAGACAATGAATCCCACTAGAATTATTTCTCCTTTTGACCACAACATGGAAAAAAATAGTATTTCGATCTCCATCTTTGAACCATAACATCTTAGCCATTTCATTCCAAAACAAATATTGACAATGAAGAGCATGATCAAGCTCCTCCTTAACAATCTTTTCTTGACAGAGAAACCCATCAATATCAGACAAATTAGCAGTCTCTAAGTTTTGTTGAATATCAAGGAGACCCTGTTTAAGAAGAACTACATTGTGAACATTACCAAAAGAAATTTTATTCCAGTCTCGGAGCTCAATTTTCAACATTTTTAACTACAGTCCCTACAAAAACCTAGCTTTGAGACGTTGTTGCCTCCTATGCGAAACCCTAACTTTGGAACGCCACTACAGTCCCTGCGAAAACCTAGCTTTGGGACGTTGTTGCCGCCTATGTGAAACCCTAACTTTGGGACGTGTGCAGCCGCAATTTTCACATCTTGTTGATTAATTTCTGCTGATCGGATCTCTAGTGTGTAAACGAACTAAGCTCTAATGCCACTTGATGGGAAAAAACACACGCGAAAGTAATACACATAATCACGAATCAACTGCAAAAAATAAACAACACATGATTTAACGTGATTCAGTCGCCAACTGCAACCTACATCCACACGGGCAACTATTAGGTTTTCATTCTATCATGTTGCACACCAATTACAAGTACAAACTCGACGCCGCTCGAACATTGTCGTTGCACCAGAGCGTAACCCTAACGAGCCCGCGCCACCGCACAAAACACCCACTATCGCCGCTCCCGTTGCCGCACATGCGCACCAGATCGCAATCCTACTTGTGTCGTTGTTGCACACACGAAACCCTAATATGTTAATGTGTTGCCTTACCTATCCCCAAAAGCCAATCGTCTCAAACCCTTAATTTAAGCCTTCCAAGAATAAGTTATTTAACATTACTATTTATACAACTTTTACATTTAATTTAATTTATTTAGTATATGTTAATATCTATAGAGTGACATGGTAAGAAAGAGAAGCAAAGGAAAAATATTGTATTTATGTATATTGAGAGAGAAAGATGAAGAGATTATATAAAGCAAAGACATAATAAAGGAGTAATTACGTAACTCATACCTCTAACACCCCCTTGAAAGTTATGGTTGTAGCGGGTTCAACTTTGAGTTTCGAATGGTGAGAAACATGAAACCTGACAGAGGTTTTGTCAAGGGGTCAACAACTTGATAGCGTGCAAGGATGTGAAGGAGAGAGATCTGTTTAGTCTGGATATTGTCACGAACGAAGTGTAGATCCAATTTGATGTGTTTGAATTTATAATGCATGACATAATTAGCACTCGAGAGGACAACGCCAAAATTGTCTGAGAAAATTCTAGCAATGGATGTGGGAATGTGAAGCTCTTGAAGAAGAGATTTGATCCAAAGGAGCTTAATCCTTACAACTGCGACAAGATGGTACTCAACTTTAGTGCTACTCCGAGACACTATTTTTTGTTTATGTGTGGACTTGGAGATAAGGTTTGATCCTAGGTAGATGCAGAAATCGATTGTGGATTTGAGATTGTCAATATTCACACCACAATCTACGTTTGAGAAGACAATGATGGAAGAGGAAGATTGTTGATGAAGAAGAAGGTCGTGTTGAGGAGTGTCCACTAGGTATTAGAGGGTACCAATGACTAATCTGTAGGAGGTAGGATATGGAAAAAGCCTTAGAGAAATTTTGTTGTAAACAACATTGGAGACCATGGGTGTTGGTTGAGGTTTGGAGGTTGTTATCTGTGTTTTATTCAAGAGTTCACGAATATATTGAGTTTGAGAGAGATGCATGTCACCACATGTAGAACGAGTTACAAAGAGAGAGATGAGAAGAGAGAGAGAGAGATTTTCTATTATTATTATTTTTTATTTTGATTCTCTGAACATTTTCATATTTACAAATTTTTTTGAAAGTTTTGAAATTCATTAATTCTTATTAGAGAGGGAGGAGAGAGATATTTTCTATTATTATATTTTATTTTGATTCTCTAAACATTTTTATATTTACAATTGAAATTCATTAATTCTTATTACCATTTACTAAAGATGTCTTTTGCATTTAGATATCAAGTTTCACTGTCATTTTATTATTATTATTATTATTATAATAATAAATTAGTTTTATTTATTTATTTATTGATCAGCTTATAAATTAAATGACGAAGGGTTAAAATTAAAACTCGTCGTATTCACAAATCTAACAAAACACACACACATAAATTTTACTTTCTAAAATAATTTTACTTCCACCATATTTAAGAGTTACACAAGATATTAATTTCTCCAATCTCTCTTCAAAATCCAAATAAAATTCAATCGTGATAAAAGTCATTCATTATCTTGAACTGGTTATATATTTTTCGAAAGGGAAGTGTGTTTACACTTCTACCATAAAAAAGAAATTTTTTTTTTTTCAAACATAAAAGTGAATGCTATGAAGAATCTGATGATATTGTTTTTAGTTTCTCCATCTCTCATCAATATGAAATTCCAATTTTTTTTTTTCATTTAAACAGTCTATAACAGTAAACCACACTAATATTTTTGTTAATTGTTTGGTTTCCATTGGAGAATAGAAGCATGCACCATCTTAGTGTGTTTGACGTGGCCTTTTCATTTAGTAGGGAGCATAACTACTATTAAGTCACATCTTCTATAAAGGTTTGCTTTTTGTAGATGGTTTCACATTAAAATTATTTTCCTTAAGGTTTTTTTGAAGATGATTTCACATAAAATTTTGAAAATACTTGGTGGTGGTGCACCACACCCACTAAATTCTTTTTATCAACAAATAAATAAATTTTAATATTTTAAAAATGTTTCATTCCTATTACAACCAATATGTTATAATTTTGGTATAATTCTAAAAAATAAAACATTTAAAAAAAATACTCTAACAAATAGTAGTAATCCCTTAAAACATTAAAAAAAAATGTATAATGTTATTGTATGAAGTATTTGAAAAAAATTATGATTTGCAAACTATTTTATCTATTTGTCCAGGATGGTTGGATTTTTGTGTGTAGGTTCTTGTTTTTACTTTTAGTGTGGTTATGAATAGAGAATGTGGTTCTCATAATGTAAAAATTATAGATTTTTGAAAGTGTACTTTTTTTTGTAAATAGAAACTCTTTGGTTCAAATAATTGGTTTTAAGAAGTTCAAATTGTGATTATTTTTTATATCTTCTTCTAAATTATGCTTAAACTTTTCAAGTGATATTGTTCCCTTTTGCTTTGTAATTTCTCTGTATTTGATCTTGACTATTGTTATCCAGAATGTTGCTTGTGATAGGATTTCTTAAGGTTTTTTTTTTTGAAAACTTGAAATATAGTACATTGCTTTAACCAAGGTGATTAGGGAGTTGGCTTGTTGGGAAAAACAGGTAATTTTTCCACTAAAACAGAATTCTAATAGAGCTACCCGACAAATAATATTGAATAAATAAAGCGGAATAATAAAAGAGATAAAGAAGAAAAAACACACCAGAAAATTGTTAACGGAGTTCAGCCAATTTAGCCTAATCTCCGAGCACAGTAAAAAGAGCTCACTTTTATTATTATGGGAGAAAATATTACAAATTGGGATATATAACAGTGAAGGAGGAAAGTTTAATTTATAACCCTCAAACCTCCTTCCCAAACAATGAACCCACCGATGTGGGACTTGGGATTAAGCCAAAATCAACAAATCTCCACCTTGGCTTAATTTCAAGTCCCACCTAAAACAAATTTTCTCAAAACATAAAAAAACAAACTTTACAGTGCCTCAAATTTGCGCCTCCGGGCGCCAACTTCAAATGTGCAAGATATTAACTAAGTCTAAACAGTGTTCAAACTTGGTCCTTGTAACCACCTTGGTGAGCATATCTGCAGGATTCTCCGTAGTGTGAATCTTCTGGAGAATAATCTCCTCTTCTTCGAGAATCTCACGCACAAAGTGATAATAAACATCAATGTGCTTCGTCCGTGCATGAAAGACTTGATTCTTTGCTAAATGAATAGCACTCTGACTGTCAGAATATAACTCAAGTTGTTTATGACCAACTCCCAAGTCTTTAAGCAACCCATGAAGCCAAATTGCTTCCTTCACAGCCTCTGTAATTGCCATATACTCTGCCTCTGTCGTAGACAAAGCCACCGTAGATTGCAAGGTAGACTTCCAACTAACTGGCGCTTTTGCTAAAGTGAACAAATAGCCAGTTGTAGACCGTCGCTTATCCAAATCACCTGCATAATCAGAATCACAATATCCAACTATGCATTGACCAAGTGATTAATCTTGCTCAAATGTCAATCCAACATCTAAGGTATTTTGGAGGTACCGTAGAATCCATCTCACAACTTGCCAATGACCCTTGCCCGGATCATGCATGTACCTGCTAACAACACTCAACCTGTGAAATATCTGGTATCGTACACACCATTGCATACATCAAGCTTCCAACTGCATTTGCATATGGGACTTTCGCCATGTATTCTCGTTCTTCATCAGTCGTCGGAGATAAACGGCTACTCAATTTCAAATGAGGAGCAAGTGGAGTACTTACAGGTTTTGTATCTTCGTGTATACCAAAACGTTGTAGTACCTTCTGCAAATACTTCTTCTATGACAACCAAAGTTTTCCCCTCTCTCTGTCCCTGTTTATCTCCATGCCGAGAATCTTCTTGGCTTCCCCCAAATCCTTCATCTCGAACTCTTTACTCAACTGAGCCTTTAGCCTATCAATCTCAACTTGGCTCTTTGCTGCAATCAGCATATCATTAACATATAAGAGTAAGTAAATGTAGGAACCATCTTCAAGTCTGCGCAAATACGCACAGTGATCATATTTGCTTCTCTTGTACTTCTGATCCTTCATGAACTTATCAAATCGTTTGTACCACTGTCTCGGAGATTGTTTCAGTCCGTACAACGATTTGCTAAGTTTACAAACCCAATCTTCTTTACCATCAACCTTGTATCCTTCTGGTTGAGTCATATAGATTTCCTCCTTCAAATCACCGTGTAGGAACGCGGTCTTTACATCAAATTGAGCAAGCTCCAAATTCAACTGTGCTACCAAGGCCAACAAAATTCGAATGGAGGAATGTTTAACAACTGGAGAAAATACCTCATTATAATCAATTCCCTCCCTCTGAGCAAAGCCTCTAGCAACCAACCTTGCCTTGTAGCGAACATCTTCTTTATTAGGAAATCCTTCATTCTTTGCAAATACCCATTTGCACCCAATTGCCTTCTTACCTTTTGGTAATTGTGCCAGCTTCCACGTCTTGTTCTTCTTCAAAGACTACATCTCCTCTTCCATCGCACCTGCCCAATTACCACTCTCTGAACTCAAAATGGCTTCTGGGTAAGTGGATGGAATGTCATCAACAACTGGAAGTGCATAGGCAACCATATCCATGAAACGAGCAGGCTTCTGAATATCTCGTCTCTGTCTTCTAACTGCAATTGGCGCTGATTGCTGTTGAGATTCTTGGGTAGGAACTTCTTCCTCATCTGACTCTTCTTTTGCCATAGGAGAGTCACTTGTGGTATTTCGTGTTGGGATCACCACTGTCGGCTCAAACTCCACCTGCTTCCGGGCACACTCCACCTGTTGTGGAGTACTATCAGCTCCTTCTGGATTTACCTTCTTTAACATGGAAGATTCATCAAAGGTAACATCCCTGCTGATAATCGTCTTCTTTGCCTCTAGACACCACAAACGGTATCCCTTCACTCCAGGACTAAAGCCCATGAAAAGAGCCTTCTTTGCCCGTGGATCCAACTTTGATTCAATCACATGATAATATGCAATAGAACCAAAAACATGCAAAGAATCATAATCAGTTGCAGGTTTTCCAGACCATACCTCTAACGGGGTTTTGCCATCTATAGCAGATGATGGCAAACGATTGACGAGATGTTGAGCGTATGTCACAGCCTCAGCCCAAAACTCTCTGCCTAACTCAGCATTAGACAACATACACCGAACTTTCTCCACAAGTGTCTTGTTCATACGCTCCGACACTCCATTCTGATGTGGTGTTTTTCTAACAGTGAAGTGTCGAACTATGCCACAATCTTGGCTTACCTTCAGGAACGGATCACTCTTGTATTCTCCTCCATTGTCTGTTCGGAGAACCTTAATACTTAATCTTCCTTCCTGTCTGGTTTTCAACTTGAGTTTTCCACTTAAGGAAAATTTCAAGCACATCATTTTTGTTCTTCATAGTAAACACCCAAACTCTCCTGGAAAAATCATCCACAAAAGTGACAAAATAATGCCTACCTCCGATTGACGGAGTCTTGACAGGTCCCCACACATCTGAATGCACATAATCCAGAATACCCTTCGTATTGTGAATTGCAGTGCCAAACTTCACTCTTCGTTGTTTTCCCAGAACACAATGCTCACAAAATTCAACTTTGCAAGCCTTTGTACCTTTCAACAATCCCTGCTTGGTAAGAATTTGCAAGGATTTCTCTCCAGCATGTCCCAACCTCATATACCACAACTTCGTTGCCTCAGCATCCTTCTTAGTGCTAGAAGTTGCTACCGCTACTGTCCCCACCACTGTACTACCTTGATAGTAAAACAAATTGTTCTTCCTCACGCCTTTCAACATCACCAGTGCTCCTGAAGTTGCTTTAAGAATTCCATCTCGCATCATCACAACTAGGCCTTTAGATTTTAAAGCCCCCAATGAGATGAGATTCTTCTTCAACTTTGGCACGTACCATACATCTCGCAAAATTCTGGTGGATCCATCATGATTCTGCAACTTGATTGAACTTATCCCAGCTGTGTTACATGGATTATCATTACCCATGTAAACAACCCCGCCATCAAGTTCTTGAAATTCAAAGAACCAATCCCGAATGGGACACATATGATAGGTACAACCTGAATCCAATATCCACTCATCTGGATACGATGATGCTGAAAGCGAGACAATTAAAGAGATATCTGATTCCACATCATTTTTGCATTCTGCAACATTTGCATCTTGCGGAGCCTTCCCTTTCTTTTGCAGTTTTGGACAGTCTTTCTTCCTGTGTCCTTTCTCATGACAGAAAGCACACTCATCTTTGGCAACGACTCGACCTTTAGACTTAGACCTCCCTCTTCTCCCCTTTGTCTGACTTTGCCGAGGACCTCTTGCCATCACAAACTCAAAATATTGTATTCAATATTACAAACAATTTCAAACAACCCAAGGGCGAACCTTCGGCTCTTGATACCACTTGTTGGGAAAAACAGGTAATTTTCCCACTAAAACAGAACCCTAACAGAGCTACCCGACAAATAATATTGAATAAATAAAGCGGAATAATAAGAGAGATAAAAAGGAAAAAACACACTAGAAAATTGTTAACGGAGTTCAGCCAATTCAGCCTAATCTCCGAGCACAACAAAAAGAGCTCACTTTTATTATTATGGAAGAAGATATTACAAATTGGGATATATAACAGTGAAGGAGGAGAATTTAATTTATAACCCTCAAACCTCCTTCCCAAACAATGAACCCACCGATGTGGAACTTGGGATTAAGCCAAAATCAACAGTTGGATGTAGATGTTTTGAACCAATCTTGGTATATATATATATTATATCATTGTTTAATGTTCATTGTTTTATAATAAAGCCATTGTTTTATCTACTGTCTATGTTTGCTTTCTTAATTTTAACATTTTTCCTATCTCTTATCTCTTTGTGGCATCATCACTTTCCCAAGCACATGCCACAATTACTTCTCTCACTAGTGCAAAAAGAAGAAAAGGATACGCTTTATTTAATGCGACTTTTGCGCTACCCGCTTTCGTAAAAAACGTGGTGGCATTTTTGAAATTATTTTGATTTACGAATGCGGTTATTTGAATAGCCGCATTCGTAAATCAAAGCACTTGATTTACGAATGCGGCTATTTGTATAACTGCATTCGTAAATCAAAGCGCTTGATTTACGAATGCGGTTATTTGAATAACCGCATTCGTAAATCAAAATTCTTTGATTTACGAATGCGGTTTTACCTTTAACCGCATTCGTAAATCTTTTTTACCCTAAATTTTGAAGCGCGCCACACACAATTTCAAACTTTATTTCTCGTCTTTGCCTTCGTTTCGCGTTCGCACTCTGAGTTCGTCTCCTTCTGCTGCATCTGCATTCCATTTGTGCAATGTAAGTTTCTTGAACTCTCTTTCTTCCTCTTCCTCTTCATCTTCACAAATATATGCATAAATGTTTTTCGTTTTTCTTATATATATTTTTTTCCTTGCATTGGTGGTCTCGAAGCACTGTTTCGTTGGCTGACATTCGTTTTTCTTACATTGTTTGGTTTATCGCATTGCTCAATACTCTTTCATTGTCTTCGTGGTTTCTTGTGGATTTTTTGGTTTGCTGCGTTGCTGCTTCCCTGTCCGCTGTCGCTTCTGCTGCCGCCACCGTTGTTCGCTCCCGTGACTCTTCATCAATGTTGGCTTCACACAAGATTGACGATGTTTTAAAATTTTTAATTTTTTTTAATGATTTGACATATACAAGTGCGGTTAAAGCAAATAACCGCACTTGTAAATGGTATTTATAAATGCGGCTATATAACCGCATTTATATTTCTTGATTTACAAGTGCGTGTTGATCAAATACGGTTATAAAGTCGCATTTATAAATTCGAAATAGCCGCATTTGTTTTATGTTTCTGTACTAGTGTCTCTTTTACCACCTCATTCTTTTAACTCAGAGGGTTAAAATCAGAAAAGCATTGGCACATGAAACATTTAAGAGAAGTTACTCTCAACTAAGTGTTGTTCTTGTTAAAAACAGAAAAACTTTGTCCAGAAAAACTTTGTTTAATGTTTTTCTCTCAGCCTTTTTCCAGTTTCCTTAATTCTTCAATCCAACATCCAAAAATTAACTCATAAACCATATCAGATAACAGCTAGCTTTTATTTTCTATTTTATTAGCAAGACATTCCAAAGCAAAATATACTAGTTACTACAATTGAATGACATTAAATGAAGGCCATGTTGGATTTGGATTCGATTTTAGTTTTGGATTGAATTCTATCTTTCTATGCTTGCAACTTTTTACATTCACGAGTTGCAAATTCTCATTTAAAAGAATTACTCAAGCAAAATCTAAATAACACTAGAGTTGCAGAGAATAAAAAACTTTTTGAATATCAAAACACCTTTCTACAAATTATATAAGATTTCATTATTCCATACTTCCGGTCAATCAAGAAAAAACAGATTGAAAACAGTACAAAAAGCACCTTACCACTGGAACAATATCACTGAGTCATAAAGATAACTTTAATTAAGTAACTTTATAACAACATTAAAAGAAAATAGAGACACCAAAAAATTTGGTTGTCTCATAAACTAGTTCCAATCATGCATCAATTTTAAAGGGAAATCATAACCATAAATTAGTAAAATTTGTGCAGAAAGCTATCTACAAAACCCACCAAACGACATTTGTGCAAGATCAATTAATATCAACTTCAAAAAGAAACAACCAAATTGTAATAAACTACAACTCACAAACATTCACATCATAAAAAGAACATCAATCATCAAAAACTTTAATAGCATAATCAGATTCTTCCACGATTCCAAAACCTACAACTTTCATTTCTTACAACTTTACCAAATTAACGATATAAGGATGCGGATAATATATAATTAAGAAACAATAAAATATTCATTAGAGCTAAACCAAAATAGTCCCAACGCTAAACGAATAAAACATGAATCAAAACCTACCAAAACTTTAATAACTTAAAATAAAGATAAAAAAAGCAAATCCATTACAAATTAGGCATATGCTTTATGATAAACATAAGTGAGACCAATATGAATGTTCTAGTTAAATAACAAATAATCTCACATATTATTACTCGGAAAATGAAGGATCATTGTACAAAAATCACCAAAAATAAACTAACATTTTAGTCACTGCGAAAATAGCCAGCAATGTTCTCAATCAACTCAACTTCTACAAGACAAAAAATCTGCAAGGTTCGTGTTCATCTTCCATTATCTATACTTCATCACCGCCACTTCGAAAACAATGTAACCTACAATGCACCATTGAAGCAACAAAGAAAGAAAATCAGAGACTGTGAAATTAGAGGGATGGTGAAATGAGAGTGAAATTTCCTTATGATTTGCAATGGCACCACCTGTGAAGAGAGAAAAATGAGAACGAGAGTGAAATGCGAGAGTGATAGTGAAAGAGGGAAAAATGAAGGAGAGTGAAATGAAATACTGAAATAAAATAAAAAATAGTAAAGTTACTCCGCGCAGGTGACATTCCACACTCACCTAGTGACGAAAAAACGATGGCCCAACCGTAACTTTAGAGACTGTTGGTGTTGAGGGAATAAAACAGAGCAAGATATTTGTGAACAAAAAATATATATTTTATTTCACTGTTGTTTTTCAAATAAGAATACAATCTCTCTAAATAGTCTTACAATAGACTTCTCAAATTCTACATTCTCTCTCATAAAACCTATACTATAATTTACATTTAAATCATAGTATAAATGACTTTCAAAACTAGAATTAAAGATAATAATTATTGTCTATTCAGATGCTAAAATAAAACTGATGACGGCTGAAGGCTTTGAGTTTAATGCTAACAAATTCCCCCTTAAACTCAAACCTTTCATATTATTCATTCAGATTGTTGCTTTCCTGATTGTCATCGCTCACACTGCCTCCAATATTTTCCTTCACTGCATCAATCCGTGCAGAATTTTGAATTGAATTACTTTTAATTTTCCAAACAAAATCTTCTCCACTTTCACCCTTTGAATTAAAAGGATTTAAGAAAGACTTTGACTTCAATGAGCTTCGAAGATAATGATTATACCATATTTATCTTTCAGATGATGTCTCAACACCATTCCATTTATGGTCTTCTCCTAAGTCTAAACCATTATTTTCAAGTAAAACACATGAACCAAAAGGGGCTTTTAATTTGAATTGTAATTCATTCACCTTTTCTTTTTGTGCCAAAAGCAACAAATGGAGTTCTTCAACTTGATTGACTCTACTTTCCTTGTCTTTCTCCATATCAACATATTTTTCTTCCAATTTTGTAAACCTTTTTTCCAAGTTATCAAATTTTGCTTCAACACTCTCCAATAATTTTCCCATACTGAGAATATTATTCTTCAAGTCAGGTACATAAATTTCTGTGACATTTTCTTTGGATTTAAAGGCAATGTGCTCCTCCTCCATTGGATTGAGAGCAAAACTTTTTCCCTTCATTTCAACTTTAAACAAATCTCTGCCATCAACATCTTTGATTAAACAATGTTTATTTTCAAACATCACCTTATAGCCTTTTTCCAACAATTGACCAACACTTAAAAGATTTTGATCAATCTCTGGCACAAAAAGAACATCTGTAATGATTTTTATACCTTTATAGCTTGTGATAGCTATTGTGCCTTTTCCTTTTACTGCCAGGTGTTCACCATTTCCAATCCTCACCCTTTTAACATCAGTAGTTCTCAATTCCTTGAAGAGTTCCTTGTCATGTGTCATGTGGTTGGTGCAGCCACTGTCAATTAACCAAGATGCACTTGAAATATTGCTGCAAAAACCAGTTGCAACGAAAAGCACATCCTCCTCCTCATTTGCAATTTGAGCATCTACATCTTGTTGCTCACTTTGGTTTCTACAAATAATTGCTTCATGCCCAAGTTGATTGCACTTGTTGCACTTAGCATCAGGTCTTCTCCAACACTTAAACGGTGGATGACCTAACTTGTTGCAATGCTTACAAGGAGGATAATTTCTACCTTTGTTTCTCCAGCCACCTTCATGTTTGACTAGTAAGGCTCCTTCTATTGCTCCATCTTGTCTCATGGCTCTCCTTTGTTCTTGTACTTGTAAAGCATTTAAGAGCTCTGCAAGAGAAATCTTTGATAGGTCCTTTGTGTTCTCCAGGGTTGTTATGGTGGCTTCAAACCTCTCTGGAACAGTTACAAACAGTTTTTCCACAATTCTTGAATCTTTAAACACAGATCCAAGCAACCTCACTTTGTTGGCAATGGTTAGAAGTCTGTCTGAGTACTCTTTTATGGATTCCGACTCCTTCATTTTCTGCAATTCAAACTCTCTGATTAGATTCAGGGCTTGCATTCCCCGAATCCTCTCATCACCTTCATATTCTGCCTTGAGGTAATCCCAGATTTCTTTTGCTGACTTCAAGGACATTATCCTTGTGAATACCATAGGAGATACAGCTGCAAATAGGCATGCTTTTGCCTTTGATCTCTTCATCTTTTTATCTTTCTGTGATTTTATTTGTGCCACCGTAGGGTTTTCTGGAAGGAACTGAATTTCATAGTCCTCTTCTACAGCTTCCCATAAATCCAATGCTTCTAGATAGGTCTCCATACGAACAACCCACATTTGATAACTGTCTCCATCAAAGACAGGTGGTGCCATTGCTGAAAAATTTGATCCTCCTTCCATTGGTGCACTCTACTAACCTCACAGATCTCTCAAGAAAATAGCTCCGATACCAATTGTTGGTGTTGAGGGAATAAAACAGAGCAAAATATTTGTGAACAGAAAATATATATTTTATTTCACTGTTGTTTTTCAAATAAGAATACAATCTCTCTAAATAGTCTTACAATAGACTTCTCAAATTCTACCTTCTCTCTCATAAAACCTATACTATAATTTACATTTAAATCATAGTATAAATGACTTTCAAAACTAGAATTAAAGATAATAATTATTGTCTATTCAGATGCTAAAATAAAACTGATGACGGCTGAAGGCTTTGAGTTTAATGCTAACAGAGACAGTGAAGCTCACTCTCAACGTTGGCTACTTTAAAATGCATGTCATCCACAACCAAGCCCTTGCTCTCTTTCTCAAGCGTCATTACGCGTTGGATACAGCGACGAGCGACATCTTCCACGCTCCAAATCACTCTAGAGTCCGCCCAACACTAGCCAAAGCCTTAGCATGTTGGTTGTCCGTGTGTCGATTCCCTTCCCATTGTCTTTTTTACATCTAGTTGTGTTACATTTACGACTCCGTCACTACAACAATTATTATTTTAGGCAACAATATAAAATCGTGGTTTAAAGCATTAAAATCGTGGCCTAAAGCTTAGGTAACGGTTTTTTAGTCGTAGTCGTTGGTAATAGACCACGATTTTTATAAAGACAACAATTTTAAAACCATTACCTAAAATCTTGATAACAGCCACAATTTTAAAAGCGTTGCTTAAAGTATTGACAAAAACAACAATACATTTCTTTAATTTTAAAAGAATTACTCATACAAAAGTTCACAATGGAAAGAATAAATATTGAAGAATAATGTATATTGAAATAGAAGTGAAACCAACAAGAAATCTCACATTCCATTGGATGTGTTCAAACTACATAATAAAAAAAAATTGTCTTAAAAGTATAATGATAACAATCAAGTCTTCAAAATTAAAACTACAAACTTAGTTAAAAAAAAAATAATGTATTGTTTCTTTACTACATATCAATAAATACATTCTTCTTCATGATTGTCTTCATAGTCTTCATTTCCTTCAAGCTGAAAAAATACATAAATATATACTAATTAAAAAATATATTACACAATCAAAATGGCACATCTCAAGGAAATAAATTATTAAAAATGCTAATTTTATACTTGGAGTTTGATTTTCTTCAAACAAGATCTCAAGTAGATATGACAAAAAAAATCATTATTATTGATATTTACACATAAATTTCACTATAAATATAAAAATAGGTATTTTTAATGGATATCCTTAATAAAAAATATCTATATGGTAAGTAATATATTTACATAAGTATTTTAACTATATTTTAATAGGGTAGGTACAGGAGTATCATGTTATCTATATACTTATATATTTTATTTATAATTTACATTATGCAACAAATAATAAAATTTTAATTTTAATTTTAACAATAGTTAATAGTTTTTATTTGGAAGTTTTTAAAATCCAAATTATCAGAATAAATTTTTTTCACAGAATAAAATATTATTAATTGAAGAAGGGATTACAATTTTATTTTATAGATTAATTTTTTTTATTTAGATTTATTGAAGAAAGGTTATTTTTAAAGAGATCAATTTCATTTAACCTTAAATTTGTTGTACAACTTATTTGAATTTATTTTTAGAGAGATCAAAAGGAAGTGAAACTATTTGTAGAAGATGCTGAACAACAAAATATGCCAATTAAAAGCTTGTACTAAAAAGTGTTAAAATTGTACTACCCGGTGATGACAAAATCGTTGCCTCCAAAAGTGATGAGTACTAGTGCTTGCAGATGTGAATGATGTGCAGCTGCCAAAACAATTACATACCCCACTCTATATATTACTATTATACCTTTAGTTATATAATAAGTAAAATTAAGATGAAGTAATTGAACTTGCAAACTGAATTCCAATCCCTGCAGACGCAAAATTTGCACCAACTAGGAGTTTCTCTCTGATAAGTAGAGGGTTCAAATAGGGAAGAAAATGTAAATATCTTGATCTGGTTTAAGGTATAGTTACAAGTTGAGCTTTACATGCTATTGGATTCCTACTGAGAGATCACTAAATCCAATCTGCATAATCATGTGAACAACTTAAATAGTCAACTAATTACTTATTAGAATTTAAATCTTGAAGACTTTCATTGAATTTAGCATAAGGTAAAAATGGATATATGATATCTCAAATAGTACAATGAAGAGACATACTTTTGAAGAAGTTGAGCTTTCATTGGTTAAAATGATACTTCACAGCATAGTGCAAACAAACATTTAATCTCATACATGGTTCACTAGAATCAGCCCTATCTTTATGCTTCAAATATTGAAAACTGTTAATAGTGTTATAAGTCAGAAAAGAAAAAAGTTAGATGTTTTGAGACAAATATTTGCATGCACAACCTTAAGCATCTGCCACATGAGACAGAGAACCTAGTCAAGGGTCCATTCCTGTGGGACATTAACCTTATGGCCCCCATTTTCTATATTTGATGAAACCATATGGATATTTGGAGCAGAGAAACAAAAACATCTTTGTGTAATAGCACTTTTAAATACATGTCAGAATATGACTCTTCCTATCTTGAATGTTATCTTGGAGTATCCATGTCATGCACGAATCTTATTGGTTTGAAGAGTTGCAAAGATGATAAAAGCTTATGGAATGACCATGTTCCCTATACCCCAGAAGAGACTAGGTTCTCTGAACAATCTAACCATTAGAAAAAGGACATGTCTAAGCAAAGATGAAAAAGGAAAATGACTCTTAGAGTGAATTAATTTAATATTAGTTCTCTGTCTTTCTGACTATTTCACCTGAAAATTGAAACTCAAATTCTTTCAAGCCTTCCCAATTCTGCTTATAGTAATAAGGTTTTTACTCAGTTTTGTTAGGAAAAGTGAAAAACTGATACTCATTTTTAAGCAACAACCGTGCGAATGCATTAAGCATCTTTTACTGCAGAAACCATTATCCTATATTTTCTCCACCATTATAATACTCCAATCATAGTTATAGTTATAGTGACTAATCATAGTCATCAACGTGGAAAAATTATGAACCAATATTTTTGTGTTGTGGTTGTGACTGTGAATGCGTAAGACCCTAAACCCAATTAATCCAATGTCAATCGTATTTCATTTCTTGAAAATTAAAGTGAGCGAGTCGCATCGGGGAATTTGTTTCATTACAGACTGAAGAAAAAAAAAACAGATAAGGGTGTACAAATTAATCGTTCTCACAAAACAAGTCAGAACACATTCTTGAAACTTGAATTCAAAATACTATCTCATTCTTCGGGTGCAATCCTAGTCTTAATGCAAAATACTACAAACCTTCAAAATCCCAACCCCTTCAAATCAATTTGGCTCCTGACATGTCTTTGCACAGGAAAAAAATTCATTCAAAATACCGAAATCAAAGTACTCAAACAAAAAAACAATAAAAAAAATGCATTCAAACAAACCTAACAATGTCAAAGGAAGAACATGAGACGAAGAGGGTGAGAGGAAGAACGCCTAAAACCCTAAGAAAACAGTAAAAAAAATGCATTCAAACAAACCTAACAACACTAGAGGAAGAGCGTGAGACGAAGACGATGAGAGGAAGAACGTCAGAGGAAGAAGGTGAGACAAAGACTGTGAGAGGAAGAATGCCAGAGAAAGAACGCCAGAGAAAGAACGCCCTAGGAAAGAAGAAAATGTGCGTGAGAGGTATAGTGCATTTTTACCCTCTGACACTAACACACATTTGACGTTGCTGACATGACAATGACGTGATAAAGTGAGATTGCGCGCCAATGAGCAACGTGAGTTTCAAAATAGGGTAAAAAAGAATATTACATCGGTTCTTAGTAACAACCGGTGTAATATATTTTTTTTACTCATAATGACCCATATTACACCGGTTAAGTCATCTAACCGATGTAATATATGGTCCATATTAAAAAAAATGATTTTTTTTTCATAAAGAGTGGGTGTGTCATAAACGTCTCATAGGTAACCACTTACATACACATGAGTAACCAGTTTTGCGTGTGTCAATATATGTGAAGGAACCTGTGACTGGTAACCAGTTCTGGTAGGGTTATTACACCGGTTAAGCCATCTAACCGATGTAATATATGATTTTTACATCGTTTAAGTCCTCTAACCGATGTAATATATGGTTTTTATTAAAAAAAATGATTTTTTTTTCGTGAAGAGTGGGTGGGTCATAAACGTCACATAGGTAACCATTTACAGACACACGAGTAATCAGTTTTGCGTGCCCGTGTGCCAGTATATGTGAAGGAACCTATGACTGGTAACAGTTCTGGTAGGGTTATTACATCGGTTAAGCCATCTAACCGATGTAATATATGGTTTTTATTAAAAACAATGGATTTTTTTTCATGAAGAGTGGGTGACCATAAACGTCACATAAGTAACCACTTACAAACACACGTGTAACCAGTTTTGCGTGTGCCAGTATATGTGGAGGAACCTGTGGCTGGGTAACCAGTTCTGGTAGGATTATTACACCGGTTAAGCCATCTAACCGATGTAATATATGGTTCTTATTAGAAAAAATTGATTTTTTTTTCATGAAGAGTGGGTGACCATAAACGTCACATAAGTAACCTCTTACACACACGGGTAACCAGTTTTGTGTGCGTCACACAAGTAACCACTTACTGACACACGGGTAACCAGTTTTACGTATGCTACGGGTCGTATATTATAATATAGAGCTAGTGTCACATCCTCACCAAATGTCACGTTTGCAACGTCAATTAATGTCACGCAAACGGTGTCAAGTATGTGTTAGTGGCAGAGGGTGTTAATAATGTGACGTTTATGGTCACTCATTGAAAAAAAATTAATTTTTTTTAATAAGAACCATATATTACATCGGTTAGATGGCTTAACCGGTGTAATAACCCTACTAGAACTACCCAACCACAAGTTCCTCCACATATACTGACACACGCAAAACTGGTTACCCGTGTGTCTGTAAGTGGTTACCTATGTGACGTATATGGTCACTCACTCTTCATGAAAAAAAATCAATTTTTTTTTTAATAAAAACCATATATTACATCGGTTAGATGACTTAACCCATCTAATAACCCTACCAGAACTGGTTACCCAGCCACAGGTTCCACATATACTGACACACGCAAAATTGATTACCTGTGTGTCTGGAAGTGGTTACCTATGTGACGTTTATGACCCACCCACTCTTTATAAAAAAAAATTCAATTTTTTTAATATGGGTCATAATATATTACATCAGTTAGATGACTTAACCGATGTAATATGAGTTATTCTGAGTAAAAAATATATATATTACACTGGTTGTTTCTAATAACTGATGTAATATATTATTTTTTACTCTATTTTGAAGTTCGTGTTGCTCATTCACATACAATCTCACTCTATCACATCATTTTTTTTATCAGCAAAGAATTAAGTAAATTAAAGGAGTATCCACATCCTTATACAAACACCAGCAGCTAGTCTAATAAGCAATACCCTGCATAGTAACTAGCCAAACCTAAGCTTTTATCCTACACTTGGGCTCAAAACAAAACATAAAAGTGCAAGGGTCACGGTCCCCTTCCTCAGCATAGCGGAGTAGTATTCAGCCCCACAACTTCAACAGCTTGCGGGATCAATCGTGCATACACCTCACTCATTTGGTCCATCCCTTCCAAGCACTGAAGCTCGGACATAACAGAAGCCAAGCCAGGATTAAGGTCCAGCACATCTTTTCTTGTTACAAACAATTCCATCTGACGACGGAAGTCAGGAAGAATTCGAAATTTATTGATAGAGGGACCCTTTCCATTACCTTAGCGTAGAATCACTTTCGAACACAAAAGCTCATCAATCAAGACCTCACCCAATTTCTCTGCTATTTTGTTCTCTGTACCTTCAACGACACCCTCTCCAATCCACAAATTAATTAAAATTCTCTTCCTTATGACAGCATTCTCAGTGAAGATTAGGAGAGTCTTCATGATATCTTTTGGTAGAGAGTCTAGTCGATGATAATCATTCCAAGTCCATTTCTTTTGAAGGGGTTGCTGCAACTGTTGTGAGGAGTGAAATTTTTGCCCACCGTTGTGATTCTCCTCCTTAGATGAGTCAACAAAACCATCCATTGGGAGCAACTTGTGAGCAGAATCTTTGATTCTCTTACAAATGCCATCCATGTCTTCATCCAGCTTCCTGCGGTCTAGCTTGCGAAGATGATCAAACACCTCTGCTAGTGTGTCAAGCAATTCTTCTTCATTCTTCTTCACCCTCACAAATACATCCTCTATCTTGTTCACATCCAACCTCAACTTCTCCAACTTCCTATCAAATGATTCATCTCCCCTTTCATGGAATTTGCTACTTGCATTTATCAACTGTTTCAGCAAAACATGTATTGCTTTCATCTTGTTTGTTCGAATCGACATTTTAATTCTTCCTGCTGCCTCAGAGCAATCTGCTAGAAGAATTATTCTTCTTTAACGCTGTAATCTAACAGAAATCCCAACAGTTACTGATTTGTGATCCCCTTCACTATAGCACTCCTTCCAAAGCCAGCACAAGTCCTTTGGCTTTAGTTCCTTCCAGTAACCTACTCAAAGTCCCCTTGACCATTAGCACTACCATTTCTTTCAATTCTCTATCAGCTAGAACAATAGCATTACCAGTTCTTATGTGCATTATGTTCAGCAGCTAACACAACGCACCAGCTGTCCCACCCTGTTTCGTCCGCTTGGCTCTTCCTGCTTCCGGCCCACTGTTTAATCCAGCTTGACTCCACCATTCCCGATCCATTGTGGCAATCCTATATCATCTACCACTTCTATCCTTGTATTTATTCCCCCACATCAGAACCCGCCTAGACAGCACTAACACATAGAACCGGTGCTGGTAGGCTCCCTTGCAGGCCATACACATTCTTGTTCCTACCCAGTACCAGCTACAGTCAAACCGTAGCACCATCCACTCCAGATTTTACCACTTCCACCAGGGACCTACTGTAACCATGCCGCTTCCTCATTCCAACCAGAATGGGCTATTATCCAGTCCTTAACCTCCTCCCTTCCAACAACACCACCATCAGCCAGCCAAGCCTGCTATATGTCTCCCCCTATTATTTGATACTGCAAATGCAGGTCAGCGGGTTCATGATCCATTCTGCATAAGAGTAATTGAAATTATTTTCCTTGTGTTTCAACCATAACCACGATTTAAGTTGGGCATTGTGAAAAACTTCTTCTGCATCTACAACTCTTTGGTTAAAGATAATTGAGTTTCTATGTTCCCATAGACATCGGACTACAGCTGCCCACACACCTTTCCAGACCAGATTTTGTTTATAGGAGTGCTGAGGGAGGAAAAAACTTTCAAAATTGATCATAAGATTATTGTGTTGGACAGACCAGATACCAACCCATCTAAAGCATAAGTCTCACACCCGTACTGCATGCTTGCACTCTAAAAAGAGGTGCTGACACAATTCCTCCTTGATTTGGCAAAAGGCACATTCTGTGGTGTTCACCATCACCCCTCTCTTACTCAAACACTCCCTTGTTGATAGTTTACCCAAAAGCACTCTCCACGCAGTGATCAACGCATTAGGAAAAGATTTTTTCTTCCAAAGACAGCCAAAAGGCGAGATTTGTGTACCTCCTTCGGGCTCTTCTAGGCATTTATATGCAGACTTCGCTGTAAAGCTCCCTGATTCGTCACTCCTCCATACTTGCTTATCCTGTTCATCCTTTTTAATAGTGACCCTGGAGATAAGCATACTAATCTCAGTTTCGAGGGGGACCTCCCACTCAAATCTGTTACGTCTCCACCTTAACTTCCACTGCCACACTGACTCCTCCCACAAACCAACCTCTCCCACCGTCTGGCCCTTGTTTAATGACAGAGAGAATAGTCTAGGAAAAAAAGGCCTTGAGGCTAGCATTCCCAGTCCATACATCCTCCCAGAATCTTGCTTTATGTCCCTTCCCTATTTTCCAGCCAACCTCTTTTTTAAACCACCCCTCTCCCCCTCCCTGCCGGCAGACCTTCACTAGATCTCTCCACCACCAAGATTGGTGTTTCAATGGGGTGTGGTTTCCGTCTTGCTCTGTACCATACTTTGACTCCAAGCACTCTTTCCATCTCCCTTTCTCGTTCGATATACATCTCCACTTCCACTTAGCTAAAAGTGCTACATTGAACTTTCGAATGTCTCGAATGCCTAAACCTCATTCCTCTCGCGGTTTACAAATGTTTTTCCAGCTTATCCATGATATCGGCTTATTATCCTTTCCCCATCACCACAAGAACCTCCTTTGAATGCTGATGATGCTTTTGCATACCGACTCCGGTGCTTTAAACAGAGAGATGTAGTAGAGCGGTACAACAGTAATGACAGATTTCACCAAACATATTCTGCCTGCCATAGATAGAAATCTCCCTTTCCATACACTAAGTCTAGATTTCAGTTTATTCAGGACAGGCTCCCAGAACTTTTTCTTCCTTGGATTACCCCCCACCTCAATACCCAAGTAGTTAAACGGTGTTTTCATCGTAGTGCAATTTAAAGTCTTGGTGTAGCAGTCAATGTCTTTATCAAGGACATTAAGACCTGTGAGCTTTGATTTGTGGAAGTTGATTTTTAGCCCTGATGCTAGCTCAAAACCCCTCAGAATAGCCTTAAGAGTCACCACATTGGTGAAGGAATCCTCACAGAAGAATAAGGTGTCATCTGCAAACTGTAGGAGGCTCATAAGGGTCTCCTTTCTTCCTACCTTCAGGCCAGTTAATAAGTTGGCCTTTACAGCTTCCCTTACTAGCCCCGTAAGGCCTTCTGCTACCACTAGAAAGAGAAAAGGTGTTAATGGGTCACCCTGACGCAACCCTCTAGATGGCATAAACTCTTTCGTTGGGCTTCCATTTACCAGAACTGATACCGATGCGCTCTCCATACACCCTCTAATCCACAGGATCCACCTATTGTGAAAGTCCATCCTTTGTTGCATATAATAGAGGAAGTCCCATCTAACTGAGTCATATGCTTTCTCGAAGTCCATTTTTAAGCATAGACCACTCCTCCCACCTCTCCTCAAGTCCTCTACCACCTCATTAGCCATAAGGATGCTGCTAAGATTCCTCTTCCCTTGAGGAATGCCGATTGACTTTCGTCAATGACATGGGGAAGAACATTCTTGATCCTTTCCACCAACACCTTTGCGATGATCTTATACATAGCACCCACCAGGGAGATTGGTCTGTACTGCTCAAGCTTAGCAGGATCCCTAACTTTGGGTACTAGAGCAACGAAGGATGCGTTGTAGCCCTTCGGAATACATCCAGTTTCGTGAAACAGAATCATCGCTGCCACAACTTCATCTTTCATAACTTCCCAGCTTTTCTTAAGGAAGTTAAAATTGAATCCATCCGGCCCTGGACTCTTCGTGCCTTCACACTGCCACACAACATCTCTTATTTCCTTTTTCGTGAATTCAGCTATCAAGCTCAGACTGACCTCTGTCGAGAGAGACTTAAACTCAACCCCATCAAGCCTTACTCCAAGGTCTTTCGTTGCCTTGAACCTAGTCTTCTTTGCTTCTAGACGCACTGTACAAGGTTCCTCACACCATTGACCCCCTACCTCAACTCCCTTAACTTCATTTCTAAGTCTTCTCCATCTCAGAATGGAGTGGTAGAAATTGGTACAAGAATCACCATACTTGAGCCAACTTGCTCTGGCTTTTTGGCGTATTAGAGATTCTAACTTCTTATCAAGTTCCCTTAGACGAGTTACCAGCACACTCCTTTTCAACCTATCAGCCTCTGTAAGGATTCCAGAACAGTCTTGACAGTCAAAATCCTCAATTTCCTGTAGAGTCCTCTTCTTACTTGTATTGATATCGCCGAACACATCCTTATTCCATACTTTTAGGTCACCCTTTAGACACTTCAGTTTTTCTTTAAACTTTACAAAAGCACTCCCCTGAACTGGGTAGGAATTCCACTTCTTTTTCACCATCTCACAGAAGCCTCTTTCCATAAACCATGCGTCAATGGTACGGAATGGCTTCGGACCCCAGTCTTTATCCAACGACTTCACCACTATTGCACTGTGGTCAAACACTTCTCTATTTTGAACATACTGTTTGCACATAGGCCAGTTATCCACCCACTCCCCAGAGACAAGTACTCTGTCTAATCTACTCTTTGCCGAGCCATTCGCGTTGAACCATGTGAATTTTTTACCCACTAAGGAAATATCAAACAAAAGATTAACATCAATAAAAGTATTGAACCCCTTGATCTCTCTTGAATGGTCGCTTGAGTGAACCCCCCTACCCGCGCTTCCTTTCCTTTCACTACGGCTTCTTATGGCATTAAAATCACCACATAAGCACCACACCTTGATTTGTGATGTAGCTTTGATGTTAGATAACTCCACCCAGAGAGATTGCTTGTCAGACAAGTTGCAACTGGAGTAGATATTCACCACTGCACAATCCATATTAGATTTGATGTAACTCTATCACATCATTGTTACGTCTACAACATCATATATGTGTTAGTATAGGGTGTCAACATATTATGACTCAAAGATTTTTACCATACGTTATCATGTCTCAATAACAATCTAACGTTGGAAAAACAATGATATATGTCGCAATCTTACTGTTATACTGTTCTGGATTTTCACTTATTGATGAGGCATTTTAAAACGAGATAAATGGGAAAGCAAATCTACTTTAAGTGGCGGCCATGATAGTGAAAAGCTATAGCTCTTTCACACACACACATATATATATATATATATATATATATATATATATATATATATATATATATATTGGAACTTGCAATATTTATAGGCTCAACCATCCAACTTGGCCAAGATAGAAAGTCTTGAAAATTAGAAAGAGGAAGATGCCTTCCCTTTACATCACAACCAACCTTAACTTGGATGGAGTTGACACTGACCCTATCTTTTCTGAAGCCACCACTGCCGTCTCTACAATCATCGGAAAACCAGAAAAGGTAATTGTAAACCTTAATTTCCCTCCCTTTCTTTGCCAACTGAACTTATGATGATCACTTCATCTGTCTTAATTTATTTTATTGTTTAAAACTTCCTTTGTACGTTCTTTTACAGTCCTTGTTGACGTTGAAACAAATGCGGGCCTTGGTTCTTTTTTGGTTGATTAAACCATGATTTTTCTCAGTAAACTATCTATGTTGATGTTTATAATGAATCTGAATGACATACAAAATGATAGTTACCTCTAACTTCAACAGAATTTGAGGATAATGTTCAGGTTGTAAAAGATTTTCATGTAGCTAAGCAATTGACACCTTGTCTTACAGTGGGGTACTTTTTCATCTGGTGTCATGAAAACTTTTCACAGAAACATGCTATTATCACATCATACTTCTTATATTTATGCTTGTTGTAAGTGAAACATTTATAAGATTTTTTCTCGGTTTTTAATTATCATGGGACCAAAGCTTTGATACGGGAACGAGTTCATTAATAAACTGTTCGATCTTAATTTGTGATTGTTGTTAATTTTCTTTTATGTGAATCTTTTCTGGTAACACCCATGAGTGATAGGAGAGTTGATGGTATCCGTTTTCGTTGAGGTACTCTTACTTGGAGAATGCATAACATAAAATCATTCATTGAATTTTGTTGGAGGAATAAAACGCACTATTTCTTTGTCGAAATCATGTGTGAAAAGGGAATGGATAGTGGAAAAAGTGGTATGATAAGAAATGCACTTTGGACGTAGAAGATTCGTATCTTAAATCATGTGGGGACTCCCACCAACATGCCACTATTATTTGTTTATCCAAATTCACATTAAACTTAGTCATTATGTCAATATTAATTTTTTTTATCCTATATAAGTGAGAAATTTCTTTATTTGAAATTTCATGTTTTATATAATAGTTACAATTAAGAATGTGTTAAGGTTATGGTTAGTTGTTGATTATATTCTGAATTTTATATAAATACTGTAATTTTGTAAATTGTAATTTTATGTTTTTTTTTTAAATTTTTTTACATAATCTTTCATATAAACTGGGATATTCTATGTATTTTCTTATTTATACACTATAAGAAAATCATGAAATAGAAACCAATTTTAGAGACAAAAAAATAATTAGTTGTTATAATGACTAAATTAGACATCATTTCAAAAACTAAAAAAACTTTTGGTTTCTGAATCTAGATTAGTTTCTATTATTGTTAAATGATTTCTAAATTGGTATCTAATTAGCTACCAAAGTTTTTGCTACCAAATTTAGAATCTAAATAATTGGTAGTTAAAACTTTGGTAGCTAATTAGATACCAATTTAGAAACTATTTAACATTAATAGAAACTAATTTAAAAACAATTTTTTTAGTTTTTAAAATTGTCTATAATTTAGTCACTATATCAACTAATTATTTTTTGTCTCTGAAATTAGTTTCTATTTCATGATTTTCTTGTAGTGATATATTTTTTCTGATTAAAAAAAATGTCAATATTGATAATCCATTATCAATTTCTTTTTCTATATCTATCTTCCTATATATTATATCATAATATCAACTACTATGACTATTATCTCTCTCATCCATCTCCATATCTCAAGAGTCAATTAGCATAAGTGTGAGAAAGTATTATAAAAAAAGGTTTCGGGGAAACTTTCTCTAGTTCTTATTTTTGTGGCAATAATCAATCTCGATAATCTCTTGGAAGAACCTGTTAAAATTTATGTTTTCTTATGTTATAACAATATTCTCTGGTATTATGTGACTCACTTATATATTTCTGCATAATGTGGATATAACTGTGCAGTTTGTGATGGTAATACTGAAATCTTCGGTGCCAATATCATTTGAAAATAGCAAGGAACCAGCAGCATATGCTGAGATAGTTTCAATGGGTGGCATAAATTCAGAGGTGAAGAGGAAGTTGATTGCTACTCTTGGAACCATTTTGCAGTCCAAGCTTTCTATCCCAAGAACACGATTTTTCCTCAAAGTCTTTGACACAACTGCATTTTCTACCAAATCCAGAATGTAATTATGTTAGCTTTCATATTCTTATAGCTCTCGTGCTTCAATTATCAGTTTGTTTTAATGTGTGAAATGTTATAATTTGTACTCTTCTTTGTTGAACATCGAACAAAGACAAGTTTTATTCAATGAATAAAGTATACAATCCACGCACCCTTTAAAGTTTGTAAAAGTGAATTGACAAATGATTTTAAATTTGATCAAACAAAAAAGGTACATCCTGTTCATATTGTTACCTTTTCTTTGACTAATTATTATAATTAAACCACGTATATGGATTCTGAATTTTCCTTCATAGCATTATAAGATATACCTAATAAACATCGCGAGTGTCTTTAAATATAATTAAAAAATATAAGGTAAAAAGAACACTTACAAATGATTAATTTAAATGATAAGAAAATTTCTTCTTCAAACAACGTAGTTTTGTTTTTAAAGTTTTTTCTTAATTAATTGCTATATATAACTTTTTTTCGTAAGGAAAAAAAAATCCAATTTAATATGTGTAGTGTATAATATATATATATATATATATATATATATATATATATATATATATATATTTAATGCTTTGTACGCGTATTATAGACACACATTAAAAAAAAAATATTAGTATTTTTCTTTCTTTATAATCATAGATATTTATTCAATTTTAAATATGTATTATACCACCGTTTTTATGATTTAAATATATTAATTCATTTGTAATTTTTAATGTTTATCTAATTTCATAAAATTTGGTTTTAAATTTTAATATTTTTTATTTATATTTAAAATTATAACTAAATATAAAATATTTCTGCAATCCACCAAATTCTTAATTATGTTAACAAAACTCAAACTGGCTAGGGAAATATATTTGACCTTGTATAAAAAAGAATTGGTCATTAAATTTTACGAATCACATTCGTGAATTCAAAATATGAAGAAATTTACTATGCATCCTTATATATTGTGGATACCTCAACATGAAGCTCTAAGTGGTCCTAGCTAGAAGATGAATCCATGAAAAGGAATAATTTGATATGAAACCCTTATTAGGTGGTCCTTAAGATTAAGTGGCTGAAATATTCTCTTAAGATTGAGCAAAATGACGAAAATGATAGATGGTCCTTGAAGAAGGGTCGACCAGATGAATATGATCACAGGACCAAGTTGGAGTTGATGTTGTTGAAGGGTTTGGATTTCCCATTGGTGGATCTCATCCTCTCATAAAAATACCAGTCAAATGTTAATGTGCATGGAATTATTTTCATACACTTTTAAAAGTTTTATATTATCAACTAATTCACAATTTAAGTTTAACTTAACCATATAAAATTATTTATAATATGAGATTTGTATTCACTCACTTATATATTATGAATGTTCTTATCACTAATCGATGTGAGATCTCCAACACCCCTTTCAAGTCGAGACTGTCAACTCTTGTGTAAAACTATATATTTATAGATGGTTCGATATCGGCCGATAGCGGGTAACCTGATAAGCTAACAAACTCTCGCTGAGATAAACTTTAAATGACTGTGATATCATATTAAGCCTAACTCAACCTTTAAAAACTAACTTATAATGCAGATGATAGCTCGTTCATGATTTCAGCTTGACCAAATGATTTCTCGAAAAATATTATCTGTGAAAACAAACTACCATTTTAAAGAGTTGATTAGCCGTTGTACAAATATTTTATTGAAGGTGAAGGTTGGTATCTATAATACCACTTTCGGTTTGCTTTTGCATCTTTGAATAATGTCTACAAGTTGTTGTAGTTTCTCAGAGTCAAGGTTCTTGAGAACTTGTTCATTGTGAGTCTCACTTTGTGTATTCTTTTCTTTCTCTGTTTCATAATTCGTCTCGTTTTCCAAAGCATTTGCAGCATAATTCATTCTTTGTTTTATCTATAGTGGAAAACCATGTTTTGAGTAGTGTTCATTAGCTATGTGATTCATCTTGTTACAAAATGAACACATCTTTCCATAATTTTTTCCTCTCCCTCTTACATAGTTGCACCATGCAGGGTCAGAACGATTGCTTTTAACATTTGTTCTTTGGCCATATTGGTTGACACTGTAGATCAAGATTTTCGTATCCAAAAATGCACTCTCATTTAGATGTCTCTCTCATTGGAAAACCAAGGAGAAAACACGGTTAATCATTAAGAATGATCCCATCAATAAAACTTGTATTTTAACAGTATTGTAGTTCTCTCCAGATCCTTTTAAAACAATACATAATTTGCTCAGATTACCTATAGTTTGCCATAGTTTATATCACATTTCATGTGCATTTTAATTTGCAAATAAAAATAGGTAGAGGGCATAAAGAGTTCAACTCTTCCCACAAAGTCTAAGAATCAGTACAATACTCGATGATACTCTTTCTCCTTCTTTGATGGAGTTGATTTCTTGCAAGAGGTCTGAGATGCGAAAATGATTACTTTTTCAGAACCTTTGTTCGAGATATTTCCATAACTCTTTTGCATTATCTATGTATTCGGTGCTATGGCTATTTGTGTAGTTTAGGCTTCGTGTGATCCATTACAAAAACACAAAACTAGAAAGGAGAAAACAAATGAAAAGAAAATAAAGAAAAGAAAACGGGGATAAGAAGATATCAGTCACATCAGAGAGCAAAGTGTGGGTTATACTTGCTATAATACCATCTGGTGTTCTGCATGATCTTTGTGCATGAGGATGTAGGCATAAGGTGGATGAAGATGAACAATAAAATAATGTGAGAGAAAACGAAAAAGAATAAAAAAAAATTATTAAGAAAAGTTTTACACATTTTTCTTATATTATGCAACGTTCATATGCAAAGCAATATACAATATATGCGAGAGAAATAAAGGAATGAACTCATTCCAAACTTCAATAAAGGACCCAAAGGCAAAAAAACCAATAAAAAAAATTTATTATAAAACTAATAATATACACAAGTAATATTCTCTTAAGAATCTAAATATAAGGTAAAAGTTTCACATTAAAAGTAAAAATAAGAAAATTTAACAATATAAAAAATATCTATAAACATATTATATTAAATTTTTTTTTGAAGATGGTTTGATAATCTTATATAATTGACTAATGATTCATTAATATTAAATTTCTCTAATATATTCCATTATAAAATTATCAAAATATGAGAATATGTTGGTTCTATATGATTTTTACAAAATTTAGATTTTTATATTTCTTTTTTATTGTTTGAAGGTTTTCACTTAAACTAGTTAGAAGATATGTTTGTAAAGAAACTGGAACATTCATATCACATAAGAAATAATTAATGTACTAACTGTATAGTAAATAAAAAGGTACATCTCAAACTTATTAATTGTTTATGTTTTTACTTGCATGAGCTTAGATGGTGTCCTTATATTGACTTTAACATTTGATTAGTGGTTTAATAATCATATTAGTGTTTGAAGTGTTTATCAATGTGTAATCAAGATGTTTTAGGACCCTTGTATGTATATTGTTAAGGTCGGAATATGTCAAAGTAGAGTTGATTGGGTGTCTCGTAGGATTTTTTTATCATCAACTTATATGATTTGTCTCAGTGTTTTTGATAAGTATCAAATTTTAGTAAGATTTCATATTAAAATACATTTGTAGATATTAATTGATAAAATAACTATATAATAACCCCTAGTTTATGAATTTAAACTTTTTTACATAATTTGTGATTTTAATTTGAATACGAACGATTTATTTCTAAATTTGTGTTAATTTCAAGATTTTAGGAAAAAATGGAGATGAAATGACAAAAGGAGAATAACATAGAAAGTTAAAAAGGGGAAATTGGAACGCACCAGCACTCGCCCAAGCCAGAAGCTCCCAGAGGATCTCGCCCAAGCCAGAAGCTCCTAGAGGAACGTTGGACCTGTATTCATCCAACTCGCTCAGGTGAGCCCAATCATGCCCAAGCGAGAAGTCACTTAGCTCAAGCCCATATAGGTTAAATATGAGGCGTGATGCACAACCTTAGAGATCCATTTGGGAGAATAAGAGGTGATAGAAAACCTTAGAAGAGACAACCGTCAAGGAGAAACATCTTGCTGATAAAAAAAAAGGAGAAACATCATGAATGTTCTTTTTCTTGCTCTCCATGCTTGTAATAGCCAACATGACGGACTAATTCTATCATTTGCGGATTAGGAGTAATCTGTTCAAACTCTATGTATCAAATGATATTTAAATATAATATTTTGTTCTTGATTGATGATTGATATTGTCATTTTATTTGCAATGCTTGTTTATATGATCTGGACCCTTAGATTTGACTGGAAAATACTTCTAAGTTTTGAACCCAAATGATAATGCTTAACATATTTGAATGTTAGGAATAAATTTGAAATGTTAATTGCTATCAATGTATAATTGCTATCATCTCGCTTAAACGAGATTTACCTCCCTTAAGCTAGTTTGTCGATGCAAAATTTGAGTTTCCTACCGGGAATCTCGCTCAAGTGAGATAAATGTCGCTCAAGCGAGACAGATCTCACTCAAGCGAGTTCTATGACGGAAAAAATGAGTTTTCTATATTGTTATTAATTTAATATAATAGTTAATATAAAAAAAAATTAATATGATAGTTAACACGTGTATACAATTGTTATTGATTTAATATCATAGTCTAAGTACGTAAACCATAATATGATAATTAACACGTGTATAAAATTGTTATTAATTTAATAGGGTAGTATGACATTATCATACTTTTACATTAACTATGCAAATCAATTATGGCAAATTCTTCCACACCCTACTTTTTCCTTTTGAAAATATTGAAATTACTTATTAGTGTTGGTTTGCTTTCTTTGTTAGCTTTTTTTATTGATTTTTTAAAATTTTGGAATCTAAAATCTATAGACTCCTCGGATTACATTGAAGTTAAAATATGTGGTTTTTATATTTTGGATTGTAATAATTTGAAATAATTTTTTTACAATTCAGAATCTAAATTTGATATTTTATAACATAAAATTTGAAATATAAAATTTTGTATTTTGAAATGTATAATTCATAATATATATATATTTTTATTTTTTAGTATTTAATTTTTTGATATAGTTATAACACTAAATTTATATTTTGAATTATATAATAAAAATATAAATTTATATTTTAAATTATATAATTAATTTTTTTTATAAATTTTAACTTATGAATTATGTAATTGAGAATATTAAAATAAATTTTATCTTATAAATTATATAATCTCGGAAGTAAGAGAGGTATAATAAAAACAAAAGTTAACTCAGGAGAAAGGAGAAGGGTATTGTGGGGATTGTGAAATATTAGTAGCAGATATAAGGAGAGTTGAGTAAAAAAGATAGAGATTTTACCTTTCACTTTCACATTAGTGGCAGAAGAACAGAACAAGAGCTGCAGAGTGAAACGATGCCGTGCCTCAACCTCTCCACCAACGTTAACCTCGACGGCGTCGATACCTCTTCCATTCTCACCGAAGCCACCTCAACCGTCGCCAGCATCATTGGCAAACCCGAAGCCGTACGTTAACTCTCACTCTCCATTTAACGGTTCTGTAATGTCGTCTTACGCGTGCTTTCGGGTTTTGAAAATCCCGTTTCTGGGTTTTTATGCTTCGATTCTATTTTCTCAGGGTAGTACTTCAATTTAATTTAATTTAATTTTGATGCAACTATATATATAAATATATGCTAATTGCTGATTAGTTCAGGGATTCCCCCTTTTTCTTTTGTTGTCTCCATGTCTAGGGTTTTTCTTCTTATTATTGTTATTTGAATCTAAAGTTATTGTTTTTGTTATGAGACCAGGGTTTGATTTTGTGTTGAGGCTTCAACTTTACTTTCGCTACGTTTGTAATACATAATGTGCCAAATTAATATGCTGGATGTAATTTTTGTTTCTACGAATGAGGTGAAAATGGAAATTTTTTTATCTCTTGTTTGGTTGGGAGGATAAAAGGATAGAAACCCTTGTTGTGTCTGCGTAAAGCATATGTTGATACTTGATTGCCATATTCATGTTCTATAGGTCTCTCTGTTTTTGACCTTTTGATAGCTTAGTTTAGTTTCTTTTAAAATTGAATTGTGTTGGTGGTTCTATTGTTGTATGCTTGTAATTACAAAGTAGTAAATACCTCTCCGTACCTAAAAATGTTAAGGTATCCAAGTATGAGGTGAAAGTCCTACATGTACAAAAGAGAAAGTTGAGTGCCAAATAAGGTAAAAGATCTACTAACATATAGGCTTAAGATTTTGGTTTGAAGGTGGTGTCATAATTTTTTATTTTTGGTTGACTCATGGCTCATTGGTGGTGAATCTCCCAAGTCTTTCCTTGTAAAAAATTCCAACAGGGTTGATACTAAGATGTTGTGAGGTTAGTTTTTCTACCTGTGTTATACTATATCTATATTGCGGTTGTTTCTAATTTGGCTGCAGTTTCTAATTTGTCAAGTTAAGCTTCGTAATTCTGTGTTGAAGATATTCAGCAACATCTAGTGACGCACACTTTCGGTTTAATTTTATGTCAATGTAATCTGTTATATTTTGTGATTCAGCCTTTGGCAAACTGCTCGTTTTAAACTACACATGCTTCTTGATGGATGCTTTATGGGAGATGTTGCTACGGTGGAGTTATAGTCAATAGATATGATATAACATGAACTTTTTGTGGTTCGATTTACGATCAAGTTTGATATTTATATTTTCTCCTACTATATTCTTCTTGCTTTGTAATAATATTTTCTTTATTTTATTTTTTTGGTTTGTCTTTAAACCTCTCGATTTACTTTTTTGCAGTATGTGATGATTGTATTGAAAGGATCAGTACCTATATCTTTTGGCGGGAATGAGCAGCCAGCGGCTTATGGTGAATTGGTGTCCATTGGTGGTCTGAGCCCTGATGTGAACAAGAAACTTAGTGCCGCCATTGCTTCAGTTCTTGAAACCAAGTTGTCTGTGCCAAAGTCGCGATTCTTCTTGAAGTTTTACGACACTAAGGCAAGTATCTAGACTCGAGAGTTCTCTTCAAAAGAAGGGCCCTTACCTTGCATTCTCTTATTCCATTCTTCCTTTTTGTTTAGGCCCATCAGAGTCAAGAATATGCACAATGTTTGCATGCTTTACACCAGCACTAGGTCATGTAAATAAATCCTCACTGTTCTAGATTTCATAGTAGCCTCTATAAGCTGTGTATACTTGATAATCCAGCCAAATTTCTTTTTGATGCTAACTACCAAAACTTTCTATGCCAATGAATAATTAGTCACATTCGTTGCTGATACTCAATGCTGATAGTGCTGTGCGTGTTCTGCAGGGTTCCAACTTTGGATGGAATGGAACTACATTCTGATTCCGGGTTATGGCGGTAATGATGCCATGGATGAACTCGTTATTCTGTGTTAGAACTTTTTTCTCTATATATAAGTACTCTGAATTTCATATAACCCCTTTGTGGACATGATGTCATTGTAATATGTTTGACAACTGGGGGTGTTGGATATGTTTATGCTTAACAAACATTATCTGGTGACCTTATGAGTGTCTTTTTAGAGGTTAATTATGCGTGGTTAAACTTGAAGTCACGTGTTGGTCATTGATTTATGTATTGAAATTTATAAATTGGGTAATTTATAAATGTCTTCAGAAATAATATAAATATATTACTTGAAATAGAAAAGTAGAAAAACAATAAAGTATTTAAAGTATGATTGAAATAGATGAATTATATAAAAGTATAACAAAAAGATAAAAATATTTTAAAAACTTTTAATATATAATACATTCAAACGTGTAAAACACAAATTTTAGCTATTCATATCCGCACTATTGTAAAAATACACCGATTTTAGAGGCATTAGGCGACGGTTTTAGAAATGTAGTATATGCACACGTCTTTTAGTATTAATTATAGACTATGGTCACATAACTGCAGCATATTACGCCATTATAGGCGATGATTATGTATATAATGATTGCTTATAGTGTAAGTGATTTAAAATGTTTTCTTCAATATTGTTCTTATTTTTCTTGTTTTATTATTGTTAATCCAACAATTGATATTGTTTGTGGAGATTGTTTGTGGAGATGAGAAAAAAAATTGTGGGGACAAGAAAAGAAAGTGTAAGAAGATAAAGAAATGGTCATTAAGTTTGATATTGAGAAATTTTTTAGAAAGAGGGACTTTGGGTTATGGAAACTCAAGATGATAGAGAAAGATTGTAGTAAAGGAAGAGAGGTTGTGGAGGAGCTCAAAAGCATTAGTGGGCACACCACAACGATAGTGTATAAAACTTGAGTAGTAGTTTTGAACTTGGGAACCCACTCGTTCAATATTGAAAATGGAGAAAAACTCATCAAGAAAGCACAAAAAAATATGAAAAAAACTTAAAAACAATAAGAAAGACTCATTACAAGAAATAAGAGTAGTGACAACAAGGAGAGATTATAGAGAAGACATCAATGGGAGTGGCAAAGAAGAAAGCGTGAAGATGAAAAAGCATAAAGTGAAAAATAAAATGCATATAGACAACGATTATGACCTAATAACCGTAGTTTGTATGATAGATACATGTATAGACGACAATTGCCTAAAAAAATCATAGTCTATAGTGTTTATTATAGGCAACGATTGTCCATCCAATCGTAGTGTATATATATTTTCAAATAAATGATAATTGTAATTAGAACCGTGGTCTATACGTTGATTTTATTTTCAAAATTGTCACCGTGTTTTTTAGACAACAATTCCACTTAAACCAGTGTCTATACGCATATACGCATTATAAAACTCTTTTTTTTTGCACTAGTGCTCGACTTTTTAATAATTATTTCAATTTTAACTATTTTGATATTTAACTATATATATAATTTTAAGAATTTGACATTTAATTGATTACATATTTTGAAATAATGCCCATGTTAATACTACTAGGATGAATATTTTAATCCCGATCTAAGGGTGGTGGTTACACTTATACACCCTATCAATTCAACCATTGAGACTGGAGAGTGGATATAAACAAACCAAGCTCGTGGTTTGATCATTTCTATGAAATTGAAGTGAATTAATTTTCCATATTCATCTGAGGAATTTGACAATAGATGGTCCTTAACATATTTAGTAATGGTTAATTTTTGAGAAATAATGGTCTAGATTTTAAAAGTTGTCTGAGAAAGTTAACAAAAGCATCAATTAGTTTTTGTAAAAGAAACTCCCTTTTTACAAGGATTTTTTACGTGGAAGATAAACCAAGGTCTTGTAAAATTCAGATATTGGCATGGTGGCGGCACTTTTCATCTCTGCATCGAACTCCACCATACCTTCTTTCTAAGTCACTGCTTCTTCAACAATATACTAAAGCGCACACTATAATTATTCAAATTATTAAACTAAAGTGAAATTAATATAAAAAAACATTATAAATTTTAATGTATTATGTAACACCGTAACTTTTCTTAAAAAAAACACAGAAGCCGCATATTCCCAGTGCCATTTACTTTTCTTCATTATCTCTTTCTCTCTCTAACTCTCTCTTAATTTTTCACTCCATACATAATTTATTTTAGAATTTGATCGAACCACGTTGTAACTGGCGAGTTAAGGAACATTTTTACTTGATCAAATTTTTAAACAAAGTAAGTTCATTTTTCTCTATAGATCCTTTATTCTTTGATTTTTTTTAGGATTTAGTCATCAATCTTGGTGGGTCAGTTGATAAGATTCATCCTCTTAACTTATTCTACTATATATTGAATTTTTGTTATGTTTAGATAACTTGCATTAGACCCGTAAATCTTGAAGCGTATCCAAACTGTGGGAAATAAAATTCTAGAAGTTGCTTGGAAAGCAAGCAATTAAGGTAAGAGAAACTAAATTTAAGTTTTAATAGCACCCTAGGCTAGAAGATCTGGATGTGGAGGGGACGTAGTACTCAATTTCTCTTGCAGGAATGTTGTGTGTTTATATATTGTGTTGTTTGTTTATATATTATTTAAACTTGTAGAAATATTAGATTTTGATGGTTTAGTATTTAGAGTTGTTTTTTTTATGTTATAATAAGATTTTGAATATTGTGGATTGCGTTTTTGAATGATATTGTATGATGAAAATGGAATGAAATTGAATTCATACATTTGGGATAATGTATGGACTGATGTTTGTATATGTATTAAGTATTGATGCCTATGTGGTAACAGAGATATCTGAGCTTCACTGATGATCTAAGTCACACAGACTAAGATGTTAGATGGTGAGAAGCTGACAAGGGAGTTCATGCACACCGTGACATATGAGATGCACAACTTGGGTTGTATTGAACTTACCCTGATCCTTTCTGTTAGATTTGGTGGTAATCTTTGGATCAAGTGTTAGTCTTTGGTAGGATTTACTTAATACGGATCTTTCGGAAGGTGTCAGATGTTATTTTGTTTGTTGAATATCCTGGATGTGTAGATCTATGTGATTGTTTTATTGTTGGGATTTGAAGAAGATTAAATAATTTGAGAAATTGATCATGCAATTTAATTTTCTCTTTTGATTTAATTGTCTATATTATAAAATTCTATTTTCACTAGCTTGTCATTGCTTTTCTTGCTGTGTTTGAACTACGATGACTGTACTACATACACGAGCAGATGATCTTACCGGCGTCAGAGGGTCTGAAGAGCTTTAAGGTGTTGATTTTGAAACTTATATTGTAAATATTTGTATTATTTTTCGGGGTGTTACCTATCACAAAAGACTAAATTCAAAAACATATTTAAAAAAAAAATTACAACTTTAAAGTATGATTGGGTTTTTTATTATATATTTTTATATTGGTTTAAGGATTTACAATAATTTATTCGTTAACTTGTTCAGTGAAAAAATATTAAATAATAATTCCACTTAAGGAGGTTATTTAGTTATAGTTTTTAATGAATAAAATCAATAAATGTTAGAGTATATAGGTATTAGAAGGATTCTAAATTTAAAATGAGTATTATAAGAAAACTTTAATTAAATTATGATGAGAATCTTAAAATTAAAGCACCTTAAATTAAAGTATAAGATTGAAGTACTAAGAATAAAAGAATAACTACCAGCATTAAAACTTAATATTTAATTATAAAAATCAATTAATTTAAGTTATAAAACATATAATTAAAAAAATATAAGTATTGGATTTTCTGAGAGCTCTTTAGACTTGTAGGAAGAAGAAAAAGACAGTGGGAAAGCCTGGTCCGAGTAGAGAAACGTTGTATTTTGTAGTGTTTAAATAGAAAAACCAGGATTGTGCGAGTACGGTGCAAACAAAAACAAGAAAAAAAAATAGAAAAAAGTGTAATGTGGAGAGAATATTATAA
Source organism: Phaseolus vulgaris (assembly GCF_051622355.1). Classification (NCBI taxonomy): domain Eukaryota; kingdom Viridiplantae; phylum Streptophyta; class Magnoliopsida; order Fabales; family Fabaceae; genus Phaseolus; species Phaseolus vulgaris. Next base: position 9,594,829 of record NC_143505.1, read on the forward strand.
TTAAAATTTGGTTAAATATAAACCTTTTATAGTAATAATTCTAGAATAGGCATGAAGGTAACCAAATTAGAACAGCCAAAAACAAACAACTCCTATATTCATTTCTCTTTTCGTTTTCTTGTTGCATGTTCCATCTTTTTCATACTTTCATTGCATTCACAAAAATCATTCATTTTTTTCCACATTCTTCAACATGGCCACTCCAACACCCTCCCCACAGGTTCTCCCCGTCTCAAATCCTCAAAACACCATCACTACCACCGTCACCACCGCGGAACCGCAGCCACCGCAACCCGCATTCCGCGCCGTCATATCCTACTTCTCGGACTCCCTCCGCCACAGCCTCTCACACCGCCGCCCCTGGCCGGAGCTCATGGACCGGTCGGCGCTGGCGAAACCGACGTCATTCTCGGAGGCGACGGTGCGCGTGCGCCACAACGTCTCGTACTTCCGCGTGAACTACTACGTCGTGGTTTCGCTGATCCTGGCGGTGTCGCTCCTCACGAGCCCCTTCTCCCTGGTGCTCCTCTTCTCCCTCCTCGCCTCCTGGCTCTTCCTCTACCTCCTCCGCCCCAGCGACCGCCCCCTCCGCCTCTTCGGCCGCACCTTCACGGATTTCGAGACGCTCTCTCTCCTCGCCGGCTCTTCCTTCTTCCTCCTCTTCCTCACCCCCCTCGGCTCCCTCCTCGTCTCCGCCTTCACCCTCTCCGTCGCCCTCGTCGCCGCCCACGCCGCCTTCAGAGTCCCCGAGGACCTCTTCCTCGACGACCGCGACACCTCCCAGCCCGCCGGCTTCCTCTCCATCCTCCGCGCCGCGGTCAACGTCCCCCCCGCCGCCCCACCCGTCCCCGCCCGCGGCTGATCGGAGCTTCTCTCTATCAGCACCCTTCAATGATTAAATCACAAGTTTGTTTCTACGTTTGCTTAATGTTAGGGAATTTGGACAGGTTTTTCCTTTCCTTTTTTTTGGGGGGAAAACTTTTTTCTCTTCTTTTCTTTCTTACCCATGCCCATCTGTTACACAGTGACTTTCATTTCTGAACTTGTACATGTTGTTAATATCATAATAGATTTTTATTTTTTTTTATGTGAAAGCTAGCCTTGTGCTTGAAACTCGAAGCAGCAACAAAATTCCATTCATTTCATTATATGTGTTGTGAAGGACAAAGAACGTTATTATTATTTTGAGATTATTGAGAAAGCTATCTATTCCAGAAATCACTTCAGATGATGAAGAAGCCTATGATGAGGAAGCACTTCACAACGATTGTTGTTCTTTGTTGATATCCTTAATAGTGCACATATATGTTTGTTCCTTTTAAATCCGAGAGAGAGGAATTTTTGGAAAGAGGTTATATAGACAAAATCAGGAAAAAAAATTTAAGTGGAAAGGAAAATATCTATATCTTTTGCAGGAAGATAATGTTTGATTAAATCAATTTCTACAATAATAATGTTGTATTACTTGTCCTTATTTAAGGTTTCGGTATTTGAGTGTATAGAGATTACAAGTTTGCAAGAGAATATTTTGTGGGATTGGGGTAGTGATAAAAAGAAAATTGCATGGATAAAGTAGGAATCCTTATGCAAACCTAAGAATGAGGGGAGGGTTGGGGATATTGTTGCAAAATGGATGTGGAAGTTGAAAGTAAATAAATTCGTTATTAGGAGAGAAGTGGTGTTGTCTAAATACATTTTCAGTGATACCAATAGAAGATCCATAACAAGCAGATCACAATCATGATGGTGGAGAAATTTGTGCAATTTATGCGAAGAAGGTGAATTGGAAAGTTGGTTTCATAAACAAAATAGTATAGAAAGTAGGGATAGGAAATAATATTGATTTCCGAGAAGATAAATGGCTAGGAAAACACTCTTTCAAACAGAAGTTCCCGAGATTATACCCTATATCTAATGATAAATGGAAATCTATTCGGCAGGTAGGTATCCAAATTGAAATGAGTTGGGAATGAAATTTTTATTGGAGAATGAACACTTTTGAAAAGGAAAGAGAACAACTCTCACAACTCTCTATAGACTTGAATAATGTTATGCCACAACAAGACTCTCAGGACAGTGTAGTATGGTTAGCCAACGAGGGTGGAAATTACTTCGTTAAATCTGCATATGAAGTCTTACAAAAATCTACTCCTTTTATTCATAGTTTAGCTATGGAAACTTTATGGGATATCAAAGCTTTATCTAATGTTTTTAACATTAGCTTGGAGAATCCTATAAGGAAAATACTCACAAGGATGAATCTTTTTAGAAGAGGTATTATCCTCCTTCAACAATGTGTCCTTTATGTAATCAATAGGTTGAGGAAACGGTCTATCACCTTTTTTTGGAATGCAAGATAGCCTATTAGGTTTAGTCGATGGTTTCTAAGTGGGTGGGGATGCATAGCTTATCACAATGATTTCAAATACCATCTGATATAATTTTACTTGTTATAGTTTAACTCAAAAAGGAACCGTGTGTGAAAAGGCATATGAATAGCAGTTTTATGGAATATTGGAGCCAAATGAATGGTGTTGCTTTTAAAGATGAGAGGGTGATGCCGAATAAATCTTTAACCTAACATAATTACAAACATGATAGTGTACGAAGAAAAAAATAACAAAAATTAGTTTCTGGTATTCTGATTAGGTTTTATATCCTTTGAACTGGTTACATTCTTTAAATTAGTTATGTTATATAGTTTTAACTTATAAATATTGTGCAGTTTTTGCTATTTTCTATCTTTATGCTATGTGATTGATCTGGTAAGATATGGAGTCTTTGTGTTTGACGGAGGTACTAAAAGGTAAGCCATGAAAGGGCAAGAGAAGAGGAAAGGCAGTACCTAACCACAAGCCTAAGTACTATTAATGGGTGGGTAGTGGTGACTATAAATTGTAAAGTTAACTGGTTCTGGTTTTCTGTGTATGAGAAAACGTCTCCTCAACTTGTTGTTCTTTGAATGAAAGACAACTGGCATGGAAGGAATCTGATCTGTGGTTTGTGCAAACATGGGATTAGGTGTGAAAGAAGAGTATGAAGCGTGGAAGCTTGGGGGACTCAATGGTGAAGGGCATGCAGTTGGAAGCTACTAAGCACAAATGAAGGGCATGGTGCTACTGCTGCAGGGAGCTGGGCACGCGGCTGCAAGAGATGCAGACTTGTCTGGTGTGAATCTGATGCAGAAAAGGATCTGTGAGTATAACAGAGGCAGCTTAATGTTTACATGGTGAAGGTGCAATTTTATCGAAGATAAGAATTGAAATAGAGTAAATTAATTTTGTAAGATAGGAGGCAAGAGTAGGATTCATGTATGACCAATATATGCTTTGGTTTTATAGGTCTAAATTTTGAGCTTGTGTATAAGGATTCAACCATATCGTCATCTTCATCAATTCTATATAATTGCAACCATTTTTAGTGATCATCTCGATCAATTCTATATAATTGCCAACCATTGTTTTTGATAATCTTGATCAGTTCTATATAATTGCCAACCATTTTTTGTGATAGGAGGGTAAGTTGTAAAAATTCATATAACATTATAGCTTCCACTTTAGTTAAATATGATGATTATGGGTCGCATGCGTAAAATTATTTATCAAAATATATGAATAAGTTAAATATAATTTAATTTAGTTAATGAGATAATTGATTAACTGTCATATTATATATATATATATATTAAATTATATTTGATAAGAAGGATAATCAGTCAAATAAAATTTAATTTATTATAATCATATTTAATTAATTGAATAATTATGTATATAATATATTATCATATATTTATTTATCTTTTTGAATAATTAAACATCTTAATTTAAATAAAAAATAAAACTAATAAAATTATTTAAAAACCATACAGGTTTTTAAATAAGTAATTTATTACTTTTGTATATACATAATTATATATAAAAAAAATTAAGAAGTTAAATCATATGATAACCACAAAAAATGACAATCATACCATAACAGATTCAAAAACCAAAATTTGTTTTAGCGGCAACTAATTATATACATAAAACCAGAAGCCATAAAATGTATATAATAAGTTATTAAGATATAAATAATAAATATATTACATAATAATATAAAAAATATAATTTATAATTATTAATTTATCTGGTTAAAGTTACAATCTGAATTTTAAATATGAAATTTTTTAAACTTATATGAAAAGTAAGAAGTTAAACTTTTCAAAAATCTTCTTTAATTCGACCTATTTCTAATCCCTAATGACAGTGTTCTGAGTGAAAAACTCTATGAATCTTGAATTGTCAACAATGTTTTATGATGGGATAGTTAGTTTTAAAATTTTAAAATATTATGAGCGAGGTAACAACCATGTATGATTAGATGTTAAATGTAATTAAATAGGTTAAATACAATTTAATTTAACTAATAAGATAATTGACATAATGAAAATACATATACTTTCTGCTCTTTTTTATTCTATAACAATATATAATATATAAAGAAATTTTTATTATTCTATAAATAACAATATATATAAAAAAATTATTCTATAATATATATAAAAGGATTCTACTCTTTAACTTCCTTTAATTTTTTTTCTATTTTACTCTTATATAATACTTGTTTTTATTTTATTATTATGAGCATTGCGATTATTTCCTACTTTTCAAATTTTTTAAATTTTCAAAATTTTAAATTTTTTAAATTTCAAAATTTTCAAAACATTTCAAAAAAATTTAAATTTAAATTTTTTTAAATTTTCATATTATTAAATTTTCAAAATTCTTAATTTTTTCAAATTTTCAAATCCAAACACTTTAAATTTCAAAATTTTTCATATTTTTAAATTTTTAAATTTTCAAAATTTTTAATTTTATTAGCCTTTCGAAACACTTCAAATTTTAAATTTTTAAATTTTTAAAATTTAAAATTTAATTTTTTTTTTTAAATTTTTAAATTTTCAAATTTCAAAATTTCGAATATTTAAATTTTCAAATGTTTAAAATTTTAAAAATATTTCACTCTTTAACTTTCTTCAATTTTTTTTTTCTTATTTTATCCTTATATCAATATTTTATTTTATTTTATTTCATTATTATGTGCATTGCCTCATTTCCTATTTTTTCAAAAATTTTAAATTTTCAAAGTTTATTTCTTCAAAATTTTAAATTTTCAAAATTTTTAAATTTTTCAAATTTTTAAATTTCAAACCCTAAAGTCTTTTCTAAACACTCCAAATTTCGAATTTTTAAATTTTCAAATGAAAAAGAGGTTTGATGGGTTTATAAAGCCTCCAATTTAGTTTAAAATTTGAAAATAAATTTTGAAATTTAAAGTGTTTCGAAAAGGCTTTAGGATTTGAAAATTTGAAATTTTTTAAATTTAAAATTACACTGAAGGCTTTATAAACCCATCAAACCTCTTTCTCATTTTCTATTTTCACATTTTCATTTGATATACAACAATTTTCCACAGTTTGAATAAGCGAGGGAGCAACTTTCCATTTGATGTAAGGAACAATTTTCTATTTGATTTACATATTAGTTTTCCATTTGATATAATGAGAAATTTTCTATTTGATTTATTGATCTGTTTTCCTTTTGATTTCATCATTTCTTACCATTTTAGTTAGTTCAATCAAAGAACTTACAATATTGGCACATGTTCCTTTTCTCTCTCTTTTGATTTTTATCTTTTGTTGAGTGAAAATTAGTGTTGTAATTTTTGTTGTTGATTGGTTGTGGATGTTCGAGGTTTTTGCAGTGGCTTTGGATCGCTGATTGGGAAAATCTCTAGAAGCTTTGGTGTTTGTGGTATGTTATGGGAACAAAAGAAGTTGACAATTTATTGGCTTTGGTTTTGTTTCAGAGTATGCAACTTACTCATGTAAGTTATTGGGAAGAATAATTTGTTGAAGACCATCTTGAGCATCATAAGAGGTTTATTTTCTGATAATTAGTTTAACATTTCTTCTCTTTAAAAATGAAAACAAAAAATATCTTCACAATAAAAAGCAATTGGTGATAATTGGTTTTAATGAGGAGGAGTTATCCAGGTTAATTTCAGTGGTATCTCCACGTCGTCAAGTGTTGATTTGTATCGTTACCTTAGGTATACATATTTCAGTTATTTACAAATTAAAATATTTGTATACAATATATCTACCATAAACTAGAGTCAATGGTCATGTTGTGTTCTAGATATTACTTGAAGATTGTGACTTTAACAACTACTTCTCTTTTTATTCTCACTATTATAACATTTTGAAAAAAAAAAAATCTTTTATAAATCTTCCTAAAACCATCATATATGTGAAGTTGGAATGGAATAATAATTGGTGAGGATCATTGAACATTGGACTGAGCTCTAACTAGAAACACACACTCAAACCAATTTAAGTGCAACTGTCTTAGTTTTGTAAGCCAATTTTCTGTGTCCTTTTAGTTTTCTCTCAAAAATTCAACTATATTTCGAATTTTCAAAATAGAAACACTAAATGTGTTTATTTTAAAATGAAAATGCCAAAATTATAGATTCAACAAAATAGAAGACAAAAGTTATATATTTTAAAATATGATGCTAATTTTCATGTATATTGTAATTTTTACATTATCAATTAATTATAATTTTATCTTAAATATCTTAAAAAAAAATTAAATATGATTATAATATTGAATACATAATAGAGGACAAAAGTTATGTATTTTAAAATATTAAATGCATAATAACAATAAAATACTGGATATATAAAAATAATAAAATACAAATATATATTAAAAACAAAAATAAAAAATGCGCGAGAGTCATGTTCCCGTAATATATAAAGAGATTTTTTTTATACATTTTTTTTTCAATTTTATCCTTTATAATATTAAATATAACAAATTCAATAATTATTTATTTTAACTGAAAATTTTGAATTTAAAAAAAAGTAAAGAAAATGAAATTAAAAAAAACTTAATTTCTTACAATTTTATCCTTTCAATAATTAGTTTTTTAAATTCAAATAATTCTTCACAATAAAAAAACCACCTACACAATAAAAAAATTAAAACAAATATTTGTTTTTATAATTTAATAATATATTATTTTTATTTCAATAGTTATTATAATAATAGTATATTTTTAATGAAGAAAAAAGTTTACGTATTTAGATTATTCATCTTTTAATAATAAAGTTATTTATTTATTTAATAAAATAAATAATTGTATAATTATTTTTTCTCCTATAACAAAATTATTTTAATTTAATAAAAATATATTTTATTGAAAAATGATAGTAGAAGTGCTTAAAAAAGTCCTATTCTTTATATAAAAGTATGCCTAATAAAATAATTTTAATTTAATAAAGATAAAAATATGTTTTATTGAAAAATAACAAGAAAGTAGTTACAAAAAGTTGCATAACAAGAAAATATATAAATGATTAGATTATATTTTGATATAATATAATTTGTTACAACAATATTTGATTAGATATATTTGTTTTCAAATTGGTTGAGAGTTAGGGTTTTGATTCTCAGTATATAAGAAGTTTCAGCTAACATTTTAGGAAAAATAGTTTCTGAGACTTTTTTTTCTTTATCGCAGTGGAAAAGAAGGCTAAATTTGAAAAGCCGCATTGTATATTATACCTTCTTGATGAGATATACATCGGATTGGTATGTTAGGGTTTTGGTATGATGATTGAAGGGATACCTACAAAGTGGTAGCAATATATAGTTTCTCCATTGGAATTCTAAAGGTCGTTATTATGTTTTTAGATCATTAATTTGCAGCATGAACGACAACACTGGTTGGAGATACATTCAAAATTTTCCTGTTAATCCTTCTTCAGTGGAAAGTAATGGTATATTCGTAAATAATTTTTTTTATTAATAATAAATAATATATACATATGAATTATTTCAAGAATATCGATAAACATAATTTTAAACAACTTTTTTTTATCAACAATAAATAATATATACATATAATATATCTCCGTTATCATTTCATAAGTATAATTCGCTTGATCTTCAGACTGAAACAGGCTCACGGGTGTTGCTTCCTCGCGATCTTGATGGAGTGCTCGTACATGCTTTCTACAATTCTGGTATACAATGAAATTCCACTTATTAGGGTTTTCAGTGGTTGTTTTAGTCTTTTTCTTCATAATTCAAAAACTATTTTGAATTTAAAATTTCTTACAATTTTTTGAATTTTTAGATTTATAAAGTGTTATCATATATCATTTTTTGTGATGGGAGGGTTAGTTGTAAAATTTCATATAACATTAGAGCATTCAACTTTAGTTAAAATATGATGATTATGGGTCACATGCGTAAAATTATTTATCAAAATATACGAATAAGTTAAATATAATTTAATTTAGTTAATAAGATAATTGATTAACTGTCATATTATATATTATTAAATTATATTTCATCATATATTTATTTATCTTTTCGAATAATTAAACATCTTAATTTAAATAAAAATAAAACTAGTAAAATTATTAAAAAACCATAGAGGTTTTTAATATATATAAAAATTATGAAGTTAAATCCTGTGATAACCACAAGAAACAGATTCAAAAACTAAAATTTGTTTTAGCAGCAACTAATTGTATCCGTAAAACCAGAAGCCATCAAATGTATATATAATAAGTTATTACGATATAAATAATAAATTTGAATTTTAACTAAGAACGTTTTTAAAATTATATGTATTATATGTAAAGTTTCATAATAAAAAAAAACACTTATAGATGATTAAATTAAATTTTGAAATAATATAATTTGTTATAACCATATTTCATTAGATAAGATATATTTATATTTGTTTTCAAATTGATTGAAAGTTAGGGTTTTGATTCTCTATATATAAAGAAGTTTCACCTGACATATTAATACACTAGACAATTGAGAAAAATAATTTCTGAGACTTTTTTTTTTTATCTATTTATTATTTGCCTAATACCTAAACCTCTTACTGCAGTGCTCGGGATGATTGAGTAATCGTAATACTTCATCATCAAAGATAATTCTTGCTCGTCATGGTTCTTGCTAGTTATCGTTATTACTCGCTATGGTTCTTGCTCGTTATGGTTGTTGTCCGTTATGATTATTACTTGCTATGATTATTACTCTTTATGGTTCTTGCTCGCTATGGTTCTTGCTCACTATGATTCTTACTCGTTTTGGTTTTTGTTCGTTATGGTTCTTACTCATTATGGTTCTTGCTTGGCATGGTTCTTGCGCGTTATGGTTCTTGCTCGATATGATTTTTGTGCTTGCTATGGTTCTTGCTTATGTTCTTACTATGATTTTTGTACTCGAATGGTTCTTGCTTGCTATGGTTCTTACTCACTGTGGTTCTTGCTCGTTATGGTTCTTGCTCAGGTTCTTACTATGATTTTTGTACATGCTTTGGTTCTTGCTATGATTCTTGTACTTGCTCTGGTGTTTATTATGATTCCCTTACTTGCTCTGGTTCTTACTATGTTTCTTACTATGATTATTTTACTTGCTTTGGTTCTTGCTTGCTATGGTTCTTGCTTGTTATGGTTCTTGCTCGATATGATTCTTGCTTGTTATGGTTCTTGTTTTGGTTATAGCTATGATTCTTATACCTGCTCTGGTTCTAGCTATGATTCCTTCTTGCTATGATTCTTGTCCTTGCTTCTTATGGTTCTTTCTCGCTATGGTTCTTTCTCACCATGGTTCTTGCTCGCTATGGTTCTTGCTCGCTTTGGTTCTTACTCACTATGGTTTTTGCTTGCTATGATTCTTGTTCACCGTGGTTCTTGCTCGCTATGGTTGCTTGCTTGCTATGGTTCTTGTACTAGTTCTATGGTTCTAGTTCTAGCTATGGTTATGTCTATGATTCTTCTACTTGCTCATTATGGTTCTTGCTTGCTATAGTTCTTACTCGTTATGGTTCTTGCTCATTATGGTTCTTGCTCGATATGGCAATTGCTCGTTATGGTTCTTGTTCTTGTTCGTTATGGTTCTTGCTCTTTATGGTTCTAAATCGTTATTGTTCTTGCGCGTTATGGTTCTTGCTCGATATGGTTGCTGCTCGTTATAGTTCCGAGTCGCTACAGTTGTTGCTATATATGATTCTTGCTCATTATAGTTCTCGGTGGTTATGGTTCTTGCTCAATATGGATCTTACTCGTTATGGTTCTCGCTTGCTATAGTTATTACTCGCTATGGTTCATGCTCGTTTTGTTCTTGCTCGCTATGGTTCTTGTTCAGGTTCTTACTATGATTTTTGTACTTGCTTTAGTTCTTGCTTGCTATGGTTCTTGTTCTGGTTCTACATTGGTTCTTGCTATGATTCTTATACTTGCTTGTTATGGTTCTTGCTCGCTATGGTTCTTGCTTGTTATGGATCTTGCTTATTATGATTCTTGCTCGTTATGGTTCTTGTTCGTTCTGGTTCATGCTCGTTATAGTTCTTGCTTGTTATGGTTTTTGCTCGTTATGGTTCTTGCTCGCTATAGTTCTTGCTCAGGTTCTTACTATGATTTTTGTACTTGATATTGTCTTTGTTATGATTCTTGCAACTGCTCTGGTTCTTGCTCCTTATGGTTCTTGCTAGAGATGGTTCTTGCTCGCTATGATTCTTGTACTTGCTCCTTATGGTTCTTGCTCGTTAGGGTTCTTGCTCGAGATGGTTCTTGCTCGTTATGGTTCTTGTTCCTTATGGTTCTTGCTCAATATAGTTCTTGCTCACTACAATTCTTTCTCCTTATCTTGTTCGGTATGGTTCTTGCTCGAGATGGTTCTAGCTCGAGATGGTTCTAGCTTGTTAAGGTTCTTGCTCGTTATGGTTCTTGCTCGTCATTGCCCTTGCACGTTATGTTTCTTGCTCGCTATGGTTTTTGGTCGTTATGGTTCTTGTTATTTTTCTTGCTCGGCATGGTTCTTGTGCATTATGGTTTTTGCTCGATATGGTTGTTGCTTGTTATGGTTCTAATTTGCTATGGTTTTTGTTCATTATGGTTGTTGCTCGATATGGTTCTTCTCGTTATGGTTCTTGCTCGTTATGGTTCTATTCGATATGGTTTTGGCTCTGTATGGTTCTTGCTCATTGTGGATTTTGGCCCGATATGGTTCTTGCTCGTTATGATTTTTGCTCTGTATGGTTCTTGCTCGTTAAGGTTCTGGTTATTAATAGTTCTTGTTCGTTGTGGGTCTTGCTTATTATGGTTCTTCCTCGAGATTGCTCTTGCCCGCTATGGTTCTTGCTCGCTATGGTTCTTGCTCATTATGGTTCTTGTTGGTTATTGTTCTTGCTCATTATGGTTATTTCTCATTATGGTTCTTGCTCAGGTTTTTACTTTTATTTTTGTACTTGCTTTAGTTCTTGCAATGATTCTTGTACTTGCTCTGCTTCTTGCTCTATATGGTTCTTCTCGCTATGGTTAATACTCGTTATGGTTCTGGCTCGCTATGGTTATTACTCGTTATGATTCTGGCTAGCTATGGTTACTACTCACTATAGTTCTTACTTGTTGTAGTTCTTCCTCGCTATGGTTCTCGCTCAGGTTCTTACTATGATTTTTGTACTTGCTCTGGTTCTTTCTATGATTCTTATACTTGCTCTCGTTCTTGCTTGCTATTATTCTTGTACTTGCACATTATGATTTTTGCTTGCTATGGTTCTTGCTCGCTATGATTATTGTTCGTTATGGTTCTTGCTCGCTATGGTTCTTTCTCGATATGGTTCTTGCTTAATATGGTTCCGGCTCACTACGGTTCTTGGTCAATAAGGTTCTTTCTCGATATGCTTCCTGGTCGTTATGGTTCTTGTTATTTTTCTTGATATGCATGGGTTTTGCGCATTATGGTTCTTGCTCGATATGGTTGTTGCTCGTTATGGTCTTGGTCGATATGGTTCTTATTTGTTGTGGTTCTTGCTTGCTATGGTCCTTCCTCGCTACGGTTCTTACTCGCTATGATTCTTGCTCGCTATGGTTCTTGATGGTTCTTGCTCCTTATGGTTCTTGCTCGAAATGGTTCTTTCTCATTATGGTTTTGGCTCGATATGGTTCTTGCTCGTTATGGTTCTGCTCGCTATGGTTTTGGCTCGCTATGGTTTTTGCTCGTTATGGTTCTTGCTCACTATGGTTCTTGCTCGCTATGGTTCTTGCTCGATATGGTTCTTGCTCCTTATGGCTCTTGCTCGAAATGGTTCTTTCTCATTATGGTTCTGGCTCGATATGGTTCTTGCTCGTTATGGTTCTGCTCGCTATGGTTTTGGCTCGCTATGGTTTTTGCTCGTTATGGTTCTTGCTCGAAATAATTCTTGCCCGCTATGGTTCTTGCTCGTTATGGTTATTGTCGATATGGTTCCTTCTCCTTATGGTTCTTGCTCAAAATGGTTCTTTCTCATTATGGTTCTGGCTCGATATGGTTCTTGCTCGTTATGGTTTTGGCTCGCTATGGTTTTTGCTCGTTATGGTTCTTGCTCGAAATGGTTCTTGCTCGCTAAGGTTCTTGATCGTTATAGTTCTTGGTCAATATGGTTCTTGCTCGATATGGTTCATATTCGTTATGGTTATTGCTCGCTATGATTATTAATCGTTATGGTTCTTGCTCGATATGGTTCTTACTCGTTGTGGTTCTTTCTCGCTATGGTTCTTGCTCAGGTTCTTACTGTGATTTTTATACTTGTTATGGTTCTTGTTATGATTTTTGTAATTGCTTTGATTCTTGCTCGTTATGGTTCTTGTTCTGGTTCTGGTTTTAGTTAGGGTTCTTGCTATGACTCCTGTACTTTCTCGTTATGATTCTTGCTCGCTATTGTTTTGCTTGTTATAGTTCTTGCTCATTATTGTTCTTTCTAGATATGGTTCTTGCTTGTTATGGTTATTACTCGAAATTGTTTTTGCTCATAGGCGTTCTTTCTCGCTATGGTTCTTGCTCAAGTTCATATTATTACTTTTGTACTTGCTATGGTTCTTGCTTATTATGGTTCTTGCTCGAAATGCTTTATGCTCGTTATGGTTCTTCCTCGCTATGGTTTTTCTCCTTATGGTTGTTGTTCATTAAGGTTCTTGCTCGCTAAGGTTCTTGATCGTTATAGTTCTTGTTGATATGGTTCTTGGTCAATATGGTTCTTGCTCAATATGGTTCTTGCTCGATATGGTTCTTATTCGTTGTGGTTCTTATTCGTTGTGGTTCTTGCTCGCTATGGTTCTTGGTCCATATGGTTCTTGCTTGTTATGGTTCTTGTTTTATATGGTTCTTATTCGTTGTGGTTCTTGCTCGCTATGGTTCTTCCTCGAGATTGTTCTTGCTCGCTACGGTTCTTACTCGCTATGGTTCTTGCTCGTTCTGGTTCTTGCTTGTTATGGTTCTTGCTCATTATGGTTCTGGCTCGCTATGGTTCTTGCTCGATATGGTTCTTGCTCATTTGGTTCTGGCTCGATATGGTTCTTGCTCGTTATAGTTCTGCTCACTATGGTTCGAGTTCACTATGGTCCTTGCTCGTTATGGTTCTGCTCGCTATGGTTCTGCCTCGCTATGGTTCTTGTTCGTTATAGTTCTTGCTCGATATGGTTCTTACTCGTTATGGTTCTTGCTTGTTGTGGTTCTTTCTCGCTATGGTTCTTGCTCAGGTTTTTCTGTGATTTTTATACTTGCTATGCTTCTTGTTATGATTCTTGTATTTGCTTTGGTTCTTTCTCGTTATGGTTCTTGTTCTGGTTCTGTGGTTTTGGTTCTAGCGATGGTTCCTACTATGATTCCTGTACTTGGTCGTTATCGTTAGTACTCGAAATAGTTTTTGCTCGTAAGGGTTCTTTCTCACTATGGTTCTTACTCAGGTTCATACTATGATTTTATACTTGCGATGGTTCTTGCTTGAAATGCTTCATGCTCGTTATGGTTCTTCCTCGCTATGGTTTTTGCTCCTTATGGTTCTTGTTCATTATCGTTCTTGCTCGAAATGGTTCTTGCTCGCTAAGGTTTTTAATCGTTATGGTTCTGGCTCATTATTGTTCTGGCTCGATATGGTTCTGGCTAATTATGGTTCTGGCTCATTATGGTTCTTGTTTGATATGGTTCTTGTTTGATATGGTTCTTGTTCGTTATGGTTCTGGCTCATTATGGTTCTAGCTCGATATGGTTCTTGGTCGTTATGGTTCTACTCACTATGGTTCAGGCTCACTATGGTTCTTGCTCGATATGGTTCTTGCTCATATTGTTCTGGCTCGACATGGTTCTGGCTTAATATGGTTCTTGCTCGTTATAGTTCTGCTCACTATGGTTCGAGCTCGCTATGGTTCTTGCTCGTTATGGTTCTTGGTCGATATGGTTCTTGCTCATTATGGTTCTGGCTCAATATGGTTCTTGCTCGTTATGGTTTTGCCTCGCTATGGTTCTTGTTCGTTATAGTTCTTGCTCGATATGGTTCTTACTTGCTCGTTATGGTTCTTTCTCGCTATGTTCCTTGCTCAGGTTTTTCTGTGATTTTATACTTGCTATGCTTCTAGTTATGATTCTTGTATTTGCTTTGGTTCTTTCTCGGTATGGTTCTTGTTCTGGTTCTGTGGTTTTGGTTCTAGCGATGGTTCCTACTATGATTCCTGTACTTGGTCGTTATCGTTAGTACTCGAAATAGTTTTTGCTCGTAAGGGTTCTTTCTCACTATGGTTCTTACTCAGGTTCATACTATGATTTTATACTCGCGATGGTTCTTGCAAGAAATGCTTTATGCTCGTTATGGTTCTTCCTCGCTATGGTTTTTGCTCCTTATGGTTCTTGTTCATTATCGTTCTTGCTCGAAATGGTTCTTGCTCGCTAAGGTTTTTGATCGTTATGGTTCTGGCTCATTATGGTTCTGGCTCGATATGGTTCTGGCTAGTTATGGTTCTGGCTCATTATGGTTCTTGTTTGATATGGTTCTTGTTCGTTATGGTTCTGGCTCATTATGGTTCTGGCTCGATATGGTTCTTGGTCGTTATGGTTCTACTCACTATGGTTCTGGCTCGCTATGGTTCTTGCTCGATATGGTTCTTGCTCATATTGTTCTGGCTCGACATGGTTCTGGCTTAATATGGTTCTTGCTCGTTATAGTTCTGCTCACTACGGTTCGAGCTCGCTATGGTTCTTTCTCGTTATGGTTCTTGGTCGATATGGTTCTTGCTCATTATGGTTCTGGCTCAATATGCTTCTTGCTCGTTATGGTTCTGCTCGCTATGGTTCTTCCTCGCTATGGTTCTTGTTCGTTATAGTTCTTGCTCGATATTGTTCTTACTCGTTGTGGTTCTTGCTCGTTGTGGTTCTTTCTCGCTATGGTTCTTGCTCAGGTTTTTCTGTAATTTTTATACTTGCTATGCTTCTTATTATGATTCTTGTATTTGCTTTGGTTCTTTCTCGTTATGGTTCTTGTTCTGGTTCTGTGGTTTTGGTTCTAGCGATGGTTCCTACTATGATTCCTGTACTTGGTCGTTATTGTTATTACTCGAAATAGTTTTTGCTCGTAAGGGTTCTTTCTCACTATGGTTCTTGCTCAGGTTCATACTATGATATTGTACTCGCGATGGTTCTTGCTTGAAATGCTTTATGCTCGTTATGGTTCTTCCTCGCTATGGTTTTTTGCTCCTTATGGTTGTTGATCATTATCGTTCTTGCTCGAAATGGTTCTTGCTCGCTAAGGTTTTTGATCGTTATGGTTCTGGCTCATTATGGTTTTGGCTCGATATGGATCTGGCTCGATATGGTTCTGGCTCATTATGGTTCTTGTTTGATATGGTTCTGGTTCGTTATGGTTCTGACTCATTATGGTGCTGGCTCGATATGGTTCTTGGTCGTTATGGTTCTACTCACTATGGTTCTGGCTCGTTATGGTTCTTGCTCTTATGGGTCTAGCTCGATATGGTTCTTGCTCGATATAATTCTGCTCACTATGGTTCGAGCTCGCTATGGTTCTTGCTCGTTATGGTTCATGCTCGATATGGTTCTTGCTCATTATGGTTCTGGCTCATTATGGTTCTGGCTTGATATGGTTCTAGCTCATATGGTTCTGGCTCGATATGGTTCTTGCTCGTTATAGTTCTGCTCACTATGGTTTGAGCTTGTTATGGTTCTTGCTCGTTATGGTTCTTGCTAGGTATAGTTCTTGCTCATTATGGTTCCGACTCAATATGGTTCTTGCTCGTTATGGTTCTGCTCGCTATGGTTCTGCCTCGCTATGGTTCTTGTTCGTTATGGTTCTTGCTCGGTTCGGTTCTTACTCGTCATGGTTCTTGCTCGTTGTGGTTCTTTCTCGCTATGGTTCTTGCTCAGGTTCTTCTGTGATTTTTATACTTGCTATTGTTCTTGTTATGATTCTTGTATTTGCTTTGGTTCTTTCTCGTTATGGTTCTTGTTCTGGTTCGTGGTTCTGGTTCTAGCGATGGTTCCTACTATGATTCCTGTACTTAGTCGTTATCGTTATTACTCGAAATAGTTTTTTCTCGTAAGGGTTCTTTCTCGCTATGGTTCTTGGTCAGGTTATACTATGATTTTGTACTCGCGATGGTTCTTGCTTATTATGGTTCTGGCTATGGTTCTTGCTTGAAATGCTTTATGCTCGTTATGGTTAATCCTCACTATGGTTTTTGCTCATTATGGTTGTTGTTCGTTATGGTTCTTGCTCGCTAAGGTTTTTCATCGTTATGGTTCAGGCTCATTATGGTTCTAGCTCGATATGGTTCTAGTTCATATGGTTCTGGCTCAATATGGTTCTGGCTCGATATGGTTCTAGCTCGTTATAGTTCTGCTCACTATGGTTCGAGCTTGCTATGGTTCTTTCTCGTTATGGTTCTTGCTCGATATGGTTCTTGTTCGTTATGGTTCTTACTCAATATGGTTCTTGCTCGTCATGGTTCTGCTTGTTATGGTTCTGCCTCGCTATGGTTCTTGTTCGTTATGGTTCTTGCTCGATTCGGTTCTTACTCGTTATGGTTCTTACTCATTGTGGTTCTTTCTTGCTAAGGTTCTTGCTCAGGTTCTTCTGTGATTTTTATACTTCCTATGATTCTTGTTTGATTCTTGTATTTGCTTTGGTTCTTTCTCGTTATGGTTCTTGTTGTGGTTTTGTGGTTCTGGTTCTAGCGATGGTTCCTACTATGATTCCTGTACTTGGTCGTTTCGTTATTACTCGAAATAGTTTTTTCTCGTAAGGGTTCTTTCTTGTTATGGTTCTTGCTCAGGTCATATTATGATTTTGTACTCGCTATGATACTTGCTTGAAATGCTTTATGCTCGTTATGGTTCTTCCTCGCTATGGTTTTTGCTCCTTATGGTTGTTGTTCGTTATGGTTCTTGTTGATATGGTTCTTGCACGCTAAGGTTTTTGATCGTTATGGTTCTGACTCATTCTGGTTCTGGGTCGATATGGTTCTAGCTCATATGGTTCTGGCTCGATATGGTTCTTGATCGTTATAAATCTGCTCACTATGGTTTGAGCTTGCTATTGTTCTTGCTCGTTATGGTTCTTGCTCGATATGGTTCTTGTTCATTATGGTTCTGGCTCAATATGCTTCTTGCTCGTTATGGTTCTGCTAGCTATGGTTCTGCCTCGCTATGGTTCTTGTTCGTTATGTTTCTTGCTCGATTCGATTCTTACTCATTATGGTTCTTGCTTGAAATGCTTTATGCTCGTTATGGTTCTTCCTCGCTATGGTTTTTGCTCCTTATGGTTGTTGTTCGTTATCGTTCTTGCTCGAGATGGTTCTTGCTCACTAAGGTTTTTGATCGTTATGGTTCTGGCTCGATATGGTTTTGGCTAGTTATGGTTCTGGCACATTATGGTTCTTGTTTGATATAGTTCTGGTTCGTTATGGTTCTGACTCATTATGGTGCTGGCTCGATATGGTTCTTGGTCGTTATGGTTCTACTCACTATGGTTCTGGCTCGTTATGGTTCTTGCTCGATATGGTTCTTGCTCATATGGTTCTAGCTCGATATGGTTCTAGCTCGATATGGTTCTTGCTCGATATAATTCTGCTCACTATGGTTCGAGCTCGCTATGGTTCGTGCTCGTTATGGTTCTTGCTCGATATGGTTCTTGCTCATTATGGTTCTGGCTCATTATGGTTCTGGGTTGATATGGTTCTAGCTCATATGGTTCTGGCTCGATATGGTTCTTGCTCGTTATAGTTCTGCTCACTATGGTTTGAGCTTGTTATGGTTCTTGCTCGTTATGGTTCTTGCTAGCTATTGTTCTTGCTCATTATGGTTCCGGCTCAATATGGTTCTTGCTCATTATGGTTCTGCTCGCTATGGTTCTGCCTCGCTATGGTTCTTGTTCGTTATGGTTCTTGCTCGGTTCGGTTCTTACTTGTCATGGTTCTTGCTCGTTGTGGTTCTTTCTCGCTATAGTTCTTGCTCAGGTTCTTCTGTGATTTTTATACTTGCTATTGTTCTTGTTATGATTCTTGTATTTGCTTTGGTTCTTTCTTGTTATGGTTCTTGTTCTGGTTCTGTGGTTCTGGTTCTAGTGATGGTTCGTACTATGATTCATGTACTTGGTTGTTATCGTTTTTACTCGAAATAGTTTTTGCTTGTAAGGGTTCTTTCTCGCTATGATTCTTGCTCAGGCTCATACTATGATTTTGTACTCGCAATGGTTATTGCTTATTGTCGTTCTTGGTATGGTTCTTGCTTGAATGCTTTATGCTCGTTACGGTTCTTCCTCGCTATGGTTTTTGCTCCTTATGGTTGTTGTTCGTCATCGTTCTTGCTCGAGATAGTTCTCGACCGCTAAGGTTTTTTATCGTTATGGTTCTGGCTCATTATGGTTTTGGTTCGATATGGTTCTGGCTAGTTATGGTTTTGGCTCATTATGGTTCTTGTTTGATATGGTTCTTGCTCGTTATGGTTCTGGCTCATTATGGTTCTGGCTGGTTATGGTTCTTGGTCGTTATGGTTCTACTCACTGTGATTCTGGCTCGTTATGGTTCTTGCTCGATATGGTTCTTGCTCATATGGTTCTGGCTCGATATGGTTCTTGCTCGTTATAGTTCTGCTCACTATGGTTCGAGCTCGTTATGGTTCTTGCTCGATATGGTTCTTGCTCATTATGGTTCTGCTCGCTATGGTTCTGCCTCGCTATGGTTCTTGTTTGTTATGGTTCTTACTCGATATGGTTCTTACTCGTTATGGTTCTTGCTCGTTGTGGTTCTTTCTTGCTATGGTTCTTGCTCGTTATAGTTCTGCTCATTATGGTTCGAGCTCGCTATGGTTCTTGCTCGTTATGGTTCTTGCTCGATATGGTTCTTGCTCATTATGGTTCTAGCTCAATATGGTTCTTGCTCGTTATGGTTATGCTCGTTATGGTTCTGCCTCTCTATGGTTCTTGTTCTTAATGGTTCTTGCTCAATATGGTTCTTACTCGTTATGGTTCTTGCTCGTTGTGGTTCTTTCTTGCTAAGGTTCTTGCTCAGGTTCTTCTGTGATTTTTATACTTGCTATGGTTCTTGTTATGATTCTTGTATTTGCTTTGGTTCTTTCTCGTTATGGTTCTTGTTCTGGTTTTGTGGTTCTGGTTTTAGCGATGGTTCCTACTATGATTCTTGTACTTTGTCGTTATCGTTATTACTCGAAATAGTTTTTTCTCGTAAGGGTTCTTTCTCGCTATGGTTCTTGCTCAGGTTATACTATGATTTTGTACTCGCGATGGTTCTTGCTTATTATGGTTCTGGCTATGGTTCTTGCTTGAAATGCTTTATGCTCGTTATGGTTCTTCCTCGCTATGGTTTTTGCTCCTTATGGTTGTTGTTCTTTATGGTTCTTGCTCAAGATGGTTCTTGCTGGCTAAGGTTTTTGATCGTTATGGTTCTTGCTCGATATGGTTCTTGGTCAATATGGTTCTTGATCGACATGGTTCTTATTCGTTGTGGCTCTTGCTCGCTATTGTTATTAATCATTATGGTTCTTGGTCCATATGGTTCTTGCTCGTTATGGTTCTTGTTCGATATGGTTCTTATTCGTTGTGGTTCTTGCTCGCTATGGTTCTTCCTCGAGATTGTTCTTGCTCTCTACGGATCTTACTCACTATGGTTCTTGCTTGTTATTGTTCTTGTTTGTTATGGTTCTTGCTCGATATGGTTCTTGCTCGTTATGGTTCTTGCTCGATATGGTTCTTGCTCGTTATGGTTCTTGCTCGATATGGTTCTGCTCGTTATGATTCTGCTCGTTATGGTTCTGCTCGTTATGGTTCTGCTCGTTATGGTTCTGGCTCGCTATGGTTCTTGCTCGCTATGGTTCTTGCTCGTTATGGTTCTTCCTCGATATGGTTCTTCCTCATTTTGGTTCTTGATCGATATGGTTCTTGCTTGTTATGGTTGTGCTTGCTATGGTTCAAGATCGCTATCGTTCTTGTTCGTTATGGTTCTTGCTCGTTGTGGTTCTTTCTTGCTATGGTTCTTGCTAAAGTTCTTACTGTTGAAGATGGTTGCTGCTCCGTCAAGACATGTGTTTGATGAAGCCATTTATGTACATTTCATGTATAGTTGTATTTGCTTTAAGAATGTCTTAGGTATAGGTTAGAGGTTGTTTAAGAATAGGCTTTTTGCTGGGTAACTCACCTCTTAACCCCTGACTATGTGATAAGAGCAAGCACAAATTTTCTGAAACTGTTTTTCACATGTTTTGCAAAAAACACCTTTACTGCATAAAAAGTAAATTTGTTCTTTTCTAAATAAACAGATTTTCTTTTGCATTGACTGAGTCTTTTGAAAATCAGGTTTTGTGCATCAAGTATTTTGACTAAGTTTTCACTCTTTCAAAACGACTGTGTTTCGATAGTTAAGTCTTTTATGTTATCGTTTTGAAAAATAAATCTGTTCATCTGTAAATGAATAGATTCTTTTTAGTCTGGTGCTATGTTTATCTTAAACGGTTTTTTCGTTTTGTCCTTGCACCAGAATGGTTGACTGAGTCTCCTTCTCATAACAAATTCTCTAACTGCTTTTGAAAATAAATATGTTCTTTTTATTTTCAATTTGTTCTTTTTATAACAGCTTTAACTGTTTTTTGAAAATATGTTATAAGTTGTTTTTCTATAAAAAGCAAACTTGTTCATGCGTTTGAACGTGAACCATACATTTGAGAAAACAAGTTTTACATCAGAGAATTAAGGATTTACAGAGAATTAGCATGTGTTCTTGAAAGATTTCAAAAATCAAAAGTGTGCTTGTTCTTGTTTGGTTTTAAAGCTTGGTGAGAGGTGTTGCTACTGTTTGAGCAATCAGTTCTACTGGTTTAAGGCAGATTTCTGCATCCTCTACCAGGTGTAATTGTAAACTCTTCTTGATAGGGTTTCTTGAAGAGTGTGTGTACTGAAATAGTGTTTTTCAGCAAGTGTGCCAAGTTTCTTGTAGGGTTCAAGAACAGTGGCTGTGTAAGTGTGTTTTGTACATTTTGTTTAGTGAATTTCACCTTGGATTAGGTGAGACTGGATGTAGCTCATTTGAGTGAACCAGTATAACTGTTGTGTGTTCATTTCTCTTCATCCCTGCACTCGAATCCTTGCTTATATGTTAATCTGCCAGAAATTGAATCTGTTCAATTAAAAATAAATCTGTTCTTTCTGAGCTTGTTCATACTGTTCTTATTTTCTGGAAAATCAGTTTGGTTCTGTTAAGAAGTTATATGAACTGTTAATTACAACTGAAACAACTTGATTGTGATAGGTAACCCAATTGATTGTCAAGCTAATAATTGAACCTTAATCACTTGCTTATAATCTCAAGAATAACTTGGCTGATATAAACGTTTTCAAACATAAACAGTATCAAAATAAATCTGTTCATTGCCAAATAAATCGATTTATTTTCTGTGTACTGTGATAAAATCTGATTCTGCGCGAAACTTTTAAAAGGTCAATTCACGCCCCCCCCCCCCTCTTGAACTTTGACACTATTGAACCCAACACTTACTTTGATTTTCATACTTGTTGTGGTTCTAGTTATGATTCTTGTATTTGCTTTGGTTCTTGTTCTAGTTCTATGGTTCTGGTTCTAGCTATGGTTCCTGCTATGATTCCTGTACTTGCTGGTTATGATTGTTGCTCGCTATGGTTTTTGCTTGTTATAGTTCTTGGTCATTATGGTGTTTGCTAGATTTGGTTCATGATCACTATGGTTATTGTTTGCTATGGTTCTTGCTCGTTATGGTTATTACTCGAAATAGTTTTTGCTCGCAGGGGTTCTTTCTCGCTATGGTTCTTGCTTAGGTTCATACTATGATTTTTGTACTTGCTATGGTTCTTGCTTATTATGGTTCTTGCTCATTATGGTTCTTGCTCGAAATGCTTTATGCTCGTTATGATTCTTCCTCACTTTGGATTTTTCTCCTTATGGTTGTTGTTCGTTATGGTTCTTTCTCGAGATGGTTCTTGCTTGATATGGTTCTTGGTCAATATGGTTCTTGATCGATATGGTGAAGTTCAATTCATTGAAATTGAAAAATAGCTTGCAAATATATTCATAAAGCCATTGCCTAAGGACAGGTGTTTCTTATTAAGAAATGAATTGGGTATTTTTTGTTGAACCAAGTGGTGTTCAAACTTTGAAGAATCCAAATCCTTTGAAGGATGTTGAAGGCTTGGTTGTGCTTGTTGCTGAGCTGTCTTAGTTAGGATCTGGGGTAGTTTGAGTTTTGTAATCCACTCTAGATTGAATCCAAAGCATAGGCATTCTCAATCTTATAAAAGAAAAGTGTTTTTCAAACTAAGTGAAAAACAACCGATTGTTTTGTCGAAACAACTGATTGTTTTATACTTAGGTATTTTTAGAAAAGATTGAAAACTGTTTTTCAAATGGTTGAACTGTTAAAACCAAAACAACCGATTGATTCGAGGAAACAGGTTCTTGGAGAGAATTTAAAACCTGGGTTGTTCTATTACTTTGTACATGCACAATTTCTATTTTGCAGGTGCTTTCAAATTCAAACAAGACAACACAAGCAAACCAGGGATTTGTCTTCATCAAATAGAGGAAGATTGTTGAACATAGGCTTTGATGTCTCCAAATCCAAGTGGATTGCTTGAAGACTTTGTTGCTGCTAGTGTGTGTGTTTTGTGTAGTTTTAATTTGTTAATCCACTCATAGTTATGATCCAAGGTTGTTTGATTCAAGTTCTCTAGAAAAAAAGATATGTTTTCTAAAGAAAGTGAAAAATCAACTAGTTGAATTGTCGTTTCAACCGGTTGTTTTACACTTAGTGTTTTTTAAAAGAATTTGAAAAGGCTTGAAATTGGTTGACCTAGTTGTCAAGCCAATCAGTTGATTTTTGAAAATCCTTAACAGAATTCAGTTAAACTGTTTTAATCTGTTTTAATTGTTTTAAAACTGATTTGGCTCTTACATTAAATTTTTTAACAACTGATTGGAGTTTAAATAATCGGTTTTACGCTACTGGTTGTTAGTGATTCAGATTATCTCTTTCAAATCAGTTTTCCAAGATTGCTTCAAGCTTTGGATTCTTTCTAAGAGTGGAATAGGATTGCTTTGTACTTTTCATTTTTCAATTTGTGATTGAACCAGGTGCTATCATTCCTTTTCTCTCTTGACTGTATTTTTGTAAGAACTGTTGTTGTGCATATCCAAAGGTTGTTTTGTGATCTGTGGTGTTGTTTGCCAAAGGTGGTGTGTGTGTTCTTGAAGGGTTCAAGATCACCACTTTGGTGTGTCTTGTGTAATCAAGGTGTTTGATTGCATAGTGGAATTCTCAGAGATTTCTGAGGACTGGATGTAGCTCTTGGTAAAGAGTGAACCAGTATAAAACTTTTTGTGTTGATTTTTCTATCCCTTATTTCATTTAAATCTGTTCTGCTTTGATTTTAATAACTACTAATTAAAACAACTGATTGTTTCGTAAAAACAACTAGTTGATTTTCTAGAATCATATTAAAAATATATTTGTTTTTGGCTGAACTGATTTCTCCTTAATTGATTTCTCATTGGCTTTCAATCTACCTTCAAACATTTGTGAAAATCTTTCATGAAAAATTCACCACCCCCCCCCCCTTCTTGTTTAAGGCCTTTAATTCTAACAGGTCAGCTTAGTTGTTGGGCACAAAGGGTGGGTCATGAGTTTGGCCCAATTTTATTGGTAAGCCCGATGGAACATAATTAAAATAATAAGTTTTGTCATATATTAAGATAAGTGTATGTATCAATATATTGGTAGTTGTTAACTGAATAAACATATGCATAAAGCTGTTAATTGAAAAGATAAAGTTGTTAATAAGTAGAGAGCACCCAAGAATAAAGGGGCATAAGGATCTTTTCTGTTGTAGCATCGTGAGTGTAGGTGCCCATGAAGAATTTTTTTTTTCATTACGTATGCTTTCGGTTGAGATTATATTCTCGTGAGTGAAAGTTGTTAAACGAGTAAGCTTATAAAAAGGGCTTGAGACCTTAGGTAACGGTACTGTGTGTCTGAATACTAGACTAAAACTGAATATTTATCTTATTTTGTATGCTCTCACTACCTTGATCGTCGGAGTGTGATCAAAAGGTAGAGTCTCCTCTGTCCCAACAGAGTCACGTTCCAATGCGGAGAGAAGACGCAAAACAGAATCTAAAGGAGACAGGTTAGAAGCGAAGCTTTCCACTCAAGTTAACCAGCGAGAACAATAATATATATTTGTATTCAATAAATTATTTTATTTTTTAATATTGTAATTTAATCCTAAATTGTTATTACTTATTATAAACTTTTTAAAAACTTAGGACTATTGGAAGAGAATATATCTTCTTCGTGGAAATTGTTCCTTTCATTTTCGCAAACTTGCAAAAGTAGTTCCTCCACTTACTCTTTGCAATCTTTTTTCCAAGCAAACTCTTTAAATTAGAAATTTGTTTATAATAACGTGATTTTGTACCTATTTTATTCAAATAGGTAAAATTTAAAAACATTTACAATTATAAATGAGTGCATTTTATTCCCAGATTTGGTGTTAATTTCATATTTTTAAGGAATAATGGAGATGACTGGGATAAAGAAAATAAGGTAAGCCAAAAGGAGAAAGTTGGAAGGCCCGAAACGCACAAAAAGAGCAAAAAAGTCCAACTCAGCAACGGAGTTTCTCGCTTGAGCGAGAATGCGTCAGACAAATTGGGTCATTTTATGTTTTTATCATTAAGCCCATCAGGGTGACGCAGGAAGTCACCTAACCCTAGTAAATTAGGTTAAATAGGGGGCTAGAGGATCAACCCTAGTGTGCCAGATTGAAAGGAAAACACCATTGAGTGAATTGTAACCAATTGAGAGAATGAAAGGTGTTAGAAGTATGTCTGGCTAATTCTACCCTTTGGTTGTTCAAACTCTTATGTATTGAGATGATATTTAACTATGATATAATATTTTGTTCTTGATTGATTATTGGTATTGTTGTTTTGCTTTTAAATATTTGTGACATGTTTGAGGATCTTAAATCTGACTAGGAAGTATTTTTAGGGTTTTGACTTAAACAACAATACTTAACATATTTTAGAATAGACTTGAAATGTTAATTGCTATTAACATCTGAGCTTGATCTTAAGTCGTTCTTATAAATATGCGAGAGATCAATATTTAAGGAACATTCTTAAGAATTTTATATGCGAGGAATCGATATAAATGACTTTTATACGGGCATCAATTTCAATCAAAGAACATAATGTTAACATGCTAATCAAAATACATAAGAGTGAGACAAATGAAATACAATCCCTATTTTTCCAACTTGAAGCAACCAATTCTTTGCATGTTTTCTAATTAATCATAGCCAACTCAACCACTTTCAACACATTTTGTATATATCTGTTTTATATTTGGCGAATACTGTACTTGATAATTCAACTGTTCTCTATGGGATCGATATCAATCCTTAGGGACAAATTATTATTTCTGACAATGCGGTGCACTTGCCATAAAAGGTCATCAAGTTTTTGGCGCATTACTAGGGAACAAGTTTGAATTTTTTAGTATAAATTCCTAAATATTGTGAATATTCTAAATGTTTTTATTTTTTGTTAATAGTTCTTAATTTTTTTATATTTGTTTATTGTGTTTATATTTTGTTACTATTTTTATTTTTCTTTATTTACAGAGTTATTTTTATTTTCTTTATTTTATTTACAAATTTGATTTTCTTTTAATTTGTGGATTTGTTTTTATTATTTGAATCTTTATTTTGAATTTATGAACTTTATTTGTTTTTATTTATTTCATATTTATTCAGATTTTAATTTATTTTTGTATTTTTGAATTTATTTGTTTTTATTTTGTTGTTAAATTTATTTTGAATTTATTTTAATTTTAAATTTTTAAAAAATTTAATTTTATTTAGGTCGTAAAAAGTCATCAATAATACAAAAAATAAAATAAAACTAGGTCTAGAATGTGTTTGTTACTATGCAATGAAATCAAAAGCTCTTTTCTTTCTTCCTCTAAAGTCTCTTTTATAATATTTTTTTCCTTGCACAAAATTTGATCATGATATTGTTTTACAATTATCAAATGTTCTCTTTCTCTCTTTTAAATTATTAAGCAAATATCTCCATTCTCAATTAGTCCCAAATTTTATTGTTGCTTTTCCAATTTTCTTCAGATTTGTGCATTGATTGTAATTGATTTCAGCACTGCTGCGAGAGATATTGCAGAAGATATTCTTGAATAATATCCTCAAAGTATATTTGCTCTATTTTTAAAGGATTTTGCAGAGTAATTTTAATTGCAAGATTTTGAGAGAGTATCCCTGCAAAAGATTGTTTTCAATTTTTATTTTTTTTGAGATACTTGCAGATTTAATTCTCTAATTATTTATTTTAGATTTGTTTCCTATTTTGATTCAAAAGAAGCAACTTGGGTTAAAAACACAAGATTAACATAAATAATAATTAAGGCCCAAATAAACCCAATTAGAAGAATATTAATTAAAATAGTAGATTTATTCATAATTACAATCCAATAATCTATGACTAAAGCTATTAAATGTTAATAGAATTATGCTCATCAACCAACTATAATACAATCTCCATATGCTCTATATGAATAAATCATTTTAGTATTATGCTTTTAATCTGTCACAAACCCTTATCAGGGGTTATTATTTTTAAAATTTAAGTTATACCATATTGATTTCCGTTTATCCTAAGTCAAAATAGATGTTTGTTCCCTATCCATTTTAGAGGGAGAGATCCAAGTACTTTGTCATTTATGTCAGATTGACTCATGACAATACTTAAGGATCCCAAATTATTCGGAATAGTCTGAAGCCTTGTTATCATGGATTGTATGGACATGTTCACCTCTATTGTAAAAATCTCATACTGAGTCCTTTGCATGGTGATTTTATTTCTCCTTACCTCTTTACATTCTTCATGAGACAATGCAAGCATCTCCCACATATCATTTGCACTTACCATATCTTGAACTTTAGGAATTTCCTTTTCAGACTAAGCGCATAACATGATATGTCTAGCTTTGACATTAAGGTTATACAATGCCTTATGCTCTTCATTCTACGATTCTTACACAATAAGATCTCCAGAGGAGTCAAGTAAAGATGGAATACCTTTCTTAATGGCGATAAAGAGATCAACACTATTGTATTCCAGAAATTTTGTCATCCTTAGTTTTCAGAGATAGTACTTCTTTCCATTGAACAAATGTGCCTATTAATAGCTTGACCTTTGAATTGCATGATTTCTCTAAGGATCTTTTCCTCAAGTGTTGTTAAGAACTAATCCCTGAGGTTAACTTTGATAGCATTTGTAGGAACAATTGACTCTAAAAGGGGGCAGGAGGGGGATTTTAGTAGAGCCTGAACTCAAACTCACGAATCTAATAACAAAATAAATTAGTATCTAACAAGAAAAGGAAAGAGAGAAGTAGACACATTTATATTGGTTCACCCTACCACTTGGGTTATGTCCAATCCCTAAACCACTTAGATATTTTCACTAATCGAGTTTCAACACCTCTCTAGGCCAAGCATTCTACGCCTCTTTGAGTAAATCAGTCCTAATCTCCTCCTGATGCAATCCTTTTTGAGTGTTGGGAGGAATTTGATGGAAGGAAACAAAAGAGTTATAGATTTATGGAGGAAGCACCGAAAGACTATGGAGGTTTATGGGTTTGGGTGTGAGTTTACAAGGTGAAAGGCCAAGGAAGAGGTTAAGTCAACTTCCTTGGGTTTCTAAAATGCAAAAGAGTGTCTTAGAAGAGAGACTTGGAGAAATCTGTTGAGAAATTCATTAACACAAATTCATATATCAATCAAGTCTAAACAATTACAAAAGGGGGACCTCTTATTTATAAACAAAGGAGGTTCCTAAAAATGATTATCCAAGTTCTACCAAACTCTCCATTCATAACATGACATGTGGAACCTAATCCTCTACAATGATGGGTGGCCATGTGGCAATCCAAAGCTTAGAAAATTGTTCATTAACAACAAGACAAGTGGCGCATAAGGAATGGACAAAGAGCATGAAGAGTATGAAGAGCCATCTTAGCTAAGAAACACATTTCGCCTATTTGGAGGCCTTGAAGTGATGTATGCCATGTGTTGCCTTCTTCTTGGTTTTTCAAGGCCCAAAATCCTATACTAATTTTGATGGAAGAGTGTCGGGCCTCTTCTATCAAATTTGGTCTAAAATACGAGGCTCAAAATACTATTATATTATTTACAAAAATGATACAAAACTAAGGCAAATATTCCTTCTATAATCTTCAAATTGATCCTCTGCTCTTAGTTGAAAAGAATGGTGGCTTTATCAAGGATGATCGTCCATCAAGACCTCCTCCTTGAAAAGGATTTGTCCTCAGATCCGACTTGTTTTGATCTTTTGGCCACCATGGAAACCATGGAAAGATAATCTTCCTCCAGGATCAAAGATAAACTTGTAGAAACAATCAAAAAGTAAAATTAATGAAATATGTAAAACAAAAGTATGAAGAAAAATGTAAGAAATGACATCAAGAGTAGAAAAAGAAGTACATTTCTCAAAAGAAGATTGTAACATGCAAAGATGTTTAGATGATAACGATACAAGAAAAGTAAGAAAAATAAAAATAGAAGAAATGACATTTGTTTCAAGGTCGATGTACTGCTTACCTGAGAGATAGTCAATATGGATCCGATTTGAGCTTTCGGATTGACTAATCGGTATTCACTTCAAAAAGGAAGGTGAAAATTTTAGTGCAAATTTTTATTTTATTTTTAAAAAAATACTCACTTAAATATCTATTAAAAATAATTTAGTTATACTTTAATATCATAGAGAAATTATTTTATTTTGTCTAAATACTTGGTATATCATATACAATTTTATTTTGTTTAATAGTTTGTTGTATTAGTTACTTTAAGTTGAAATAGGTAATTTAGCTATATAAATGTTTTGTTGTTTAAATTTTTTAGACAAAAATTATTTATCAAATTATTAACCAACATAAAACAAACAAGTATTTTCTTATGTCACATGTATTTATGTTAGTTACTATTTTGTATTAGTGTCTTATTCTAATGTTTCTACCAAACACATCAATAGTTAGTCTCATACAAATAAGTTATATTGTCTACCTTACTTAATGCATTATCTAACTATTTGTTCGATGTAAATTATTTTTATAAGGAAGCTAAAAATATTTGAGATTTCTTTATTCTTAAATACATTTATAAAGATGTGGTTAGACAAAAGTCTAATATTATATATTATTATCGTGGAGGTACTGGTTAAAGGAACTTGTATTCTAACTTCCTTAATCTCCACATTTCCTGAAGCTTTACTTCCACCAGTTTCACCATTCTCAATGAACCAAACATTTTTAGTTTTAACAATGATTGTACTATGGGTTGGACAATAAAACATATACCCTTTTGACTTTAGTGGATAACCTATGGGTAAGACAGTAAAACATATACCCTTTTGACTTTAGTGGATAACCAATGAAATTTCCATTGGTTGTTCTTGCATCCAATTTTTTTCTTGCAAATTGTATATTCTAATTTATGCTTGACAACCCCAAACATCCAGTCTCAACCTAACATTCAAAAGGTGTCTTTTGAACTTCTTTTCTAGGAACCATGTTCAACAAATACATTACAATTTTAAAGAATACATCTACATTGATACATGTATAGATGAATTACTTAACATGCTCATAACCATATCCATTAAAGTTTGATTACGCCTTTCTGACACACCATTTTGTTGTGGTGTATCTAAAATTGTGCATTGAGCACAAATACCTTGTTTCTCAAGGAACTTAGCAAATGGACCAAGGTGTTGTCCACTTTCATCACACTTTCAATAATATTCACCACCTCTATCTAACCTAACAAATTTCACCTTTCTATCTAATTGCCTTTCCACTTCATTTATACAAATTTCCAAGGCATTCACTGCTTGAGATTTCTCATGTAGTAGATAGCCATAACCAAAACGTGAAAAAAACATCAATAAAGGTGATAAAATACCTTTATTTATTGAAGGAATTTACATAAAAAAAAGTCCACATATATCCATGTGTACAATTTCAAGAAGCTAAGTGCTTCTTATGACTCCTTTCTTTGTGTGTTTTATTTGTTTGCCTTTAATACAATCCACACATACATTCAAATCAGTAAAATCTAAATTTGGAAGTATTTAATTCTTTACTGATCTTTATATCCTTTCTTTGGAAATGTGCCCAAACGCTTATGCCACAAGTGAGCAGAACATTCATTCACTAAATTACGTTTAGTGTCAATATTATAATGCGAGGTCGTAAGAGTTTCATCATATAAATTACCAAGATTCAATTTATATAAATAATCATAAAGTGAATCAAATCCAACCATACAAGTATGCTTATACAAACTGAGACAAGCATTCCCAAACTTAAAAGAGTATCCATCAACATCAAGTTTAGACAAAGAAATTAAATTCCTAAAAATACTAGGTCATAAAAAGTATCAAACAAGTCTAAATGAAATCCAGTGTCAATGATTAAACGATAAATATCGACAACTTCCACTGGAACCTTCACTTAATTCCTCATGAAGACAAACTTCTCATTCGGGTTGAAAGGAATCATTACATCACATTAGAAACATGAGTTGTTAATCCATAATCAATTCACCAAGTATTATGTGAAACTTCAGTTAAGTTTGATTCAAAACATACATAAACATTATGCTGACCTTTCTTTTCGAACCAAGTTTTACGTTTAGGGCAATCCTTCTAGAAATGTCCAAAATCCTCACATCAATGACATTTATCATTTTTCTTCTAAATTTTAGTAGAGGCTCGTTAATATTTATTGGTCCTTTAATTTTTCCATGTTTCTTATGAACCTTCTTTTTCAGCTCTCTGATTATTCACATAATGAATGGAGTGACTTCCTTGGTCTCTTCCTAAACTAACATACTATGCAATCCATGCACATTCCATTTGTCTTTCATGGTATTATAGTTCACTTGAAAAGGACCATACTCAGACGGTAACGAGTTCAAGATGAACTGCACAAGAAAAACTTTAACCATTGTCATTCCAAGAAAAACTTAAGTCTTGTTGCAATATTTGTCATCTCAATGACATGTTTATGCATAGTATGAGAACTATCAAATTTCATGATAGTTAAGGTACTCAATAATGTCCCAGCAAGAGACTTATCAATAGTTTGGGAGCGCTCTTCCACAAATCTCATAAATTCTTTTGCACTTCCAGTTTTGGGAAGAGAAAACTTAATATTATTTGTTATGATCATTCACATAAACATCACGCTAGGTCTGTTTGACCTTTTCCAAACCCTATAATGATTTTTCTCTTCAATGCTGCTAGCATCAGTAATAACAACATGTTTATCAACTTCAAAGGTCAAATCAAGATCCAACACACCTAAGTAAAATTGGACTTGTTCACTCCAATTAGGAAAATTCAATCCATTAAAGACAAAAATAGACTTAGCATGCGAATGTAAAGACACGGGAAAAAATACTACAATTAACACATGCTTAACATCAATACTTTGAGTCATAAACTAAACATACAATACAAATTCAAATAAAACAAACATTTTATGCATATTAATCCTTTGAGTGATACATTAATACACAAAACATAATGATGTTAATAATATTAACATTACTTGATAGGACATATGCATTAACTAGAAATATTTGTTATCTTTGGATGTACAAAATAAAACTAATAACACATACTCACTACCAACAATCATATCCATTAATTATAAGTACAATTAATCAACCTTTGGGCGATCCACAAATGCCTTATATTAATGAATTTCAATTAACCCATAAATAAATAATAGTTTAGCATTCATTCTGTAGATAATTGAAATAAAATTCATCACTAATTTGGAATTAAATAAAACATAAAGATTTGATCACTTTGTCGAATACAAATCTATCATACAAATAATTCCATAAATAATATCGTTCGTGAAGTTTGGAATTAAAAAAAATATAAAGATTTGATCACTTTGGTGATTACAAATCTATTATACAAATAATTCCATAAATAATATCATTCATGAACTTTGGAATTAGGAAAAAAAAAACATAAAGATTTGATCACTTTGGTGATTACAAATCTATCATACAATTAATTTCAACAAAAATAATATCATTCATCAACAAAATATACAAATATATATTTATGCAATTACTTTTATTTATCTTAACTTTTTCCTCTTACATTCAAATAAAACAAAATTCATGATTTATGATGTAGCGAAAGACTTGAGATTTCATTATTTTAATTTGAAATTAATTCATAACATAGTGGAAATAAATGGATAAATTAAACCTTAAAGTTTATCCTCAAATGGTATTGCAATATTCTTAATTTTAAAAGGGTTCATAAAATTGGAAAAAACATCATTCATGAACAATCATAAATTTGAACAACAATGTTCTGATACCACAATAATGAAAAATAATGGACATCATAAGGATCTTACAATATATGATCCTCATATTCCATACATTTTATATAATAGAGATAGACACCTACCTTGATCCATGAGAGTCCCTATCTGAGTAGTTTCTTCAATCACCTCTTCTCAATCTATCTCTTGCAATTTTATTTTCTTGACACACTCTTTATTAATGGCCAACAGTGAGACAACCTCATTTGTAGAGACAGAACCTTATCTCCTTTATGTTTCCCAATCTCCATCAGATTAGGTTTTCATCAGGTTTCATAAGATATATATAACCTAACCTCCCAAATTAACCAATATGCCCTTTTATAATATCAAATCACATCCAGGCTTCACATGAATCACTTTACAATGTTACATAATTTTCTAACAAAGGAAACTTGTCATAAGAAGAAAATTAAATTTATATTTTATTGTCCTAATGCTTATAACCCCACCTTTAAGAAAGAAAAAAAAAACTTGTTATGTTTCTAGAAAATGAGATCATCATGCACCTCAATTTATGCCTGAAGCCATAAACAAAAATCCTCCTAATACTAAGAAAAACTTTGATCGAAGAACAAGATACAATTGTTATAACACACAATTGTTGTAACACACATGCACACGCACATAAATATTGTGAAAATTAGCTAAGACATATGTATTCTTTATATATTATGAAATTAAAATGATTAAATTATCAACTTTCACGTAAATTAAAGTATTTAACGCGATTTATGTGTAAAATCTAAATTAACTATGAAAACATGACATTCGGTATAACGTGAAATTGAGGACATTAATCTAATGAATCTAACTTATTTAAAACAAATTATATCAAAAGTTGTAATTTTTGTAAATAATTTTTTTAAATAGAATAAATTGTATTTAAAACATAAAGATTAAAGATAAAACATTTGATGTTTTTATCTTACAAAACAGAAGTAAAAAAATCAATTTAGCACAAAATTAAAAAATTAAATTAAATGAGCAATATGTATATTTTGTGATATGATTATTGTCTAAAGGAAGAAGATATTAATTATAAATTAACAATAATTTATTCACCTAAATCAAAAGGAATAAACTCTTTAAAAAAATGTTATGTTTATTAGTTTTGCTATAGTAATAATCTTTAGGAGAAAACTCTTCTTAGAATTTCTTTTTTTAATAAATGAGTTGTAAAAATAGTTCCATCCTAATTTTAAATACATAAGAATATGAAAGTGTCTAGTTAAAAGTGTTGCTTGATTACATGTTTATATATTTCTAAAACTGTTAAATTCTTTAAGAATTAGTGTTTTTTACACTTATTTAATTAAAAATTATCTTATAATAAGTTATTTAAAAACTAGTAGTACAACTAACGTAAAACTTTACCAACATATTAATATATAATCACTTAACATAGTGACGAAACTAGACTTTTGCCCTTTAAAATAGCATACACGAAAGATTTTTCTAAAATGGATATTACATTGATTAAGCTGAAATTTTTTTTTACTCAATACCAAATATACATCTAGGAAAACAATCCATGAATTTCGGTTATGAAAATGTAAAAACCCATTGTTGATCTACATGAATAATCAAATCAATACAAAAATTTATCATTATTATAGGAGCCCTATGATTAACCAATAGATTAAGTTGGATTTGCATACTCTATATTTTTTATTTGATTGGAGTAGAAATTGTTTTTTTTCTTACAAGAGGTCTTTTCTAGTCTTGATCTTTGTGAAATATGAGTATATGGTTTGGAGTATATCTTAATTACTCTAAATAATAAATAATTTAATTCATTGATTGTGCATAAAAAAGAATTTGATTTAACATCAAAGTGCTTGGATTAAAGATCCTCCTTCTTCTTTGAGAGGTACCTATACAAAACAAAATATCCATGAAGGCTTAGACCTGAAAAAGCAATATTCATATAATGAAATGGTAAGTTGCATACCCATTCGCCTTTGCCCAACGGGAGAGTTGAAATAACTGCACACCCTCATTGGATGCATGGCAACAAAGAAGTAGATAATTTCGAGGTTGTACCATCCATGCAAATCTCATGAACAATACTGAATAAACACACATCACTGCAGTACCAACTCAAACACAAGAAATGAAAAAACATTATTAAACACACAAAATGATTCTCATTGTTATAAGAACATTCCAAGTTTCCTTCAGCAGATCATTTCAACCTGTTGTCATGTTGCCAGAGATCATTTCCGGAGGTTTCTTCATGTCCACCAAACCCTGAAACCAAACACATCACACAGTTTAATCAAGAACATGTAATGTCTCTGGAAGAAATTCATTGTGAACCTCGTGAATTGTTTTAGTGCCCAACAAATCTTTAAGTAATATAAATTTTTTTTAATTTACTTCAGTATAAAAAAATTCATTCAGTAAAAAATTAATTTTAAAAGCTAAAATAATTAGACTAAATTGAAGATTATTTTATAAACTAAAAAATTATTAACATGTAGATTTGATTATTAATGAAAATTATAAAATAGTTTCTAAATTAATATTTAATCATTAGTTATTAAGATTTTAATAATTTGGTTATTTTTATTTTAAATTAAATTTTATTAATCTTTTAAAGACTAATTTAAAATCTAAAATATTAATATTTAAAATTTTGAAAACTAATTTAGTTATCAATTTAAAACTATTTTATAAATTTTTATTAATAATAATAGAAAATCATTTTAAATATTAATAATTTTTTAGTTTCTAAAATAGTATTTAATTTAATTAATATAGTGACTAATTATTTTTAATTTCTATAGTGATAAATTATTTTTAATTTCTAAATTTAAAAATATTTAATAATTCAGTGATAATTTAATTTGAAAGAGAATGAAAAAAATAGAATAACCTACAGCAGCAACAAAACCCCAATTGGCAACAGGTCCCCAAAAATGTGCTGTTTTGGGACCAACTGGACTGTTCCAAAATGCTCGGAAATTAGAAGCCATGTCTTTTATATTATTGCTTTTGACTGTCAACATAAAACACTAAGTTAGATGATTGGATATGTCTCTCATATTCAAATAATATATGGAGAAAATATCTTTTTCTTAAATTCAGAAAATTTAAATTGATGTTCAGAATGCAGAATTTTCAGGTATGATGACCAGGGAAAGCATAGACAATGAATGATATCATTTTAATTATCCTTTTCCACAAAAGAAGCTTGAAGTTATAATAAATTCACCTTCAGAGCATTTTAATATATATTTTTACTAGCATCGAAATTAAACAGATGATGATTAAAAAATTAAGTTATTCTTATTATTCAAATAAACTTAAATAAAATTATTTAAAGTTCCTTTTTATCTTTCATATTTATCTTTTGTATTGGATAAGTATATTATTATTATTAAAATACAAATTATTTATAGGTATTATAATTGAAATTTAATTTAATCCATATACACACTCATCAGACAGCTAAATTACATTTTAGTAACATGCATATACTTGTTTAAAAATAAATATATACTCTTAAAAAAACTAACTCTCTTACGCTTTAAGAGAGACAAATAAACTATTTGTTCATAAACAAGGGGTGCTAATACATCTAAAGATTTAAACTAAACTCACTTCTAATTAATAGAGAGTGAAAATTCTGATTAAATTAAGGTGTTATGCATAGCTTCAAAAAAATTATCTAGAAAGTTGTTGCATAACATCACAATTGACACCAATTATCAATGATAAGGCCATGGATCATGTGGCTATAAAACAAAAGAAAAAAAAATACTAAACATTTAAAGTATTTTGAATGAAATGATGAGATAAATATATAGAAAAGAAGGCTCAAAGTAAACCCAAAAGAAAGACACTCCATTGAGAAGCAGACCTATTATTGATGATGAAAAGAATTGAGATGTGAAGAAGATGGAAGAGAATGGAAAAGGAGAGAGAAAAAGAGAAAAGTTTGGGAGAGAGATAATTGATAATAAAATGGGAGATGCATAGAGGTGTAGACCAAGTCAAGTAATTGGTTTTTGTTGAATGGTAAGGAAAGTAAGTGGGAGAACAAGTTTCACTAATCACCATTAATCAACAAGATTCACTAATCACCATTAATCAACAATGTTCACTAATCACCATTAATCAACAATGTTCACTAATCACCATTAATCAATAAGGTCATCATGGCCTTCATAGCCTCTAGCTTTTATCCCCCAAAGTAGGAACTGCTTGGAGTTTTAGGGTATTTTTCTTTATGTATTTTATAACAAATTTGGATAATCCTCTTTCATTTTGGAATGTAAAATTACAATTTAAAATATCATAGAGTTTAGGTAGTTGGGTATGTAAGATGGATTATGTGCCCTTTGATTATTCACATAGTTGTGTATAAAAATTGTGAGAAATCGAAATTTATCAACCTATATTTAAAAAAAATTGTATGTATTTCTAATATTTTACTAACAAATATATTAAACTATTAGGTTAATATCAAGTAAAAATAATTGTAATATATAAAATTATAATAATTGTCGATAGTACTCAAAAAAACATTTCATATATTTAAAAAGAATATACATTTTTTAAAATGAGTTTCTTTTATTTGTATGTCTTCTAATATTTGCTTTTAAGATTGAATAAAAATATTTATTTTTGTAATATAATACTTTTTATTACTTAAAATGTTTTCAAATTTAATGTAATATTTTCCAATACTTTTTTATCCAATTTTTTATGTTTAAAAGTTGTCAAAGTTATATATAATATAAAATAAATTTCTTTTTATTTTTATAAAATATTTATCTTTTCAAAATTTATACAAAAAAATTATTTCTCCCAAATTTTTTTGATATTTCCTTTCCTTTCTTTCATGGAACCCATAATTTTAGGACAATTTAAACCAATCAAATATTGATTTCAGGTTATTTTCATCAATATTTAGCTATTTACTGATATTTTCGGATATATGAATGGCTTAGTTGGTTGCATATGCAGTAAGCTGAAATAAATATTTTAATTACTAACAATTTAAAATTTAAAGTAATTAATAATTAAAATTTCTTAATAATTAAATGTTAAAAACTAATTTAAAAATTATAAATTTTTATTAATAATATAATTTATTTTAGATATTAATAATTTTTTAATTTATAAAATACTATCTAATTTAGTATATATAATAACTAATTATTTTATGATTTTAAATTAATTGATATTTAATAAAAAAAATTTAGTGAAATCTAATTTTACTATTTGATTTTTTTGAATCAGACTAGAAACAAGTTAGAACTTTTTTAATATTTTTTAATTTATATGGGAAGCATATAAGTTAAAATAAGAAAAACTAACCTAATTTAATTCATATGTAAAAAAATTACTCATTATAAGAATGGATATTTAATTTGATAAGTCTATGTGAATGAACTATTGTGGTACAAATATGAGATTGATTTGGAATGAGTATAGTTTGATAAGGATATCAAAAGTATGATTGACATATATTATCTAGTGATAAAATTTTGTATCAGGCCAATGTAATTGAGTAATATATTAGGTTTATGTAAACTCTAGAGTTGTATAAGATGTATTAGTTTGAGTTGAATTATTTTGATATTGTTTTGATTTGGTATTTTGATGTTCAATTAGTTAATAGGATGATTGCACTTGAACTGAAAAAATAAAATAATGATTGATAACAGTTACACAAATTATATTCTTAGTCAAACTCTTTAAAATAAGAAAATAAAAATGTACTAAAATAATTTGGAAGATTCTAAAGATATTTTCCCTTTAATTATTTTGAAAATATTGATGATATTTTTATCCTAATGATTTGTAATTTACAACATTGTACCCAATTTAGTAAAAGAATATATAACATTCCCATAGTATCCTAGAATCTACCTTGGAAAATCCTTAAAAATATTTACTATTTAAAGTCTTGTAGTGACGTGAGTTCTAATCACAATATTTTTTTTTAAGATTACCTTTCATGAAATGTTTGTTAATTTCAATATATTTGGTTTTATCGTATTACACTGAATTATGCACAATGTTTATGATTAACTTGTTATCATAAAATTATATAAAGATATCATCTTTATTTTAAGCTCATCTAGTATAATTTTCATCTAGAATCCTTAATACATACCTTGAGCAACAACTCAAAATTTCACTTTTACTATAATGCGTTATCCTATTATCTTCTTCTTCACGTTATTTCTCCAAAAAAAACATATAGTATGCAAATGTAGATTTTCAGTTGGTAACAAAATTTGCATAGTCTATATCAATATAAATCTTCAGGGTCAAAGTGTTATCCTTTTAGGAAAATAATCTTTTCCCTGGACTTTAAGTACTGAAGAATTTTGTTAAGTACTTACATGTATCTTTCTATTGGAACATATATAAATTGGTTTATCACACTAATCGCATAAGCAATTTCTAGTCTCATGTGATAAATAAATAAGTTTTCATATAAATATTTGATATTGAGTTTTTTCTACATGAGAGTTATCTTCACTTTTAGTTTTATGATTTTTGGTCATAGGAACTCTTAACGTTTTACACTCCAACTTATTGTTTTAAGGAGATCAAGTAAATATTTTATTTGAAAGACGAAAACCCGCTTTTTAAAATAAGGAACTTCTATTTTAAGAAAGTAGTTGATTTTTTTTTCAGGTCTTTCATTTAAAATTAGGTTATCATTTTTTTCTTTAAAGTCAATTTTCTCTATTTCATTATTTTCTACAATAATCATATGTTCACATAGGCCAATAATATAGTGAGTTTACCTATAACACTGGTAGTTTGTGAATAAAGTGTGATATCCTTGGTTTAACTTGTATCCTAAGAATATCCTTGCATTCATAAATTTCTTAAACCATGTTCTTGGAGATTTATTAAGACCATATTAAACCTTATTTAGGAGATATACCTTATTTCTTTTGTTATGAGTTTCAAACTATTGAGGAATCTTAATATATACTTATTTTTCTAAAGCTCCATGAAAGAAACACACTCTCACATCCAACTTGTGTAAGTCCATCTGAAATTAGTTGTTAGAGTAAGAACACCTTGTATTTATCTATTACTAGAGAAAATATTTCCTCTTAGTCAATTTCAAAAATTTGAGTGTATCCCTTTGTAGCCAATCTAACTTTATATTTATTTATTGTTTCATCTACCTTTATATTTCACTATAAATATCTATTTACACCTTACAACCCTTTTGTCTCTTGGTTTGTTAATCATCTTCCAGTTGTCATGACTTGCATTCATCTCCTTTGTCATGACTTGCATGCAATGTTTCATGCTTCTTGATTTGAGGTAGGAATTTTTATGGTAAATGTCAACAATAAAGCTTTGATGTTAATGAGAAAGATTGTCATTGTAAACATGTTAAGAAATAAGATATTTAACACATGATATTTTTCACTTTCTCAATGCAATGAGTAAATTTTCAATAATACATACCTCCTCACAATTATCTTTAGATATCATCACCTTTGAATCATACAACTATTCTTCTTCAGGACTCAAAGTGATTTGTTTCCTTTTTTATATTTTTTTCAAAGAATTTATTCTCTTTCTTTTTGTGGGTTGGTTTGATCCCATTTGTGGTTACTTCATTATATGTTGAACATATTGTAAATACAATATGATAATGACAAGAAGGAGAACTTGTTCCTTGAAAAGTAGAGGACTGACATAAAAGATTAGCTTTCATGAAAGGTGTCATACGTGGTGATAAAGACACAAAGTATGATAGCATTTGTATCCCTTTTATTATAAGGATTACTTATCCATAACATTTTGAAATTCTAGTATATAATTTATTACAATTAGGATTATAAAAGTGAAAAGAAAAAATGATACATTGAAATACTAGACAAGGGAAGTAGGGATGATAAATGAACTCGTCCATGTGCTGGTATTGTCATACCACGTTTCAATTTTGATAGAGAATCCCTTCGTTGACTAGCTACAAATATGGGTATTGATAATACCCAATTTTTTAAATTAGGTATGAGAATATGGATGAATGTGTACATATATACTCTGTATCCATATCGTCCCAATACTCATTTTCGTCCCTGATTTAAATTAATAAAATATTTTTAATTTATTAGGTAACCTAAAAACTTATATTAACTTCTCTTTCATCATTTGTTTCATAAGGTATTTCTAGATCATACATTTGATATTTTTACTATTTTTTATAATTATTTTATCTTTATATAATTTATGCCATTATGATTTCTTTCTTGTTATTTGACGTTAAAAAAAATGTGTATTATGTTAAATATTTGATAATATTATATTTTTTTCTGTTGTTTTTATTTTTTTTATAAAAAAAAATATTTAATTAATATTTAAAATAATAAAAGACAAGTACATGCGTGAGTTCGGATAGAGATATACTAGTTTCTCAATAAAGATGAGGATGAAAAAAAAGTTTATACTCTTTAAATGTAAAAATGGAGAAGAAAAATATTTTTTATATTGAAAATGATGATAAAATACTCAAATTACCTATTTTTTTCCTGTAAAGTAGAAGACAGAAAAAGATTTAATAAAATTATAGTCATTTAAGACATAAGTGAATAGTTTGTTGATATAGGACATAACATTTAACGATACTTATCACTTAAAATTTTATAAGATCGTGTAATTTGATATATAAAATTTACACCTGTTGTAAGTATTATCGATACCTAGCATAAAAAAATTTATTTGTATTAGTGTGTTTACATTTTAAAAGAATTAAAAAAGTTATTATTAAATACTATAACTGAAATTTATAAAAAATAAAAGTCATTTTTTTATTATTTGATGTTTGACATATTGAAAGATAAAACTAAATGAAACGCTTGTACATCTTATGAGAAGAAAATAATTATATTTAAAAGTTAATTTTAAAAAAAAGGAATTATGCATAGGATAATCCATTATATATTATTATAAATTATTCATTTATGCTTAGAATATTAACTATTAGAAAACACTTATCTAACTAGCGATTAATAATAGTGTATAAATAACTTCTATACATATTCATTCACAATATATAATGTGTCTTTTGTTTTGTTATCTATATAACTATTTTTTAAAAATTTAAAATATTTAATAAATGTTTCAAATAGAATTAAGTACATGGCTTTATAACTAAAATAATATTTTTTTATACTCAATTTCTATCCACATCTAAATTTATAATAATTTTTTTGAAAGTAACACGGGTCCTATCTTTAATAGTATGGATAAACAAAATCTTTTGATGCATGATTTAAAAAAATGTTATGAACAAATTTTTTATTAATAATATGATTTCTTAGCATAGGGTGTAGCCAGGCTAAAGATAGAACAATTGTGAAGATTAATATGAATGTGTTTTAGAAAAAATAAAGTGAAATTTGAAAATAAGATACAATTGAAAAAATATTATAATAAAAAAATAAAGAGGCTTATGGATAAGTGAGGAGTTGCAGGAAACAATACCAAATAGAAAAAGAGCACTTCGCAATGAAGAAAGCTTCTACGGAGTTGCCACCATGAAACAATTGGCGCCACGTGTCAGAACCCCAGATGGTGATCAGCCTCGCCATTAGCATGTGAAAGAGTGCCACGTCATCATAGCTATCTACACCTACCAATCCCAATTTCTCTCTTCCAAATGCAAATTGAAATGTTGAGCTTTTTCTTAGACAACAAGTCAAGCATGACGATTGCAGTGACAAAGCACACAAACATCCAAATCAAACAGCCGCAACATAAGAAAATCCAAAACCCCTCTAAAACCCTGCAACACAAATTGCTACTAAATTTTTCATATTCCATTGCAACACCAACTACTACAAGGAACCATATTGCATGCTACATGCTTCTTCAATAGCAAAAGCGCATGAAGACTAATACTAACGTTTCTGGGTCAGTTGCTAACTTCTTCGTTCATCTCAATTTGCTGCTCTTCCATTTCATCCAAACTCTATCTGGTTGTTATTCTAGTTTCTTCATTTCATCCTTCCTTTTTCTTTGTGCTACCTTTTTTTTTGTAATCAATCCAGTTAAGAAAAAATTGGTGTACTTTCTGCCACCCAATCAAATATCGTGCATAAAAATCATGGTATTGTTGCTATAATTTCTAAGAAAATTGTTATAGATTTATGATGTATATCGATATGTGATTGGACGACAGCATAAAATGTTTTACGCTATCATGTCATACGCTAAATACACAATTTGTGATTACTGCATAAGCTTTGTTATACTTCTTTATATGTTTCTATATAAAAATTTCTTTGTTTTGTAAACATAGCTGACGGTTTGTTGAAGAAAGTTGAGTGCAAAATTGTTAATGTTGTTTATTTGATGGCTGGAATGGGTGCAGGGAGAGGAAATCACGCAAGAGACGCAGTAGTGGAAATGATTCTGTGGAAAACACTCTTGAAAAGTGGAAGGAGTATAACAGGCAGCAACAACTTGGGTCAAGGGAAAATGGGGCGGAAGTGATTCACAAAGTTCCTGCAAAAGGGTCGAGAAAAGGGTGCATGAGAGGTAAGGGAGGGCCTCAGAACTCCGATTGCAAGTTCAGAGGTGTGAGGCAGAGAATTTGGGGAAAATGGGTTGCTGAGATTCGCGAGCCAATCAATGGAAAGCTTGTGGGGGAAAAAGCAAATAGGCTTTGGCTTGGTACTTTCTCCACTGCACTTGAAGCTGCTCTTGCTTATGATGAAGCTGCCAAGGCCATGTACGGCCCCTCTGCCCGTTTGAATTTTCCCGAGCCTTCTGTGGAGCCAGTAGACTCTAATGGATCATCATCTAGTGGATGTGATAAAAAATCACCAAGTGATTCTTCGGAGAATGATGATGATGTTGCAAAAGCTGAGTTGGAAAGGAACCTTCATCAGCCTCATGAAGAGAAACCAAGGTTTTCTGAGATTGGTGTCTTTGAGGTAACAGAAGAGAAACAGGTTCTTTCAGGAGGTTGTGTCGCTGATGAATCAATAGAGGACTTGAAGGAAACGACAACTGGATTTGAACAATGTCAAATAAATTTGAAGAATATTAAGTCTGAAATGCCTGAAAAAAGTGAAGGAATAGACAGAGAATTGGAGAGGGTTTTGAAAAATTCTGGCCTAGGTGAAAAGGGTAATAATCTCTTGCAAAAGGAGCCCGTGGAGATACCCATGAATACAGGAGCTAACTACTGCAGCTCTTCTGATGCTGCTGAACATGACATTGTGGAGAAGAGTGAAGAAACAAGAGCAGAATCAGTTGAAACTTTAAAATCATGTGAGTTAAGCTGCAGCAACCATTGCCTTGGATATATGCATAACATGCTGCCAGATAGCAATACAAGACCACATTCTGAGCACTTTAATAACACCCAAACTGAGGTATCTATAGCAAGAAAACATACCGAGGAAGTAATTTCTGAAATCCTGGGGCTATGTCACAGCAAGTGCTTAAAGATTAGTCATGATCAGACACCACATGAGCCTTATAGAACTGAACATTTTGATGAGATGAGAACTAAGCTGAAGTGTTTGGAATGCAAGCTGAAAGCACATTCTATTCATTACAAGAATCAGGCACCCGTAGTTGGGGATTCCAATTATCCTTCAATGCAGGGAATTCATATGTTTGGTGGTGGCACTGTTGGACCAATTGAAAGCATGTCCCAAATTGATGCTATGAACAACATCAACACAAGCAGAAATTCCCTACCTGGATTTAGTTCTGGCCATAGTAGGAAGTTGTGTGATCTTTCTCAACAGCTACACAAACTTGGTGGTTACCTTCCTGAGCATTGGAATAATATGCAGTTTGCAGACTTGGAAGTGGGTTATGATTATAGCTTCTTAAATCCTGATTATGATTTTGGCTTATTGGAAGAGCAGAAGTTACTTGATGTATGCTTTCCACAAATAGGATCTTAGTATTCCTAAAGACTTGTAGTGTTTGTTTTTCGCTGTGGTGGTGTTACTTATAGCATGTTTTTCCCCACCTTGGCGATTCAATAAGCTATGTTTCCGTTCTCATTCACTGTAGAGACTTTGTAGTAAGAATTTTGTATCATGTTATAAATTAT
Organism: Phaseolus vulgaris; assembly: GCF_051622355.1. Lineage (NCBI taxonomy): Eukaryota > Viridiplantae > Streptophyta > Magnoliopsida > Fabales > Fabaceae > Phaseolus > Phaseolus vulgaris. Next base: position 9,639,793 of record NC_143505.1, read on the forward strand.
AAATGTTGAACAATGATATGATTAATCCACTCCAAATGTTCATATACGCCAAAAGGCCATCGCTATCGTAGTGCATACTTTGAGTTTTTAGTACAAAAGGCATATTTTTATTTTATTATAAGCACTAGTTTTTGGTCTAGACAATGGTGGGGTCAGTTCTTTCAAGGTTTAATTTTTCCAAAAATTAGATGTACCACCTAAAGATTTCAATTTATCTTCAATATTATTTGAAACATGTTTGAAAATTAATACAAAGAAGAATTAACATTCAATCTTAAAATTAAAAGGTTAAATTTTTTTCAAGAATAATTTAATTTTTAGTTTTAATTAAACAGAAAATTCATTTAACTTCTTTATACGATTGTTAAACTTGTCTTTGATGAAAACCTTAATGACTATTGACTACTTAAAGTTAATAATAACTATTCACTTAATAACCGCTCACTGACGTTCATTAATAAAAATAAGTAATAATGAAACAAAATTAACCAGATGTAAATGAAATCGTTAATAGCAAATACCACTGAATGAATAATGTGAATAGCTTGAAAATTAATGATAACCATTAACAAAGTTGTACATAGTGCATATATATAATACATACCCACTTAAATAGCAGCAATGGACAATTCAAAGTACCTATGTTCACCTACATTGCAGTCTTTACCAATGAAAATATAGAAAATTCTGCACAATTTAGCAATAAATACAAATTTTGAACAAAAACCCGAGTGTCAAGAAGACTCCCCTTCTAAGCTGTAAACTGGTCATTTAACCATTTTCTCCTTCCATGTTCTGATGGTCATTCAGTATCTACTTGTATCAGCGAGATTTTGGCAATCGGTATGCAGCAATTGCTGAGACATTTTAATAATTTACTATTTTCCTGCTGTCATGCTGGATTCTCTCTTTAATTGCAAGGATTTAGTGTCCGCATATTAGAGCTCTTTGAAATCAAATCAACAAGTCATGTCCTCATCATCCTTGGTTATGGTTGGAACTTATGAATACATGACTTTTTGAATGCATATTAGTCATTCTTCCGCTCCGTCTTTATGCCAGATTGTATCCCAAGGCTCACTTTTGCTGCTCAGCCTTAAGAAAAGAAAAATATTAACTCAACAAAAACTAAAGAAAATTTTGCTAGTGTTATGCATAGAGTACCCTACACCTCCCGAATAGAAAAATCAAGATAGGAGAGAACAAAAAGTAAAAAATGCTACTTATATCATTTTGTCATTGCTCTTTGAGCTAGGATTTGAATGAGTAGAACTAACGGGTCAAAATACACAAATATGAAGTTCCCCAACTATCACATTCAAATTTCAAAATGAATTAAATACTTCACCTCCAAACTCCAGCTGCAACACGCAAAGCCATGAAGATAAACAATCCAGTCCAGACTCCAGGAAGCCCTACTGGAGCAGCCACCAGAAGGAAAGTTGAAGAAATTAGTCCAACCAGCACCTACCCAAAACAAAAGCCGAAATAAAAAAAAAGGACACGAGAAAATGAGTTAATAGGAAACAATCACAATGAGTAACTATCTTTCAATCATTGAACTAGGCAAATACCATTGAGTAAGCAGCGTATCCAAAGTCTGATACCCCATAATAAAGCCCGTCAATGACAAATGCCAAAGCATTCACTGGTTGAGATCCAGCAATAAACTGCATGTGTAACTAAATATCAGATATGCCAAATGACTTGTGTATACATGCTTCCACAGAAAGAATGAAGAATTGCACGGCATATAATGAAATATTTATTAGTTATACTAAAAAGTTATCATGGCTTAAATAAATACCCATCCATCACAAAAATTCTGATACTGTCCAAAAACATCAGCTTTCAAGGTATATAATATCCACACTAGAGGAAGAACAATCAGACAAAAAAAACAATAGACACAGACATCCAAATGAAATACATTCTTCTACTTTCCTGAACGAACTTGTTGCCTAGAAAATGCCCTATAATGCTTTCAAACATAAGGATTTCAATTTGGAGTTGACACTCATGACTTGGCCTGACAGACCCACTTCTGTCAGGCTGAGTGTCTGATTAAATCCAGGACAGCTAATTGGGAGTAGCATAGAAAGCCTACAAAATGATAATAAAAGTTTCTTTCAGCAAAACTGTGGTTTCTTACCCATATACCTGACCGAGCAACATCCACAACTTCAGAATCTGTGCTAAATAAAGTAGAAAATGATCCAAACCAAAAGAATAGGATAATAGACAAACTGATTCCTGCTCCTAAACCAATCTGTTTAACATGTAAAATAGAGTAGGAGAAAAGAATTCTGGGTCAGTATAAGTTCCAATCTCACTAAAAGAAGGTATGTGTAAGAAAGAAGAAAGCAATTTCTGGTGAAAACCTGTATCACTCTGTATATAACACGGCGTGCTTGTTTATAATTTCCCAGGGAGTAACTACTGGCAAGAAGTGCCTGTAAAGAAATGTCATTTTAACATGACAGGTAAGTTGCAGCAAAATAATTTCAAGGACCTATAAGTTTGAGATAGTTTGTTTAGATGACATCTTCAAATAATATGAATTCTACAATTTACAGAGTCAATTCTTCCAATCCTTGCCAACTGCTTTCTTTTTTGGGTAATGTTGGAGGATATGGTACAGTATTGTATTTCTTATTTCTTGTTAATACCATTTCAGTATCTTGGGAAATGGAAAAGTGCTCATCATGTAAAATGGAATGCCCCCTAATTTGCCTGATATGGTAAGGGAAAGCCCTCAAATGTTCACCATAATGGATTTCATATTATAAATTTTATTCTTCTAAATTCATGCGATTTTGAAACCAGGTGAGAGGACGTGCCCTTGAGATATTTATTGATCATTAAAACTGGTATAACCTTGGTGTGTCCAAACAAAATGCAATTTATAGTCCAATGCAATATAATTTTCTAACCTGACCAGCAAGTGCCAGAGCATCAGTGAGCAAAGAAACAGACAACCAAACTTGCATGCAAATTTGATGACCAGCCATAGGTATAGGGCCCTGCTGTGCGGCCACAGATGTTGAAAGTGTCACAGTTATAAACACAGCCAAAGTCCTAGCAGTAAGAAGACCGCCTACAAAATGCGATAGTCAAAAGTAAACATTCTGTGTTGCTCCTTAACTCACATACTGCACTGTGTCCAGTTATAGAAATTATTAACCAAACAAAACATTTTCAAGCTAATGAAATCATACTCCCTACATCCCTATAATAAAACTCTATTAACTAATTTACAGGAATTAAGAAAATTAATCAATTCAGTTAGTGACACTAATTTTTTTAAGAATTGTATTACTTTTTCAAAATACCCTTAAAATGATCTTCCACTAAAAACAATCAATTACTTTGAGAATAACTACCGATGAAAGTTAAAAAATATTGTAATCCTAAAGTAGACCTAATACGACTCGGGTCCCAAAATATCTGAGTGAACTAATGCAAAAAGGAGACAAAACTCGTTTAGAAACACTCTAAGAAAAACAACTACTGCTATGTTTTCCTAATTGACGCAATTTTCGAAACAGAGTATACAATTTAGACAAACATGATACAAGAAGTTGAATCTTAGAAAACTAGAAAGGCCCAATTGAACATGGAAGAGAGAAGGCGAATCCATCATTGAGCCAGCATGAGCAGAAGTTTGTAATTGGTAAGGTCCGGGAGACTCATATCTGATACCAATCATTCGTCCCCAACTTTGGTCTTGTAAGAAAACAAAATATTTAAGAAAAGAAACAAGACAATCAAGAGAATGGGTGAGACAATTAAGGGATAATAAATTAAATAGACTCGGGGACATAAAAGACATTGTCAATGGAGAGAAAAGAGAGAAGATGGATAATATCAACACCATAAGAGGGGGCTCGGGAGCCATTAGTCGTAGTGATAAAGGGTAGAAACCATAAGTGAAAAGAGATGAGAAAAAATAAATTTATTACCAAATATATGATCGGTGGCACCAAAATCAAGGACCCAAGAGCTAAGAGAGGTGGAGGGAGTGAGACCTACAAATGAAGTGCCTGTGTGCACAATAGAAGTAGTGGAATTGGAGGCTTGACTTTCCTAATACCATTTGAAGACCAGAAAAGAGTCGAAAGTCCAAAACTATTAATGGGAATGACACCAGAATCTGCAGAAGGAACAGGGGTGGTAGCCTGAGCAGCAACAATCGACAAGGGTGATCATACAAGGTATAACACCAATCAATTGTGTGACGGAGTTTGTGGTAATGATCTTATTTGGAAACCATCGTTCTTGATTGCAAGAGCAATTATAGTCATCACGCAGAGATACCAATGCAGAGGAATCACGAAAGGGACAAAAGAAGGTATGTTAGGTGATAACTTCCACGATACATGAAATGGGGTGGATCAAGCACTGCTCGGTGTGGGCAGAATTGAAGACCCATAATATGATCACGAATTGATGAATACTCATCAAGAAGCCCATACAACACCATCAATGTAAAGAAGGTTTGACTTAGATCTACTTCTTGGGCAGAAATGGCAAGAGGGGTAATAGTTCATTAAAGTCATGTAGAAGACCATGGACTTTGCCTAAATTTTGAGCCATGAGGCTGTCACGTCGTCTAGGGGTGATGATACTCAAGAGACTTTGGCAAACACCATTGAGGCATTGAGCATCATTCGTGTGCAGCAACCGGATCTATTCCTAAACCCCAACACAAGTGTCATGGGCATGAAAAACAGCTTCAGGGAGGGATGAATAGTTGACTTAAGAACACTACAAACTTAGGCATCAATTTTCAACTATCAAGGGTGATCTTTTACGTCAATGGAGGCCATTGTCTAGGTGAGGTGATCAACATAATCCTTCCCCTTAAGCCAAAGCTTGACGTAGATACGTAAAACATGTCCAAACCAAGAAGCCAAGACCAAATTGAAGGAGATGACACTAAGGCGAGTCTGACACTGGTGAGATCAACTGGAAAAGTGGTTGAACACGCTGCCATGCATGCATAGTTGCCAATGATGGATGAAAAGATAAGTACCTTTATTTCCAGGAACACATAAGGGCAAGTGGTTGCTCTTATGGTTGAGTCTCACAACACAATGGTCGCCTAGGCAAGGCAACTCTAATGGTGAGGTCACCGGTTAGAAAGTAGATGACAATGCCGAAAATGGTGTAGAAGGGGCAACAAAAGAGGCACAACATTAAGAGGGTGCCAAAAATCGGAACAAAACATTAATTTTGGAAAAAAAATTGGCATTGATGGATAGTCAGTCCACCAGGAGGGCAAGTATTCAACTAGGCTCTAGATACCGTCTAGAAATAAATGATAGATAGTTATAGATGGAATCTTTGTGTGTCACAAGTACAATAAAGGAACATATTATACATAGAATGTACATTGCATTGCATAGAGATGAGCCTAGACCCATATAGTAAAATATAGCTAACATAAGTCATATCTCTAGTCGATATGAGACTAAACCACCACCTTTAAAGTTACAAATAGAGCAGCCCCCAAAGATGCTATGACTAAGGCAAGCTAGGAGTGACAACAATTAAGGCTGCTTTCCAATATCAATCAATTTTGATCATTTCATTACCATTACCAACTTTCATTGAAGGGCAAGGACAGCCGAAGCAAAAATTGAACTTAATTGTGAGAGACGTACCGGATTTCAGATAGCTAAAAAATCTTCTCCCATTAAATTCAAAAGGAATTAGCAGCACTTTGTCACTCAATTTCCATAGCAGAATGAAAGCTATTAAGTATCTGGTGAAAACGGACAAATTCGGTTAAAATAAGATCACATGAATTAAGGGATGTGTGCAAATGCACAGATAAAACTAAGTTTACCACATCATTGACGTACTCAGATATCACAGTAGCAACTGCAGCTCCACTAACACCAAGGCCACAAAGAAATATTAATATTGGATCCAATATGGCATTAAGAAAGTTTCCCGCGCCTGCATTCCAAGACAAGCCTTCATTATTTACACGTCAAGCAAAACAAGACATGTGTAATCCTATTTCTACACAAGTACACATCAACATTAACAAGGCTGCGTGGAGCACTTTGCAATGTAAAAGCATGAAGCTGTCAGCCAAATTGCACTGTCAATTTATATAAAACCATTACATAATCACGCATTCCCCATTACATATTTTCCTTTTACCATGGGTCATCTTCCCGAATGGATACTTGTTTGTAATTTAAAATTAAAAAAAATGTAAACTTTGTCTCTTTTCCTGATTCAAAAAGGCATGCTAAGTGTTAATTTCTTGTCAAAATTTAACTATTTATTATTAATAAAAACTTCATATTTGTCAATTAAAATTATTGAGAAAGTACTGTTGGTAAAGGAATACTTCGTCGCTAGTTTTATCTGTACGTAACATGAGTAGAGAAAGAGAGTATGCTGCTGAAATACTTGCCAACAGCATATAGAGGTGTCTTTGTATCCAAAAATCCACGAAAGGTGCCTTGTGCAGCTAATGCAAGCACGATTGCTGGAGCACCAAAGGCCCTCAATGAAAGAAACTGCTCAGCAGGTCCACGCATAGGAGAATCCTGTACAGCATACAAAAATTGAAAAAAAAAATGCAAACAAGATTATACATGTAAAACCCAACTATATAAAACCAGGTGCCCATGAAGAGAAGCCAAAAAAATGTTTTTCTTTTTCAATTTCATGACACCCAAACCAACAGAAAAAAAAAAAGGATATAGGATATGTGAATTTTCTTGCTGTGGATACCATAAGACTGATAGCTAATGAATGCAAAGGAAAATTGTGTATTTATATTGTTGATATTAATTGTTACTGTTATGTTTCTCAAAAGTTGAATCACGGAGAATTAACAGGTAGGCTACAAATACAGAACATAATTGGTGTTTAAAATATTCAAAATTGTTACAGAACACAAAAGAGCTACCCCAAACACATTTCATATACCAATTAAAAGCTATCTTAAAACAAAACACAAGTCTACATCTGAAAATCTCTTGTTTTTATGTTTTCCAACATTCAGATAATTCATAAAAATTATACACCACTACACAGCATAAAATAAGAGTAAGAAAAAAAAATTGTTTGCAATATTATACAACATAAAAGTAATAAAACACGCTTGCGTGCAATTGATTACAAGTTCATAAGCAAACCTCATATTTAAGTTCAAAATATTAGCTGTACCTGAAATTTTGCTTTCAGTTAAGATAGATTTTTCATGATAGATTTATCTGCCAAACGGAGGTTGTCCGAAGACATTTAGATCAAAACCTGAATAAATACATGTGCTTCAAATGTTCATAGATAATGATTCGTTTTTTTTTTCCTTTTCTTTGTGCTGAGTGGGTGGATTTGTTTAGCCCAGTAAATAATAGTCAGAAGAAATTATAACATAAAGAAACGTAACATCACTTATATGAGATAATGTATGGATCAAATGATTAGCCAAGTATGACATACAGCAGGTATACCCATGATATTCATAAGAATGCCAGAGCCAAGGGTAAGAGCCACAGTTTCCGCAATGCCAAGAGCTGCAGCAAGTGCTAAAGAGGTTGACACTGAAGGAAGGAGCTTCTTGCTTTGGTACTTGCCTGAGAAATCATGATAGCACCCACATGAGATCAAAACTATTAGTAGATACATATGAACAAAATAAAATTACAACCGGGTCCAGGAAAAGTAGACATTACTAAAAAAATTTGATACCAACCATTTCCATCTTTTGGACTGGACTCTACTTCCTTATTAATCAGTGCCTGCTCCTCCGCAACAAAGGATGTAGTAATATTAAGTAATGGAACGTTGAATGCTTTTGACACAAGATTAAACACAGAAGCTGAAACCCCAACTGCAGCCAATTCAACTGCCCCTGCATAGAGAAATTTGATTAAGGGAGAATTATCTCTTCAACAGTAATTATTTATCAATCCAAGTCAGAACAAAAAGAACCAGAAAAGCGAACACTTGCTACCACGAGTAAAAGGTTTGCTTGGTTTAAGAAAAAGCTGTGCAATTATTACAAAATCTGTTTCCTGGTTTTGAGGATTTGTATTAGAAATAACAAAAATAAGATTTAAATTTTTTTCACCATTTATAAATATTAAAACGGGAAACAAATATGTTCTGTAAAATTGTAATTAGTAGTAGTAAAAATTGAAAACGACTACAGGAAAACATCTCACCAACCAAAGACTACTTTCAGAATTCAGAATAAAAAGCTGCAGCCAGCTAACTCATTAATCTTTTTTTCTTTCACTTAGTTAAAGTAAAGCTCAGATCATAAAATTCACTTCCACATAAGTACCTATATGGCCAACAAACGCAGTGTCAATCAATGAGGCAATAGGATCAGCCGCCAAAGCCAAAGCAGCAGGGAGGGCAATGAGCACTATCTCCATCCCAAGTTCATCAAATTTAAACCAGCCACTACTGTTCATGGCCCAATAAACAAACTTCAAAGTAAATATATATGCTTCAAACAAAGCATAGACGATAAATTCATCAAATTTAATCCACCCATTTCTTATCAAAAACCAAGCATCAACTTTGGAAACCCCAAATATGTAAATGAACAAACAAATAAATAAAATGTCGAAAATCAATATGAAGTTTAGTTCACACAACAAAAATCCCAAAACAAAGCATAAACAACCAATTTATCGAATTTAAACCCCAAAACCCGAGAAACAAACTTCAGGCCGCAATGTACAAATATATAGACATAAAAAGTTTAATTTTAATACAAAAAATAATTCACTGTCAATCAAATAGAAGTAACTCTACATGTAAATTTTCAAAGTAGTTATTTTAAAAGTAAACAATTTTACAGCTTAATTATACATACAATGTAAACAGTTACTTTGTTCTTTTAATATAAATGGGAATCACTTCTGGGTATCTTTATCTCTTTGTGAGTTTCTTTCTGTTTTTTTAGTATATATTATGAACTTAAAATCGAGAAATATATTGTTATTGATTATAGATATAATACCGTATAATATATGATTGGATCACTGGATTACAAAGTATTTAAATTAAATAGAAAGAAAATATCATTAGACTTTAGTATTTAAATTAAATAGAAACAAAATATGAGCTTCACGCTAAAATTTTCACAGACACAAAACCTCTCTCATATTAGCTGCTGTGGAAACTTCATTTTGGTTTAGTTTTCAGATAAATTTATTTTATTTTTCCTTCCTATTTGGTTTTACTGAAAGTCCTGAGAGAGAAGTATATACAATCAGACCTGAATTATAAAATTGAAAAACTTGATATCAACTTCGTAACACCAGACAACTGTTGCAAAAGAAAAAAAAAAGGTTCTTATAGGATGAAAGAGTACCTGAAACGACGACGCGGAGAAGAAAATGAATCATGAGGCGGTTTAGAGGAGGAGCGTTGGAGGGAGGGAGTTTCAACGGAATCAGTGTTGGCATTGTCGTTCTGAGAAGAAGCTTTGGGTGGAACATGAACACGAAGACGCGCGAAGCAATGGGGCTTAGTGGGAGGTTTCAATTTGAAGTTGGTGGATTTGAAAGAGTGTGTGCAAAGAGAAGAAGCAGAGAGAGAAAACGCCATTTCTGAATTTGGAGCATGAGAATCAGAAATTAATCAATGAGAGTGGAAATGCCAAACAAAGCATAACCATATCTTTATTCTAATTTTTTTTTTTTTAATTTTTTTTTTATTTTATAACCGTTGAGTGAATTTCTTTCGTCACAAATATCTGGGTTCACGACAAATTTGGATTCTCTGGTTTTTTTTTTCTTAACTTACTTTCTAAATATATTAATTTTAATATTTTAAAAATATTTTAAATTTAAAAAAAAATAGTGTATTTTGGAGAATCTAAACTCGTCTTGCAAATGAGTTTACTTAATTATGTTGTTTTGGGAAAATATAAATATTTATGTTTATATAATTAAATTTAAAATACATTATTTTTAAACATGCTAATTATATTCTAAATTTAGAATAAATATATTTCAAAAATTAATTTTAGTATTAAATTTTTAAGAAGAAAAAAGATGAAAATGATAGGTGAAAAGAAATATGTTACTACATGACATTCTCTCACACTAGATCTTTTAGTTTGAATTTAAGTAAATATAAATATATAAGATCATAATTTTATTATTTTTTATTATAAGATGTTCCTCTATTCATAATTGTTGTGATTGAAAAAAAATATTTTAAATTCTAAAAATATATTAAAATACTCTAGAAAAAAAAAATTAATGTTACTTTCTTTCTAAATTTCTACTTCAAAACAGTACACTCAAGCTCTTGCACTTTTAAAAAAGTACAGTAGTACAACTTAACATGTACACATGTACTACACTTTCTCATTTATATTTTTAAGGAATTAGTTTTAAGAGAACTAATGCATAAAAAAATTTATAATTTAATTCTAAAATAAATTCAGAGGAACTAATTTATTGTGAAAATTAATATATATAATTATTTCTAACATGCGAAATGGAAAAAAATAAATAAACTCTTACAAGTCACATACTTTGAATCAAATTTACTTAACCATGTTAGTTTAAATTTTAAATTTTTAACAACATCAAGTCTAACTCACGACATAAAATGAATTTGAGAATCTAAGTAATTTTTTGAGCTAGACTAATATTAATTTAAATTAATATTTAGATCAAGTACTCTCTTCAACAGGTAATTTTTTAATTGTTATTCATAATTGTTAAATCAGTCACACGATCATTATTGTTAACTACTAACTGAATATTTATTTTCTTATTTCTTTAAACTTAATTCAATTATTATGTTAAGCTTATTTTATTTTGTTAATTTTTTTTATCTTAATATGATTGACAAATCAAAGGACTTTCAGAATTATCTGGAAATCGTTTTTATTTAAGCTAATCTTGATGAAGAATTACATAAGAATTGCATATTACTGACCATAAATATTAAATATCAAATGACAATATTTTAAATGTACTTAAAAAATAACAATAAAAACAACAATCTTATTATAAACATTGATTTTAGTAAAAATTTTGTTAAGATTCGTAAATCGTTTAATTGTATCATACTAATGGAAAATATGTAATTTTTAACATGTGGTGGATAATTTCATTAAAAAGTTTAGTTTTTTAATATTTCTATCTAAGTGATATTTTAGATCGGGAGTAGGAAGTAGTATCAGAATAAAGATGACAACGATCGAAACAGAGATGCAAGAAGAGGCGACCATGAAATAGAAAACACGACCACAAACACTTTCACTAATGTGACCACCAATGTCACCACGATTGAAACAACGCACCATGATCGAAACAAAGACACACCACCACACAGAACATGAACAAATCCTAGTGTGAGCAAGGTGAGTTTGTTTGATTTTGGGTTTAAAGAAGAAGAAAAAACCCTCTGGACTCGTCAATTCAATTGCAAATTCGCAAGTTCAACCGAGTTCAATGCGAGTTTATCGAGTTTGCTACAAAAACGAGTTTGCTTCCAAGTCAATTCATCCAGGGCGAGTGAGAACATAAATTGGACGAGTTAACTCACAAGTTGTATAATCATTTACAATAACTATAATAATAAAAAACTGTGAGAGTTGAGTAAGAGCTCATTGAGAAACTTAGAGTTGTAATATCTTATCATAGTGGATTTTGTCATGAGCATAGATTGAAGTTTCGTTAACACTTCATTTAAACCATGTTACTTTTATATGTGATTCTTTCTTACTCTTCTTTCATTTACCTTCTACCTGTTTTGTTTACTTATTCTCTTTGTTTTTGTTTATTTCTTATGTGGTAAATGCTCTTACAGTAAGTTTGAATGAGTTCTTCCATTATGAACATGGATTAAATCATTATGCCTTTCGTAAAAAAGAAGTTCAGAAATTCATTGGTTTAAATGATTTTCAGGTTGTGACGATTAAATTTGCATGCTTTCTAGTTCAACAAGGCCTTCCTGAAGCTACTCTGAAAGGTGAATATGAACCTGACGTTGCAATGGTGGAGAAGGACAAGAAAACGTTGTTGGAGAAGGGTTGCATCATAATTATTCTTAAACCTCGATGAGAAGGTGTTGAGGTAAGTCTCGAAGGAGAATACTACATGGATGAAGCTTGAGAGTTAGTACATGACAAAGTCCTTTGTTAACCGTATATTTTTTAAGCAAGTGTCATACTTATACAATATCAGTATGAAAAGAATACTAAATAAATTCAATAAGTTGATTCTTTATCTAAAGAATATTGACGTTGAGATCGATGATGAGGATCAAACGTTGTTGTTGTTGTTATGTTCTCTATCTAAGACCCAAGATCAGCTCAAAGAAACCTTGTTGTATGGAAAAGAGAATATATCTCCCTTTTGAGGAGGTTTACGCTGCTTTGAGCTTCAAAGAGTTGAACAAGAAGTTTGATGTTAAGTTATTTAATGTTGCAGACAACTTTGTAGCAAGAGGAAAGACCTCTTCCAATGATAACAGAGGAGATAACAAGAGGTCAAAGTCGAGGACTTGCAAGAAGGATTGTCACACCATAAGGTTTAAGAACCTTAACAAATTGTATGAATCAAGTAGACAATCTAGTTCTAATAGACTATTTACATCTAGTGAAGCAAAGGTCCTTATCGTGTTAAAAATACTAATGATTAAATGGACAATGAACTTCGGTACTCATTCCATATAACACCTAACAATTTATAATTTTAGGAGTTCATAAAATTTAAAGGAGGTTCGATTCTCCTTAGTGATAACAAGTTCTATAAGATAATTGAAGTAGGAACCATTAAGTTCCTTCTACACAATAGAATTGATATTGTTTGAAGAAGTTAGGTTTGTACCTAACTTAATAACCTTATATTTCTTGGTGAACTTGAAAATGAAGAAACATGTGTTTAATGGTGAGTGGGGAATGTTGAAGGTTATAAGGGGATTTATGGTAATGATGAAAGGTGTGAGGAAGAATAGTTTGTATGTTTTGGAAGATGCTATAGTATCTGGCTCAGTGTATATCCTTGAGAAGACCGTTTTATCTAAGGCTGAGATATGCCATAGAATGTTAGGTCGTGTAAACAAGAAAGACTTAGTTGAGTTGAAAGCAATAACAAAATTGACCAATTAAAATTTTGTGAACATTATGTCTAAGGTAAAACTTGCAAAACATGGTTTAATGTAGGACAACAAAGAGCGAGGGAGCCCCTAATTATGTTCATGTTGACTTGTGAGGTTCCTCTTCAAATCCATTACACTTTGGAGCTAGATACTCCTTATCAATAGTAGATGATTACTTGAGGAAGTTGTGGATCTATTCACAAAAGACCAAAGGCAAAGTCTTTGAGAATTTCAAGAGCTAAAAGCATTTAATGGAAAAGCATAACGATAAGATGTTGAAAATGTTCAAAACTAATAATGGTCTTGAATTTTGTTCATAATTTTTTGACACCTTTTGTAAGGAGAATACATAACAAGACACCAAAGGATAGTTGAGACTTCTAAACATAATGGTTTAACTAAAAGATTCAATATAACTATTCTAGAATGCATGAGTTGTTGAGTGTTAGAGTACCAAAGATGTTTTGGGTTAAAACTACTACTAGTACGAGCTACATGATAAAAAAATGTCCTCAACCGTGCTTGATATGAAGACTCATGAGGAAATTTGATCATAACATTCCCCAACTTTGAAAATTTATGAATCTTTAGTTGTGTTGTATATGGTCACATAAGGCAAAGAAAATTGGACGTATGTGTTGTTAAATGCATGTTTTCTTGCTATCCAAAAGGTGTGAAATGATATTATCTATGATATCTTAAGTTAGGATTCAAGAGGTATATCATTAGTTAGGATGTCGTCTTTAATGAAACTGAGATGACTAATAAACCAAAAGTTTTAGAATTGATTCTAAGAGAGAAGAAGAATCTATTGAAAACATACGCTCTAATGAAGAGAGCTATTATAATGTCTATAAACAAGAAGCGTCTGATGAAGACATACGCTCTAGTGACTACAAACAATCATGTATATTTATGCTATTTATTCTTTCATAGCACTATATTATCTATCTTGTGTTTTTTCGAGACGATAAGTATCTTAACTACTTTAATTATTTTCTATTACTGTGATTTTATACCATGTTAAACTTTTGGAGTAAGATTTGGTAATCAATATTATTTGTGTATAAAATTTTCAATAATTATTCTTTTTCTTTTTCTTTTTATGTTGTTGTTTTTCTTTCTTAATATTGGATTGAAACCAACATTTACTTTATTTTATCCAATCTTACACATGCACAACTAAACACAATATATTTGAACAAAGCAAGATGTAAGACAGATATCTCGCAAACCTCTTTAGTGCAACACAAATAAAAGAAGCGGGGGGAATTGAGAAGTGAGACGAGTGTGAAATAGTGTTTCTTTTGTGTTGAATCAAACACGACAAGAGAATCCTTATACTTAGCTCTTAACCTGCCTAAACTAAGATGACTTCCTTTGCAGAATATTTGTAGGAAAAAGTACGCCATGACTGAGGACAACAATTTAGACACTGATGAACGTATATTTATTCACATTCAATAGCTTCAATAATAGATTATTGAACTATAATAATAAATAAATTCATTATTTTAATTAATATTCATATAATTAGTTTTATTTGGGTCTTAACATTATTTTTGTTAATTTTGTGTGTTTAGAGTAAATGGGTCAAATATTCAAAAGTCAAGTTGCTTCTTGAATCAAAACAGAAAACAAATTCTAAGAAGAAGAAAGAGAAAATAAAAGCTACAATATCTCATAAACAGAATTGAAAACAAATCTTCTGCAAAATACAAGAATTATGGAAAGTTGGAAACGGTTAACAAAATACAAACTACAATATTTTCCCAAGATCATTGGAGCAGAAAAGCCCATAAAAGGAGAAAGAGAGAACTTCATAGGTTTTCTTAGTTTCTTTTCTTTTTTGTAATTCTTTTGTTTTGCCTTCGCATGGAAGACTAAACTTTTTTGGTTAATTCCTTTGTAATTTTCCATAGAGTTCTGAGGTTTTAGTCAATAAAAGTTTTGATTTTTAATTCTCTATATCTATTGTTTTAATAGTCTCATCTCTTAGAAAACTGGTTTTTGTGAGAAGTTATACTTGAACGCATGATTGAGAGTCTTCCTTATCTTAAACTTTGGTTTCTTAGTTAGTTCGCATTGTTCTAGTTAATTTTTTGGGCACATGATTCAAGGGAGATGAGATAAGCATTCCCATGAAGTATAGGCATGGAACAAGATGGGTATTGATTAAACTAGTAGACACATGCTTTGCTGGTGAGTTTCAGTTGAATTTCAATCTGATTTAACTGTTTGAGAATTGAGAAAAAATTAATCTTTAGAAAACTTGTGAAGAATTCAATGGTGAAGGAACTTGAAGATCAACTGCTTTTTATTTGTTATTTTAATCTTTATTATATTTTTTACACAACAATCTTAATCTCTTTTATCTATTATTATTGTTAATTTTCATTGTTTGCAGATATATTCTAAACAATCTTTCTAGACTTAGACAAGTCTATGCTGAAATCATGTTAATTTGATAACAAAACGAGGACTATTAGGCATGTGCCGAGTATATCATTACAATATCCGAAAGAAATTGAACCAATGAATCTGCTGACATGCATGTCTTCATTCCCAAAAGAAATAGACATTCCAGGATTATTAATCGAGTTTTTTAGTATAGCTTGTCGCTTTAAAACACTCCAATCTTAATACATAAGGATTAATTTAGTACCTAATTAATGTAGACAAATTATTAGGTTAATTAGATTAAAAATTCAGTCTCGGTATGTGTCGTTATTTTTCAGCGTAGTCTTTAGATTGGCAAATGGCAATGAACTAATTTGCAAATTTGTGAGTACTGGCAATCATTAGAACACCAAAGAAGAATGTGAAACTTGAGCTGTCATTGATAACAGAGTTGAATTAATTTTATTATACACAAGATTGCATCTTAACTTGCCAACCCAAGTAAATAACGCATGATATTATGAATTTATTGTGATGAAACTCATGATAAAATGAGATCAGAACAAAATTTAAATATATCTATGAACTGCCTTCATTTACCGAATAAAGAATAAAGATGAGACCTGTGATGGGGATAGCCGCCAAAAAATTGCTTTAACTTGAAAACGCAGTAGGGCCTACGGGTGTAGTTGGAGATGATAAGTATTCGCAACACCATCTTGATACCCCCAAGAGAAAACTTTCCGAGTGTTACCACACAAAAGAAATGCATTATGGAGCTGTAATGCATCTTCATTAAGTATCACGGAAATTCCAATCTCGGGTGCACTACTTCAGGTGGTAAACATTAGAACCTTATGATCCAATTCTTTCAAGATTTTCAGAGACGGTTTTCATCCTAGGCCTGACCTCAGGGTCTCCCTCAGTGCATTGTAGTGCTACATGAAACACAGCTAGTACTTCTTTCTTGGCTTGCACTTCATGGAGCATTGACGGATCGACCATTTCAGACAAGGGACTTTCTTGTTCAAACCCTTTCCTAACCCACCTCACCAAATCAGGGACTTCCATGGAAGTTGATGCTGCCAGAGAAGAATCTGGGGACTTTCCAGTAAGCAATTCAAGTAATACAACTCCAAATGAATATACATCCCATTTCTGGGTGGGTCTGCAACCGAGAACTCGAGCCTCTGGAGCTTTGTAGTTGTTAGTTCGCTCTGTTTGTGATGGCTTCAAGTAAGGAAGAGCTCCTCCCATAAAGCCACCAGAGGATGGGTTGTTGCCTGTGATGCTGATGAGTCTGTTAAGACCAAAATCAGAAATGTGGGGTTGAAAGTCCGTGTCAAGGAGGATGTTGGAGGGTTTGATGTCACCATGAACAAATTTTCTAGGACTGCATTCATGGAGATAGGCCAAGCCCCTGGCAGTTCCTTTGATGATCCTTAGCCTGGTTGACCATGAAAAATTCGGTGGTGGTTGACCATTTCTTCCTGCATAAATAAGTGGGGGGAGTAAATATGAACTGCTTTTAACTGAAAATTTGTATTGGGAATATTATAAATCTAGTGTAGAATGCAACGGATTATAAGTTATTTTTGTTGCAATTATAAATTTATGCTATTGATTCAAAAAGGAATTTATACAAACTTCATATAGCTTGACATATTTTCTTGAGAAAGGTCATAAAGCAATTTTACATATTTTTCTAGATAATTTCAAATATACCCACTAGAATTGACTTTGTGGCGGAAAGTTTGCATGACGCTCGTAAGTTTAAAACTTACTGTTATCATTATGCACAAAATTTATAAAATAATTTCAAATACAAAAAATATTAATTATTGGTTGGATTATCTATATCCCATATATTACACATTATTCAGTAAGCAAAAAATTATTAATCGGTGTTCACATTTTCCTAAAAGAATGAAGACTGGAAACAGTACGAAGTTCTGGAAGGGACAGGATAATCAAGAAAGTTTAGCCAAAAGGAAAATAATGGAACAAGGAAAAGTTAAGTTTTCTACTTGGAGTCTAAGAACAAGGAAGTTCCGCTACAATAAACAAAACAAAAAACTAGAAGTTCAATTTCAGCTGCATGAAGTAAAGGCACAAAAGTGGCACAAACTAGAAAGTTCTTTCTGGCCTACCATGGTACAAACACAAGGCTCTGTACAAAGCTTACTTTAAGAGATACGGTCTGCGGAATTAGTGATAACTGAGAATCTGCAAGTATTCGTATAAAAAGGAGATCCAAAAAACTAAAGTCAAACACACACAGCACTAGGGAAATAACTTGAAACTGTGAAACAGCAACTTTTCCACCTAAAGTTTTGGTTTGTTAAGTGGCCCATGTGCAGTAAGTGAGCTCAAGGTCTAGAAGCTCATGGTCCCCAACATGAGTGCCACTGCCATCACATTTCCCAGACACATGGTGAATGTCTTACTTTCTCGTCGGATGTCCCCAAAGCGAGGTCATTAACATTAGCACTGTTGTCTCACCAAACACTTTCTTGGATCTAACGCCCCTTAGCAATAATAAATAAACATCTAACCAAAGTGCTGATCTAACCATACACTTATACCTCAAATAAATTAAATAATGTCATTTCTTTATTTGTACCGAGACAAATTAAAATTTAATATTTGCACATTTGGACCAGTTAACCTACCATTTTGGTCCCATTGTCCCACAAATCTAAAGCAGAAACGACAATTTTATTATTCTAGCAAAACACAAACACTCACAATGAAAATGCAGAACTCCAAACCCAAATTGTTTCATGTTTCCCTGAAAACATATTTTATTATTATCACTTCTTTGAAAAAAAACATGTTAAATTCATATTGATAACAATCCCTTCTAAAAAGACATTTTTTCTGGCTAATTTAAGAAGGACAACAATTAATCTAATCAGAGAAAAGCACAGAACATGACATGCGGACAGAACCTCGTTTGCACAGTTAAAAGACTCTTTTAACTCGTGAAAACCAAAAGCTCAGAAAAAAAAATCTGAAAATAAGTTCACATGCTTATTTATCAGCTCATAGAATAATAACTCAACGATTAGCCTAAGAAAAGGACATATTCCGCCTTAGTGATAAAAAATTATATACTACGATGGGTAATAGTGCCTAAAGTTGCCAATACAGTAAGCTAGTGTTGCATTTTTTATTAATATATTTTCATTAGTTCAATAAATGATATGTTAAATATTTTCTAAAATTTTACTTATAGCTAATTAAGTTATATGGATTAATAAAAAACATCAATACCAAATTTTGTAAAAAACCGATGTTGGAATGGGATGTGTCAGTGAGATGGAACGGTAGATGATCAGGCCTTAATTAATTCTCACTCGTTTTTTTTTAATAAAAAAAACTTTTTTTGGTAAAATACCATTCATTTGACATAATCAAACAGGATTCACTAAAACGACCTTCTGTATTTAGATTTTCACCCAATTATTATCTGTTATCATTATTTTTTTTATTACTATTATTATGCAACTCTAATTAGTAGACATCACATTTTTATCTGTGTATGTGGGAATAACCATCACTGTACTAAAAAATGGCCCCAAACACTCAAACCTTCTGATGATTGAATGCAACAAACAAAATCAATGATCCAAAACAAAAGGCAAAAAGGAAAACATGAACAGAACGTGAAAGAACCCACTCACCTCTAAGGGCAGTGGCCAAATTGCCATTGGAGATGAAATCACTGATCAAAAGCTTCTCATCAGGAGCCCAATAATAAGCTCTCAACTTCACAATGTTGGGATGCTTCACTTTGCCAATGGCTTGAACCTCAGCTGCAAACTCCTTAAACCTCTGTTCCCCACCTTCCCCCAATCTCCTCACAGCCACAGGCACACCATTCCCCAGGACCACCTTATACACAATCCCTAACCCACTCTTTCCCAACACATAAGCAGAAGCCCTCAACAACTCATCAAGCTCAAAGTTAAAACCCTTATCAATGGCCACCAAATCCCCTTCCCCTTTCCCACCCTCCCCCTCTCCCTTCTCCCCCTCCTCCACTTCAGAATCATCACTCTTCATCCCATTACACCAACAACACAAACTAGCTTTCTCGTTCTCCCCACCAAACTTCCTCTTCAAACTACAACTACATCCATTGGACTTGCCCTTCCTCTTCCAATAAACATACACCAACACAAGCCCGATCAAGGCCACCACGGCCGCATCCGCCACCGAGATCAAAATAATCAAACCAGGGCTCAGCCCCTTCGCAGATCGGTGCGCCGACGGTCCATGAGAACTCGGACCACGCCCCAGTTCGCTCGGTGCCGAACCTGTGCACGGTTTCTGCAAAGGAAACCCGCACAGGTTCGCGTTGTTGAGAAACGCGGTGGGACCCTGGTTCGAAAACGACCCCGTCTGGGGAATCTCACCGCTCAAATCATTGTTCCGAAGATCGAAACTCACCGTAACAGGCAAATTCCCTAGAGATTTAGGAATTTTACCAGATAAATGGTTGAACGAGAGGTTTAAGGTTCCAGTTAGGGTTTTAAGCTCCCCGAGTTTGTCCGGGATCGAACCTTCTAGAAGGTTCGATGACAGGTCGAGCTGGACAAGGTTTTTCAGCTCTGGCCAGGGACTCGCCGGAATCACGCCGGAGAATTTGTTGCGGGCGAGGATTAGTCGCTGGAGCTGGGAACAGTTTTGGAGCGTGTCGGGGACGGCGCCGGAGAGGGCGTTATCGGAGAGGTCGAGGTTTTCGAGGCGGGGGAGGGTGCAGAAGGAGGCAGGGAGGGTGCCGGAGAGGTTGTTACCATGGAGGAAGACGCTGTGGAGCGCGGTGGCGTTGAAGAGCTGCGCCGGGATGGCGCCGCGGAGGGCGTTGGTGTGGAGGTTAAGACGACGGAGGTAGAGCAGCGTGCCTAGTTCCGACGGGAGGTAGCCACGGAGGCCCTTGCCGGAGAGCGTGATGCCGACGACGCGCGGCTCCAGCTGGCCTGAGATGTTGGCGCACGTGATGCCGGACCACCGACAAGGGGTGGCGTCGGCGTCGTTCCAGTTGGAGAAGGCGGCAGCGGCAGAAGCGTCGACGGCCGATTTCAGAGTGAGAAGCGCGATGCCGTCGGAGGAAAGAGAAAGGACGGGGCGAAAGAAGAAGAGGAGAAAGATGAAGAGTGTAACGCTCATTTAGAATGTGTTATACGGCAGCGTTTTGGAAGTGGAAGAAAATGGTAGGGAGCGTTGAGTAGAGTTTTTTATTGGAGAGTGGAAATGCAGAAGAGTGTTTAGTTGAGGCGTAAGGAAGAAAGTAAGTATTGTATTTATGAGAGAGACGAAGAGAGGACCAGATTTTAATTTGGTGGGTCCAATTCCCGCCAAAAAGATAGATGATGAACACACAGATAGAAGAGAGGACTTGAAACAGAAAGACCAGTGAAGTGAAGTGAAAGAGAAGCAATTGCTATTGGGAGAGGACGAGAGAATCTTGTTTCATCCATTTGCTTCATCATTCTCCTCAACTCTTTCTAGTTTGCATTTTGCATCGTGGGGTCTTAATGCTTCTTTTTTAAAACTCTATAACAACAAAGAAACACGACCTTTTATTCGCACAAAACTTGGTGCATGTGAAAAATTAATTCTTTCAAAGTTCTTATTTGTTTCTATTCTTGACTTCTTTTCAAGGATTTTGTCTGCCATAGTTGAATATTATAAAAGATAATATTGCACCACTTGAATCCATGACCAATTTGTATTTTGTGTGTTCCAATTTTAGCAATTATTTCAAACAAAGTAAAACTATTGATAAAACAAGAATCTTCAAATATGCATAAAGGGTCAAAAATGTGAGTAGTAATTATGGATCATAGATGCATTGGAGAAGTATGAATTCCACGTCAGCATTATCTCTTCGTGTCATAATGATCTCTTGTTGCCATGACATTTGGCAAAACTAAAGGACTTCAACCAAACGCCACTCGTTAACGTTCATAATGGCAGGGTTACCTTACTCCTACATTCAAGATTAAACACTTCTTTCTTTGCAAGTCACATTTATTTTCAATTTCTCTTAATTGGGTACAACCGAAAAACCCATTTTGCCGTAATTATTTATTCTTTGAATGAAACTATACGTGATAATTGCATCTACTTCTCAATCATGCAAAACAAACTTAGAAGCTACAACATATAGCCACACGAACTATAATGCAATTTGTTTTCAGTATTTCTTGTGCGTATACTTTCAGGAATGATTTGCATCGGCAAAAGATAGAAGAACTTTATGCATGCCCAATGATATCTTCCCCTATTTGAGAAGAGGACAGCTTAAATTCGCACACAAAGAATAATTAGCACTTTTAAGAAAGAAATTAAATTAACAAAAAGCTTTGCTTTGTAATCAAGGGATATAGTTGGTACCAAATGCGTTCCAACTACACAGAACCAGAAAATTAACTCAAACAGTTATTAGATCAGGAACATAGGCCCCGCACCTAATAAATGAACTCAAAAGAAAATATTACATTTGTTCTGTCATTAAATCGAACAGTTCTGGAGTATTTCATTCATTCATTCATGTATGCGAAAGATTTTTGCCTTTCATTAGAACATGAACAACACAACCAAAATTAAAATCAAGTGTTTTGATGTGAACAAAATTCATGTGAACTTCAAGTGATCTAGATGCAGTGTTATTGCGGAAATAAAAAAATCCAAAGCCAAAAAAACACTCAGGTTTATTGTCTTGGTAATATACTGCCATAAACAACTTTGCCTGAGGAGCAAAACATTAATGTATTGAGAAAAGGTCAACGTGCAATTGATGCGTACATGAGTTATTAATGCGCCATGTGCACCTAGCATATGTAGCTCAAGTTGGTTTCAGGCCCTCACAAAGCATTCTCACTTTTCATTCACTCCAATTCCTATTTTTGATAACCACCTTTGCACCTTGGGAATTTGTCTTTTAAATCCATCCTGAACCAGAATTCACCAGTTTTTTTTTATCTACGAAAGGAATAATGGTTCTTGTTGAATGTTTGGTATCGAACTATCTTAATTTCGTTACTTTAAAAGTTGTCAATTCCCCCCAATTATACCGAAAATTAAAGAAATTACTCGCTATTTAACAAATTGCACTCATAGTGATGCCGCATGTGCTATCAAAGTCATCATAATTTTTTAAAGTATATAGGGGATTGGGTAATGGATGGTGAAATGTATTGAATAAGTACGAATAAACGAATTCCATGTGGGTTCATTTCAATCTCAACACGAAGCCAAAGTCCCACAAGAATGGAACAGCAGAACATATAAATCCAATTTGGGGCTTTTTTCCTTTTCTTAGAAAGTCAATGCATGTATAATACACAAGCACATATCAAGGCTTGATTTATTAATACACAAGCACATATCAAGGCTTGATTTATTAATACACAGCACAACTAACCATAAAACTTGTGAATAAAACCCATTTGATCACAAACTAAAACCCATTTTCCCATACGGAAACTACTACAAAAAAAATACAGCAGCCTGCATGACAGCATCAAATGATTAGGTAACCGATCTTATAGCATATCATATTAAATTTTATTCTGCCACCAAAGTAAAGAAATAATATCCAAATAGAAAGTAAAGGTGGGAATAAGTTCTGTTTGAGGCTAGAACAAAATAGGGGCTCAAATTTCCATTATATTCTCAAGTATCTTTCTAACAAATATGGACAGCCTTCTACCACCGATCTGGACCACATACATAAGATCTGTTCTTTTGTAGTTTTAAACGCTTGCATTGAGATAATTAAACCATACACCCGTACAACTGAACAGCCAATTTGACCCTACTTGACTTTAGGTGGTCTTACCCAACTCCATCCAAATCTTTTTGATCCTCCAAACCCAAATATTTACCATAAAATAAGTACTTTAAAATTAAAAATGGCATCGAAATAGTTTTTAACTTGATGTGTAATAGCTTGGTACAAGAATCATTATGATATTTTTTTCATTTTTTAGAAAACTTACTTGATGTCAAATCTTTGAATGACTAAAATATAATCAAGTGAATATCTACTCTACACAATGGGAAATTGGAAACAAAATGGAGAGCTTCTTGCTTTCAAGAGGCCTCCAACAAATAATCCTATTCTCCTCCTCATGTCTTTTGTTCTATGTATGAAAAAATAAGCCCCTTTTAGTCAAGCAAAAAGTTGACAGTGGCTACCTTTTCATGTTGTGCTAGGTCTTGGTTTGGAATCCCTCACTTCAGTGATGATGACGTTTTCTTTTTCATTTAGTACGACTAAAAATGTACTGTAGTTTGCCACATGCACTATATAGCAATTCTATCAGGTTTCTGATTAAAAGTTCATTTTTTTAGAAATCTAAGGCTTTGTGTTCACTTACTGTCTCAAGGAGAAGAAGAGATAATTTCACCAATATTTCATCAATCAGAATTGTTAATAATGTTGGAAAATATAAGAGATCCCACAACTATGAAATGTAGAGTTTCAAAGACAGTCTTTAATCCAATTGAGAGAATATTAAGAAATGATGCTTTCTAAAAAGGTAAGCTTTCGAATAGAGCGGGCATAATTTGTCCAGCAAAGTAGGTAATATTCTCAATTCCTATATGCACTATGCAAATTCAAAGAGTGCCTGAGCGTATGTATAAGATAGACGAGTCATTTTATGAGTGAGGATTTTATGGATTGGAGGAAACCTTTTGTAACTATTTCCTCCTATGCACAAATATGAAACATATCGAGTACGGTCATACTATTGTTTTAAAAACATATTAGATAAAA
This sequence comes from Phaseolus vulgaris, assembly GCF_051622355.1. Taxonomy (NCBI): domain Eukaryota; kingdom Viridiplantae; phylum Streptophyta; class Magnoliopsida; order Fabales; family Fabaceae; genus Phaseolus; species Phaseolus vulgaris. The sequence continues at coordinate 9,664,097 of NC_143505.1, forward strand.
AAACATAAAAGATATATATATATATATATGCATTAAAATTCATAGTAAATATATAATTGCAATTGTACAAATGCAAATTAAGAGCATACTTAGGCTATAAAAATTATAAATCACTTCCTATTGTTCACAAATAGAAACAGTATCAATATCATTCCTTCGTTAAAATATCCATTAGGAATACCATTTCGAATTTTGGGCAATTTCTTCCTGCACCTCCATAATTCTTGTAATTCTAAAAATACCCTTCTACAAATATTTTTAGGTTAAGGGGTTTTAGTGGTGAAGTTAGTGGTGAAGCTTGTGGTGTTCGTTGCTTTCGTAGTTAGATGCAATGGTGGTTCGCGGTGGATTGTGGTGTTTGGTGGGGGTTTGTGGTGGTGGTAGTGAGAGGTTTTTTATGGTGGTTCTTGGACGTCAGCTAGGTGGTTTTGTTTGAGGTAAGTTTTGTGGTTCTTTTTTCAGTTTTGAATTGTATAATTTGTAGACTTTCCGAATTACACAATCTGGAATATAATCTATTTAATTTTATGTATTCCAGATTGTGAAGGAAAGCCTTCTGGATTGTAAATATAATCCGGAATACAACTTTATATTCCAGATTGTATAATCCAGAATGTATTATTCGATCTGGAAATACCTTCTGAATTGTACAGTCCAAAATATAACATTGTGGACAGTCCAATCCAGAAGGGATAAAATTTGAAAAGTTGATTTTTTTAGTTGATAAAATTATAATAAAGGTCTTACTTATTATTTACTATTGCAAGTGTAAGGGATTGAAACCTGAATTATGGAGAAGAAATGCCAACTTTGGAGCAAAATATCTAATAAAGTAAACAAGTGTCTGATATGGAATAATTAATGAATTATGTGGTCAGTGGAGATGAATTGGTTGAAGGAAACTGTGTTCAGCATTTTACAACAAATGAGGTAAAGAAAATTTAATTGATGTAGTGTGATAACTTTGACAAGTCATGTAATTATATTGTAATTGTAATGTATTTGTGCAAGTTTTTCCTACCTGAGATTACCTCCTTCAATGGGTGCATAGGGTGGCCTTTGGACTTGGTTTAGTGATAGTCATTGTTAGATATGACACCACAAATGGAAAATAGGGGAGAAAGACATTTTCCTTATTAGGTTGTGAAATGGGTGGTAAGTATAGAAAATACAAACATGATTTGAAGGTCAATGTAACTAGCACACACAAATGTGATTGTCCATTTAAATTACAGGGTAAACATGTTAGCAATGGAGAAGGTTGAATATTGAAGGTAATATATGCTAGTCATAATCATAAATTGGCTAAAACATTAGTTGGTCACCCATATGCTTGTTGACATGACTAAAAGTCTAGTTAAGTCGGCGAACATATTACTTACTTTGAAAGACAACAATGAGGATTCTGTTACAACAATAAAGCAAATGTACAATGCCAGATAGGCATACATACAAGGTTATCAAACTTGAGAGTCTACGTAAACTCATACGAGCTCCATAAACTCGACTCATAAAATCGTAAGAGTTTACTTCATGTGAAAAAAATATTTTAATATAATTATTCAAAGTAATTAAAACAAATAAGTCCACACACTAAAGTAACTGCATTTAGTAATGAATATTGTTCCAGATATGCACTCACTCCAACTAAAAAAATTGCAGCCTAACTAAAATATACTGCAGTCCAATTAAAAAAAATTGCAGCCCAACTAAAATAACTGCAGATATGCACCCCAACTTAAAAAAAACAATTTAAAAAACAAGACTACAATAGTGTCTACCCTAAATTTCCCCAATTAAAATGAACTATTTTGCCGCAAACAAAACATAGACCAGCACCGTTTGTTCTCTCTAACCCAATACCGAAACACAACATTGAGATGATGCTACCACTGCACAAGACAAACGCGACCACTGAAGGTCGGAACTCAGACGATGCGACCACCGCACGAGACAAACGTGCCTACTGCACAAGAAGAACGCATCCACCGCACGAGACAAACTAGACCAACACAACGATGACAACCAGAGACAAGGCAAGTGACCACGAAAAGGCAATTATGAACGCTATGAACAACGAAAGCGCAGTAACTTCAACCAACAAACCCTAACGCGAGCAGAAGACACAACATCGTTTTGGGTTTAAAGAAAAAACACTTTGGATTTGCCAACAAGGAGGCAAACTCGCGAGTTCAACCGAGTTAACAGAGTTTACAATGAGTTTGTTGCAAAAACGAGTTTGCTTCCGAGTTAACTCGCCTAGGGTGAGTAGGAACATAAACTCGGACGAGTTAACAAGTTAACTCGCAAGTTTGATAACCATGCATACAGAAGATCAGTTAGAGGACCTAGAACTGAATTGCAACAGTTGATGATGTTGCTAGACCGTAACAACTCTATTCACTAGAGTAGGTGTCATGAGGCTTCCCAAGTTGAGTTATGTTTTTTGGACAAATCCTACTGCAATGAAATTGTTGAATGCATTTAGTATTGTCTTCTTGATGGATAGCACTTGCAAGACCAACAAGTATAGGTTGCCTTTGCTTGAGATTGTTGGTGTGACATCCACAAAACTGACTTTCTCTGCAGCTTTTGTGTTTTTTTTTGTGTTTTTTATCAAGTATGAGAAAGAACTTCGTTTGGGCTCTAGAAAGATTTAGAGGGTTGTTTTTCAAGGAGGGTATTCAACCTTGAAGTCATGGTTAATGATAGAGACTTTGCTTTGATGAATGTTATTAGCGTGGTCTTTCCTCAAGCTTCCAATCTTCTACGTTGCTTTCACATTAATAAGAATGTTAAAGAAAAGTGTAAATGTTAGTTGATTCTGTGGAGGCTTGGGAACTTATCATGAATGCTTGGGGATTGTCATTGAGTGTGGAAGTTGTGATGAGTTTGAGGGCGGTTTGAAATGTTTTGAAAGTATTTGTTCATCATGGCCATTATTTGTTGAGTATGTCAATAGCACATAGTGATTCCACACAAGCAAAAATTTGTAAAGGCATGGGGCAGATTCAGTCATGCATTTGGGTAATATTATACAACATCAAATAGGTATGTTTTCGATTCTTCTTCCTTCTACACCCTTTTTTATAGGCAGTCCCCTGTTAGACCGTCTACACCATCTATAGATGGTCCTCTATACATGGTGTAGATGCTTTCTATAAAACCCCTTAACCTAAAAATATTTGTAGAAGGGTGTTTTTGGAATTAAAAGAAATATGGAGGTGTAAGAAGAAATAACCCCTAAATTGAATTGAGGTTCCACCCATTTAGCATGCCGCCTTAATGGTCTTAAACCAAGCTAAGTCGGGTCATAAGCAAAGTGGTCCAAAATGATCAGTTCAACACAGGGTCAAACCGAGCTAGCTTGATACAAATGTTTTAGGTGGCCCGTCGGCTGTTAGACACCTCTAACCAAGAGATTTTCACAACTTTTTTAAAGGCTTGGAGGATACAAATACGCATTGGTGAAAGTACCCAAAGCACTATATGATCAAATTAAAGTATTAGTGTTTCATAGATTTCCTCAACAGCAGTTTACCACTAACATGATTTGTACACAAGCCTAATATTACCATCGTATGCAGATATTACACAACATAGCAAGGAGAAAACACAAAAGAACTATACTCAAAAGTCACAAGTTTTTCTTTATTGTTGGAGTTGGGGAAGAGGGAAGACGCGAAGGTGACAATGCCCTTGTCCACTACATAATCAAACACATTCATGACCCATCAAAAATATATGTCTCGTGTGTTTCTATTGAAAATGATCTCTCATGAATTTGTATAGACTAATGGATTTGAAGGATGGCAAGAATAAGTAAGAATAGTAATTGGTATAATAGTTTATAGAAATAAGTAAGAATAGTATAAAAACGACAACAATAAAACAGGGAACCTATAGAAACATGTGATGCCAAAAACAAGTCCACAACAGTGTAACCTTCCACGAGTATGGGGAATAATAAAAATACTTAACAGCAAACAATCTTGATGGGATGCATTCAGAAGGTCAATTAAATTCATACATTCAGACCTTTAGCCAATTTATGAAGAAGGTACTTCAGAGCTGGAGCTGACATTATCAAACATTGGGGGAGGGTGGAACATATATCCGTGCCTTCTTAAGAATTTCAGCAACAACCCAATTTTTACGCTTGCTCAATGGCCTAGAAGGATCCAGTCGAACCTAAATAACAGGGCAAAATCAATAAATTTACTAGCATTTGGCCAAAACAAGTGTACAAATTAAGTTATGAGAATAAGAGGAACAAGAATATAAGTGATGAGATGAGCCAATTAGATGGATAAGTTCATGTTACTAACTTTGTCACCAATGTTACAGTGGTTGTGCTCATCATGAGCCATGAACTTGGAGGTGCGCTTGACATAACGATCGTACACCTTGTGGTAGAATAGTCTATCCACTGCCACTACAACAGATTTCTGCATCTTATTGGAAACTACCATTCCTACTACCTGCTTCATTTTCTCCTCCCAACCTGCAATACACCAATTGAATCTTTTTTAAAATAAATACAAGTAATTACACATTTGAACTTCATGGGCTGAAACCAGGGATGCAAATATTTGTCCAAAACTCGCAAAATTGAAATCCCTATAAACGGTACTCAAATATACCTCCCAGCAGCCAAATTTGATCCTTTAGTCCTCACCTACGAGACAGATTAAGGACACAGTACACAAAATTGCAAACTCAGTACGTATTATGCAAGAACAAGACCTTGTACACCACCAGACAAAAGAAAAACACTGACCAACTACAGATGATTTCTAGAAGCTGTTACAGACAAAACTGTTTTCTATTTCTATTTTTATAAATTTGCCTTTAATTATGGAAATATTACCTTATTTTAGACTTATTTTCTGTTTTGATAATAAGTATAGTTATTTAGGGTCTATTTTGATAAACACCTTACTTAAGGACTTAGGGAACAAGTGTCTATTTAGATAAATTTCTCTGTAAGTACTTCAAAAAGAATAAAATAAAAGGAAAAAGCGAAAACAGTTTCGTTCAAAAACTACAATTAACCCATACCTAAATAAATTTGTAGAATCCCTCTCTTATAACTTCTTAAACGTGTTTATAAAAAGTTTATCCCATCAGACTCTGTGTACTTATTTTATACGTACTAGTGTACAAGTTGTTTATATAATTGAAGATGTCCAAACATCTTGCATACATGCATACAAACTCTTAAAATTTAAAACCTTACTCATACAATCATTTTAAAAATATAAAATAAAAGTAAATAACACAGCTGCATTTTATAATTATAACATAAACAATAATGAAGTAAAAAAAAAAGTGATTTTAAGAAAAAGAGCAGCGCCTGAATCTCCAGTGATTATCTCTCAGGTAAGTTTTACAGTAACTCTCACTCAGATATCAATGTTGAAAAGGGGTGAGGGACATCACCCGGCCGGACAGTGCAGTTCAATTCCACACAAATCAAAATCTCAAAAAATAAAATCGCATAAAAATTGGGAGAAATTGCAGTGTTAACGAACCTCGAACAAATCGAAAGCAACGAGAAGTGATGAAAAGTATTCCCTAACGGGGAAACGGAGACTATTTCAAATGGAAAACTTCTAGGCGTTTTCCGTTGTCACCGAAGGGTGGCGGCGACCGGAGGAGGTGGTGGAGCTGCGGCAGAGCCCGCTTCGACTCAACGAAATGATAAACCCAAGGAGTGAGAAAGTACAGAGTGAGCGTTGAACCTATAAGGCTTAAAACCCTTTTGTATGGGCAAAACAAATGCTAAATGATTAATCTATAAAATTAAAAAAAATATCTAATTTTTTAAATTATCAATTATAATTCTCTTTAGTCCTTTTTTTTATTTTTTTAACCAGATATATAAAAGTGACTAAACTGCCAAGGTAAGATCCAAATATTTCTGTATTAGAAAAAAAACTAAGTATATAATATTTTTCACTAAAAGATTATAATAAAATTTTAAAAGCTAAATCTTTATTTTTCAAAATATTTAAGCTTCTAAAAATATTTTTTTCATATTTTAAATTATTTATTATTTTAGGAACAGTAATAAAATATGATAATTACAACTTAAAATTGAATGCTAAAAACTTTATTCTTATTAGTTGTAAGTCAAATAAGATATATAGTTTAATTCAAAAAAAACAAAAATCCAAATAAATATTACTATTATTATTATTGTAATTATATCTGTATATACATTGAATATAAATATTAGTATTTATAGATAGCTAAAATAAAATTATATAATAAATAGAATGTTACTATTTAATATTAAATTATTCTATAACTGTAAAAGTTTATTTAAATAACATTAATTTCCTCAATTCAACTATACATTAAAAACACATTTTTTTGTATCATTCAATTATAGGATATTATCAAAAGAAAATTATTCTTAAAAGCTTAGACCTTAAAAAACTAAATATTTTTTATTGTGGTGATAAAAAGTATTATATTGAGTTTAAAACAGTTAATGATTAAACGTAAAAAATAAAATATACATTAGTGTGGTTATTTTTTTTATCAATCATATTGAGAAAAAACAGTGACATATGAAATGTAGAATGTAATTATAATGTTTTTTTAATTTTTGAAATAATTATATTTAATACACTACTCAATTATAAATTTATTTATGTGCATTCAAAATTAATTATAAATACTTTAGTTAATGAACTTGTGTATATCATCGTGATTTCAAATTTATAGATTTTGAAAGGATTATTGCAAATGCTTTAAACATGATGAGAAAATTGCAAGATTTCATATTAAAGATTTTTACGTTTATTAAAAAAAGTTAGATAAATTCAATCACATCTAAAATACATAGTAATTTAATTAATTTTAAAATAATAAAATTTATTAACAATAATTGATCCTTAGTGACTAACTTATCAAAAGTACATCTTTTTCTCCCATTCAATTTTTAAAATTTTCAAAATTTACAAAATAAATAAAATCACCTCCATCTCTTTTCAGATTAATAAAAGCATTCTTAACAAAATTATATATATATATATATAAAATGGTGTGAACTATTATATTCAAGGTTAATAATAAAAGAAAAAACAAATTTCTTTCTCTCCTTATTCAAACATTTGATTTCAATCTTACATAGATTTTGTTATTCTATAATCCAAGTTTTATTGATATGTAAAGTTTTTTCATTCAGTATACTTATAAAAAAAAATAATAACTTTTAATTATACATTCTTTTCAATATATATTTTGACTATTAATATAGTACAATATTCCTTCACTTTATCATTTTCATCTATTTTATAAACTCATTTGTAATTAATGATTTTTTTTACCTTATGAAAAGTTCACAAGTTTTTATGTCTTACTCTTATGAAAAATATTAATTTTGTTTTACATTATTGTCATCGGAGCATTTGAACCATTCATAACTAGGAATGTTTTCCTTCTTTATATGTATCAAGGCTTGTCATAACGAATTATGAGTACAAAAATTATTTAAGTTCATCTTTGTTGATCACTATTCAACTTTTTTTCTATTTAAAAAAAAAATCATGTTAAGACTTCCAATTAATTTTCGTTATAATAGTATCATTTGTAATGTCGTTATTTTCTTACTCGCTTTGTAATTCTTTTTCCACATATATTACATCCTTGCTAACCAACTTTGTGGATAGTTGGATCTTATCGGTGATACCCTTTCATATTACTAGTATAACCCAAGAATATACATATTTTAGATTTTGGATTAAAGTTTGTTCTTTCTATGGAGTTATATACCACATCAACACGATATCCAAACACACATAGGGAAGACGAATTGGTTAATTTGTTTTTCCACATCTCATCTTCAAACTAATTGTTGTTTGTGATGATTCATTTGTCATATAAAAGACAAGTTTAATTGCTTATACTCAGAAAGGCTTTGTTACTCTCATTCTTAATATAACTACTATACTAGGAAAATTCTATTCATCTACCATGTTACACCATTTTATTGGGGTGTATGAGAAATTGAAATTTGTCTAATAATACCATTTTTTTTTGCAAAATGCCAAAATTTCATGTGTACGCATTCTTCTTTATCACTTGTGCTTAAGCACTTAATTGTTTTTCTAGTTTCAAGCTCTACTTTTGTTTTGAATTCATTCAATACTAGAAAAACATGTAACTTCCTTTTTATGGGTATAATCCAATATGAGTTTGCTTGTGATAGTTTTTATAGCAAAATTAAATATATGTTACTTGCTTATCATACCATTCTTGCAAAAAGGTAAATTAACTTCCTTTAGTCGGGGTAAAGATTACATTCTGCAAGGATTGTTTCTCTTACATAAATGCAATGTCATATTGTCATTGTTTCTTCTTGACTTGTCACTCTAATAGATGTTTTTGCTTCTAGTAACATTTATCAAAAGCACGTATAGATTTATTGTGATCTTATTTTTTTCATCACTATTATATTTCTTTTCACAACTTTTAAGATCTTACCTTTACTCGATTTCATCTAATTTCCAAATGAACAACAAAAGTCTTCTTCAAGTCTTTCACATGTCGTACCATTTAAGTTGTATGAATAGTTTAATCGTAAATTTGTTTATTTTGACATAATTGACTCTAACAACATGTAAGACATGATCATTTTCCACACAAATATGAATTCTTCTAAGATAGGCTCATAAGTGCAAAATCAATCTTGATATGAAGTTATGTGTCATGTTGCACTTGAATTCACCATCCACCCATCATGAAGTTGTTTTTCATCTTTAAAAATATGTGTTGCTTTGCTAACTAGGATATATCCATCTTTTGAAATATTAGCAACATAATCATGTGAGATTTTGCTTCAAAGTTCTCTTCTCTGTTTTTATGTCAACAATCTTTCTTCATGTGTTCGTATCATGCTATAATTGTAACATTTAAGATTCTTCACTTTTTGAGACTTCTGTAAATATTTTGACTCTCAATAGAGAGCCATATTTAGTTGATCTACTTCTCATTACTATTAAATCCTTCTCTTGTTTGGAACTTTTCATCATTTTTTCCTTACACTTTTGCATGGATTATTCATCAATATTAACTTAGACATCATCTTCAAAGAAGATGTTTATCAATATTATTATTTATTATGTTGATGATGAGTTGATTATACAAATTAGACAACTTTGAAGTAAAATCTCAACACCTTGTTTTCTACTATGTCTAAAAAATTTCGTCGTTGGAAGTTTGACAGATAAACTATTTAGTTTGTTGAGGTATTTTATTAGCAACATGGATCCACTCATTAAAAAATGTATAGTTTTTTCTTAAAAAATAATTCTTGTGTATAGTGACTTAAATTTATATAATTTGGTAATAGTATGACAAATATCATTCATATTCTCATGTTTATAACAATGAATAAAACTACAACAACCATTGAAAGTGTAAATTAGCGATAACATTGTTATTACTTTTTTTCTCCTTAGATGTTAAAAACTCTTCCTTCAATTACATCTATAAAATTGTTTTTTTTTTTTCAAAATGAAAAGAAAATTGATTTGGAATGCATTTCTAAGAACCACTATACCCTTTTATAAGAAGAAGGTGAAATCCGTAAGGGGACCTAGCTCTCACAATGTCCATTGAGTAGAAGTGTGGATTTGTTATTCTTGCCTTGAATATATAACTTGAATATACTATTGAAAAAATATTTTTTTTAAATCAAAAGGATAAAAAAAACTAATTTTATATTTAATAAGAATTAAGTTTATAAAATATTTTAAATGCATGTATAATCTGTTTGGACATTATTTATTAGTATTTTTTTTTTTGTAACAATTAGTTTATGAGGCTCGAATACTCCTTTTAAATGACATGTCTGTGTCGGACACACGTATCGGACACCAACACTCGTACGACACTTGTAAGACATGTATCGGTGAAGTGTCAAATTCAAAAAATATTTGTTAGATTTCAGACAATTTTAGCACGGACCTAACACTATTTTAAAAAAGAGAAATACATTAATTTTCTAAAAACTCAAATTTATTGTATAAATTTTTATTATGATTATAAAAATAAGGAACAAACCCTTTTGAACCATCCATGAAAAACATTTTTCTATCCCAACAAAAAAAAACTGAAACATACTTGTGTACATACATTTTTATTGTCAATTTATATAATTCATAATTATATAATATATAAATTTGTGTTTCCATGTCCTACATTTTAGAGATTGTACGTATCTTTGTGTTTGTGTCTGTGTCATATAAGTGTTTGTATCAGTGTCTATATTACATAGGTTTGTAGTTTAGAATAAATATATTTTTCATTGGATTGAAAATGGAAAACTCGAAAACATTAAAGTATACCTAAATTTGGTTAGACAAGTAACAGTCACTACAAGAAAATCATGAAATAGAAACCAATTTTTAGATAACAAAATAATTAGTTGTAATAGTAACTAAATTAGAAACCATTTTAGAAACTAAATAAAAAATTGGTTTCTAAATTAGTTTCTATTATTGTTAAATAGTTTCTAAATTGGTATCTAATTAGTAACCAAGATTTTAACTTCCAATTATTTAGTTTCTAAATTTGGTCTCTAAAACCTTGGTTGCTAATTAGATACCAATTTAGAAACTATTTAACAATAATAGAAACTAATTTAGAAACCAATTTTTTTTTAGTTTCTAAAATGGTCTCTAATTTAGTTACTATTGTAAATAATTATTTTGGTCTCTAAAAATTAGTTTCTATTTCATGATTTTCTTGTAGTGAGGATACCACTCTTTAAAAAATTTACTTAATTTCTTATATCTTTTAAAATCTCAATATAAAATGATAGTCAAGAATATTTAAAAGCATGAATTAATAGTAAACTTGTCTCTGATGATCAAGAAAGAATACATATTTAAAAAAAGTTTTTCATAAACACTTTTAAAAGAGATTTTTTTTTTTTACAAATTTCAATATCTTTGATGTTTTCATGTGTTTTTTTGTGATAGTATATATATATATATATATATGATTTGGAACAATATATGAAATTATTGGAGAAATCTGATCTTGCTGTCTTCACAATCTTTTATAGACTTAAATGACCTTTCATTCCACAATTGTAAAATCTCAGTTTTCATCATTCTACCCACCTCACCCTTCTATCTATTGAATTGTTGTGTTTTTCACTAAAAGTTGAATTGTTGAGAGTGACTATTAAAGTCTCCTAATTATGAGGCAGAGGACTAAAGATTTGGATCAAAATTTCTTTATGAAAATAAATTTTCTACGTTCTCACTATAGAATAGTTGTCCTCTTGGAGTGTATAAACTTTTTTTGAATTGTGTTTTTCCTTAAATTGAAAGTTAAGTTTCCATGCGTCAAACAATCAATACCAAAATTTCCCACCAATGACAATTTTGCTATAAATTTGAAGAGAATACCAAACTTCCACGATATGCATTCTATCACATCATTCCAACTTTCTTCTTGTTGACTTATGTTGCAGTGTACTACACGGTCTCATTGATGCTTCTACAGTCTCACCTTGACTTAATCATGAAGGAGACAATGTTTTAAAGACAGTCTGTGACCACAATTTCTGCAGCAACTTCAAGGTTTTTGGAGTGTCTGCACCCACAAGACAACCCCAATTGTGGCTGCATATATACTGCATTTGCCCACAATTTCTCACAATATCAAGGAATGTGATGAAACTGCAGTACACCACAAACTTCAAAGGTTGGTCATGTATGTTTCTTTCCTAACTGAAGTATCCAATTATATATCCAGGATTTGTTGTCAACTTGAACATTTTAGTCGTGAATTAATACTCTAAATTTTGTGGCAATTTTTTAGAGAAAAATCTCAAGTAATCTCAAGTTTACCTTATTGTATTTTTTGTCATATATAACTATCATTTATATATTTAATTTTCTTGCTTACAGTTTCTGGCAACGAGGATTGGCTAAGCTTGTGATGTGATGATGAACATGAGTTCATTCATCACACTTTTGAGTGGAAGAAGCTAAGAAAACTAGAAGGTCAAGACTAGAGAAGAAGCATAATCTGTTACCTACTTTGTTAAATCACATGTCCATAAATGATTGCAAGATAAAGAAAATTCAGACGATTAAAACAAGTAAGTTTGAATAGGTTTTTCCTCTGTTTTATTTTTTTTTTTTAATTTTATGACATATATGCTTGAAACATGATATCCGAGGTATAAAATTTAGCTGATTCGACAGTTTGCTTTTCAGTATTTTGCATAATTTGAAAGCTTTCAACGTTTAAATGTTATGCTTAGAGCCTCTGATTTTGCATTTTATATATTCATTTGGTTACCAAAATATAGACTTCATTTTTAAAATTTGGTGAGCATTTCATATATAGAAAGTAGAGATGTTTAAAATTAATCAAATATACAATAGCTTTTCAATTTTGTAGTTATTCATTATCATCATGATTCATGATTTCATATTTCATGAATCAGAACAGGGAGGAAAGGAAATGAAAGCTACTTGTAATCATGGTGAAATAAACATAGTTATAGTTGCTGAAGTGTTTCAATTATAGAAATTGTGGTAAATATTCGTGCAACCAATATATAACCAGTATCTGTCATGTTTTTAATTTAGACTTGCATAAGGTCTTTGACAAAACCAGTTCAACTTGCATAGTCACTTGCAGGGAAAATTATAGCAAGAAGTTCAACTGGTGTTGGAGTATTGGAACAAACATTATTCAAGTAAGGTAGTATGTAAACTGTGGTTATTTACATTGTGAACGTTAGTGTGCGTGAGTTGTAATGAGGATGTTTTTGTTGGTTGTGCATCGAACTGTCAGAAATGTAATGTAAGTGATATATTGACAACTCGCATCAGTCTACAATCTTATTTTTCTGTTTAAAATTTCAGTTTTTTTTTTATGAAATGACGAAAATATCATTTTTTTCATATACCAACCACAGATTGTATATTGGAGCATGTTGTCAATGTATCATTACTTAAAACAACTGTGGTTATTTAAAAATAACAATCATAACTATATCATGAGTTGGAATCTAATTTCCATGACTCTTGTTTTATGCAGCTTCCTTTAATGATGTTAAGTTTTTTTTTTTATCAGCAAATGATGTTAAGTGTTGATTGGTCCATAAGCATTGGCTGGTTTCTTCTCTTCTCTTCAAACTTTTGGTCTCAAAATATAGTAACTACCTATGCATTGGGAAATGAGACCGATCAATCTGCACTGCTCAAATTCAAAGAATCAATATCTCTTGACCCTTTTCAAGTGCTCAACTCTTGGAATAGTACAAGCCACTTTTGCAAGTGGTATGGAGTGACATGCAGTCCACGACACCAAAGAGTTATAACGCTAAATCTAACAGGATATCACTTGCATGGTGTCATATCACCCCACATTGGTAACCTTTCGTTTTTGAGAATCCTCTTCCTCGAGGACAATCACTTCTATGGTGAAGTTCCACAAGAATTGGGGCGTTTGTTCAGGCTACGTGCACTCTATTTCACCAATAACACCTTAGGGGGAGAATTTCCAATCAACTTGGCAAATTGTTCTAAACTGAGCTATTTAAGTTTAGATAGAAATCTTTTCATTGGTGAAATACCAAGGAAGATTGAATCCTTTGCCAATCTTAAACATTTGAGAATTCGTTGGAACAATCTAACTGGACAAATCCCACCTTCCATGGGAAATTTATCTTTCCTCACTCGACTTTTATTGAGTTCAAATAAATTGGAGGGGTGCATTCCAAAAGAAATAGGCATTTTGAAAAATTTGAGAATATTGGGCTTGTCAAATAATCAACTATCTCACAATATTCCACTTTCCTTATACAATCTGTCATCTCTCTATCTCTTCTCACTCACAAGCAATCAATTTAATGGTTCTTTTCCAGTCAACATGTTCCTCACCCTACCTAATCTTCAAGTTTTTACAGTGAGTGGGAATCAATTCTCAGGTTCAATCCCAGCTTCCATCACTAATGCATCTGGGATGCAAATATTGGATATTGGTGACAACCATTTGGTAGGACAAGTCCCAAGTCTAGGGAAGTGGAAAGATATTTCAACTCTGCAGCTAAGTTTAAATAATCTGGGTAGCAATTCATCTAGTGACTTGCAATTTTTAAAGTCTTTGATAAATTGTAGTCAGCTAGATATATTAGATATAGGGTACAATAATTTTGGAGGGCCTTTTCCTAGGTATGTGGGCAATTTTACCAGCCAACTCAGCCAACTAATTGCTGGTGGTAATAATTTTTTTGGAGAAATTCCTATGGAATTAGGAAATCTTGTTAACTTAATTACCTTGGCTTTGGAGAAAAATAGCCTAACTGGCATCATTCCAACTACTCTTGGTAGGCTTCAAAAGATGCAATTATTAAGTTTGGGAGTAAACAAATTGTTTGGAGAGATACCACCTTCCATAGGCAACCTGAGTCGGTTGTATTACCTAGAATTGTCATTCAATATGTTTGTTGGAAATATTCCTTCAACCATTGGAAATTGCCAACTTTTACAGTTTCTACATCTTTCAAATAATAGCATTAGCGGAGCCATACCATCACAACTGTTTGGAATTCCCTCTTTATCTATTGCACTGAACCTATCACATAACTCATTGAGTGGCAGTCTACCAGAAGAAGTGGGCAAGTTGAAAAATATTGACTTGCTGGATGTGTCTGAAAATTATATCTCTGGTGTCATTCCTGAAACAATTGGAGAATGCATAACCTTGGAGTACCTTCATTTAGAGGGTAACTCCTTCCATGGAAGCATGCCTCCTTCATTGGCTTCCTTAAAGGGTCTCAGAGCATTAGACCTTTCAAGAAATAACTTGTCTGGATCAATTCCGGAAACACTGCAAAACCTTTCTTTTCTAGAATACTTCAATGCTTCTTTCAACATGTTGGAGGGTAAGGTTCCAATGAATGGTGTCTTTCAAAATGCTAGTTCAATTTCAGTGATTGGCAATAGCAAGCTTTGTGGTGGGATATCTGAACTAAAGCTTCCACCTTGCCGTTTAAAAGCTAAGAAAAGAATACTCCATAATCTCAAGTTAGTAGTGGCGATATCATGTCTGGTTTTTTTTCTTGCTACACTATCATGTGTCCTTGGCATGTATTTGATAAGGAAAAGGCACAAAAAGTCATCGACCAATTCAACAATTGATCAACTTCCTAAGGTATCATACCAGAACCTACACCATGCAACTGATGGGTTCTCATCTTGGAACTTGATAGGAATAGGAAGTCATGGGTCTGTATATAAAGGAATTCTTGATTCGATAGAAGGAATTGTTGCTATAAAGGTTCTAAACCTTCAAAATAAAGGGGCTATGAAAAGTTTTATGGCTGAATGCAAAGCATTAAGAAATGTACGGCATAGAAACCTAGTGAAGGTTGTCACATGTTGCTCTAGTGTGGATTACAAAGGAAATGATTTCAAAGCTTTAGTGTTTGAGTATATGTCAAACAGAAGCTTAGAGGAATGGTTGCATCCACAAAATGGAAGAGAAGAACAACAACCAAGAACTTTGAACCTTGAGACAAGATTAGAAATTGTGGTTGGTGTTGCTTCTGCACTACACTATCTGCACCATGAGTGTGAGCAACCTATTATTCATTGTGATTTAAAGCCAAGTAATATTCTTCTTGATGATGAGATGGTTGCTCATGTTAGCGATTTTGGCTTAGCAAGACTTCTCTCGACAATCAACAACTCTCACAACCTTAGCACAAGTGGAATAAAAGGGACTATAGGTTATTCTCCCCCAGGTATGTTTTCATCTTATCTATGTTTACTTTTCGATTGATGCTGTGAAAATGGATCTGAAAATATTGATGGTTTCTCAAATATTTCAGAGTATGGAGCCAGCTTTCAGGTGTCAACAAAAGGTGACATCTACAGTTTTGGTATTCTAATTCTGGAGATGTTAACTGGGAAACGACCGACAGAAGAAATGTTTAAAGATGGACACAGCCTCCATAACTATGCTAAAAATTCATTTCCAAATAACTTGTTGGATATTGTTGATGCAACTCTTGTTCCAATGGAAAATGAATCTCCTACAATGACTCTAACAGAACAGCACAACATCTCTGAGATTGTAGATCATTTTCATCCTAATACCAATAAGTGTTTGTTTTCATTATTTAAGATTGGTCTAGCTTGCTCAGTGGAGTCACCAGGAGAAAGGATGCTTATGATGGAAGTCACCACGCAGCTAAATATGATTAGAAATGCTTTTTATGCTCGACGGATCAGAGGTAGATATAGCTGAAAATAAGGTGGTACCTGAACCGTAATTAGGGGTGGCAATCCGTCCACCCTTCTTCATTTAAGTCAGGTTAATTTTTGAACTCATCAACCCACATTGGTTCGACCTACCTAGTATGTCAATCCTCCAAATTCCAGGCGGGACGAGACATAACGAACTAGTTTGTCAATTTGTCCTTTTATATTTATAATATTTTTGAAGAAAGATGTCATGCTTTTGAGATCAAAATTGATGGTTATTAATATTTTATATGAAACATTATTTACATTAATTTCTTTATATATAATTTGATTAAGTATTGTTGATATTTATTTTCTTTTCTTAAACATTAAAGCTTGTTTGATTAGAATATTGAAGTTTGGTTCAATTTTATTTTGTTTCCTTCCATTTTTATTGCACAGAAAATGATATCAACAATTACAACCAAATAAATAGGTTCAAAACCAAAAAAAAAAAAAAACTGTAAAAAAGAAAGAGAATTTAAAAAAAAAAATGAAAAGTGATAGGTCAGCTCGTTAGCACATCCTATGATGGGGCGGGTTAACAATTTCAGTTCGTATAACCTAGATGGGTTAGTCCCCACACCTCACTTTTGGTGGGCCAGTAGCGGGTCAAACCCGTTTTGTCACCCCTAGCTAATTTAGACTATATAAGTGGCACTAATCCTCACCTTACAAGTTTTGTAAAAAATAAATTAGAGTTAAACTCACTTCTTATGATATTAGAGTTTAATCTAACTAAAATTACCCATAATTGTATATTGTAAACTGATCTTATTTGTAATAAACGTGAGATCTCCAATAAATAAGTATAGTTTTTTTAAGATGTGTTCTTACGAGAAATGAGACGTGAGAGTTATGAGGTGGAAAATGGATGAATTCTCTGTAAGTCGAGCTCTTTAATACTTACCAATCACAAAGAGGGAAGGGAGATACACCTGCAAAATACTCTTTGACGTTCAAGTCGATAAGGATACATAATATTTTGTGAGTATAAGAGAGTATGAAGAGTTGAGCGAGTACTTCATGAGATAATTATAATGTGCTTATAGGTCCTCTTGAATTAATACAGTTAAGAAAACATTAAACAATTATTATGAGATATAAATGGATTTTATACTTGTAATCTATAATCACTAGTAACCTATAATCGAGTTATTTGTCTAAATGAGTGGTTATTGGTTTGAATGTATTTGACTGCAATCAGGAATAGGTACATAAGTCCCCTCCAACTCGAAATCAGAGAAGATTTATTGGTGGATCAAATTGAAGGATTCACAAGCTTGATTTTGACCCTTTGGGGTTTAATGTAGGTCAACCCCTAATTTCAATTTATTGAAACAAAAAAATAGCTGGCAGACATTTTCACCAAGCCTTTGCCAAAGGACAATGAGTTGGGAATTGTTGACTCTCAAAATCTTTCTTAAACTTGATATTATCAAACTGTTTTACTCTATTTGAGAAGAAAAATAGGGGGAGAATATGATGGTTTGATTGCTGATTGATTGTTGTTTTTAATTGCTTTTAATAGCTAATATGTAGTTGGGCAGGAAACTCTTATTTTCTCTCCTACTTCACTGGTTATCACACTGATTTTGTGGTTTCTCCTTGAGAAAATCACATAGTGGAAGCTGGTTCAGTAGTGTAAGAGGTTCTGGATGGAATTGCTCTCTAGTACAACTGTTTTGATGGTTTTGCAGGTACCTTCAAATTCAAACAGAACTCAACAAAGCAAACCAGGGATTTGTCTTCATCAAATAGGAGGAGATTGTTGAAGAAGAGCTTTGATGACTACAAATCTCCATGGATTGTTTGAAGGCTGATTGTAGCTTAGTTGGGTGTGTTCTAGGGTAGTTTGAATTTGTTAATTCACTCTTAGTTTGAATCCAAAAGCTGGTTTAATTCAAATCTTTTCAAAAAAAGTGTTTTATGAATAAGCATAAAAACAACCAGTTGTTTTATCGTTTTAATCGGTTGTTTCATACTTAAGGTTTTTGAAACTAGTTTTGGCATATTTGAACTTGGTTGACTTTACTATCAAACCAATTCAATCGGTTATTTCAACAAAACAACCGACTTTTTTTATCTGCCTTAACATAATTTTGTTAAGTTTGTTAAATCTGCTTTAAATGTTTTCAAACTGATTTGACTTTAATAATAAATGATTTTAATTGCTAATTGGAGTATAAATGTTTTGTTATACGCTCCTAGCAAAAAAGTTACAAGATCAGTTTTTGAAATCAAGTTTTCTCCAAGATTGCTTAAGGCTTTGGATTTTTTTCTCTAAGAGTGAAGTAGGACTTGTTGTGTACTTTGATTTGATTTGTACCAGGTGTGATTATTTCCTCCTTCAATTGTATTTTTGTAAGGACTTGTGTTCACAGAGTCAGAGGGTGCTCTGATCTGTGGTGTGATTGTGTGTGCCAAAGGAAGTGTGTGTTCTTGAGGGGATCAAGATCACTTCTTTGGTGGTTGTGTGTTTGTAATCTGGTTTTTTATTACTTAGTGGATACCCAGAGGTTTCTGAGAACTGGATGTAACTGTTGGTATAAGAGTGAACCAATATAAAATTGCTTGTGTGATTCTTTCTCTCCTTTAACTCTTGTATATATGTGTTTAGTTGTTTTTATACACTGCTGATAAAAAAAACCGGTTGAATCGCAGAAACAACCGGTTGAATTTATGGAATTCAATTAAAACAGTTTTTTATCTTGCATTCTTTTATTCCTTTGGCTGTGATTCTTCTTTGATTCTCTTCATACCTTATAAATTTTAGAAAAAAGTTAAAATACAATTCACCCCCCTCTTGTTTAAGGCCCACAATTCTAACATGATATCCCCACAATATGTTGGGTATCTCTTTGGTCCAAAGGATTTTGGCTTCCCTGAGTTTCTTTTTGAGCTATGGGCTTTGCATGTGGGAGTATGAAAAACTTGTGGAAAATGAAATCAAGTTCGATGTCTGGTATGTCTATTGAGCTCCATGCGAAGAGGTCATAATTCTCAAGCAGCACTTCCTAAATTTGCTTTTGAAGTGGTCGATTGATAGATCTACCGACCTTTGTTACACTGGTTAGGTTGGCTTCCAAGTTGGATCTCTATCAACAGTTCTCTGATAAGTGTCATATTGCAGTAATATTTCATACTAAAAGACAAACACTTATGGGTATTTATTGATAAAATAATTGTAATTTAACCCCTAATTTATAAATTTAAATATTTTTACATATTTTATGATTATAATATGAATAAGGACAATTTATTCCCAAATTTGTGTTAATTTCAGGATTCTATGGGAAAATGGAGATGAAAGGGCTGAGAGAGAATAAATAAGATGAAAAGGGGAACTTGGAACATTGAAAACTTGTTCAAAATTTGTCCAAACTTGCCCAAGCCAGATCACTTCAGAGGAACTCTCCCAAAACTGTCCCAAGGCTAACACAGACGAGTTCACTTTAGAGAAGTTGGACTTTTTCTCGTCAAACTCGCCCATGCGAGCCCAGACTCACCCAAGCGAGAAGTCACTTAGCCCAAACCCAACTAGGTTAAATATGAGGCGTGAGGCATAACCCTAAACATCATTAGGAGAATAAAAAGAGATGAAAACCCTAAAGGAGGCAACCGTCAAGGAGAAATGGATCTTCTTTTCTTGCTTTTCCATGCTTGTAATGTCCAACATGAGTGGCTAATTCTACCCTTTGGGATTGAGAGTAATATGTTCAAACTCTTATGTATTGAGGTGATATTTAAACATAATATTTTGTTCTTGATTGATGATTGGTATTGTCATTTTGTTCTTAACACTTGAATTATCATGATTTTGATATTTAAATTTGACTAGAAAGTACTTCTAAGCATTTGACCTAAATGTTAATGCTTAACATATTTGAATGCTAGGAATATATTTGAAATGTTAATTGCTATCAACATCCGTTTGTAACGCTAAGGAGTTTTTATAAATATACGAGGAATCAATATTTAGGAGACTATCTTAATAATTTTATATGTGATGAATCGATATAAATGAATTTTATATGAGCATCAATATCAATCAAAGGTAGAATATTATATGCTTTTCAAATTACAAAACAGTGAGAATGATGAACCCCAATCCCAATTTTCTCAATTGAATCAAACAAATCTTTTACCTTGCTTTATTTACATTCTTGCAAATTCAAACAACAAACTTCCTACAAACTTTTACATATTGTTTTCTATTTAGTGAATATTATACTTGAGAATTCAATTGTTCCTTGTGGGTTCGATATCCGTTCTCAGAGGTAAATTTATTACTTCTGACACGGTACACTTACTGTAAATAATCATCATTCTCCATAAATTCGACTCGAGGATCAAGATCGACTTCCTCATTGTCTTCTTATGAGAGCTCTATTTGACATATTTACTTGTCACTATGATGGTCGTTTTCGCTATCCTGATTATTCCCATCGTCGTGCTCTTTAAGAGACTTTATTTTCTCATCATTTAGTGTTATCGCCGAGGTCTTTACAAAACAAGGGCTAACCTTGAGACTCCAAACATAACATTTCCTCGTCGTCTTTGGATTCACCTTTACTGTAATGATCGTCCCATTATCTTGAGGGAATTTCATTGTCATGTGTGGCGTTGAAACTATGACTCCTAATTGATTGAGGGTTTTGCGATCGAGGAAGACGGTGTAAGATGTATCGATGTCAACCAATATTTATTGAACAAATAAGGTTGGTGTGCCTTACTCGTCCCAAATGTTATCAACAAGTCAACATAGCCCCTCGTGTGTACTCTTTCTCCCACGAATCCGATAACAGGATCTGGGTAGGATTGATTGAAGGTAAAAAGATTGTCCAGGTTTTGGAAGATTGACTAGTACAACACATCGACAGAGCTTCCTCGGTCGATGATCACCTTCCTTACTTGCCAAATGGTAATTGTGGATGTCAGCACAACTGTGTCATCTTGCTTTAGGTCATGAAGGAAAAAGTCCTCATCCATAGAGGTGATGACAGGTAGAGATCGAGGTGGCAACAAATTGATCGAAATGATGCTTCGAAGATATCTCTTCCTCGACGAGCTTGATGATCCTTCCCCACCAAAGCCCCTATGATGATGTTAATTATACCCCTCACTTCGGGAGGGTCTTGCTCAGGTTGGTCTCTTCACTCTTGCTCGGACTCAGATGCTTCCTTTTCTTGTTGGACTCCTTGACTTCACCCTTGAAACCTCAACGAAAGCCTCTTTCTCGGCCTCCTCTTTAGTTTCCTCGACCTCGACCTCAATTGTTTTGTTATTAATAGATTTTAAATCTTAAATTATTAAAATTTAACACATTTTTACATTATTTTTCATTTTTACCCTAAACCTTAAAATGCTAAATTCTTCATCTTCCTCTTTACTTTTTTTTATTAAAAGGAATTATTACACTAATTTTACTATTGTTTAAGAATTTCTTTAACATTACACCATTTATTTTAAGTACTACACCTTTAAACTCTTTATATTATATTTTAATAAAATACTTCATCATCAAACAAAAATTATAAAGGTTTATAAAAAACTTAGACAAGTGTTTCGTGGTGGATGATATGGAAAACCTAGGTTTTTTTTACCACCATGGTTTTTTTTTTCTATTTTTACCAAAATGAGGTCCCTTTCAAAAAAATTACAATTTTGGGCAAGTCGTGCTAACTTGGCATGACTTTGTCACGTCAACCTGAAGTCATGCCAAGTTGGCGCGACTTGCCACGACTTCTGCCACGTCAACCCCTAAAGTCATATATATATTATTTCTATTTTTTTAATTTTCTTGTAAAATTTTATTATTTATATTTTGAGTAGTAAGTTATGTAATGTTTAAAATTAATTTGATGCATAATTTTCTAAGGGTGTTAGTTTTAAACAATAAAAAATTGAATAATTGTGTATAAATCATGTTTGACGGTAATGTAATATATTAATTTGGTTATTAGATTAATAAAAAATATGAAAAAATTGTTATTGCATTTGGAAATAAATAGAAATGAGAATTAATTATTTGGAAAATAAATAGAGAATTGTGGGGAGTTTCAAGCTATACGTCTGCCTTGTCCACATGTAATTGTTATTTGCTTATTTTGTCATTTACAACTAACGACATTTATCGCCCCAGTGTCTCCACAATATTTCCAAACTTATGAGGTCTAATTTAATCCATAAAATAGATTATTCAATTCTACATAAACAAAAAAAATGTTCATATTGTAGAACCGAAGGTCATAATAGAAACAATTATCCGCACAAACAAGCTTGATAATAAAACAAATTTCAAGTTTGATTATTAATTTCCTCATTTTCTTTACCTAAATATTTATACTTTCATAAAAAAATTATTTATCAATTTAATTTCAAATATTACATAACTTATAATTATAATTAAATAATTAATATATATATATATATATATATATATTTAAAAACAATAATTTTTTTTAAAATATGACGTGGATTAAGTTGTGCCAACTTGGCATGACTTTAGGTTGACGTGATAGAAGTCGTGCCAAGTTGGCACAACTTCAGGCTGACGTGACAAAGTCGTGCCAACTCGTGCCAAGTTGACACGACTTGCCTTATATTTGTAATTTTTTTGAAAGCGACCCCATTTTGATAAAAAAAAAAAGTTTCCATGGTGGTAAAAAAAAACCGAAAACCTATTTTAATTGTAGAGTTATTTTTGCATTCAACTATCTTTACAATAGATTTAAGGAAACTATTGTCCATAGGGATTTAAGGATAAGCAATATTTGTGTTCATGACGACATGGTTGTTAAGAACTTCTTTCAATAATTAATCAATATCAATTTTTACAAAATAACCAAAATCCCTTCGAACGAGAAGAATGCTCATTCGAGTTTAATGATAAATTAGTCTTTTTTTAATGTCATTACTAATTAAGTCATTAAATCTTTAAACATTAAATCTATTTTAGTTTCTCTAATATAAAGTAAACCTGTGTTTATTCCTAAATTTAACATTAATCCTTGTTTGAGAAAAAAAATGTTGTAGACCTTGTATTTCAAATGCTATTTTGGTGACATATTATAACTTATTTATGACCGTTTATTTTTATTTTTTATTTTTATTATCAAAATTTTAGGATAACAAAAATAAATAAAATGTGATAAGTTTAATTTAAAGACAGATTCTCTATTTTTGAAAATAAGAGAGTTATATGCATTTTAATGAAATTTATCAAACGAAGCCCATTATGTATTTAATTTTGTTTATATTCTAATATATTTCTTTATTACAAACTCTAAATATAATATAATTTATATATTTAAACATATTTACTTATTATAATATTGAAAATAATTATCTATTAAATTATAGATTTGGATTCCTTGCTCTTTTTCTTTTCAGCTTCAGCAACACTCACTGCGCTAACGCGTTCTCTCTATTTCTCTCTCTCTCTCTTGTTCTGCGATCGCCGTTTTCACCATTTCTGGTATTTTTTTTTGTATTTGTTTATCTTTACTCTTTATCCTGCAATTTTTATCTCCCCGCATTCTGTCTAAAATGTGTTGAAAGTTTTTATTTATATTTTTAAAATTTCTGATTGTGTTACCATCTCACTGTTCTTGTGGTTTCTGAATCGTATTTCTCCATGCCAATAATCGGGGTTTTTTTTATAAACTTGACCTTCTAAAACTTTGGAAAAAGTTAAAGTAGATTCTCAACATTCTGGAAAATCTGTGTGCTTCGAAATAAAATTACGATTCGGTAGATGAAATTATGTTTGCACTTTTTTACGGGTCTCAGCTTAAGTTGAATGCTTGATTTATTGAATTGAACGATGATTTATTAATTAGGAAATTCTCAATTTTGTCCTAGCCAAGAAGGCAAAAGCCCTATTCCGGTTCCTGAGAATCCACGAGTTTGAGCCGCATCGGTCTTTCTCAGGAACTAATTTGTTTAGTGTATTAGGGTTAATATGGTTAGACATATGTGGTTGCTCCTTAAACTAGTGTGAACTTTTACATTTTCTAGGACTAATATTTCTTCCCCAAATTTTTAGGGCAATTTTAGGGATTAAGATCTGTTTCTTTTAAAGTTTGATGGAATTGATGTTAGGATCCAGTTTCTTGGTAGGAGACTTGAGTTTCACATTTGAAGTATGGGATTCTAATGCGAGTTTCACTTTTATTAATATGGGAAACATTTGTATGTTCTTTTGCTTTGGACTTATTATCCATTCTACTTGTCAGCTTTAATGCTATATGTGTAGTCCCTGCTTCTGAATTTCTTCATACTGTAAATTGTGATATTTTGAAATTAAGTTTATTGTGTTGTGTGATTTTGTGGAAGGAAGACTTGTGTGTGCTGTCCCTTTATTTGCTGTCTGGGCTGTAAAATCTTTCAAATGGTTTTTGAATTGACTATTGGCTGTACCTTTCTGGATTGCTGACATTTTCAGAGTTTCTAGGTCATTAGTCATGCATTACTTCCACATGTCTTCTGAGGTTTATTCTCATTTTTCTTAGCATGTATTTGTGTAATTCATGTGATTTTCAGAATAATGTTCTTACTTTTTTAATAGAAGAGTTAAAGCTCCCCAACCATTGTTTGTTGCTTCAGAATGCCACAATTGTTTGTTTGGAGCTATTGATGTGATAGACTGTCTCTGAGATGGATGACTGAACCAGGGTTCTGTGAATTTATGGTCATCTTTCAATCAGTCTTCTGGTAGTGGAGATGTCTATATGGTCTAATATTTGAAATTTGAGAATCTGGTTTTTGCCTCCTATGAGGAGATAGATTTTACCTGCAGCTTGAAAATAATTTGAATAGTCATCAATGACCATCTGTATCCACTCTGAAATCTTGGTTCTCTTTGTTGTTCTATCTAATATTTGCTTCCATCCAGAATGTACCCCTTGTCCCGTCCCTTGTCTTTCAAAACCCCTCTAACTGTTTTTAAAGAACTAGCAGTCTTGATCATTTCAGGTTCAGATTTAAACAATTTCTTTTCTTCATTAATTTTTAATTTGAAGGTTAGTATCAAAATTTGCATTGATATCTCCCAAACTTTCTAGCCACTCCAAACCTCAAAACATCAGCACTGCCCAAACTAAATAAGATTTTCTTTTGTTTTACGGTCAACTCTTGTAACTCTGGTAACAACCTTTTATACTACCTCCACATGCAATTTTCTGGTTGTCACCAACCTCAAATGAATATGAATTTGTATTCTCTCTTATTTGTGAGCATTATTATTTTGGTTTGTATTCTGCTCCTTGTTGCTATGTTATTAAGTTGTTATTTTGATACATTCCTCTACTAGTTTGTTATTTTGTATTGAGCTTCCAATCTATGTAGAGATAAGTGTAACAAAATTAATCCATGGGTGGATTTCAAAAAATAACCATTGTCAAAAATGCATGAAGAAAGAGTTATTATTCAAAGTGGTCATTTAATCTATTCAAGTCAAGGTATTAATATAACAATCACTTAAATGGTTATCTTTCTGTTCAATAGGAGTGCCTTTTCTCATTTATTTTATTTTACCAAAGCTATACTTTACTCATTTCTTTACACTTGTTTTATTTGTTCTAACTGAACACTCAGATCAACATGTCTCGAAGATATGATAGTCGGACAACAATCTTCTCCCCAGAAGGACGTCTTTACCAAGTGGAGTATGCAATGGAGGCAATTGGGAATGCTGGTACTGCAATAGGGATATTGTCCAAAGATGGGGTTGTTCTTGTTGGTGAAAAGAAAGTCACATCCAAGCTGCTGCAAACCTCAACTTCCACTGAGAAAATGTACAAGATTGATGATCACGTTGCATGTGCCGTTGCTGGAATTATGTCTGATGCCAACATCCTAATCAATACTGCTAGGGTCCAGGCACAACGTTATGCCTTAGCTTACCAAGAGCCAATGCCTGTTGAGCAGCTGGTTCAATCTCTCTGTGATACTAAGCAAGGTTACACACAATTCGGTGGTCTCAGGCCATTTGGAGTATCTTTCCTCTTTGCAGGTTGGGACAAGAATTTTGGCTTTCAGCTTTACACTAGTGACCCCAGTGGAAATTATGGTGGTTGGAAGGCTGCAGCTATTGGTGCCAACAACCAGGCTGCCCAGTCAATTCTGAAACAGGACTACAAGGATGATATCACAAGGGAAGAAGCAGTTCAGCTTGCACTGAAGGTACTGAGTAAAACTATGGACAGCACAAGTCTTACCTCTGAAAAGCTTGAACTTGCAGAGGTTTTACTCTCACCCTCTGGAAAAGTCAAGTATCAAGTTTGCTCCTCCGAAAACCTAACTAAGCTGTTGGTGAAGTTTGGGGTGACCCAACCGGCAACAGAAACTGCTTAGGTTGTTTCATGTAATATGCTATGCCTAAACAGTGCATTTGGAACGTTCTTCCTTTCAGAGACTTCAGAAAATGTCCCAAATTTATTTCAGAGTTCAAACTTTAAGCATTGTGTTTCTTAGTAATGATAATTGCTTTAGTTCGTATTTATTTTTTATTTTCAGGACATTTATCTATGATATTTGCACCCCTTCCTTTCTCTTTCTATCAGTCAATTACAAATCTAGTATATTAATCGATAATAGAATAACGTTTTAGCGATTTCTTTACAGTTATGCACTGCACTTATATGTGCACAAATTAATTATGTGATCCATTATGCTAACATTTTCAGTAAATTGGGTTACTGTTCCAAATCAAAATTGTCAATTGGAAACAATTTTCTTGTAAGAAGAAAGGGGGTTGTTGAAATTCCTTGAAGTACTTTAAGAACAAGACATCTTAGTGTAGGACAAATATTAGAATGGCTCTTTCTTTTTTTTTGTAATTTAAAGATATGAGTTGTATCATATTTGATCTTTCCATGCGAGATTTATGTTCATTAAAATGGGAGGTAAAAGTTTTTCCGGCAGAGTCAAGCATATGTTATTTTAAAGGAATTTGTGAATTTGAATAACATGACACTTACATAAGTATGGCCATTAAAGAATGTAGAAGGTAAATCTCTCAAGGTAAGACTATTTTTGTTAGGATTATTACACTCCTTATCAACTTAATGGTAGGTTTGATAGAAGGCCCAAGATAGCAAGTTCTATTAGAAACAAAAAAAAATCCACAAGGTTTAGAAATTTTATCTAGAAGCAATGAGCTGTCACTTGAGTAAGAAGAATATATTTCTGTTATAAGGAGTATGATGATCTCTTATAGACTAGTTAGCAAAAACAATATAATGACTCTGGGTAGTTAAGAGGCAAAGAAAGAGATTGTAGAACTGTAGAAATTTTCCTTATCTTGGTAAAGTTCTTCTCGTAGCCACTTCCTCTATCCCATCCCTGGTTGGGAACAAAAATCACACTGCTTACACTACAACAACTACAACCATTCCACATCTTCTCCCTTCTCCTATACAATCATAAAAAATACAACTATGACTGTGACCCCTTAGACTACTTATTCCAAGTTGATCATTTTTTTTCCAGTTTTCTAATAATATTCTTTTGGGATTCTTGTTTAAGTATGACTGCCTTTTACATGCGAGGTGATGCACTTAGTTGGTTTAAATGGATGTATCAAAACCATCAACTTAATGACTAGATCTCTTTTAGTCGTGGCCTTGAACTTCGCTTTGGTCCCTTAACATATGCTAATCATCGGGCCGAGTTATTTAAACTGTGTCAAAACACCATATTTGCAAAATATTAAAAAACTTTTGAAAAACTTTGCAACCGAGTGTTGGGCTTAAATCCTGAGATGATACTTAACTATTTTATATATGACCTACTTTTGAAGATTCACAGAGAAATAGCTATTTAGCAACCTACTTCAATCACCAAGCCTTGGGCCTAGCCAAGCTTTTAGAATCTAAAATCAATTATTCTAAACAGTCTTTCCGTTTTCCCCATACTTTATCCCAACCATTCATCCATTTATTGCCCCCACCACGTCCCTCTCATCCCACCACTACACCTTCACATGCAATCCCTTCCATCCCTATAATAAAACTAACATCAGCCCAACTTCAAGAGCGTAAGGCTGCTAGTTTGTGTTATAATTATGATGAATTTTTTTTTTAGGGCATAAATGCACAACCTATCATTTTCTTCTCTTACTAAGTGAAGATTCCCCAGTAGAAAACTCTATAGAGGACTACCCTAGCACCTTCCATATGACACGACCACATATACACCTACACACATTCACCTCTTCTTCCAAGCCTTATGCGGAGCTCCCTCATCCCACACTTTTACCTTTGATGACTACATTGCCCATCTTCTAGTTACCATTCTAATAGACACAAGCAGTTTCCATAACATTGTCCAACCACAACATTAGATGAAATGTTATTACAGAGGCAATTGACCTGTATGATTTGTTTATTGTTATGTAGTACAGACACTGACACTGATACGACACAAACACAAATATACATAAAATCTCTAAAATGTAAGACACGAAACACTTTATTATACAATAATGAACTATATAAATTTATTATAAAGATTTATGTGCATAAATATGTTTCAATTTTTTTTTCTGGAGCTCAAAGATGTTTTTCATGGCTGGTTCAAAAGGATTTGTTCCTTATTTTTATAATTATACTAAAAATTTATACAATAAATTTGAGTTTTTAGAAAATTAATGTATTTTTCATTTTTAAAATTGTATCAGAACCATGTTAGAATTATCAGAAATCGAACAAATATTTTTTTAATAAGACACTTCATCGATACGTGTCCTACGAGTGTTGTCATATGAGTGTCAGTGTGTTCGACACGGATACACCATTTAAGAGGAGTGTATGAACCTCATAGTATTGTAGTTGTATTTTATTTTGTACACCGAAACCTTTTGTATACCGCGGCCTTCAAGTTATGCCTTTTGAAATTCTAATACATGTCATTATTATGATGAGTATGAACTTGAGATCAATATATTTTTTGTTATTTCTAATCTATGTTGTCTTTCATCATCCCCTTTGTTATTTTTAAAATATCCACACACCCTTATTAAATTAACCCTGTTACGCGTAGGAATGTTTTTGAATATTAGTGGTGTTCCATAAACAAGTTAAAGGAGAAAGGAAAGTCCATGCTTTACAGTTTTGGTTGATTATAGAATCATTAAATAGATAGAATGAATGTGTCATTTGAACACATATATACTATTTTGCAAGCTTTCCATGTCAAACATATGTTATTGGTAGAAAATATAGGCATAAAGGAGCTCATTCCACACATCAGGCACTCCAGGGAGACACCAATGTATGCAATCTGAATAACTATTAGGGTTTGCAATCTGTTCTTGAGTTAGAGAATTCCACTGCTTCCTGTAGATAGAAGGGTGTCCTTCTTTTCTGTATTCTGAAAGTTGTGTGATGTTAAGAATTTGAACATTCAAACCTCTTGCTTTCAAATCATCAACCACATTCTCCACCACACGCATCATTTTAGGGTCAGATCCCTTGCCCCAATACCCTTCTTCTGCAATCATATCTGTCTCACTGAAACAATTGTTACCCTTTGCAGATCCCCATTCCTCAGCCCTGCAATTTTTTCTCAGTTACACATCTAGTATATTCATTCATTCTAGTAAAATTACAGAACTATAATTACTTTACTATATGTATATACTCTGATATGTAATTTTGCTCGAGTTTTGTGAGTAATGGGATATTCACTATAGCTAGTATGAAGCATAAATTTCAATATTCTTGGAACAGTTCGCTTGAAAAATCGTGATTTGAATTTGATTTTAAATTACTAT
Organism: Phaseolus vulgaris; assembly: GCF_051622355.1. Classification (NCBI taxonomy): domain Eukaryota; kingdom Viridiplantae; phylum Streptophyta; class Magnoliopsida; order Fabales; family Fabaceae; genus Phaseolus; species Phaseolus vulgaris. The sequence goes on from NC_143505.1 coordinate 9,694,169, forward strand.
GAATATTATGAATGAGTAGCATACTGAATTATTACTTTCTATACTGAATTTAACTACAGCTGAAGAATTGTTGTATTGTGATGACTGGTTATTGAAACTGGATTAATAGTAAGTTATGTGAATTGTGAACAATGGGGATGTTTGTGTTATAAATATATCGAACACAAACAAGGGAAAACTTCATTATCTGTTGTAAAAAAATGATTACAAAGGACCTTCTTAACATTATTTTTTGCATAGAAGCTGTACACAAATGTATGAAGTTTTGAAACCTGAATTAAAAACAAATAGTAGATGGTCATTGAATGAGTTCTGTACTTTATTAAAATGAGAATTGTAGCTGTATAAACCAAATTAATTGTTTCCCAACCAATAAGTAATGACTTAAATAAATAAAGATATCAACCAATTTCGAAATCGTTGATTAATTTTACGGATTAGTTGCAAAACAGTCAAACAGAGATAAAAGCGTTTTTCCATTTGATTACTACGTTGTATTCTTACACAATATAGAACAATCATTAAAAAATCTTCTAAAAGTTTCTACAAATAAAAAGCATCTAGCATCAATGGTATTTAACGAAAAAGCAAGATGATTTTGCTTTTCGTAGAATCAATACAACATATTTGAAACTTGAAATTTGAGTTTGAAAAACCATTTATAATTTATAATTACTTCTCAATGTTTGAACATGGACTTTGTTGGGAGGAGAGGGTTCACTATAGATATTTGGGATAAATTGGCCCACCCATGTGCATAAAATTGTAAATGTAGTTAAACACTTTTCAAACCCAAGTATTTTTCTAGATTTTAACTATTGAATCACATCTAATTCTTATTTCAGTTGGATTAATTCTATATACATAACTTAAAAAGCATAAGGTTATATTCTTCATGATAAATTAATATTTCATGATTATAAGATGGCATCACTTTCATAACTAAATACTCATGCATTTTGGGTTGTCTAATGGATATGGTTATGTATATGATCATGAGCAATGAAGAAATATGATAGTTTGTTATGTTGATGTGGATACCTTTCATGAGTGGGTGACATGCTAACGAAAAACAGTTGGGTCTTCTTACGATTGACATGGACTTCCAACCAATCGGACCAGGTTCTCAGGGCCATTTCATAGACTCTCAGCATTTCAACACCTTTGTATACACCATCTGGGTCTCCAAATGATCCCCACCTGCTTGTTCAATTAAAATTGTCACATTCAAAATCAATTTGTAAAGTGGAGTTAGATGCATGATTGTGTGATGAATAGTACAATACAACCCTACACAATCATGTCATGTGGTGGTTGGAATTGAAGTTGGAGCTGTTGGCATGCAAGTTGATGAAATGAAAGGAAGAGATGGTTAGGTTAACTGCTGCACTTACAGAACATTCATGATTGGCCTTCTCCACCACAGATATGTATTGAAAACCAGAAAGTCTGCATCAGTCCAATACTTAGCATGTTTTTCTATTGCCTTCACTCTTACTGTGCGTTCTACCACCCTATGGTTTACTGGATCATCTGAGTTTGATTCTACTAGTAGTGGGGACCAATAATGCTCAATACTCGCATTGTATTCCTTCATTACACATGTCAATTAATCATTTCAGCAACATAGACAATAATATTAGAATTTTTTTAAAGCACAATGCAAAAAAAGTACTTTTTGGACATAACACAAAAGTTTACAGTTAGTATTTTTCCTCTTAAATATTTTAGACACATTTGATCTCTCTTTCTAAGAAACCTTGATTTAGCCAGCTGGGACACTTTACCATCAAAATTTATAGAGGTCATATTATAAAATAAAACAGAGATAGAACAAAATAGTAAAAAAAACAAAAGATATGAGAATGGATATCTCTAATATTATTCTAGTAAGATAAAAGCAAATAATCTGAACATATACAAGCAGTACACTCATTCTAGGTTTGGCTAAAAAGAGAAATAATCAATAAATACTAGAATCATAACAAACAAAACAAAATAAAGGTTATTCACTTCTATAAACAGAAAAAACATAATTAATATTAGGATCATTCTATAACTCTTATATTTATATCATTTAATAGGTCAAATTACTATGTTAACCGAAACAATTGCAAAAATCTAGGTTGCTGAATAACTTTTAGGATTACACATAATACCCGCAAGAAGTGATGAGGAAGTATTAATTTTTGTTGTAGCAACACAATATTTTGATAATGTCTTTGGGGGTTGTGTTTTTTTTTTATAGTGTTTGTTTGTTGGGGCTTGGAAAGTTAGTAACAGAAAGTTATTTATGGTCCAGACGTAGATTGTTTTGATGAATATAAGGTGATAGGTTATTAGAAAGATATATTTTTTTATAAGGATTGTGACATCCTAAAATATTTTATTTTTATTTATTTTATTTTTAGCTGAAAAAAATAATAATGTTAAAGTTGTTGCTTCACTTTGAATTTGTAGGTTTAAATATTGAAATACAGTTTATTAGTTGTGGAAATAAGGTTGCATGCATCTATTTCTGAAGGAAAATATGGATTCCTAAAGCTTACATAGAGAAAGCAAAAAGAGAACTTTTGTTGGTGGATAAATAATATGATGTGATAAAATGAGAAAGATACAAATCAATGAATATTGTTGAGTATTGAATGTATGAGTGTTTTTATGATTTATCTCAAACCCTTACGATGGTGAGGACTTACTTTGGCCTTGAAAATGTTTAGTGAAGCATTGGCAGTGGAATGCATGGATTTGAGGGTTTTGGGAAGTATGGAGTCAACAAGGCAGACCATGGAAACCCATTGGCCTCTAATGAGTGAATCTCCCACAAACACAAGCCTCTTGTTCCTTAGCCTTTCAAGCAATGCTGTGGCATTCAACCTTATTAACATACAAACAAACACATTCCACAATCCTCAAAAACATTCCCAAACCTCATTAGTCACATATACCATACACTAACAGAAGAAAAGAAAGTATTCAATGATCTAGACCATATAATAATTTGTCTATTATAAAGTAGACTTTAAGCTTAACTCAATCTCATAAAAATCAGCTCATGGGTTGAGATTTGCGCTCGTGCGTGGATAACATATTACAGGTGGTTCGATAACGGTCCGACTGAAATAGTTCTGATACCATATTACAAAATGGACTTTAAGTCTAACTCAACCTCATAAAACTGGTTCATGGATGAGGTTTGCACTCACTTATATACAATGAAATACTTTAATCTCTACTCAACGTGTAATCTCTAACATTGTGTAAGGAGAAGAGAAAGAGAGAAGAGACACACCTGGGAAGGTCACAGTGGTGTGGCTGCCACCTATAATTTTGGTAACTCAGGTCTTTCCTTCCGAACTTCTCACAAGCCAATTGATCTGACATGAAGCTGCATTGCTGCTCTTTGTACAACGGATAAGATTCGTTATCAAAAACCCACTTACCAGAGAACAAGTCACACTTTGATGATGATGACGATGATGATGATAAGGAGGAATTACTAGAGGCATTTATCGTTGGAGATAAACGTTCTCTACCATGTCTTGCATAAATGGTAGTGAGAACTAGAAGAGTGGTTAAGATGGCTACAAGAGAATGAAAGGTGTTTCTAACTCCCCAAGAACTCCCTGCAACCATTTTCTGCTCCATTTTCATTTTGGCTTCTTCGTCAACATCCCTTCCTCCTTTTTGAAGCTTCGTTGCAATCGGTTGGTGAGAAAGGTTTGTATTCTAGCTTAGACAACTTGTCCACTAAAAGTAGTAGGTAGAGTATGATGCACTTCCAAGCTTTTGTTTTTCATATATATTCCACTCAAAATGGTATCATATAAGTATTTGATCAAGAAAATTATGTTAACAATGAAACCAATTTTAGGTTTAATATAAAAATAAACAAACTTAGTTAGCCTCATCATTACATAAATTCTTCTACAGATATACAGACATACTTGATCTGCTCCTAAAGTATACGGATTTTTCTAACTTCACTGTACTCGTAAAAAAAAATGGTGAAGTTTTACTTTACTTTTTATTATTTGTAATTGATAACAACGTTCAATCGAGAAAACTGTCCCAAAAATTAGAAATAGATTCTAAGATCAAGAGTTTCTAAGTAAAAGTGATTCATAAGAAAAATATTTAAACATGCATATAATTTGAGCAGTTAGAGATTCGAAATTTAGGTTTTGAGTTGCAGATAAATTAAATTAAGGCAACAGTTTTAGGTATTATTGTTTCCAACTTTTATATGATATGACTTAGACGCAGGCCCAGTTTAACGATAGAAATAGCTTTAGGTTGTGTTGTTGACGTTTTCACCAATCGATACATTGCTTGAAGTAAGCTCGAAGCCTCATTGTGCTTTCCACATAATTCAGATTAAAAATCAACTAACAATTATCATATATATAATATAATATTTCTCTACATTTTTTCATGTTGTAGTGGATAACAGATCAGATATCCTTCACATTAAATTTATTTGGTTTTGTCTTCAAACACACATGATCGACAGAGAAGAAAGAAAAGAAAATTGAGAGCCAAAGAACAAATCTTAGAAATGCACAACACAGTAAGTAAATTTTATGCAGTAATAAAATATGGCAAAGAAGAAAAATAAATAGAAGTTAATTAGAATAAAGGTTGTATTGTATGAGGCTGATTGTTTAATGTTTTCTTGAGTTGGTTTGGTTGTTCCTTATTTAAGTTGGAAGGTGTTCCTTAATTGGAGGTTGGTAAGACGCTAGCTCTTTATGTATAAGGGTTGGACCACTCCAAAGTGGTTCCTATTTATTTATTTTTTATTGCTGATATAAAAAAGAGTGGAAGTAGTATAGTAATAAAAAATTGGATGAAGAGCTCAATTAATTTTACTTGATAAAGAGGCAAACATTGTTAATTCAAGTTGGTTATTAATGACTTTTGCACCTCAAGGTCTCACTTCTTTTACAAACCTTTAATTTTACACTTCCTGTGCAAAAACTTTGACCCTGAGTTAAAGTTCAAGGTTCAAGTAAGCTGAAGAAGAAAACTCTTATGTCAAGAAATAGAGGAGTTACTTGGAGTCCACCGCAACACCATGTATAGACGTTAATATTGAGTTATAAGAAAGTTTGTGTTTCCTTGTTAATTGGAAATTATTAGAAAAATCAGGATCATTAGGTTTATTAAGATTAATTAACATAATCAGATAGTATCACTAAATAACTTTTTTTATCCTTGGCTAAGAGTCTAATTTTAGCATTAATTGAATTATATTAGACTCGTGACTCCTCTGTCCTCACTTCAAATGTTCGAATATTAAATCTACAATTACTGTAATTAATTTTATATACTTAAATTAGACTTTAAATTAATTTGTAAGATGGTGTGCTTTTTATCAATGGGAACGTGTTTTCCAAGGTCTTTTTAAACCTCAGAAAAATCTTTTAAAATCTCATTAAATATCATGGGTTTAAGAATTTTCATAAAATATTATGGGTTTTAAAACTTCCATAAAATATCATGGGTTTAAAAACCTCTGTTAAATATCATAGGTTTAAGAACCTCTGTAAAATACCACGAGTTTCAAAATTTTCATAAAATGACTTGACGTCTGAAATATTCTTCAACCTTATTTTCCATCATCTCTAACGATCCTCCTGACTTCTCTCTTCCATCATAGACACATTGCTCTCCGACACAGGCTTAGTGGCCGCCAACGACAGTCCTAGCAAGGAATTACAATTCAGCCACACTTATGTCTATTATATCTAAGGAGAAGAAACACAAAATAAGGCATTATCTTCTTCTTACTTCAATATTGTTTCTTCCATCACCTTACTACCCCAACTTTATATATCCTAAATAATTGCATTACCTCTTAGATGTGGGCTTCAAAGCCATGTGTGTTCTTGTCGACAAGGGCTTCAAAGATTACAAGAACATATTGCGATGAGAAATTAATTATATTACTTTTGACTTTCACAGTGAATTAATTATTGGATGCATTTAAAATAAAGGTCTTAATTCAAAATATTTCAAAATTACGAAAACTAAATATTAACAATTATAACTAAAACTAAAATTGCACATAAAATATATGCACAACAAAAGTTAAAACAACATAAGTTGAGTTTTTTGAAGTATGAGCTCATAACAAAAAAAAACTAGGAATTATATAAATCAATAATCATCAATCATAAGAAATATGGAAATACTATTGAAATACTTATTATCTAAGATTAGTTGTTGAAATACTTATTATCTAATATTAGTTGTTGAAATACTTATTATTTAATATTAGTTGTTGAAATACTTATTATCCATGGTTATTTTGTTTTTAAAATAATTTTTTTGAAACTTTAGAAAACTTATTTGTAATGTAAAATTACACTTTCAAAATTTTAGAGAATTTAGTTATAAAATATATTAAAACTATATATATTTTAATTATTTATTTATAAATATATTTATTTATTAAAGTTTAAAAAATCTAAAGTGTTTTATTGAGGTTCTACAATAAATCTTTGGAATTTAAAGAATGTTAAAAAAACCTCATTTATTTTGTTAGATGTTTTAGAATAAACCTTTGAAACTTAACGAAGGTTAAAAAGACTTTTGTTAATATGTTGAGGTTGTAGAATAAACATTTGGAACTTAATCAATGTTAAAAAAAAAAATTGTTATCTTGCTGAGATTTTAGAATAAACCTTGGAATTTAACAAAGGTTCAAAAAATCTTCGTTATTTTGCTAAGATTTTAAAATAAACCTTTGGAATTTAACGAAAGTTAAAAAAACCTACGTTATTTTACTGAGATTTTAAAATAAACCTTTGAAATTTAACTAAGGTTAAAAAAATCTCCGTTATTTTGCCGAGGTTTTAGAATAACCTTTGGAACTAAACGAAGGTTAAAAAAACATTTGTTAATTAAATTGATTTCTACAGTTATATTAACCTCCACTAAATAACTTTCGTTAAAATCTTTTTTTTTTTCTTGTAGTGAATGGTGACAACAATAAAGAACCCCTATAAAACCCCACCCCGAATAAAAAAAACCACCTAGCATTTTCTGACAATTCTCATACATATCAGAAGCTCAAGACACCAATCAGAATACGAAAGACTTACCCCGCTGGCTTTGGAATTCACCCATGACCAAACCTTCAATTACACCATTGTAAAAATTTTAATGTGGTCTATCCTGTTGCTTTTAAAAATCTTCTTATTCCTATGTTTCCACAATTCAACTACCACTGCTACCCAGACACAACCCCAGATCTGATAAACACTTTTATTCACCCCACTGATCTTAAAATTTAAAAACTGCATTTTTGGCTCCTAATGATCCGTTGATGCCACCTCCATCCACTTGTAACTCTTTGACCATACTAGTCAGGCAACTCTACATACAAAAGAGGTGGGACGTAGTTTCCTTTTCCTCCCCACACAAACAACAAATATTGTTAACCATACTAATTCATCTTATCTTCGAATTCACTTTAGACGCTATCTTATCCTCCATCACCCTCCATATTGTGAAGAGAGCTGAAGGTTGAGACTTTATCTTCCAATAACCCATGTATAAATCTCCCTCATTCCCCTTAACATCTTTTTTAAGGATTTTGTATGCATATTTGACTATGTACACTTTTGTCTCACCATCTTTCTAAACCCAGATATCCTCTTTATCAACATTTACACTCTTCTCTTCCAATAGATACAACAACTCTTTTTCATGGTTTCTCTCCCATTCAAGCAGTTTCCTTCTTCAATTGATCTTCCAAGTCCACTTTAGATTTTCTTTCTTCTCCCCTCCTTGCCAAAGAAAAAAATCCTAATCCTTATCAAAACAGATTGAGAAAAGTCTAAAAAATTTGACCTTGAGAGTTGTAATAGTATATTATTATCGATTGTTGCTAAATTTATATATTATGTCACCACAAACATCCAATCTAGTAAAATACCTTTAAATTAAATTATTATACGTATGTTTAAAATATGGATTAAATTATATTGTGGATCAATTTGATGCTACATTATACGGGTGAACAACGGTGTAAGGTATGAGTTCGAACAATACCATAAAGGCTATAAAAAGGAAGATATGATTTGTGTTGGAAGAATTTTACCGGTGTAATAATTTTGTTTCTTAACATTTTTTTTATCTGCAATAAAAAAATATAATAAATGAAAGTATTTTAAGGATATTTAAGTCCAAATACACAAATTATCTCAAATAGTCTAACAAACAAGTTTTAACATCCAATCAAAATAACTCACCCACTTACCTAAACTAAATTGACCTTTACAAAAGATAGAAAAACAAAGCTTCAATACCGCATTATTTTTCATAATAGACAGAAAACTAGGTTTTCTTTTAGACTTACCATAAAAGAGTTGTTATGAATGACTCCATGTCACTTCAGAGTCAATCAAATTCAATCAAATATGTAGTCTCAGGTTATAAAATCTAGAAGTTAAAATTTGTGTTTGAAATTGTATAATATTTCATGTTACACAATCCGGAGTACACATGTATTCTAGATTGTAGAATTTGGAATTGATAATTTTAGAATTTTTTAGAATATGAGGTTGTAGAAAGAAATTATGACGATATAGAAAAAAATTCAAAATTTTTAAGATATGCAGGTTATGCGGGCTAGCCCACCCCACCCTGCACTTGACATGTGTTGCAGGTTATGCGGGATGGACTTAAGCGAGCCAACAAGTTGAAATAGATAGTATGTCCCACACTTTTTCTTAGCGGGTCGCAAACCGGTCCGTAGGGTCCAAGGCATAATCAAACAAGAAAAGTCAATAATAATAAAGAATTAATATTTTATCAAAATAAAAATTGTAACAAATGTTACAAATATATTATTGTTAATATTGGAATTAAATATTTAAAAATAAGATTTAGAATTTGTTATAGATTGTAAATTATATATAATACCACAATATTCATATATTCATTCTATATATAAATTGAAAATTAAAATATATGTATATATTATTCGCAAATATTTGAAAATCAGATTATAGAAATTGTTATTGAATATAAATCATATATATATAGTATGGGTACATGTATACTATAATATTCATATTCGTCTTATCAATTGATAATTAAAAATATATGTATATATTATTGATATATATTTATTAAAAATCCCATTTTATGTCACTACAAATTTTATCACCAATATCATGTGAATTTCTTAATTGTTTGCTTATTAAAAAAATAGTCATATTTTTTCCTTTAACATCGACAAGTTCGTCAACAACCTTGTTTATCAACATTAAACGGTAGCTTCTACAAACAAAATGTCCATCACTGAGTTAACAAAACAACAAATGGTAAGTTGTTTTTAACATCAACTTTAGGTGGTTAGAATTAATCAAAGGAGTATGCGAACAATGAATTTTCTTCTTATAATGCTAATGCTCTATGATTTTAAGCAAGAATTTAGTGATCCACTAAAAAAATTACTTTACCGATTGCATTTAAAATATTTTTTTATAGAAAAATTGACCAAAGTTGTCACGTGACAACAGGGTTAGATATTCACCAATAGTTTAAAATAAAATTGGTTCTTGGCACTTAGTTTATATCATATAAAAAAATATACTTGCCCATCAAAATCATTGTATCATTTTTACACTATTTTTAAAAAATAATAGAATAATCTATAAAGAGACTGTGTGCAAGTATGAAGAGACTTGTGATGATTTACATACACATGCGAAAGTGGCATGAATGCAGAAAAATGGTGGTGGTGTCTTTAAGAAACAAAGGAATTGATATAATCATGGTTCCATGAAAGAATATGATAAAATGAATATGAAGATGACATTGAAAAGGTAATAATAAAAAAATGTTTGATATTGTACTTGGTACTTGGCAGGCAATTGGTACAGTTCAGAAAGGAAGAAACAGAGGGTGCAGCCATATTGATATTGTATGGTCAATTTCCAGTTTCAAAATAATGTAGCAATAATGGAGCTATCAGCCTCAATTAATGCTTCAAAAATAAAACGTGTGAGAGAGAGAGAGACAGAGAGAAAAGGAGCAGAAGGTGGTCTGAAAAAATGAAGATTCAAGAAAGCAAATTTTATTGAATAATGGCTGAGAACCTACAATGAGTATTATTATATGCACAAATCAAAGGTGGTACCCTTTTTTTCTCTCATATATCTCCATCCATCATCCACCTTTTTCGTTTTTATTCCTTTTTCTGTGTGGAGTGTTTGCCCAGGATGTTTTCTATATATATACATCTCTTTTTCTTTTCAAAATTAAGGAAAAAGTTAAAACTTACATGAATTTTGAACACATAATAAATTGTACTGTTCTAAATTTAATGGCTCAGTGAAATATCCAATGCATTTTGTACAACAAATTTTAGAATATTTATTGAGGCTCTCAGAGTCTCTTAATCTCCATCATCTCAGCCTTTGTTCTGGTATATTATAAAAAAATATTAAATATAAACTAATTTTAAAAACTAAAATAATTAGTTATTATATTCACTAAATTTCATACATAAAAAATATTTAATATTAAAATAATTTTTATTATTAATAAAAAATTTATAAAATAATTTTTAAATATTAACTATAAAGATTTAAATTACTAATTATTTTATATTTTAAATTAGTCTCTATTAATCTTTTAGTAATTAATTTATAATTTAAAATATTAATAGCTGTAATTAATTTAAATATTAATTTAAAAATTATTTTATAAATTTTTATTAATAATAGACATAATTTTAAATATCAAATAATTGTTTAGTCTTGATAATAATATCTAATTTAATTAAATATAAAATTAATTATTTTTTTATCTCTATATGTTGTTATTTAATGATTTCTTAGTTATTATAATAAAAGACAAATATTAATTTATAAATTTCTTTAAAACTTACTAAAACAAATTTGTAGAAGTATATTAATTCGAATATGACAAGCTTAACTTTATTTTGGGAGTCAATTGTTTACCGAGTCTTTAAAAGTTATGGATGTTTGTTGATAAGTTTTTGAATAGTTTTTTTTGTCATTTGTGTTTATGAAAATTTTGTCCGTTAGCAAGTTAATCTTCTATTAGTAGCTGCATTAAAAAAAGTGTAAATAATTAAGTAACTTGAGAGTGGGTTTTCTCACTCATAGTTAGTATTCTGTGAAGGTTAAGTGAGATGATTAAGAAATTTAAAGATTCACAGTTGACTATGTAGAAAGTTTTTTATTCTACCTAATATAATTAATGCAGTATTATTGTCATGTGTAACCCAATTATCCCCATCCATAATAATGGAAATACAATTAACAATTGTGAAGTGTTGAATGTAAAAAAACATGAAGTACAAAGGGTAAACCCATTTTGACTTGCTTAGAAGAAGTTAAGTGTTATATTAGGAGAACAATTTCAAAGCTACAACAAAAACTAATTTTAAAGAACAAAAATAATTAGTTGTTATAGTAACTAAATTTGAGACTATTTTAGAAACTAAAAAATTATTAGTTTCTAAATTAATTTCTATTATTGATGAATAATTTTTAAATTGATATCTAATTAGCTACCAAGATTTTTGCTACTAAATTTAGAATCTAAATAATTTGTTAAAATCTTAGTAGCTAATTAGATACCAACTTAAAAACTATTTATCAATATTAAAAACTAATTTAAAAATTAATAAAAAAATTGTCTCTAAAATGATCACTAATTTAGTCACGCAACTAATTATTTTTTGTTTTTAAAATTAATTTTTATTTGATGATTTTTTTTAGTGAAAGAAAAGAAAATTAGAGTCGTGTTTGGTTAAGAGATTTTTATATGGACAAAAGAATAGGTACACAATTTCGATAACAAATTGGATACATGCACATTTAAATTATGGCATCTTACAAGTACCAAAATGTTTGTCTTTTTTAAAGTTTATGTTAAACTACCGTGTTCTTTAGTGGCTTAATTTGTTTTAAATGTATAGGCATACCTTCTGAGTGAGAAGCATGTGCTACAATTTGCTACAAAAATACGAGAGAAGACTTTTGTGATGCTTGTTGACAATGGAATCATAAAATAAATATGTGATTATTTCAACCCATACAAAACTTAGTGCAGGAGATAAAGTATGAGAAGCTACCTCTGTCACCAAGAAGAAGAAGAAAAAAAAATTATGAAAAAAACAAAAACATTGAATTAAGATAATGACTAGTGTTTCTTAACCCTCAATATTTTAAGGACGAAAGCATGGAAGATAAAAGAACCATAGTTAAAAAGACGAAACAAGAGAGTTAAAAGGGCAAGAGAATGATTCACAACAATTGTTCAATTCTTCTTTTTTTGAGAAAAATAGTCTTTCGTTGAAAACTCTCATCTCTTATATTTTTAAGAGTAATTGTTAAACTAAAAAATAATGATATTTTATATCAACTAAAAGAGGTTAGGTTTTACGTCTTAACTTAAAACTATTGTGTTTATCTTCAACATATGATATCCTTAAGTTGTTATCAAAGTTAAGAGTGGTTAATATTCTTAGTGTAAAGCTTAGAGAAGTTATCGTGTGGGTAGCTAAGAGAGACAAGTGAATATAATATTGTGTATGTAAAATCTGAAGAAGTTTGTCAAATAATACGTGTTTTAAGTTAAAGAGTGATCTTAAATCATACTCATGTTAATCGAATTTAACCAATTGATTAAAAATTGAACGTAATATAGATGAACTGATATAAAAATATTTGTAAAATATCTTTTGTTTCTCCTATTTAAATTTATTAACCAACTTTAAAGTTAGTTTTATTATTTGTGAAAATCTAGTTAATAAACTATCGTCTACTGTTTTAATAGTCTATCTCTCAAATCAGACGATGGGTCTAACTTTTTACAAAATATTGAACTACATGTAATCTATTATTGTGTGTTTTTCAAAAAAAAAAAAGAATCCATTAAGACACAATTCAATCCATATTGCTTTTACAACATGTACTAAATTATTCTCATTCGTCACAATTTCCAACACAAAATATGACAATTACTTGGGTGATTCTGTGAAAAAAAATTAACTTAAAGATAGAAGCATTGTTGTTGTTATTCATGGCATGAACTTCCAAAAACAAAACATCATTCTTAACCAAAGTTAAAATTGAAAAGAAAAAAAAAACTTAACTTTAAGATAACAAATACACCTTGGCACGGGACAAATTTAAAAAAGAAATCTCAAATTTATGTTCTTACCCTTGCCACAACTCTATTTCAATATAGCACAAGCATCATAACATCATATTTTCTTCTACTACTCATCACACACACAACTCAGACATAATAGCCCTTAACCACTATAATTGAGAATTAAAAATCAGTTAAAAGTGAGAAACATGTCACAAAAACGATTAAGTGATTATTTTGACTTTATCTTAGTATTTTCACCAAGTGAAGTGATTATTTGACTTTATGTTAGCATTCTCACCAACTAAAGGAGAAAATATTGTAAGAACTAATTGAATGAAATAAGATAAGACAAAAAATTGTAGAAACTGATTGAAGGTAATTGCACAAGATTGCAAAACTATTGAATTAATCTTATTCATTTTGATTTACTCCAATAATATATATAATAAAATTACAATATCACTCAAATATAAATAAGTATTAAAAAAAAACATATTTATCGACAGTAAGTTTTAATGAGTGGAAAAACATTTTATTTTTGTAGTATAAATTACTCACAATGCTACCTATTTAAATCCCATTGATATTAAGTTAAAATTCACTTAAGAGATTATTTCATAAACACTTAAAAGAGAACTTGTTGAAGTAATTGATTAGTATGAAAATCATGTCTCAAGAAAAGGATACGAGGATATTCGAAGCGAAAGTTTGCAGTTGGAACTTTAATCATTTGTGTGAATCTATTAAGAATCCAATAAATTTGGGTTGGAAACATAAATATTATATTTTATTTTTATTTTTGAAAATATTTATTTAGTGAGTGAGTGAGTTGATGAGCATTTAAAATATATACATAATTGATAAAGCAGAAATGGACAAAATAAAGGGTGGGTAGAGGGATGATAAGAAGAGCATCTATTATCTCGTGTAAATGTTAACTTATCACCCACTTGCACACCAACTTGCATAAACCGACGACAATTCGCTGATTATTCAAACAAACCAACCCATGCTGCACCACATTTCTTTTCTCTTCTCTTTTATTTATATCCCTTTCCATCAAATTAAATAACAACCACTGTGTCTCAACAATACTCAAAATATAATAATACTCTTTATGCTGCAACTTGCATCCCTTTTTTTCTCTTTCTTTAAACTAATTATAATATTTCCATGAACTTGCCTCCAACTAGGCCTGTGTTCATCTTTCAAAACCCCCCAAAAAGTCACAATACAGCTGAATCCAGCTAGATACATGTCTACTGTTCATTCATTTTTCTTTCTCTCTTTCTTTCTTTATTTCTCTAAATCTAATAACCTTTCTCATTTTGAAGGTATAGAGGAATTGGGATAAGTACTTGCAAAGGTACAAAAGAAAGAAATCACTGGGTCAATTTATGGCACCATAAAATACAACATACGTGATTACTTGATCCAACTTTTTTTGTTTCCAATTTATAGAGTTCAAAATTTACCAGTAACTTGTGGGAAGCATTTATGTTGATACCTTTTTCCGCTTGGTAATTAAATTGTCATTAATGGAAAAAATCATGTACACGTGACAAATGGATCCGTGCACAACTTCACCCGAACAAGTCAGAAAGTGAAAGCACGAACGGAACCCATGCTGCAAGTTGCATCGCCCCACAACTAGCCATCGTCACATTCGCCTTAACTTCTGGGAAGGTCATGTCAAAAGCTCTGCATTTCATGTGGAAACTTGCAATTCACATCTCCTCCTCCTCCTAAGTTACACAACCACTACCTTCCAATATCATCAATTCTCAAACAACTACATAGTCGGTGCAATTCTTATCCCCTCCCATCACATTTTTATTATGCATTCTAAGAACCCTAAGCTTCTAACTCTGTAAAATTACCAAAATCACAAACACCTCAATCTATGTGTTTCTTGTCTTAATGTAAGTCATATAAGAAATTGGGAATTGGGAATTGGAAATTGGGTGAGGAGATTACAAACAAAATGTGTAAACTTTTATATTATTCATACTGATTGTAGATTATAAGCTATGAGGACAAGGAAATTAGTACAAAGGGAACAAAGAATACACCAACATTACATAAATCCTTGTTTCATTCTTCACTTTCTCTCGGTAAAGAGGAACAGTAAAATGATCATACAAGGGTAAAATTAAGAGAAACTTGGTGTTTTTCTTAGGTGACAAGCTCACACAACGTTGTGATATTAATCAAAAAGTATACAACAGCTACTTAATGGCTAAATTACAAAAGGAAAAGGAGAAAAGCCGAAAAAAGTGAATGAAGAAAAAAAAAGGAATACGAACAGTGTTTAAAGTTTGAGGTTTGAAGATCGAAGTCATCGTTGTTGATGATGCAGTTTGGTCGTTCGAGCGAGATTTTCGGCGAATTTGGCGAGGGATTGGAGGTTGCAGCGGAGGATGGTATCGACGAACACGCGCGTGTCGTCGGTGGTGTTGCCGGGAGGGACGTCCACGACGTAGGACTCCACGACGACGGTGCCCGCGGCGGAGCGGGGGTGGAGGGTTGTGACGGAGCGGTAGTTGGAGAGACGGTGATCGCCGCCGACCATGCTGAAGCCAATGACGTGGCGCTCGTCGTCCAGGACGTCGAGGCGCTCGGTGCTGACGGCGGCCGGGAGGCCGGAGATCACGCGCACCTCCCGGAGCGTGCCCACATCGCCGTCGCCCAGGATGACGTGGCAGCTCTTCACGAAGTGCTTGTAGGCCTGCGGGTTGTCGAAGCGCCGCACCACGGACCACACGGTGGAGACGGGCGCCGCGATCTCCTGCACAACGGCGGAGCAGCACTGGTGCGGAGACACCGCGTGGATGTGGTGGCGTGCCACCGCGTCGGGGACGGCGGCGGTGGTCGGAGACAGAGAGGGGTTCGGCATTTTTTTGAGGTTTGGAGTGAAGAAGGTTTGTGAGGGAAGAATGGAATGGTTTGGTTTGGTTTTTCTTTTTTTTTTATTAGAGAGAAGAGAAGGGCTGTTGTTTTGAAGGGAATAGAGGGAAGTTAAGTTTAAGTTGGAGAACAAAAGAGTTTCAGTTGCTTCTGCAGTTATTGGATTATTATTTATATGCATATCAAAACATTTATGCAACCAACATAATTTTTTACAGAATATTTTTAATTAAATAATTTTACTATTTAATTACTACATTCTATAGGTGATGGTATGATTCTTACTAAAAAATCATGTATAATTTTCATTTTTTAATTTTAAAGTTATATTATTTTAATAGAAATGTGGATATATTATATTTGTGTATGTGAAGTTTCATGAACGAGATAATGTACTCTAGGGAAGATTCAATTTTTTAAAACTTTTTATTGAGTTGGATTTTGTTAAAATATTTTTGAATTATATTTTAGTTCTGGATCATTGGAGAAAAGAATAAAAAATGGTAGGAGATGAAGGGTTGAAAGAAGATGGCGGCTTTGATTGTCAAAGTCTGAAAAGGTTATTGGAGTGATGTGAGATCATATTATAAAATAAATCTCATTTTCAATTTCTCAATTCTTCTTCTATGTATTTTTAAACATAATTATGTTTTTCAAAATTTAAGGCAAGGGATGAAGTTTTAGTTCAAGACATGAAGCATCTGTAACCTTAATTTTTTTTATAGAACTACGGACACAGTCGCAATTACCCCCACACATTTTTTTTCTATTAATCGGTGATAATAGAAATTTAACATCCATACAAAAATTTAGATGAATTAAAATTGAAAAATAAAAATTAACATGTAAAATAAATAAATTAAATAATTTTTTTTTCTTTATCTCTAGTTTAAGTGTTTCTTCTTCTTCAAACTTTTTCTCTTTTCATTGGTAGTTTTGAGATCGGAAATAATGTTCACATTGAGGTTATGATTGATTTGATAATAGATATAAAAAAAATAATGAATTTACTAAATAATATAGTTGCTTGAAATGGAGTGAAGAGAGTGATTGAAAATTGAGCTTATTTTATTTGATGTGAGATTTGGTGTGGGGATAAGTGAGAGTATGTTCTCTCTTTCTTCCTATTGTTGTCTTAAAATAAGGAATTAAGATAATAGTGGAGAAGTTAGTTTGCATATAAAAACTGTACATTAATATTAATTTAAAAATTTAAACAATAATTTTATTTTTTAAGTAATTCATATAAAATGACAAAATACTTCATTATTCTAATAAAATGAGATATATTAAATAAGAGTAAAATCAGAAAATATTTTTGTACACCAAAAAATGGTTATAATGGAGAATTTCTTTTTTATATAGGTATAAATAAATATATTTTCTTATGTCATTTTATCCTTATCAATTATGTATATTCTCCATTATAACTGCTTTTTGGTGTACACAATTTTTTTTGTTGATTCTACATTTATTTAATATATCTCATCTTATTAGTACAATTAACTATTTTGTCATTTCATATGAATTATTTAAAAATTAAAATTATTTTCTAATTTTTAAATTGTTTTTTAATTTTTTAAATTAATGTTATGTGATGCAAACTAATTCTCACTCTTCCTTTACTTTCTTATTTTAAGGCAACAACAGAAATAAAGAGATCATAATCTCACCCTCACCCTCACTCTTTCATTCTCACACCAAATCAAATAAAATAACATTAGTTTTCAATCACTCTTCACTCCATTTCAAACAACTTTGTTTTTTAGTAAAACCATCGTTCTTTTTTATTTACCTTAACGTGAACATCATCGTACTCTTCGATCCCAAAATCACGAATGGAAGAAAAGAAAAAACTTGAAGAAGAGAAACTCAAATCATAAGAGAAGAAAAGATTGATTAATCGAATTATCATTTTTTTATATGTTTTTTGTTTTTCAATTTCGACCTATTCAAAATTAGTTTTGTATGTATGTTAAATTTTTATTATCATAGAGAAGTTGAACAGAATAAGAAAATGGGGGATACATAGGTGTTTTCGCTAGTATTAATAATGAGAATTACTAAATATTTTAATCTAATTAGTTAATTAAAATCTTTCAAATTCTAGATTCCAAATTTAAAATTTTTAACTAACTTTCTGCATATTTCGCAAACACGCCCTTAATTTGATCATTCAAAGCAAATTATTATTCATTAATTGCTAGAGTCTAATATAGGTCGAGTTATTAATAAGGCTTTAAATACCACTTTTGTCTTCTTTCCATTTTTAATTTTTTTTTATCGGCATCTTCTTCTTTCCATCCTCTCCCAGTGGTATTAACATACTCTATTTAAATAAATAAAGATGGTCTAGTTGGATTTGTTTCCAATGTTATTCATATAAAATCTAAAGCAAACCAAGTTCACATGATTTGGGTTAGCATACAATGAGTAACTAGTCTACTATTTTTTAATTTTTAGAAAAACAGAATAAAATAATTGCTTGTGTAATAAACACAAAGTGCACCATTTATGAAAGTTCTTCGTAATTGTATCCTTCCAATTTTGCAGCAATTTTTACTATGAACTTAGTTTCTTCATGTTTTTGACTTTTGAAGTTGATGAGGGATTATTTATGCTTATAATCATGTATTAATCATTCATTATAACTTTAACTTCTTCACACTTTAGAGCATAAGGTTGAAGTAATGTATATCCTCTTAATTATTTATCGAAAATATCCTGCATATCTTTATTTTCTTTAAATAGATTGATTGTTATAATATATTTATGCATAATATTTTATTTGTGAAGATTATTGATTACTTAATTTGACAAGTTACTAAGTCAGAAATAATAAATTGTCTTAAAAAACGGATATTGAATCCATAATGAATAGTTCTAAAATCTCAATATATAATATTCACTAAATATCAAAAGATGTGTCAAAGTTTGATTGAAATATCTTTGGTATTATAAATTTACGTGACAAATTAAATGAAAACAAAATAAACGATTAAGATAATTCAATTGAGACTGAGATTAATCTTTTTCACTCGTTTGTATTCTTAATGAATAAAACATAACATTTTAACTTGATTGACATTAATGCACATATAAAAATCATTCATATCGATTCCTCACATATAAAATTATTAAGATTGTTTCCAAAATATTCCTCACATATTTATAAAAATATTCTTATCATTACGAACATATGTTATGAAACAATTAACATTTCAAATTTATTCATAGCATTCAAATATACTAAGCATTATTATTTAGGTCAAATACTAAGTAGTACTTTCCAGTCAAATCTAAGGATCAAAATTATGAATAAAGATTTAAGCTTTAAGAATAAAATGATAATATCAATATCAATCAAGAAAAGAATATTATAAATAAATATCACCTTAATACATAAGAGTTTGAACATATTATTCTTGATCCCAAATGGTAGACTTAGTCACTCATATTGGTCATTACAAACATTGAAATCAAGAAACAAAGATACAAAGTGTTTCTCCTTGATGGTTGCCTCCTTTAGGGTTTCATATCTTTAATTATCCTCCCTCCTCCTTTACGGTTCTGTCTCATGCCCTTATTTAACCTAATTGATGTAGGTTAAGTGGCATCTCACTCAAGCGAGATTATTGCTTGCTCAAGCGATTTTTACAAGAATAAAAAACATTCACTGGAGCAAACCTGCTTAAGCGAGTTTGAGGGAGTTTTGGGCGAGACTTAGGCGAGCATGGGCGAGTCCTTGGCAATTTTAATCCAAAGAGCAAGTTTTGCCTCTGGAATGATCTCGCTTGGGCGAGTTTGCTCCACAAAGCAAGTTTGTCTCTAGAGTGATCTTCCTTGGGCGAGTTCTAAGTGAATTTTGAATGCCTCAACTTTGTGTTTCTCCTCGTCTCTAACTTTTCTATTCCTCTTTTAGCCCTTTATCTCCATTTCCCCCCAGATTCTTGAAATTAACACAAACTTGGGAATAAATAGTTCTTAATCATTTCATAATCCAAAAATATGTAAAAAGATTCAAATTTCTAAATTTATGGTTGAATTATAACTTTATCAATAATTAAAATCCATAAGTGCCTATCTTTTGACGTAAAATATCACTAAATTATTGCACTTATCAATCACATAACTCACTATCATTCTCAATTTGGGTAACTATTTCATCGAGAATATCAGGAGAAAACATCCAACAAACTAGGAGAATCATCCTATAAACACCGAGTTTTAAGCAAGAAGGTGAAAATACCTAACACAAAGCAAGGATGATTGAGTTGCAAGTTTACTCTTGAATGTTTTGATTAGGTTTCCTAAAACCTTAATGACCACCTATATTGAAACAATGATGTATTTTTTTGTATTAGTTATTTAGATACTTATTTTTATGAGAAAAAAAGAATAAAATAAATTGACTCATTTGAAGGATGATCCAACTCGTATATAAAAAGCGTTCAACTTTGATGTTATCAAACAGACCACTATTACAAAGTACACAAATACCAACTCCCACTAAGGGGAGAACCCAAGCCCAAAAAAGACAATTTGGTTCATACTCCCACCTTGACGGAACCCTAAAAGTTGGAATAAACATGTTCATATTTCAACAAATAATTGTTGAATCCAACGTTTTTAAACCAATACCCTGCGCCTACACATTGGTCATGCAACGTCCCATTTCCCTCCACACTCCTCTAGAACTCGTTATGATATTGTTGTTGTTTCTCATATCCTTCCTCGCCCATCCAAAATGTAATGTCTACTTCATTGCCATCAAAGTAACATGCAACACAAAAAGTACCCTATTCTCCCTTTTAGATAACTTATTAAATGTTAATTATGAATAATTAATTCCTTAGTTGAGTAAGACATATTTATAATGTTCCCAAAAAATTAGAACCCACACATTACATAGCAAGTCATACCAACATCAATAAAGTCAGCATAAGAATGATAACCTGCCTTCACAAAACCAATACACACACAAACATATATAAAACACCCAAATTTACCTCCAACAGGTTGATCTGTGTGTGATAGAGTTTATGCACATAACTGGTTTCGAGCACCAATTTGAGTATGCAAACATTGCATATTTTTCTTTGTTTGATAGCCAAACCTAGGCTTTTAGTTGGGTCATAGTAAAAATTTCGATGGGATCGGGTCTAGCAATGTTAAAATAATAAAATTCCTCTATTTTCAAATTTAAGTTATAACATATCATTTTAGTGTACCATTTGATTGTAAAAATATCTATATCAATATAATTTCAAGAAAATTTAGCATGAAAGAAGTTGAACTAGGACATGCTCATGTTGAAAAAAAAAAAAAGACAAGTTTTTAGTCTTAAATACTTCCATGAAAAAGCAAAATATTACCAAAGCATTGACTATTAGAATTCTCATTCTCATGTATGCTCTGTAGTTTGTATTCATTTTGATAAAGTTTTTATTTATATTGAATGTATGCTTTATAGTTGTATTCATTTTGATAAAGTTTTTATTTATATTGAATGTATGCTTTATAGTTGTATTCATTTTGATAAAGTTTTTATTTATATTGAATGTATGCTCTATAGTTTGTCTTCATTTTGATATATTTTTTATTTATATTGAGAGTATTAGAGAGATACTTGAGTAATCCTGGCACATAATATTCTGACTATAATGTTTAAATTAGTCTTTATAGTAATTAATTTAGAATCAAAAGTAGTTAGTAGCTAATGTTAGATACAAATTTAGAAACTAGTTTATAAACTTTTATTAATAATAAAAACTATTTTAGATACCAATAATTTTTTAATTTATAAAATAGTATCTAACTTAGTGAATATAATAACTAATTATTTTTTGTCTCCAAAATTTCTTTCTATTTAATGATTTTCGTGCAGTGTATATGCATGATGATATGGTATAATAATGTGATAATATGATATTTTTAAATTCATTAGTTCACCCTTGCATGCTTTTTTGTGTGACTATAATAATCGTACCTAGTACGAGAGCAAATGTTGTTTCAATTCAAGTTAAAGCAAACATGCTTTTAATTGATGGTTGCTGCTTCATTTTAACAAAGTTTTGTTGATGTATGTTTTGTAGACCTTATGCTCCTAAGAATGGATGTATATTATATACACATAGTTATATTTATATCTTAATTTTTATTAGTATGATAGCAGTAATTAATCAAGGCGTTGCAGGTTACGTTGAAGACAATAACAAGGAATGTGTACAACACCATTAAGGAATAAACATAATACTAAATGAAAAAGTTTATGTAACTAATGCTTAATTTAGTAAGTGAACAAGGTGAGTGAGTAAATATTATTATTGAAAGAGTGAGATTGACGTTAGTTTCTCAATTGTAGTGTTTTTTTTGGAATAAGCGTCTACCACTAGGTTAGAATATAGCTAATACTCAAAGCACAATTATTTTTACTTAGGTGTGTAACAGTCTAAACACAACATTTTGATTTTGATTTGACATACTTAACTTCTGTAACAAGAAAATTAATGTCACCTGTATAATCTCCCTCTCAACAGTTGTTCTATTGGAAATCGAATTGTGACATTGGGTCTCATACCAATTGTTAGATCGAATTTTTAACATTAGATCAAATTTTTTTGTTAACAATTAGAGCACAAATCTTTCTACTTAAAAATGTTAGCAACCTAAGCATCACAATTTATTTGTAACATGATCCACTTAACTTTTGTCATGGGACAATTGATATCACCTCCAACCGTAACAAGTGTAAAAAAAATCTTTTTACATCACAAAATCTACATCAGTTAACATGAAATCACTATAAAAAAAAATATGGTGAGATTTTTATAAATACTATATATGTATTCTACATCAATTAGTCTTCTAATCAATGTAAAAAAGAAATACTACATCGGTTCATTTGCTAGTAAAAAAGAAATAAAATTACTTATATGTGTCAATAAATTGTTCAATATTATACATAATATTAAATAAAATATATTTAATTATAATAGAGTAGATAATAAAATTATTCATCGTGATATAATATTAAGACATAATATCGATATAAAAAAAATTATACTATAAAAATGCATAACCGATCCAAACCAAATACAAAATTTAGTATGGTTTGCTTCAGTTTGAACTTTTTTATCATAAAAAATCAAACACTAAACTATAATATCTGAGCCTTTCTATTAGTTGGAGACTAAAACTAATATATAAAAAATCATGTTTGTTTTTTTGTGTGTCAAAATGAGTGACATAATGCTTTGTTGACATAACTATTATAGTATATCTATCAACTTTCCATTATTAATAAATGTTAAAACTATATTCCTTTCAATGTAATACCTATATTAATATTACAATAAATTTAAAATATTTAAAGTAATTGATACAAATATTTTGTATATTTAGACATATGTAACCTTGTTCATTAATAGTATAGTATAATATAATAAAAGATAATTTTATTGAAATTTATTATTAGTTTGATATTAAATAAGTTGTTAATACTAAATAATCTTATAAAGGTATACATTTTATTTAAATGATCAATAAATATGATTAAAATACCATAATCTAATTCGACATCATTCATCCATATTTATTTCTTATATATTAAGCATATGTGACACACTAGATTTGATACAAGTTGTGACGGTTCTATTATTAATACAAAATAGATCACATTGTAAAGGAAAAATCTTAATAAATTGTATACAGACACACGTGTCCAAGGTATTTTAATCTAACTATTAGATGCACGTATCTAAGGAAATTTTAATATAACTATATAGTGAGCAATATTAAATCTAAGTGAGAGAGATCGTTGAAAATTTATGTTTTCCTTGTCTAATATATATAGACTAATATGGTTACATTTTTTTACAATTATATTATTTATTTAGTGCTGTAATTTAAATGATCAAATTAAGAGAGTTTATTAGACTCCTAAAACGAAAATTGTACGATTTTAATGATTGGATAGCTTAATTGGTGAACTTTAGTATAGCAAAATTATTAGTGTATCTATTTTTTCTCTATCCGAAACCCTAGTTATAGTTCCAAAACATCAAGTTACATAATATGTACCTATTTTCTCCATCTGAAGAATTACAAAGGTCTCACTAAACAAGTTTAACAAGTGAATTTATTGATCAACTTTAAACAAAACCGCAGCAATATTAATAAATAAAAAATCTTGTTTACCTATGTATAATAATATAAAATTTAATATCTATGAATAATAAATCGATACAATTTAATCAGATTAATTGTAATTATATAGCTGAGATATTTATATAGTAATAATTAATTAAATAATAAATATTTTATAATTAATAATATTTTTTATTTATTTATTTTAAATAGTTTTGAACACTTTTAATGTTAAAAAAAATTATAAATACCTATCAATTTCACACAAAATTTATAAATATATATATTTTACATAGAGTACTTACTTACTCAATTCTTAAACTTACCTAATGTACTTATAACTTTCCATATTTTTGTTGACTTGAATGTCATTTTTATTTTTATTTTTATTTTTGCAAATGCATCTACATCATCTTCAATAAACTTGATAATCATGTCTTAAAATTATAACTCGGCTTCTTAAATACATTATATCTTTAATAAACTCAATGATCGTATCTTGAAACTATAATTAGGCTTCCTAGATATATTATCTTCTTCTTGCCAATAAAAAAAAAATCATCTTCTTCTTTTTCTTGGAAATTTTTTTCAATAAGAACACTCATATTCATGTACTGTTATATAGAATATATATGTCTACAAATTTTTGGTTTCCATTAAAAAAAAAAGTAAAGAATGTTGAATAAGATTAAAAAAATTAAAAGAATAAAATAAAGTGCGAAAAACTTATTGGCATTACGGAAAAAGACAGATCCGAAATTTCATGAAGTCGGAAGGCAGGAATAAATGCTATGCAGCCAGAAACATTTATTCAAATGAATTATGATCAACTTGCAGATAGGTCGTAAGCTATGAGATCATACCTAGTTTTTCAAACATA
Source organism: Phaseolus vulgaris (assembly GCF_051622355.1). Taxonomy (NCBI): domain Eukaryota; kingdom Viridiplantae; phylum Streptophyta; class Magnoliopsida; order Fabales; family Fabaceae; genus Phaseolus; species Phaseolus vulgaris. Next base: position 9,719,253 of record NC_143505.1, read on the forward strand.
ATAAAGGATTTAGAAAAAAAGCAAAAAAAAATCACGTATACCAAACATACTAAATTACAAAAGTCATTGTATTTTAATAAGAAGAAAAGATGCAACTCTTTTGTTAATTTTCGAAAATATTAATGTAGTTATAATTCTTGATATCTAATATGAAGAAATGGAGAGGTTATATTGTCTAGGGCAAGTGAAATTGGAGTAGACTGAATCAAATCTTTCGATTGTATTTTAATATGAGAATGTTTAGTCCTCAACTTCATTATAGTACTTTTAGAAGAGTTATATTTAAAATATTGTTCACTTAATATTTTATGTCTATATCATCGTTTTACATAAAAAAAAAAAAGAATTATGTTTTGTTTGAAAACATTTACAATATAATGAGAGTTTATTGAAGTAAACTTTAAGTTTGATTAAATCTTAAAAAATTTATTTGTAAGACAATATTTATATCCCCTTATATATAAAATATCTTTAATTTTAGTGAATGTGATATATTTTTCTCAATAAAAATTTATCTTTAGTGGATATGATATCTTTAACACACTTGTCACGCTGAGATCTGCAAACTTGTGTGTTATACAATATATTTATAGGTAATCCGATAATGATCAATAGTAGTCCAATAATGAATGACTTGATAAGTTCAACAAACTTTGGTTAATATATAACCTCTAAATAAATCTGATATCACAATTAGAAAGTGAACTTTAAGTCTAATTCAACCTTATAAAACTTATAAGGTGAAGTTTACATTCAATTATATACTATAAAATGTTTTTATCTTTAATCGATGCAGAATCTGAACCGAATTTCGAGTTTGATATCTAAGTTTATATTTCAATGAATGGAAGAATATCTTAGATTTTATATATGTATGCCTATGCGTGTGATAGTCACATAGAGGTTTGACGCGTTCCAATTTTGCAGAAACAGTTAATCCATATGAACGCAGACTGGTTCATGGTGTTGGAGAAGACCTTTGGGTGGCTTTAAGTATGGTTTTTCCATATTCAAAGTGAAGACTTGACAGAAAGTCTGAAACTGTGCGTGATCATGAATGGGATGGGAGTGGCAAAGGCCAAATTCAGACTTTAGACCTAATATTTTGATGCACGTGACCTCAATTTATACCAACACATGCACCTGTTCCCTCCATTCACTCCTAAACTTACAAGACCTCACCATATCCTACCAACTTGCCTTCACAATGCAATGGGACCATGCACGTGACATTTTCTTCACTTTACCACTTTTCTTTCACTAACTCTATTAATTGCATTTTCTTTTCCTTTTTCAAGAATATATATTATCCACTTCCTTTCACCTACTTGTTAAGGAATCAAAATAACTTATACCACACACTATTATATATTAATACTTAGAAAAATCATGTTCACTAAAAATAAGATTAAATTATAATAATAAGTCTGATTTTGTGGAATTGAATTAAGTTTAAATTTTTATTTCTTAAATGATATTTGAATCATTCACAATCTACCTTAAATACTCATGCTAAATTTCCATCCGTCTTTCTTCTAAAAGTTTAATATTTTTAGGGTAAAATTATTTCAATGAACACACATGTTAGGTTTTCTTTTCACCAATGTTTCTCCTAAAAGTTTAATATTTTTAGGACAAAGTTATTTCAATGAACACATGTAAATCAAGGTGTAATTTGAATTGGTAGATGAAACTACAGTGCAAATGATCAAAGTATTGGATGGTTAATATAGAACAATAAATAGCAACTACAAATTCTTGTGTTTTATAATTGTATTTTGTAGATACCTGAGTTTGACATAGATTCTTAAAGTTTAGAAAGATGGAAGTGTTTTTATGAATGGTTCCGGTTTAAGTTCTTTAGATCTCTTTTTGTGTATATATATAATAGGATTAGAGTATTCTTCAAATATTCTCATTTATTAATTTTTGTTGTTGATAAAAAAAAAATAGGAACAAATGATAAGATTGAGAGTTTTAAGTGTAGTTTTTGATATGTATTATAGTTAATATTATTATGAGGCAGACATGAATGAGTGGTTTGAGAAGCTGCATTCTTCTTTTTTTACTTTATAAACAAGTTGGTTGCTTTTTAATATGAATTGAGATGTGTTAAGCAACTGGTTGTTCATTTTATATGGTTTCTTTCATTTTCGAAGAAAAAGGAAGTTCGATATTCTCTTATATCCTTTCCTTGTTTCTTCAACTTGACCATCCAAATATAATAAGCGTGATACCCAATAAGGTCCACTTGAAAAGAAGACTGATTCTACAGGTCCCCACCCCAAATCCCAAATAAATATCCAACTTGTGGATGATTCTTCTTGTCTAATTTTTTTTATTTTTTTTGTGTGGTCAATTATCACTTTTATACATTAAAATGACGAAAAAAAATAATTTTTTAATACTTTCATTGTATTTGTTTCTTTTTTACATGACTCAAATTATAATGTTCTTTTGTATTATTTATTTCCATATTAAAACACCCTAATTTTAAAAAAAAAGCTGATTGTATATTAACATGCACTTAAAGGAGAACGAACAGTATTCATGATAAATTAATCATTTTATTTAATTTTGATTAATTAAATAATTGAACTTTTATAAATCGAAACACATTTTTTTAATTCCCCCGGTGTTTTCTAGGGAGGCAACTAGCTGGAGAGAGGCTCGTCTTAGTTTTTTAAAAAATAAAATAAAATTCATACATTCATGTTCCATCTTAAAGTAAAAATTATACTTATTCACGTTCATTTAATATGAAATTTGTCATATTCTCGAAGTTGATATATTCATACAAATTCTTGTATTACATGCGTTATTGGATTATGTACCGAATAAGTCATGTTACTCGGTGATTATCGACAGTATTAATATACATTAAAGGCGTTTAATAAATGACAATAATGATAATTATGGAAACTCCTTACGAATCATGATCATGTCCCACCGAATTTGGGTGACATTCTCGATAAATCAACTAATACTGATTTAGTGGAAGATATTAATTTATTAAAGATATTATCAAAATATACCAATATATTTCCTATAAATCATTAACATTGATATTTGATAGATGTGGTCCATCACAACAAAAGTCTATGACTAAACATTATAAATAAACCTTCTCCAGAGGTGTAACTCTTAACTATACAATATACATTCTTAACACATATTAGTTACTTGATCGTCGGAGTACATTTTTCATGTCAACCCCAACTGAGCACCAACAATTGAAGGAGAAGACTTGAAGTGAAGAGCGAGAAGGCAATCGGCACATTAGCAATTGTTCAACTAGTTTCAGGTATTATTTAGGTTCACTTTGTCTATATAGGTACATGTAATCGTTTTTGTTTTATCTCAAGTATTAATTAATTATATTTTAAATATTAATTAAATAATTATTTTATAAAAACTAAAGTTATATAAAAGAAAAATAATATTAAATAATAATTATACATAATTGAAAATTTTATGATAATTATAACATCCATTGTTTTTATTAAATATAGAGAAATTTCAAGATTTTAGATTTTGGTGAACTTGGTGAAAATTGAAAACTCAAGAATTGAAAAAATAAAAAATATCATAAAAGATTTTTTCTAAGTATGAAATATAATAGTGAAAGTAAGATTTTTAGTTTATTTAATAAATTAAATGTGTTTTAGTAACTTTGGAGATTGATAAGAGAATATATATATATATATATATATATATCACTGAAAATTATTAAATAAAATTAATTTTAGAGACAACAAATAATTAGTTACTATATTAAATAAATTAGATAATATTTAGTAACTAATTTTTATATCTCTAAAACTGATTTTTATGTAATAGTTTTCTTGTGGTGTATATAATTATGGTCATTATCGTCTAATTTCTTTGAATATTATTTATAATCATAACTCATAAATACAAAACTCCATCAAATTCAGTTGAGTTTATATAATTTGTCATCTCTTATATTTTTTTTTTATAAAAGCTTTCATATTAGATATTACTATGCAGTTTGATATCTCAGCTAGACTGATACATCAAACAACAACAATCATTTGTCATCACATTAAAAAATATTATTAAAAAAAATACAAAAATATAGGGGAACTAGACCAAAACTCATATGCTAACAAAAAAGATACATAGGTAAACTATACTTATTCATAAAGAATTCTAAGAATAGACTAGATGGAAGTATATACCAATAAAATGATTCTTTATGAATAAATATATTAAATTAGTCAACTTATCAGCACATATTGTAGAAACTCATCCAATTTTAAACTGGTGAAAACACAGGTATTTTTGCATCTCTGCATTTTTTTATTTTTATCATTTGCATATATATATATATATATATATGTTTAATATTAAAATTTAAATAAGAAATTTTATTATTTGAACACTTATATTAACACTATATTCGAATAATTTTTTAATAGCATAATTTAATTTTAATAAATAATTTATTTGAAAAGATAATTTTTTTTTATTTTTTATTAAATTAATTAATGTTAACATCATCATTTTATCAAAGCTACTGACAATAAATATATATTAACTAATTAATTACATATTAATTCTAAAATATCATCAATACCAATTATAAAAAAATATAATAATAAATATTTGCATTAATATTTTATATACAACAATTATAAAATCGATCATTTAAAAAAAATAGTTGGAAATGATGAAAAGATTAAACATTTAGATTGAAAAACATTGAATACTGTACATATTTGAGTTTGATAATATATATCTTAATTAAGAAAAATGTTTAAATAAATATTTATTGTGAAAGATATTTTATAAGAACAATTAATTACGTCATAAACGTATTATCCCTGAATTAACAATACAAACCTATATTAGTATTTATTATTTTAGATTCAGCACAAACACCAATTCAATCCTATTTCAAACTAATTTAATTTCTTGAAAGTTTTAATTGTTTAAAAAATTTTAAATAATTTTTATCCTGCTACAGCTAATTTGGTTTAAATTAATATTATGTTTAAATACAAAGTCTTAAAAAGCATTATATATTCCAAATTTACCAGGTAGCCTGGTCAAACATAAACTTTTTTTTTTCTATTATATCTTAAATTTTTTTCCAAAGATAAAATAACAGTAAATAAAAAATTTAATAAAATTTATTTAAATAGATATGTATTTATTATAAATTTAACTTCTTTATCTTTTATTTATTTAATGAATAAATACATAAGAAAAAAAAAATCTGTTGGAAATATTTATTCCAGAATTATTATATAGTTATGAAGATTTGAATTGAATTGAAAATCAGTTCTCGATAAAAGAAAGTGATGAATGGATTAAACATTTAGATTAAAAATATTAAATATTATACATATTTGATTTGATAATATGTATTATATATATTTTAAGTAGGAAAAATGTTTAAATAAATATTTGTTTGATTGATAAAATAAATTTGGTGAATTAGGGATAGAGAAATTAAAAGTACCATTGTTCATGAAGAACTTTGTAAAATTTTAAGAAAAAATATTTATTAAATGTTATTATTTAATAGATAAAAGATTATGTAGCACATTGAAATATCTAATGGAAAAAAAAAGAGCAAAATAAACAAACAAAAAAAAGCAAAATAAACAAACAAAAAAAGAGCACAAACATTGCGAATTCATAACCAACATGCAACATTAATTGATTAGAAAAACAAACTAATTATCACTACTCTTTTCTTTCATATAAGCTTTTATCACTTTCGATGGCGACGTTTTTGATATCGTTTCTCGATATTAAGGCATACATTGTAAGGAGAATTGAAGAAGTTGGATGAAAAGTCACTCATCCTAATTTAATCAAGAGACCAAACTTCATGTGCTTGATGAGGATAACGATTTCCCACTGGATTAATTCAATACAATTATGTATTTTATGTCAAACTATTAATAAAAAACAAATTAATTGAAGATTAGTAAAAAAAAAAGAAGTTTTTTCTCATCATTAGGAACACTTTTTGTTTATTCTAGAATTTTAGGTTTCACTTTTTGCTTACTATAGAATTTTAGGTTTTCGAATACACATTTATTGGATATGAATTCATACACACATGTGCCAATGCAAGTATTTTTTTTGCGTGCTTGCAATGTGGTGAGTTTTGAGTTCTCCTATTGTTGCCATAATTCGTGAGTCAATTTTTAACCTGATATACAAAAATGTAATGCATGTAAAACAGATGAAACAAAACCAGAAAAATAAATAAAAAATCAGGATATGAGAGAGGGAAGAGAAGTGAGAAGTTTTGATAGAGAGGAAAGTGGAAAGTGTTGATAAAGAGGAAAGTGAGAAGTCTTAAGGAAATTACATTTGATTTTTAAATAATATAATTAAAAAAAATAAAAGTGAATACCAAAAGAAGAAAATGACAAGAATGTCAAAGATAACAATAAAATCACAAAAAAAACTTCTTATTATATATTTTTAAAATAATAAAATAAAATATTAGTATAAAAATGAAATGAGAAAGTAAGTGTGGACATTAAAAAAATCTCTTTATATATAAGTATATATATATATATATATTATATAATTATGTTTTTATTAAAATTGAGTCTGAAATACTGGTGAATTATATTAAACTGCTATGTTGATAATACATTTTCAAATACTTTTTTTTATAATAATTTGGTCATATAACTTATTTTATTTTATATTTTTCGACTAAATATGTTCTACCTAATTTTTATAAACTCGATTTTAATCTTTAAAAAAATATAACATTGTTAATTCTTATATTTTTTCTATATTAACAAATTTAAAAACATAAATTTACAAAAATAATATTATACATAGTTATTTTGTCCAATTCTTTAATAACATGATAAGTCATCAAAGAGTTACTAATGTTACTTTTAAGAGTAGAGAATCATACTACTCATAGAAGGAACACAAGGCAAAAACAATAAATTTGTAAACTCTTAATACTTTTTCGTCATTAATTATGTTTCATTTCGCACAAACTATTTAATGTACCATTGAAAAAAATATTAAATGAATGATCATCTTTAATTTATTTTCCTTTTTATGATCAACATATACTTATTTAATATCACCTTATATCTCTTATATTTATCTTATTTAAATTTTTTTTATATTTTTTATCTTTATCTTATTTTGTTTTGCCTTTATTTTATATGTTTTTTATTTTTATTTTATTGTTGCTGTTTTTATTTTCTAGACTTCTTTATTTTTGTATTTTTTTTTCTTCTCATTTTTAAGCATTAAGTGTATCATTTGCATTAGTTTTTTTTAGGATTTTGCATTTAAGGTAGACACTTCAATATAATTTGTGGGTCCACTATTAATTAATATTAATTGACTTTATTTTTTTATAATTATGTCCTGTATTTTTTTACTTGAAATTAAGATGATTACATCATCAATAATAAAAATAAATACTAATTTATGTTTATATATTCAAGTTTTATGTTGTTGTAGAGTTTAATTTTTTATTTTTTTCATCCTTAAAAAAAAATAATTTTAAACTAAACATTTTAAATTTATTACTTTTTTATTTTATTTTGTAAAAACTCATTTATTTATTCATTAATTATATTTCTAACTATTTTAAACATTAAAAATATTTTATTTTTAATGTATTTAAAATTAAAATTATATAAAAAGTAATTTATTATTTATTTATTTATTTTTTAAATGGTGTTAGAAAGAGAAATAAAAATAAAATAGTATTAAATAGGAAAATAAAAATTAAATGATGAGAGATATGCAACTTACCCACATCTTTTAAGTAGAAGAAACCTATATTTAATTATCTTGTTCTCTACCTTAATTATCCCTTGTAAATTAGCAGTTAAAGTAGAAAAGATTTCCACGCGGCTAAGTAATTGAAAAAGTAATCTTTGTATCTATATTTTGGGTACAATAATAAAGTAAGAGGTTTGGTCAGAGTTTAGACTTCTCAGAATTTATGTTGTGAAGTTCTTTATTCTGAGAAGGAAGAGAGAAGAGGGAACAGAAGAAGGTAGCAATGGATGAGATACTGAACAAGGTGGGGTCATACTGGTTCAGCCGCAAGGCCAACAAGGAGTTTGACTCTGTCGGTGATGATATCAACGTACAGTCCTTAACACCCTTTCAATCTTTTGCTAGATTCATTCTTAATTTTCTATATTTAATTTGCAAAAAATTCCTTTTTTCTCTCTTTTTTTTCTTTTTCCTTTACCATGTGTGCTTCGATTTTATGGTTCTGGCTGTCATATTTGCCCCTCTTGAAAAAAAATTGGAATTTATTTTATTGCTCAACCATGGAGCAGTATTTCTGTTGAGGGTTAAGGTTGAAATTGAGACGTAATTGCTGAATATTCATGTGAATAATGCATACAGGCATGCCTTTTTGGGGTTCTATGAAAAAAGGACGTTTTTAATTTGTGACTTTTTTGGTTGTTTTAGGAAGGAGTGAGAAAAAGGTTTAGGTAGTTCCTTTATGTGTGCTAAAGAAAGTTTAGTTCTGGTATGGGAGGGGGAAAGTGAACTACAAGGTAAACTCATGCTGCATAAGGTGGATTTGAGGTTTTGGTTTAAATGAGTAGCAGGTGCACCCTTTTGAAATCAGGCAGTCGCCTTCATCCGAATGTTAAAGTCTTGGTACCTGTTTATTGTGATTATCTTTCTCTTCTTTTACACACCCACACTGAATTTACTTGTAGGTGTTTGTTCGTTTTCCCCTTTTGGATACTTGGAGTTCTTTATTGAATAAAACCAGGGGTACTTGATAGTTAATGATGTTGAGTTTGTTTTTCATATTCTCCTGCTTTTGGTGCGTGGATATCCTCAACATAAATCTTCGGGAAGATTGCATTGCTGTGTTTGAATATAATATATTTCCTGGTGATTAGTCAATATGTTACCATTGTGATAAGTGTAGCAAACTGGCCATATTTACTTTAGTTTTGAAACAGAATCACTGGAATTGAAAAGGAACACTGTCTATAAATGTGTATGAAATGTTTGTAGATACTAAAATGCTACGGTGATCATCATTTCTGAGATTGAGTTTTTTTGGGGCATTATTTATGGTTCTGGTGAGTAGAAACTTGGCTATAAGATAGTATAAAGGTGAGCAGAACATTGGCATTGGGTCCAGGATTAGAGTTTAATTCTCAGAATTGGAAGCTTAATTTCACGACTCTTTTATTGTGGACATGAGATTAAATACGAAATGGGCCATAGATTTTTTAAGGAGAGACAGGTAAGGGCCTAGTAACTTAGGAAGGAAATTTTAGGCTGTGAATAAACAAAGGAACAGAGAAGCTTTATAAATTTTTTGTATATGTTTTTTCTTTTTCTGGTAGGGAACAGGGGAGTTACAAAACTAAGAGACACGAGGAAAGCTTGAGGATGAAGCATCTGCCAGTACAGAAAAATAAAATCAGGAATGAAATCATATATTCCGCTGGCAAAATTAGAAAAAAAAAGTGCTAGATTTGGCTAATGCATTTGCAACTTGGTTAGTCTCTCTAAAGTTATGTGATAACTTGACAGTTCCTGCTTGCTCCATAATGTGCTTGTTCTGATTCAAAAGTGGAAAAATTGGCCAAGTTGTAGGACAGCTATGTGTGATTAATGTAATGTCTGTAGGAGAATCTGATTCCAGTAGATAACCTTTTCCCCTATCCAAATTCAGACCATGGAACAATCCCCATAACCTTTTCTCTGATTAACCACAATTCCAGAAGAAGAACGTGAGATTTCAAGGCCAAAAAACTAGTGAAGATGGCCAAGATTTTTAATGCTGAATTTGTGGTCCAACTGTACCTTGACAGACTCAATTTCATTAGAATCATTGCCTGCAAGAACTATGTCATTAACATAGATTAATAATGCAGTGAAAGACACCCTGTATGCTTTATTAGGATTGAATGATCTACTGAAGATTGGGTGAATTTAAGGGCTAATAACGTTGTGGTGAGCTTGGCATACCACTGTCTGTCTACTAGCTTGTTTCAACCCTTACAATGATTTTCTCAATTTACAGACGTTATTTGGAGGAGAGGATGCCATACCAGGGGGAAAATTCATATAAACTTCTTCATGTAAATCGCTATGCAAAAAAGCATTATTAACGTCCATCTGTTCAAGAAACCAGTTTTTGGCAGTATCTAAGGCAAGGATGACTCTCACTGTTGTGAGTTTTGCAACAGGAGAGAAAGTGTCAAAATAATCTACTCCTTCAATTTGTGTATAACCAATTATCGGGCTTTATGCCTTTCTATGCTCCATCAACATGGAATTTGACCTTATAAACCCATTTACAGTCAACGGGATTTTTACCAGGAGGAAGATCAACTCTCTCAAGCATTTTAGAAGCTTGAGTATATATTTTAGGTTCAATTAAGGAAGATACTGAATAACAGAAATTCCTATAATTGGAAGAGGAATAATTTTGCAACAAATATCAAATTGACCTTGAATTCATGTATATAGTACATTACTTAAGGTTAAAAATGGGGAAAGTTGCACAATACCAGAAACCTTTGCATGAATTTTTGATCCATCAGGTAAGGTAATAAGAACAGGTGAAATTTCAGAAAATGTGAGAAAGTTTGCAAGGTTAAAAGTCATGTGATCAGTGGCCCTGTATCAAGGAGCCATTGATCAAATCGTTTACCTGGAGCAGGGGAATGAGTGTGTAAAGCTATGGTATGGGCCAAGTTGGAAAGATAGGGAGTGTTACAGCAGCTACCTTAGTTGGACTATTGAAGCAAGTTAAGAAGTCCTTGATACTGCTCTTGTGTAAAACTAGGACCTGGGATAGTATTTCCTAATTGGGTTTGAGGCCCTCTTTCCATGGCACAATCCTCATTTGAGATAACATCATTGGCATTGCTTTGTCTAGGCTTGTAGCTAGGAGGAAAACCATGCTTAAAATAGCAAGTATCTACTGTGTGATTGGTCCTTCACAGTGTGTACACAGTTTGTTGGAGACAATTTGGCCTCATCCTGTTGTACTACGACCTCTACCTCTACCTCTACCAGCATTTCCACGGCCTCTGCCATATCTAGGATACTGGTTTGAATTGACAGCAAGACCTCTTCCAGAACCAGTACATTGATCGGTGTTGACAGCAAAGATTTTCGTATCAAATGAGGACTCAATCACTCCAGTAGCAGACATTTGCCTTTCTTGTTGTACAACTACAGAAAAAGCCTTGTTTATTGGAGTAAGTGAATCCAGAAGCATAATCTCGGAGTGGTCCCTCAGATTCCCTTCACAACCAGCCATAGTATTTGCTCTACAACTTGTGTGTAGAAGTTGATACCATATGGTGTGAGATTGTGTTTCTAGAACCGTTTTGAATTTTTTTAATATATATCAGTGATTCAGGTGAGAGATGAGCTAAGATAGATTATCGATTAACCTAGTTAGAAGTAGTTTGAGTGTCTCAGTAAGCCCTAATGATTAATAGTATGTAATATATCAATGCATGCTTGAAGTTAGTCTTGTTTTGGTGCTGAGAGGTGTTCATTTTTCCTTGCTGGAAATTTTCAGGTTCGCTTATATAAGGCAAAATGGGTTAGATTGTTAATGACTTAATGCTTTTAGTTCTTTAATTCTTCCTGCTTTGGGTATAACTATATAGCATACAAGATTACTTTGATATGGATATTAGGGAATTTGCAATGCTCAAGATTGATTTATGTCCCTGCTGTTCAAAGAAAGCATTTTATTCATTTGTGCATCTTGTTTGTAATGTTTCTTATAAATTTAACAAATCTTGAGAAGACGTTTTATTGCTTATGTTTTATTAACACCTTTGCCACTGTTGAATAGTCACTGTCAACCAGTATTGAAGGGGGAACCAAATGGTTGGTCAACAAATTAAAAGGTTTGTATCAATTATGTTTCTATGTATTTCTCAAACATTTGTACAAGTATATGTATAGGTTATGAAATCTATGCTTTAGTGGGGAGTTCTTTTAATTTAAACTCAATCTCTGATAATTAAATGCATCAAAGTTTCAAAATCTTCACTTGGATTGCCAAAGCCATTATACAGATTTCATCAATCCTCTATGTAATTAATTTTTATTTGACCTGAATGTAAGGGGATTCTCCATGATGAGAGAACTGGACTAACATGGGGATTTAGTATTTTGAAATATGAATCACTTTCAACTGTGTTTGTTTATATATATGGTGTGGGGGTAGGCAGGCAGGAGTTTTGGCGGTAGTCTAGTGTGAATAGGGATATATACTTGCATAGCTTTTTCAGAAATTTCTTTTTCTAAAGAACACTAAATACACTGAAAAGGACTTCAAAACATTCTAAACTGAACTTAATGTAACAAGCATGCATTGTCTCATCATGTTTGCCAAAGTCCATCTTGTACAAGAAAACCTATGAATTTTGGTATTTGATCATTCTATAGGTAACGTAACTTGTGGAAGTAGGATTTTTACGTTTGATCTTTAGTACATACAGATTACATATTGAATTTATTAGCATCCCAGTTTTACAAATCTTAGAAACTGCCAAGTCCTTTTAAAGATTATTTATACATTCTTCTCCAACCATTGCTTTCTCCAGTCATTGACACCTCATACTTCCCACTCCTACCCTCCACCCTTTTGATTAACATTACTCTCTCTATGCTTCATAGGAAAGATGCAAAAGCCATTAACGGAGTTACTAAAGGAGTATGATCTACCCATTGGAATCTTTCCTCGTGATGCAACAAACTATGAATTCAATGAAGAAACAGGGAAGCTTGTTGTTTACATTCCTCAAGTGTGTGAAGTCGGCTACCGAGATTCATCTGTCTTGCGGTTCTCCACCAGTGTGAGTGGTTATTTGGAGAAAGGAAAGCTAGCAGAAATAGAGGGAATAAAGACTAAAGTGCTGATCTGGGTAAAAGTAACCACCGTTTCATCTGAGGGACCAAAGCTCCATTTCATGGCTGGCATGAAGAAGACAAGGAAAAGGGAAGCATATGAGGTTACTAGAGATGGTATAAACGTAGATAAGTTCTGATATATTTACAACAAGTTACTCTTGTTAAGTAGTTTTACAGTTAGTAAAATAAATTATCTGTTCTTGTGGATCATTTTATTCTATTAGATATGAATGCAGTGAGTGAACTTGGAATTTGGTGGAACCTCTCTTGGTCCTTGCTTGATGTGAAGTACTTTCAGTTTTTACTGTTTGGGTTTATTAAGTTTTATTCAATACTGGAACATATGTGCTAGTGAACAATGTGCATATTTGGATAACCATTTAAAAAGTACTTTTGGGTGTTAAACATACCCTTTAAGAAAATATTCTTTATACCCTGTACCATTTAATATGAAAGCACTTTTACAAGGGTTCTAACGGTAATCCAAACATGACTCAAGGATATTGTCAGAATAATACTTTGGTACATGACTCGGGGTATTGGTTCCCCACTACTATTAGAGTCTGCTATTAATTGTGTAGAGAATGGTTAAATGACACAATTGAAACGCAGAAAGTGTTGGTGTCACATTAACTTCATAATAAAGAAGTATTCAAAATGTATTTGTGGCCTTTTGGAATTGTCATATTCAAAAGTATTGGTCCCTTTTGGAAATGTCGAAGTCTGTCTTAAATTGTAAGCCAATGATTCTTTAGTTACATTTTCCTTTAATATTGAATGCAAATTAGGATCTACAAATTTGAAATAGCATCTGTATTTGTAGAAGTTTGGTATGAAATGTCTTCGTCAACGATTCAGCATGTGGAGCAAAACATGATCTGAGTTACTTATGAATTTTTCAAAATGCAGTTAAAAATAAAATGTAGAATGCACCAGCCAGGAATCGAACCCGGGTCCGTACCGTGGCAGGGTACTATTCTACCACTAGACCACTGGTGCTCATGTAATAAGGTCTGATACATTGGATATTTATTACAATAATAATCTTTTAAGCTTCATTTATTATCATTAATTTTACTGTAATTAAAATGTGTAATGCTTTGAAATCTTAGATAAAATTTTATTTTTTAATCTTATATTAATATTTTTCTTCAGTTTTTATTTTTTTCAAAAAGCTTATGTCAATTAATTTTTTTTATAACGAAACAATTTGAATATCTCATTAGTAATTCATTTAAGCTCTATTTTTAATATAGGTTATCTCAAGATAACTACAATTTTTTATAATGATGAAAATTATAAGTATTATTATTAATTATATTCTATTAATATTATTTATATTTTAAGTTATAAGTTTTTAATATAGTTTACAATTTCTAGTGCAAACTAATGAGATATGTTGGTCATTCTTCAACCCTTTGATCTACATAATAAAAATAAAAATCATTTATATCAAATTAATCTTAATCCAAACTTAATTTTTAATAATTTAGAAAGGTTAATGCAATTTAATTTTTTTAAATAATTTTATTATATTTTTCAAAAGTACCGAAAATTGCAATTGAAAGACTATGAGGAATAAGGAAAATTAATCATCAATTACTTTAAAAGAAAAAGTTCTCATTACTCGAAAAGGTAACTCTGAAATAATGATTAAATATGATAGGTGATATTATCTTTATTCTTTATGAAGTGAAATTCGAGCATGTTGAAATCATTATATAAGATCTTCATACTCCGCATAGCAAGAAGCTCAGGAGATATTGGATCAATTTATGCTTATTGAAGTTTAACAAAGTTGCTTGTGAAGTTTGTGTTGTTTCTTGACTTACTGGTTCGCTGCAGTGGTGGTTATTCGTTGTGAAAGGTGGTTGGTGGTAGTATTGGTAATTTTCTACATTTGTTTGTGTTCTCAATTCATGGAATCAAGATGGATTATAAAATTTAGAATATAAAAATTTGGATTTTATGTATTATGTACGGTGTAATTCTGAATTTTAGATGTACAATTCAAAATATAACTTTTTGTTTTAGATTAATTCAAAATATAATTTTATGTTTTAGATTGTACAACCTGAAAGACTTTTCTATATCGAGGAATGTGTTTCAAATTGTACAATCTAAAATATAACTTTATGTACAATCTGAAAACTTTTTATGGATCTGGGAATATATTCTACATTCTGCAATCCATAACACGTTTAAAAAAAAAACACATTATGAATTGTTTAATCTAAAGGGTATTTCCAGATTTTGAATTACCTTCCAAATTGAATAATCTAGAATGTGTTTTGTTAGACCGTACAATCTGAATGATATTTTTAAATCTAGAATAGAAAGTTTGAAATAATTTTGAAATCTTCATTTTATTAATTGATAAAATTATAATAAAGGTATTATCTATCATTGTTACTTGTAATGGTAGGAAAGTTAGTGTTGAATTATGAAGAAGGAATCTCAATTTTGGAGGAAAATATTTGACAAAGTAGATAAAATGTCCGACATGGAAGAGTTAATGAATTACGGAGACAATGAAGATGAATTAGTTCAAGGAGATTGTGTTAGACATTTTACAATAAATAAGGTAAATAAAATTTCATTTATTTGTGTTATAACTTTAACAAGTCATGTAGTTATGTTGTAATGTATCTCTGTAAGGTGGGGTTTGGATTTGATTTTGTGATAGTCATTATTAGATAGGACATAGTAAATGGATGTCTTGTTAGGTTGTGAAAATGGGAGTAAATATAGTAAATGTTTGTTAAATTAATTTGAGAAAAAAAAGAAAAATATTTTAATGAAAAAAAAGTGAAATGATAAAATTTTCCGTTTTTGAATATTTTCAAAATAAATAAATAACTATAGTTATTTTTTTTTATTTCTTTTAATAAATACATTGTTGAACCAAGTGGTGTTCAAGCTTTGAAGAATCCAAACCCTTTGAAGGATGTTGAAGCCTCTGTTGTGTTTGTTGTTGCTGTGCTGATTTAGCTTAGTTCTGGGGTAGTTTGGATGTTGTAATCCACCCTTTGATTAAATCTAAAGCATAGGCATTCTCAATCTTTGTGAAAGTAAAATGTTTTCAAACTAAGTTAAAACAATCGATTGTTTTGTCGAAACAACCGATTGATTCGAGGAAACAACTAATTGTTTGTTTTGGGACCATAACATAAAATCTGTTTTATCTTTGACTGAGCTTTAAATGTTTTAACTGCTTACGCTCCAGTCATTAAATGCTTTGACCAATCTTTTAATGCAATTTAAGAGTTTGTTAAGATTTGATAACAAACTACATCTTTGAATATATTCAGAAAAATAGATTTGACAATTAATCTTTGACAAGTTTTTGCTAAGAGTTTTTGAGTTTTTCAAAGAGCTGAGATTGCTAAGAGTTTGTGATTGATCAAAGTGTATGGAATATGATTCTGCTTGTATTGATTTCAGATTATCTTCTATAACAAGTGTAATCCTTGTACTCTGTTAAACAAGTTTCGTTTCTGTGTTTGCTGAGATTGGCTGTGTGTTTGAGGGGATCAAGATCAGCAATCTTAGTGTTGGTGTGTTGGCTAAGGAGAGTGTGTTTCTTGAGGTGTTCAAGGTCATTCTCTTGGTTGTTGTGTAAGTGATCAAGGTGTGATTGCTTAGAGGATTTCCTCAGGGTTTCTGAGAAGACTGGATGTAGCTCTGGGTTTGGAGTGAACCAGTATAAACAACTGTGTACAATCTCTCTATCCCTATCTCTTTAAATTCAGTTTTGTTATTTGATAACTGGTATAAACAACCGATTGTTTCGGTAAAACAACCAATTGTTTTTCCAGTATTGTGCTTTTGCTTTATGTTTTGGAAAAATTGATTTCTTAATCAAGGTTTTCTTGAAGTATTTTCATTCTAAGCTCAAAAGTTTCTGAAAATCTTTCTTAAACAATTCACCCCCCTCTCGTTTAAGGCCATATATTCTAACAATTGGTATTAGAGCTTGGTTATTGA
This sequence comes from Phaseolus vulgaris, assembly GCF_051622355.1. Classification (NCBI taxonomy): domain Eukaryota; kingdom Viridiplantae; phylum Streptophyta; class Magnoliopsida; order Fabales; family Fabaceae; genus Phaseolus; species Phaseolus vulgaris. Next base: position 9,736,143 of record NC_143505.1, read on the forward strand.
AAGTTATTCAAGTTGATCTAAAAATCTTTTTTCTATGGCTGGAAAACTATCTTTTGAGGAGGGTGTTTCAATCTACAAACCACCTTTATTCTACGGATTGAATTATAAGTTTTGGGAAGCAAGAATGAAAATCTTTATTGAATCTATTGATCAAAGAATTTGGGATTCAATTGAGAATGGTCCTTACATTACAAAGTTCAAAAAGGATAATTCTTTCATTGCAAAACCTTTGTCTAAATGGACAAATGATGAATGTAAAATGGCTCAGCTTGATCGGTCTGCTCAAAACATTATAGCTTCTGCATTAGATACTAATGAATTTTTCAGGATATCAAAGTGCAAAACTGCTAAGGATATGTGGGATACACTCAAGGCTGCTCATGAACCAAAGGAAGCAATGACAAAGAGTCAAGCAAGAAGGAAAAGAAGGCAAAATAAGAAAAGCCTCAATCTTTGCTTCATGGCCAAAAGGGAGGATGACTCAAGTAGTGTAAGTTCATCAAACACTTCAAACTCTGAAAATTATGGTCAATTGCTTCAAGCCTTTCAAGAAACGCATGAAGAAGCCAACCGATTGACTCTCTTGAACAATCGGTTAAAAGAAAAGAACAGCTGGCTTGAAAACAGAGTAATGGCACTGGAAGAGGATTTAGAAAATTCAAAAACAGATTTTGAAAATCTGGAAATCATTTACAAAAACTCCTCTTGCAAGTGTGATACTTTAGTTTGTGAAAATTGCGAAAATCTTGAAAAGAAGGTTCACTATCTTGTTAAAACAGTGGATAAGCTTTCTAAAGGCCAATCCAACTTTGAGAGTGTTCTAGCATCTCAAAACTGTGTTTTTGAAAAAGCTGAATTGGGTTTTAATCTACAAAACAAACAAGATAGATTTTCAAAATCATTTTCGAAAATGCCAGAAAAACAATCGATTGGACCATCGAAACAACCGATTGTTACATGCTTCTATTGCATGAAAAGAGGTCATTCTGTGAGGTTTTGTAAAATCAGAAAACATGTTGTTCCTAAAGGTCTTATGAAGTGGATTCCTAAGGGAAATAAAGCTTTAATTGATGAGTATAAACCAGATGGACCCACATTCATAAGGGGACCAAATCTTTGTACTTGAAAATCTCTTTTGTAGGAAATCTTGGAGGAGAGCAAGCAACTATGGTACTTGGATAGTGGATGCTCCAAGCATATGACAGGGGACAAATCAAAGTTCCTGAGTATCTCCTTCAATCAAGAGGGTCATGTCACCTATGGAGACAACAACAAAGGAAGAATTCTCGAGAGAGGATCCATAGGAGATAAGAACATCTTGGTAATCCATGATGTACTTTTTCTTGAAGGCCTAAAGCATAATCTGCTGAGCATTAACCAACTTTGTGACAAGGGATATCAAGTGATGTTCAAGTCAAACACATGTGAAATCTGTCTACCCAACACCAAAGAGGTAATGTTGGTAGGTAAGAGAGTTAATAATGTGTATCTTCTAGATATCTCTTCACCATGTTCAATTGGATGTCTTCTATCCAAGCAAGATGAATCTTGGCTTTGGCATAGAAGAATTGCTCATATTCACATGAATCATTTGAACAAGCTTATTTCAAAAGATCTTGTGATTGGGCTGCCAAAACTCAAGTTTGAGAGGGATCACATTTGTGAAGCATGCCAAAAAGGGAAACAAGTGAAAAGTTCTTTCAAAATTAAAAATGTTGTTTCTTCTTTGAGACCTCTTGAACTTCTTCACATGGATCTCTTTGGACCCTCAAGAACTATGAGTCTTGGTGGAAATTATTATGCTCTTGTTATTGTTGATGATTTTTCTAGGTACACTTGGACTCTTTTCTTGGAATCAAAGAGTGATGCCTTTGCTGCATTCAAAAAGCTAGCAAGAAGACTACAAAACACAAAGAACAACAACATAGGTTCTATAAGGAGTGATCATGGAGGAGAATTTCAGAATGAGAAGTTTAGCAAATTCTGTGAGAAGTTGGGAATTCTGCATAATTTCTCTACTCTAAGAATACCACAGCAAAATGGAGTGGTAGAGAGGAAGAACAGGTCTCTTGAAGAGCTAGCAAGGACAATGCTTAGTGAACCATCTCTTCCTAAGTACTTTTGGGCAGATGCAGTGAGCACCTCATGTTATGTGATGAATAGGGTACTTATAAGACCCATTTTGAAGAAAACTCCATATGAACTCTTCAATGGAAGGAAGCCTAACATCAGTCATCTCAAAGTCTTTGGCTACAACTGTTTCGTTCTCAACAATGGAAAGGAAAACTTAGGGAAAGTTTGATGAGAAAGCGGACCTTGGTATCTTCATTGGTTATTCACTCACAAGTCATGCATATAGAGTCTACAACAAGAGGTTGATGACTGTAGAAGAATCAGTTCACGTTGTCTTTGATGAGGTAGATCGCAGAGTCAATCAAATCCCAAAGACCAGTGCTGAAGAAAATGAACAGAGCATCAGTTTGGAGAAGCTGGAAATCTGTGCAGAAAAACAACCGGTTGATTCGCAGAAACAACCGATTGAAATTCTGCAACAGATTGAGTTGCCCAAGGAGTGGAGGATTCCTAGAGATCTGTCAGTGGATAACATCATAGGGCAGATAAAGGAAGGTGTCTCCAAACGTAGCTCCATCTCAAACTTCTGCAGGCACACAACTTTTGTCTCTCAAATTGAACGAAAGTCAATTGAGGAAGCTCTCAAGGATGAGAAGTGGGTTGAAGCTATGCATGAATAGTTGAATCAGTTTGCAAGAAATGAGGTATGGTTTCTTGTCCCTAAAACTAATGAAATGAATATTATTGGTTCGAAATGGGTTTTTAGGAGCAAGCTAGATGAAGATGGTGTCATCACAAGAAACAAAGCAAGGCTAGTTGCCAAGGGCTACAATCAAGAGGAGGGTATAGACTATGGTGAGACTTTTGCTCCTGTTGCTAGATTGGAGGCTGTGAGGTTGTTGTTAGCCTTTGCTTGTATGAGTGGTTTCAAGCTCTTCCAAATGGATGTCAAAAGTGCCTTCTTGAATGGCTACATCAACGAGGAAGTCTATGTAGATCAACCACCGGGCTTTGAAGATCATAAGCATCCCAACCATGTCTTGAAGTTGAAGAAAGCTTTGTATGGACTGAAACAAGATCCAAGGCAGTGGTATGAGAGGCTTAACAACTTTCTGCTATCTCATGGATATGAAAGGGGAATGGTAGACAAGACTCTCTTCATCAAAAAGTCAAATGCAGTAATAATTCTTGTGCAAATCTATGTTGATGATATCATCTTTGGTGCTACACAAGATAGTTTGTGTGAAGAATTTGTGGCTGCAATGAAAGGTGAGTTTGAAATGTCTATGATGGGAGAACTGTCTTTCTTTCTTGGTTTGCAGGTTAAGCAAACAAAGAATGAAATCTTCTTAAGTCAATCAAAGTATTGCAAGGAAATTCTCAAGAAATTTGAAATGGAGAGTTGCAAAGAAGCAAGCACTCCAATGCCATCAAGCTGTTACATGGATGCTGATGCTGCTCGAAAGAGTGTAGATCAAACAAAATACAGAGGATTGATTGGATCTTTGTTATATCTAACAGCTAGTAGGCCGGACATCATGTTTGCGGTGTGTCTATGTGCAAGATATCAAGAAAATCCTAAAGAGTCACACTTCAAAGCCGCAAAAAGAATTCTGAAATATCTCAAAGGAACATCATCTGAAGGATTATGGTATCCTTCTCACTCCCCAATTCATTTAATTTGTTATTCAGATTCTGACTTTGCAGGTTGCAAGCTAGATAGAAAGAGCACAAGTGGCACTTGCCACCTTCTTGGCTCAAGCCTAATCTCATGGCATAGCAAGAAGCAAGCATGTGTTGCTCTCTCTACTGCTGAGGCTGAATATATAGTTGTTGGTAGCTGCTGTGCACAAATCCTATGACTCAAACAACAACTTGCAGACTTTGGATTACAAATCAGCAAGGTTCCTTTGATGTGTGATAACACAAGTGCCATCAATCTTACCAAAACTCAGATTCAACACTCAAGGACCAAACATATTGAGATAAGGCATCATTTCATCAGAGATCATGTACAAAATAGGAATTGTGAAGTGAAGTTTGTGGAGACCAAACTGCAGTTAGCTGACATCTTCACAAAGCCTTTACCAAAAGAGAGGTTTTTCTTCTTAAGAAATGAGTTAGGTATCCTTGATCTTAATAATCTCTCCTAAATCTGTTTTTGATACATGCTAAAGTCTATTTGTGAAGACAAATAGGGGAAGAATTAATTGGTTCTTGTATATCTTTATCTGATACTGTATAAAATGTTAAAATCTCTGATATGAAAGTGTTTTCTGCTGCTGCTAATAGAAACAACCGATTGTTTCGTGTAAACAACCGATTGTTTATCATGTTTTATGCTTTGAATGAGTAATAATCTAACTTGCTGCTGTAAGAAGCATTGGACAGTATAAATGTTATTTTTGCATGAACTGCTTCAGATTCAATCAGAACGAACACAAGCACCAGGGATTTGTCTTCATCAAATAGGGGGAGATTGTTGAACCAAGTGGTGTTCAAGCTTTGAAGAATCCAAACCCTTTGAAGGATGTTGAAGCCTCTGTTGTGCTTGTTGTTGCTGTGCTGGTTTAGCTTAGTTCTGGGGTAGTTTGGATGTTGTAATCCACCCTTTGATTAAATCTAAAGCATAGGCATTCTCAATCTTTGTGAAAGTAAAATGTTTTCAAACTAAGTTAAAACAACCGATTGTTTTGTCGAAACAACCGATTGTTTATACTTAGGTGTTTTGAGAAAAAGATTGAAAACTGTTTTTAAAATGGTTGAACTGTTAAGAACCAAAACAACCGATTGATTCGAGGAAACAACCGATTGTTTGTTTTGGGACCATAACAAAAAATCTGTTTTATCTCTGACTAAGCTTTAAATGTTTTAACTGCTTACGCTCCAGTCATTAAATGCTTTGACCAATCTTTTAATGCAATTTAAGAGTTTGTTAAGATTTGATAACAAACTACATCTTTGAATATATTCAGAAAAACAGATTTGACAATTAATCTTTGACAAGTTTTTGCTAAGAGTTTTTGAGTTTTTCAAAGAGCTGAGATTGCTAAGAGTTTGTGATTGATCAAAGTGTATGGAATAGGATTCTGCTTGTATTGATTTCAGATTATCTTCTATAACAAGTGTAATCCTTGTACTCTGTTAAACAAGTTTCGTTTCTGTGTTTGCTGGGATTGGATGTGTGTTCTTGAGGGGATCAAGATCAGCAATCTTAGTGTTGGTGTGTTGGCCAAGGAGAGTGTGTTTCTTGAGGTGTTCAAGGTCATTCTCTTGGTTGTTGTGTAAGTGGTCAAGGTGTGATTGCTTAGTGGATTTCCTCAGGGTTTCTGAGAAGACTGGATGTAGCTCTGGGTTTGGAGTGAACCAGTATAAACAACTGTGTACAATCTCTCTATCCCTATCTCTTTAAATTCAGTTTTGTTATTTGATAACTGGTATAAACAACCGATTGTTTCGGTAAAACAACCAATTGTTTTTCCAGTATTGTGCTTTTGCTTTATGTTTTGGAAAAATTGATTTCTTAATCAAGGTTTTATTGAAGTATTTTCATTCTAAGCTCAAAAGTTTCTGAAAATCTTTCTTAAACAATTCACCCCCCTCTCGTTTAAGGCCATATATTCTAACATACATGTTCCTAAAAAATATTTGCCAGTTTCTTCTTGCACGCCTACTTTTTTCTTCCTGCACCTCTATAATGTTGTGCAAACACAAAACTGTCTCTATATAAAACTATATATTTATTTTTTTGCATTTCGGATTATAAAATCTGGTAAATTTTCATATTGGTGCTTCTAGTAAAATTTTGGATTGGCGTCTCCGGTAACTTCCTGGATATGTACTTTCGGTAGTACATGAATGACAGTGTTAATCCAAAATAAAAAATGCAGAACATCCATAATTAAAAACACCATTTTGGATCCATCAATCCGTAATTCAAAAATATGCACTATGGATTCAGAAATCCATAATTGAAAAAAATCATTCTTGATCCACCAATCCGTAATAGAAATTAGACTTCCGAATTCAGCAATTCAGAAATCTAACAATTTATGTAAACTTTGCTTCCGGAACACCCCCTCATCCAGAAAGCAACATGATTCACTTCTAGATTGATGAATCCATAACACACTTCCAGATCCTGATTTCAAATAAAAGGTGAAGGTCAATTTTGGGATATATAAAACTATGGGGTGTAGGAAAAAAAATGTAGAAATGCAGGAAGAAATTGCCAAATATATTTTGGTTCTAGCTCATTCATGAGTGAGGTCTAAGTTTTTTTATCACGCTCAAAACAAAAGTTGCAATAAAGAACAAAAAAGAAAGCAAAACAAAACAAGAGAAAAAAAAGAGAGAACATCTCACATTTACTCTTGGCACCCCTCATTTATTTTTATGACCCCCTCTTTTACTTTTAGCACCCCCTCACAAATTCACTTTTTTTTACAAAGTTCAAGGCCAGTTTCAAGATTTATAAAATTGTGGGGTGAATGAAGAAAATCATAGGGCTGCAAGAAGAAGAAGCCCTTTCACAATACCACTCATATATTTTGAACTTACATGGTACCACAACCGTATGAATTTGGGCTATTTCTTCCTGCACCCTAATAAATTTGTTCCTGCACCCCATCATTTTCAAAGAAGACTGTTTTACCCCTTTTGAAAATGACTTTTGGATTGTTCTTTCCAAAATATTTCCAGAACATATTTTTCATAATACATTTTATTAATTCTAGATTTACCGGAAATCAAAAAAATGTATTTCAAAAAAGATATTTTGGAATATTTTGCCTTCTGGATTTTCTATGGAAACGCTCTTTGCTTATAGAATTCTTATTCCAGAAATATTTTTTTGTTTATGAAACCCCTATTGAAGAATTACATTGAATCCCTATCCCAGAAATACTTTTTGTTTATGAAACCCCTATTCAAGAATTACATAAAACTGTGAGAGTAATTTCAATATTTTAAACTGTGAAACACCCTCAATTTTGGTAGGGAATTGAAGGATTCAATTTGCTTTTGGAGGAGTTGGGCCCACAGTTTTATTAGAAATTGAAGGAGCATGAGAGGAAGCTCATGTAAACCAAAAAAGAGTGAGAAATGGGCTTCATGCGTGGGTCCCACTATTTTTGTTGGGGCAAATTTTTCCTGCACCATATCAATTTTAACCTTTACCATATCAATTTTTTAAAATTTCAAAACTACCCTCCTGCACCATATTAATTTTAACCTCCACCATATCAATTTTTTTAAATTTCTAAAACTACCCTTATTCCAAATTAAAAAATCTAAAATAATAATTATAATTGAGAAATAAAAAAATACATTCTGAAAAAAAAATTCTGAACAAAAAACTAAAAATACATTCTGGAAAAAAAATTTCAGAATATGTTTCGAAAATTGAAATCCAAAATATTTCAAATAAAAAAGTTAATAATTTTTTCCATTTTTATGTAAGGTTATTTTCGTCATTTAGGAGGGATATTTTTGTCATTTTCTAGAACTGATTGGGTGCATACTGAAATTGATATGGTGGAGGGAGAAATTGTCTTTTGTTGGTGAGAGGAATTTTTCCATGCTAATGGACCTTATTTTCACATTGTTTTTTGCACCTTTAGATTGGCAATTTCTCCCTCCACCATATCAATTTCAGCATGCACCCAATCAACTATAGGAAATGACAAAAATATCCCTTCTAAATGACGAAAATAACCTTACACAAAAATGGGAAAAATTATTTTTGAAACTTTTATCTGAAATTTTTGTATTTTTAGTTTTGTGATTTTTTTTCCAGCATATATTTTTTTATTTCTCAATTATAATTATTATTTTGGATTTTTTAATTTGGAATAAGGGTAGTTTGGAAATTTAAAAAATTGATATGGTGGAGGTTAAAATTGATATGGTGTAGGAAGAATTTGCCCTTTAGATTTATAACAAATCATGGGCTTTTATTTTATGCCCTTTTATTTGCTGTTATTCCCACCGTCAATTTTTTTGGTATTACAAATTTTTTTTGATATCCGTATCACTAACCAAATTTTTTTTGATATCCGTATCACTAACCAAATTTTTGTTTAAGTATAATCTTTTACTCAATACCGTGTTCAGACAAAAATTAAAAATAAACAACAGAAATTATAGAAATCTAAAAATAGATTAAAAAAATGTCAACAAACATAAAACATCTTTTATCCTAAAACTACTTTATGTTTAATTTTATTTGTTATGGCGTAGGTCCATTCACTCTTTTAAAATATGAGTTCCACTAACAAAGTCCATGACATTCTGACAGTCTTTTTCAAAAGCATGTGTTTAACGTCGAGAACTATGCCATCAATTTACGACAATTCAAGGCTTGTTATATTAAAAGTATACCTTCTCTTGTAACATTGTATGCAGGGTGTAGTGTACATCCCTAGCCATGTCCTTCGCATCACTACACGTATATGAAAGCCTCATATCATGCTCCAAAAGCTTACCAACAAAAATAATGCATAAAATATAATATATAGTTTCACAAAAGTTTAAATATTTCTTCCTTTTTTAATTTATAGAAACATTTTTAGAGACAAAATCGTAATGGTATTGAAGATCCCACGTCGACTAGAGATTAAGACATTTCATTATATATAAGTGGGTGCAAACCTCATCCCATGAGCTGGTTTTATGGGGTTGAGTTAGACTTAAAATCCACTTTGTAATAAATGGAGCTCAAAAACTTAAAAATTGAACAATATCTCAAATAGATAATGATATTATCTCAACAAATCTGAAGTTAAAATAGTAAGATAACATAAAACCTCTTAAAAATATCTCTTTTTTTAAAAGTGTATATAATGAGAGAAAGTGTTCAATAATATATGGTTATTATATAGTCTTTACAGAATAACTTAAACAATATCATAACTATCCATTAATAACAGTAATAAAACTGCTCATGACTAATCAATCCTAAAATTGAATTTAATCACATAATAATAGATATTTATTATTGACTATATAGTAAAAACTTAATGTCTATAATAAATCTTAACAAAACTTTATTTTAATTTAACAAAACTTTATTTTAATTTTTTAAATTAAGGTTAATACAACATTCTGGATGACTCAATCCGATATGATATATCCTTTAGTATATCACCTCCACAAAATAAAGCACTAAGATGAAACCAATGCACCACCACTCCTTGGCGCTCTATGTTTGCAGAAAAGGAAGAAAGAAACCGTGATATACTTGCTTTTAGGTTTTAAAAAGTCTGAAAGATATTGTTGTAAATGCACATAAATGTTGGTGAAGGAGAAAACACCTGAATTCTAAATATTGTTTACAAAATATATGATGATTTTCAAATAACATATGTGATTTGTGTGAAGGGGGATGAATTGAGTTCTATGTTTGACTTAGATGAAATGTGACAGATACTTCAAATATTAGGGTAACAAGTTTGTGATTAGTGATATTAAATATAATAATTCTAACAATCTAAATTACATAAATTAATAAATTAATTGTGTGAAAAATTATTCATCATTGATTATCTAAATTATATATATTAATAAATTAAACGTGTGAAAATTTGAAGGGAGTTAGTCGTGCAAGGAATTTGTCTTGAGTTATGGACTATAAAGCTCAGACACTTCTCTTAAATGATGTGTCGGTGTCGGATACTCATATCGGACACTGACACTCGTATGACACTTGTAGAACACGTATCCATGAAGTGTCCAATTCAAAAAGTATTTGTTGGATTTCTAACAATTCTAGTATGGTTCTAACACAATTTTAAAAAGAAAAAATATATTAATTTTCTAAAAACTCAAACTTATTGTATAAATTTTTATTATGATTATAAAAATAAGAAATAAATCCTTTTGAATCAGTCATGAAAATCATTTTTATGCTCCAAAAAATAATATAGAACATACTTGTGCACATAAATCTTTATTGTTAATTTATATAATTCATAATTATATTATATAGATTTGTGTCCCCATGTCCTACATATTAGATATTATATGTATCTTCGTGTTCGTGTCAGTATCTGTGCTGCATAGGTTATGGAACTCAAATTTGTAGACCAAAAGATCTTATGATGAATAAAATGCTAATTTATGATAAAGATATATTTAATAAAATTCTTTTCAAAATTTTATAGATGTTATTGTATTAAACTTAGGGTATTTAGACTAATATATTGAAATGGAGTAGATAGACTTTATTTGATGTCGCTTCTACATTGTGGTGCGATTTAAAGAAAGCGTGTGAGTATTGAGAGGGTATAAATTGATTTGATTTTAATATGAAATGGGGTTTGGTGAAAAAGTCAAGTTGAGAGAAGACGTTTAAGTTGTGAGAAGACGTTTGGATTGATAATTGTCAATTGAAAGTTAGATTTCTAAGGTTGTTTAATAACCTTTTCATCATAAATAATCCCCTGAGTCGCTTTGGTAAATGGAATAGAGACAATTGGTTTGAGAATTCAAGTGGAGAAGAGAGTGGTTTGAATGAGAGAAGACTCAAGTAGATGAATTTATGACTGTGCTGGAAGGTCAAATCTTGAAAACAGACAGGGAGAACAAATGGTTATGGAGAGACCCGCAAATCTGTAAGTACTCTGTCAAATTTGCATATGCAATCGTTTCTAATTCTATCCCAAGTGCACTTAAGGATATGTATAGGGTTATGCGGGGTTTGTTGTTCCCACCATCAACACAATGTTTTGTTTGGACAACATTGCAAAACAACATCGCCACAAAGCAAAATCTGATTAGAAGGTCAGTCCACCTTGCGAATTCATCATGTGTTTTATGTGGGACCGAGGAGGAAATGTCTTTACACCTTTTCTTAACTTGTCAGATTGTGAGCGTTGTATGGAATTGCTGTAGTAAATGGACTGGGGTTAGATATGTAAATCATTTTGCTCTAAAGGAACACTTCGAACAATTTCATTGCCCTTGGCTTAACAAAGAAAGTAATAAGTTGTGGAAAGGAGTGTGGGTATCCATCATCTGGTGTATCTGGAAACATAGGAATGAGATTGTGTTTAACCAAGTAAAAATGGATGTGAGTGAAATCTTTGCCCTCACCCAAATGCAATCGTGAGTTTCGTTAAAAAACAAAGCTCCAAGGACGCTTTTTTTCCTTTGGTAGCAAAATGTTGATTTTGTGAGGATAAAAGGTCGATATGTATTGACAAATTTTTCTTTCTTTTTAGACTTCTTTGAGAATATATGATGTACCCTTAAGGTATATAAGGTTGGGGCACCTTTTTTGTGCTCTTTTTCTATTAATTTATTATTTACCAATTAAGAAAAAAAATATTTTATTTAATGTGATCACATATTTTATATTTTGTATTTTTTTTACTATTTTTATAATTTACCTTTCTTGTAATTTTTTAATAGTTTACCTTTCTTGTAATTTTTTTTAAACCATACCTCGTATAGGATATGGTATAGAGAGTTTGCTAAATATATACTATATTCTTTTTCTGGTAGATGTTAATTATGTAACTCTTGATTTGGTAAATCATGAACTGCGTAAATGTATATATATATATATATATATATATATATATATATTTATAGACACGTTTTGAACCATAATTAATTTTAGATGTTAGATTTAAAAAAATAATTTATTACTAGAATTAATAAAGTAAAGGAAAAAAAAATTCTATGTTAACTGTGCGAAAATTTTGAAATTACGTTTACCATAATTTGTAACGGCGTTTAAAAAAAAAAAATCATGCACGTTTTTTTTTTCTTCCTTATCTCCATTTCTCTCTTTCTCCATATTCTTTTTTTTTCTCTCTTAATTTTCTCTCTCAATCTTCATCTATTTTAGAATCTGATCGGACCACGTTGAAGCTGACGAGTTAAGGAACATTTCTATCCGATCAAATGTTTAAACAGAGTAAGTTCATTTTTACTCTAAATATCCTTTGTTCTTTGTTTTTTCTTAGGATTTAGTCATCAATTTTGGTGAGGTCAGTTGAGAAGTTTAATCCTCTCAACTTAGTCTACTATATACTGAATTTTTGTTCTGTTTGGATAACTTGGCCTGTAAATCTTGAAGCTTATCCAGACCGTGTGAATAAAATTTTAAAAGTTTTTTGGAAAGTAAGCAATTGAGGTAAGGGAAGCTAAATTGAATTTTTAATAAAACCCTAGGCTAGAAGATCTGGATGTGGAAGGGACGTGGTCTCAATATTCAATTTCTCTTGCAGGATGTTGTGTGTTTATATATATTGGGTTGTTTGTTTATATGTTATTTAAATTTGTGGAAATATTAGGTTTTGATGATTTAGTATTAAAGTGTTATTTTTTTTATGTCAAAATAGACTTTTGAATATTGTGGATCACTTTTTGAATGATATTGTATGACAGGATGGTATGGAATTGAATTCATACATTTGGGATAATGTATGGATTGATGTTTGTTGTGTATTAAGTATTGATGCATATGTGGTAACAGAGATCTCCGAGCTTCACTGATGATCTAAGTCACATAGACTAAGATATCAGGTGGTGAGAAGCTGATGGGGGAGTTCATGCACACCGTGACACGACTTGGGTTGTATTGAACTTACCCTGATCCTTGCTGTTGGATGTTGGATTCGCTGGTAATCTTTGGATCAGGTGTTAGTCTCTGGTAGGACTTACTTCTTTTTTATCAGCCTGGTAGGACTTACTTAATACGAGTCTTCCGGTAGAAGTTGTTTGTTGAGTATTTTGGATGTGTAGATCCATGTGAGATCTATGTGATTGGTTTATGGTTGAGATTTGTTGATCATGTAATTTGGTTTTCTCTTTGGATTTAAGTGTGTATATTATAAAATTCTATTTTCACTAGCTTACCCTTGCTTTTCTTGTTGTGTTTGAACTGCTATGATTGTACTATGTACACGAGCAGATGACCATACAGGTGCAGGAGAGCCTTAGATGTTTCAAAGTTTTATTTTGAGCTATGGATATGTAAATATTTGTATTTCTATAAATCCTAATAATGTATTAGGAATGTTTTGAAAAATTCAAAGTTTATATAGAAACTGGTAGAACGAACTTTTATTATAATAGTTATATGTAAATTATGGGGTGTTACAATTAATTTTAGATGTTAGATTTAAAAAATAATTTATTACTAGAATTAATAAAGTAAAGGCAAAAAAAAAAAATATTCTATGTTAACTGTGCGAAAATTTTGAAATTACGTTTATCATATAAAAAATAAAACATATAACAATGATCGGCATTAATAAATTATCAACAGTGTGAAATTTAAAAATCATTATAACAATGAATTAAAAACTAATTAAAACACTAAAATGAAAGGCACATCAAATTTAATTGGAATAAAGAAAATAAGAATCAAATTATTAGTAAATTTTGTTATTTTTATGTTATGTAATTAAAAAATTGGGTTAAGAGATAAATTTGCCAAGATAAAAAGTCAATAAATTATTAGTCAGGTGAGAAGAGACTATAAGAAACACAATAAAATTACTAACAAATTAGAGAAAGATACAACAATTAAAATGAATAGTATCATTTTTTAGCCATTTAGATATATTATATATATATAATAAAGTATATACATTGTTTTTGTTACTGTTTTAAGATGTATGATTATGGCGTGATTTTGTCTTGGGATATTCATTAAAGAGTAATTTGGAATAAATAAAATAAGAATAAAGGGCGTGTTCTTAGCACTTCAACATGTTTAGAGTAACTTCATTAATATATATACTTTATGAATAATAAGATTTTTAGAAATATTTAGAGTTGATTAAGTTTAAAATCGAAGATCAATTTAAATTATTATTATAAAAAATATAATTTATTAAATATTGTATCTTTAAATTGTTGAAAATAAAAGCATAAGACTATATGTTTCCATTATAAGTCATTTTAATAGAAAGAAAATAGAAATGAGCTTTTACATAACATAAGTTTATACATAAGTTAAAAATATAAATGACGAGAAACTATATGAGGGAGTTTCTACATATTAGTTTATCTATTAACAAATTTTAGCTTATAAAGAAAACTACTTTTAATTTTTCTATTTTTTAAAATATTTAAAGAAAAGTCATTTAAACACACATAAATGATTCATTTATTATTTTGTTATATAAAATTTGGCTATATGCAAATAATCCACTATTAAAAGTGATTAATCGACTTTTTAATTGTGAGAGATTTTTAACATTTATAAATAATTTATTATCATAAGTTAATAAATAACTGTATTTGTTGGGTTTCTTTATCTTTGTCTGGGATTTTAACTTGATTTTTAATACAATATTTGTCGGATCCTTAGTTGGTAAGGTTTTAGAAAACCTGTTTTTAGGATTTTGTATAAGAAAGTGTCTCATTTTATTTTATTTATTCTTTATTGATAAAATAAAAAAAAATTATAAGTTAATAATCGGTTAACAGATTCTTAATTCTTTCTAAATAATTGAGAATTATTATTATAATAGTTTAAGGAATTCTCTTTGTTTAGTGAAGTTATAATGTAATAGTTTTTTAAAACTTATCAACACACATCTTTTAACATTCTTTGAATTTTTTTAAAAGTTGTATTGTTTACAAACAAGAGTCTTAACTATTTTCTCTAAGTCTATGAAAATTAAGAAAATACTTTTTAATTAGGCAAGTAAGTCTTGCATAAGAATAATATGAAGTTAAAGTTTTATACATGTCATTGGTATCGTTCACCATTGGAGTGTTAATGTGCATGTGTGTTGCAGTTGCAACAGAAAAACAAAATAATAGCATGAAATAACTCATAAGTTTATTTCATTTAAACAGATATAAATTTAGATATTCTTTGTGTTAACTATAACAGAAATCTCATCTCTAATTTTAAATACACTTTACTCTCTTTAATATAATATATATATATATATAAAGTTTTATTTAATATAATATATATATATATATATAATTTTATAGATAAATGTTGTTGTGTTTTTCCTTACTATACATCATTAGCAATTATTAGTTATTTTTGTATAAATTTAAGTCTCAACACTCCACAAACTTTATTACCATGTTTAACATAAAAAATATTAAAATTATTTGTATAGATATGAATGAGACTCTAATACTAAAACTACAAAATTATTTACTCTACTTAATTAAGTTAATTTCTTTTAATTTCAAAATACTTATCTCACTCCAAAATAAATAATTAAAACAATTATTTTAAATCAAATTAATTATTAATTTAAATATTTGTAAGAGTGATTTACTTTTATTTTTTTAGAAAAAAAAATAATTGCATGATAATGTTTTTAAAATTTTTATTATATTATTTTTAATTAAATTTATAATATTTTTGAATCATTAGAATTAATTAATTTTTATTATTATTTCTTTTAGTTTGATGGAGAAAAACATCCAAGATTTAGAAAGTTTTCAACAACAAATCTTAATTAGTATATTATCATTACTATTTAAAATAATGATAATGTTGTCATTAACATAATTAAAAAATACTACTCTGTTTTGTTTCACTTTCTCTTTCGAATTTAGGACTATGAGAAAAATACAGTTAGTTTTCAAGGAGTTTTTCTTCCTACATATCTTCTTAGTGTTTAAAGTTTTGTAAAAATTCCTTTCCTTTAGAATTTAGGACTATGAGGAAGTGCTTATTGTTAAGAATTAATTGATAATTGGAATTGAAACTGAAATCTCTTTATTAGAAAAACTGTACCGATACAATACAAGCAATGCTATTTATAGCTGTTAAAAATAGAATGAATTAAAAACATTATGATAACAGAAGTATCTAGCTTTAAGTTTTGGATAGTTAGAGTTAACAACCTAACTCTTCTATTTAGCTTATTTCAACACTCTTCCTTAAGCTAAATTCTGCAACACTTCTAACTCTTAACCACTGTCTTAGTTCTTCAAATCTGTCTAGTCTAAGTGGTTTGGTGAAAATATCAGCCACTTGCTCCTTGGTGTTGCAATGCTTCACTCCTAGCTTTCCTTTTCCAACTTGTTCCCTTGAGAAACGAAACTTGGTCTTATGTGTTTACTCCTCCCATGTGAGATTGGATTCTTTGCAAGGTTGATGGTTGATTGGTTGTCCACAAAGTTGCACAGGCTTCACATGATCAAACTTCAAATCATCAAGCACAGACTCAAGCCAAACACATTGACAAATAGAACTTTGCTTGATATGGCAAGGTGCATGCTCAAAGGCAAGGGGCTGCCTCATAGCTTTTGGGGAGAGGCTGTCACCACTGCAGCCTATAGTGTCCTACAAAAATTTGGAGGCAGCTGTACCAGAAACAATTTGGTCTGGACTTAAACCAACTGTTAGTCATTTGAATAAAGCAAGATTAGTTGCTAAGGGTTTTCTGCATAAACATGGAATAGACTACACTGAAGTCTATGCACCAGTGGCCAGATTGGAAACCATTAGATTGGTGATTGTTGTGGCCAGTTCTAGAAACTGGAAAATCTATCAAATGGATGTTAAATCTGCATTCTTGAATGGAATTTTAGAAGAGGAGGTTTATGTGACTCAGCCACCAGGTTTTGAAGTAAAGGATGCCAACCACAAAGTGTTCAAACTTAAGAAAGCACTTTATGACTCAAACAAGCTCCTAGAGTGTGGAATAAACTGATAGATTCGTTTTTGCTCAAGCTAGGCTTCACAAAGTGTTCAGTAGAATATGGAGTGTATGTAAGAGAGTCACAAAGTCAAAGCTTAATCTATGTATGTCTATATGTGGATGATTTGTTAATGACATGGAGCTCAATGACAGAGATTGAGCAATTCAAAAATAGATTGAAGGCTGTTTTTGAAATGACAAATTTGGGAATGCTTAGCTATTTTCTAGGAATGGAATTTGTATACACAAATCAAGGTATTATCCTGCATCAAAGGAAGTACATTAATGAAGTGCTCAACAAATTCAATATGGATCAATCCAATGGAGCTAGGGTGCCTACTGCTGGAAATTTGAAACTGACAAGCCTGGCAGGAGATTGCAGTAGATAGTACTTTGTTTAAACAGATTGTTAGAAGTTTGAGGTTCATCTGCAACAGCCGGCCTGACATAAGCTATGCAGTTGGACTAATAAGCAGATTCATGTGTAATCCAAGAGCCCCTCATATGGCAGCAGCAAAGCACATATTGAGGTATCTTAAGGAGACAGCAGGGTATGGCTTACTGTTTCTAGTAAGCTTGAATGAAGTTGAAGACTGTTTGGAGGCTTGGAGTGATTCAGATTGGTGTGGTGATAAAGTCGGAAGGAAGAACACCTATGGATATTTTTTCAAATATCTGAAAGCACCAATATCTTGGTGTTCTAAGAAGCAAACTGTAGTTGCTCTCTCATCTTGTGAGGCAGAGTATATAGCTGCAGGCAGCTTGTTAATGTGTTTGGCTTGAGTCTGTGCTTGATGATTTGAAGCTGGATCATGTGAAGTCTGTGCAACTTTGTGTGGACAACCAATCAACCATCAACTTACCAAGAATCCAATCTCATATGGGAGGAGTAAACACATAGAGACCAAGTTCCATTTCTTGAGGGAACAAGTTGGAAAAGGAAAGCTAGAAGTGAAGCATTGCAACATGACTGATATTTTCACCAAACCACTTAGACTAGACAAATTTGAAGAACTAAGAGAGTGGTTAGGAGTTAGAAGTGATTCAACTTTACACAAATGACAGCTTCAAACGAAAACCACCAAACTAACTAAAAAACATGGTCTTTACTACACCTAAAAAATAGCTTTAAGAGACCAACCTCATACACCCCACAGGTTCCAAACACCAATCAGAAAAAGAAGATGAAACAAAGTGAAGTTTTGCACAAATTGTTTTTAATTTGTGTACCATGTATAAATTGTTTTTAATTTGTGAGACAGATTTGAATCACTCCTGAAATGGTTCTCATTTATTTATTTTTTATTACTGATAAATATATATATATATATATATTTGTTTCTCTTAATATTAATTTAAACTTATACTTATAAAAATATATGGTGAAATTGTAACGTTTATGCTTTCAATACTCTATTGGTGGAAGATGACAGATGATTTTGAGTTTTTAACCACCTCACATTAAGCATGGCCAAAAATTTCGGATTTCTTAGCTCACTAAATTCAAATAATTAAGCTTCTTCTTTTATATGATTATTTTTAACGACGAAAATAAAGACTCGGTTTTAACTTCTTTTTTACATAGGTTATTCATTACCCTACTTCTACTCTTCGACTCTTTATTCCTGTACCTCCATAACTTTTTTTTAAACCGTCATAAATCAGGCGAAATAATTATTTTGTCTTAGAAAAAAATATACTTTAAATTATACAATTCATAAATATTTTTTTTTCTACTTACACTTTTTGAATTGTAAAATGGAGAAAGTACCTTTCACATTCTATAATCTATAATATTTTTTTAAAATACATTCTGAATTATAAAATTTAAAAGGTATTTTTATTCTATAATCCAAAAATACATTCTCAATTTTATTATAATGTATTTTTTTAAACTATTATAGATTATAGAATCCGAAGGTATTTTCAATCCAAAAATACTTCTTAAATTCTATAATTCAGAGTTTTTCCTAAGTGTTTATGGTAACGGAGAGGGGTATAAAGATTACAATTTTTGTTTTGGAAGATAGAAAAAGGTGTGCTGTGTTACCATACCTTAGCGGTTATCATCTTTTCATATTTTGCTCATCCTCAATCTCTCTATGGCATATTTACTATGATGAATCAAAGGGTAGAAAATATTCAAAATTAACTTAATATACTTTTGAATGAAGTGGTAATTGGTAAGTGTTTTGTTTATTCAAAGATAGAGTGTCTTTGAATAAATCATTAGAAAGATAAAAATTTTATATCAAACTTAGATTTCGAGAATATAAAATTTATTTCAAATATCAAATAAAAATTTATTTACAGGATTTTTTTGATACTCGAACAAATAAGCAACTAAAGAGCAATTAAATTCTTATGAGTTAGTTCTTAATATAATAATATTACTTATAAATATAAAAATTAAAATTATTACAAAACAGCAAAGTTAAATAAAACTAATATATACAAGAATCACCAATAAAAATCAATGTTAATAATAATTTGCATTAACAACACCAATTTAATAAAATCAATGTTAATAATAATTTGCATCAGCAACACCAATTTAATATGCATAGTGGTTAGTGTGGTTAGTGTTAGTGTATGAAGATGATAGTGCTCGTTTTTTAATTTGACATGCAACTTTTAATACAAATCAAAAATATTAATTTATGTTTTTATGTAACTTTTGATACAAATCAACAATATTAATTTATGTTTTCATAGTAGATGAGTTTTTTCATGCTTTTAAATGTATGAAATTGAGATAAAGATCCTTAATTGTAAAGTCAAAATAGAGAGGTTAAGGTGAGAAGTCAAACTAAACATACTTTCTTATTTGTTGGTAAAGAACTTTTTTAAGGCACAAATGAAGTTTAAGATGCACAAGGTCCTGAGAACAAAACTCAAAATCCTCAATTTGTTTAAGCTAGTGATTCTTGGCTTGAAGTCAAGCTATATATATTTTCGCACTTGTTAATAAAAAATTGTTTCAAATCATGAGGTCAAGTTAAAGATACGCAAGGTGACTAGACTATAGAAGGGTGAAATCACCTCCTCTGAGTCTCTAGGACCAAGATCTATTTATAGGAGGAAAGGTCTACTAAGTTTTCATCCTTTCCTAATTTCTAATTTCTAGGAAATTAGTACTTTATCATGTGGAATTATAGTTACATTTTTTGAAATTAAGAAATTGGTTTTAGTTGCTTAGTTGGTTAAGCTCTTTTCTTAAATTCTGGACGATATTTATGGATTCTACTCAAAAGTTCCTTTTCGACCATCGATCGATAACTTTAAGAAAACTACTATTATTTAAGTACATCGGTTCTAAGATCGACAAGCATGTCGATGTCACCTAAAACTTGATGTATTATTATGCATGATCCACAAGTCCCCTAGGCTCAAGCCTTGTAGGAGTAGAGCCTAGTTGACCATTTATCCAAAGTCAAACATCTTGTTCTTTTTTGGTGGGAAATCCAAACATTCTTCGAATCAATATGACTTTTGAAAGGACTTTTTAGATCACACCTAGTCACTCAAACACCATGCTCTTTCAATATCCATTAAATACCCCCACATACCTCATTTGGATTTCAATGTGATGTGGTCACAATATCTTGATTTTTATGTAGGGATTTTGTGTTGTTTGAATGTATTCTAGTTGTTTGAACTTAGACAGGAATGTTATATGAAATGATAAATGTTTAGAGATATGATGAAGATATTCATGTGGTAAGATGATTAAATTTTTATTATAAAAAAATTCTAGCTAGTTATGTATAATATGATTGAGATGTTAAAGGGTTAAAAGTGATTGAGATAAAAAATTATATAGTTTAAGTGAATAGATTTCAATGAGATATGTTATATATATTTTAATAGTTAAAAGTTGAAATATTTCAATTAAGTCAAATTGACTCAAGTTGTTGTTATTTTGGAATAAAATATTCCATGTTATTTTGGAATAAAAAATTCAATTTGAACCAATTGGATCACTTGTTATATCACTACAAGAAATTATTTATTTACATACTGATTATTACATACATATATGAATCCGTATGTAACAAATGCATTTTTTTTATATTCCTAAAACAAATATTGAAATCCCAGTAGGATTTTCCAATCCTTTTTAGATTCGAATTTCGATTCTATCTGTTTGTTTTGTTGCAAATTCCTTTACTTACGGATATTTACATATGAATTTAATTCAGTATGTAAATACATTACATGCGAATTTTTTCGTATGTAAATCAAAAGTAATCGCATACGGACATAATCCATATGTAATTTTGACGCCATGAAGCTAGAATAATTACATACTGATCATATCCGTATATACAACATTACATTTTTACTTAAAAAAAGTGGAACGTATTACATATTTAATTAAAAAAAAAGAAATAATTACATACGGATTCTCACCGTATGTAAGGTATTACATATTTAATTTAAAAAACTGAAATATTTACATATAGATTATATTAGTATATATTGTGTTACATACTGATATTAAAAAACACTAAAAAGAACATGTAACCATTTTCATTCCCTCTACAACATTAATCTTTTTCCAAATATAAAAATAAAAAAATCTCATTCCCTCCACAACATTCTCTTTTTCCCAAAAATAAATTTTCCATTCCCTTCACAACATTCCTTTTTTTTCACAAAAACAATTTTTCCTCTAGAAACCCTATCATTTCTTCTCTTAATCTTAAAATAAAATATACTATTTTTTTTACCGGTAATAAAAAATGAATAAATATGAACCACTTGACGGGTGGTCAAACCCTTATACATAAACACAACCTTTAACCTCCCTTATTAGACAAACTCCCAAATATGCCTAACAGAATACATCTAGTTGAACCCAGAGAGAATCACTTAAGGCGCTCAAGCCTACATCTAAAAAGAGTACATCATGAGACCATCCCTATACAAACCAAAGAGAAAATATACTAATTAATATAATTAAACACTAAATTTAAAGTTACTAATTATACCTCTTAAATATTATATTGTGCATGTAAATATTTAATTAAAATATATAAGTATACACATATCACAAGGAAGTATCTAAAAAAATGCATTCATCTTCATTTAATATTTATATACATTAAAAAAAAGTCACAAGAAATAGAGTACTTCATATGCTCACTATGAAACTTTATTACTAGTAAAATCATATACTACTGTAATACACAATCAACATGAATAAAAAACAATATAAGACAAATAATAGGGTAAACTAGCAATTATATAAATGTAACTATAAATCACAAACATAAAATTTATTACTTTTTATACATTTTTCGAAGTAGTCAATTGTTTATCATAATTCACAATCCATATCACTCATGTAAGAAATTCATTGACTAACATACATACGCTTAACTCTACTTTTGGAAGATGCGTGTATTGAGTTAGACTAAAAGATTTGCCCTGTCATACGACCACACTGTGAAATTCACTCAGTTATGCACATATTATCTCTTTCAAACAACTGACCCATTCATATGAGTCTCATTCGATTCTCACCACCTGAATAACTTCATCTATTTGATTCCATGTAGAGTCAGGATACCTCCTTCTAGACGAATTCCTAGTGAATGCACATCCTAACAATATCAAAACGACAATTCATTTCTTGAAAATATTGTCTTGATCATATTTTCATATTTCATATCTCATATCACATAAATACACAATTCAATTACACCAATTTTTTACATTTTTAAACAATCCAAAAATATAAAAGAAGTCACATAAATACATAACTAATTAGTTCAATTACTTATATAAATAAAATTTACACAAATTTTAATTAAAACAATAAACAATTATAAAATAATGTTTTAGAATTAAATTTCAAATTTGAAGGTTTTTTTAGCTTGAGCGAAAATCTCGTCGCTTGAGCAAAAAATGAGGTCGAGAGCAAGCTCAATTCAAGTACTATTTTTGTTTGAGCAAGAATCCATTTGCAGGAGCGAAAATAGACCCGAGAGCACCCCAAAATTTCACCCAATTTTTTTCTTAAGCGAGAATTTTCTCGCTTGAGAGAAAGTGTACCCAAGAGCAAGCAAAATTTTCCTGCCATATTCTATCTTTAACGAGGATCTTTTGCTTGAGCGAAAATAGTAGAACAAAACTTTAGGAAACAACTTTTCAAGATTTCATCAAAATTAATACTCAAACTTTTATTTTATAAAACATATCAAACCAAACTAACATCACCTTGCTTACTGTTGGATAAGTACTCTCATGTCAACCTATATATCTATATATTCATGATTTTTAAACCAAATTCATTTAGTTTTCAACATCCAAATTCAAACAACAAATATTTATCAATGTTTCCATTTCCAATGATTCATAATACCATTCAAACATTCAAGAATCTTTTTTTTATCAGCAATAAAGATTAAATAAATGCGAACCACTTCAGGGGTGGTTCAACCCTTATACAAAATATACAATAAACAACTTCTAAACTAAAGCCACCAAACTAACCAAACCAAAGCACGAATCTTACTAAAAACCTAACATACGTCAATAAACCATTCTCATACATTTCAAAGGTTCTAAGCACCAGCTAGAGAAGGAAAACGAAGCAGAACGAAATTTTGCAGAAATCCAAGACCACACCTTTGCTTGCACCATTGCACACACTTCTGACGCGTCAGCCACCCTCCTATTGAAAATGATAGAGTTCTTGTGATTCCAGATTTCCCCCACAACCCCAACCCAAATTGTGCTCCATACATCATTAAATGAATCAGAAAACATGCTTAACCTGAACTGAGCAATGTTTGACGAAGGATCAATGTGAGACACAAACGACACTCCCAACCACTTAAAGCAAAAACACCAAATCTGCCAAACATTCAAGAATCTTGTTCACACCACAATCAACTTGTAAATTTATCAAATCAACAAAATCTATTATCTTAATACTTTCACTTTCAATCCCAAATAAAACACATTCATTTACTCAACAATACAACCTGCAAGAAAATTTGAAGATTGTGACCGTGTCACATTCACATATAGATCTTCTAACCTAAGGTTCTATTGCAGATTAAAACTAGCTTCCATTACCCAAGTAGAAGTACGTGTGCTCACAAAGAGGTCCAACTCCTAAAGATCACAATGATAACTTAACATGCACCACAAAACCCTGATGAATGATCCAAGCATATCACTAGGACTCTAAACCAACAAAGACTCATTCTGAAGTCTCTTGTACCACATGTAAATGAATCTATCCAGATAAACAGAAGAAAAAAAACATAAAACTAAATCAAAGAAAAAATGAGCATAATTGAAACTTTTTGACTTTGCTCACTCAGAAGACCAAAGACCACCTAAAACAAGTTAGAGAGAGAATGGTTAAATTAAAATGAAACCTGAATAACTATTTTTTTCTATTAATATATAAATTTTCACTTTAATAATGAAAAATTCTGATGTCATTTTAATTTTAGCACTTCTACTCAAAACAATTTTTTAAGTACTTACACAAAAAATATCTTAAATAAATTAAAATGATTAAATTTTTTAGATACTTGATTTAATTAAATAATATATATATATTATCTAATATTAATTATATATACATATTATTCTTACACTTTCATTCAATTCTACTTTAACATTCTATTTATATTAAAAATAATTACATTTTACTTCGACTTTATAATTTAATTATGTTATTGCTCATTGTAGTTACAATGAAATATTTACAGATATTTTGAACGTAAGAGAGGTAAATAATATTTTTTAATATTGTTTATTCGTATGCAATAATTTTTAAAAATAATATTGTATAGATGACAAATTTATACACAAAAACAATATAAAATTTATTGTTAATAATGTATTAAAAATAAAAAGATAGACGTGATTATGTTGTTTTAAAAAATAATAAATATATTATCAATTGAATTATGCACTTGATCCAATTGTTTTAATTAATTAATCATAACTGATAATAAAAACTAAAAAATCGGTAATCATATCAACCGTTTAAAAGTGAAAATAAATCTACATAAATTAAAATTAGACAGCATAATATTTGGAGAAAGTTAAAATAAGTCAATTATTTTATATTAATTTTAAATTGTGCGATTTTTTTTTAATTCTAAATATGTAAACATATTTTTTTCCTCTTTCAAGATAAATTAGTAGTCATAATATAATGTAGTGTATATTGAAAAAGATTAAAATTAAAATTTGTCAGCATAATATTTTGGAGAAAGTTAAAATAAGTCAATTATTTTATATTAATTTTAAAGTGTGCAAAAATAAAAGTTTTTAATTCTAAATATGTAAACATATTTTTTTTTGTCTTTCAAGATAAATTAGTAGTCATAATATCCCTACTAAAAAATCATTAAATAGAAATTAATTTTAAAAAATAAAAATAATTAGTTGCTATATTAACTAAATTATTTATTTTAAAGACTAAAAAAATTATTGATTTCTAAATTAATTTTTATTATTCATAAATAGTTTCTAAATTAGTATTTAATTAACTACTAACATTTTAACTACCAATTATTTAGATTCTAAATTTGGTAGCAAAATTAGATACCCATTTAGAAATTATTTATCACTAATAAATATTAATTTAGAAACCAATAATAGTTTTAGTCTCTGAAATAGTATCTAATTTAATCAATATAACAACTAATTATTTTTAATCTCTAAAATTAGTTTCTATTTAATGATTGTTGTGTATTGAAAAAAATTAAAATTAAAATTTGCCAGCATAATATTTGGAGAAAGTTAAAATAAGTAAATTATTTTATATTAATTTTAAATTGTGCGAAAAGAAAGGTTTTTAATTCTAAATATGTAAACATATTTTTTTTGTCTTTCAAGATAAATTAGTAGTCATGATATCCCTACTAAAAATTATTAAATAAAAATTAATTTTAAAAATTAAAATAATTAGTTGATATATTAACTAAATTAGATAAAAATTGATTTTTAAATTAATTTTTTTATTGATAAATGATTTTTAAATTAGTATATAATTAACTAATAATATTTTAATTACTAATTATTTAGATTCTAAATTTGGTAGCAAAAATTTTGATAGGTAAGATAACAATTTAGAAAGTATTTATCAGTAATAAAAACTAATTTAGAAATCAATAATTTTTTTAGTCCCTAAAATAGTATCTAATTTAATCGATATAACAATTAATTATTTTTAATCTCTAAAATTATTTTCTATTTAATGATTGTAGTGTATATTGAAAAATATTATTTTACAATTATTCAATACTTTAATAATAAAATTAATTTATAAAAAAATAAATTATAAATTTAACTAAAATATAATTATTTTTAATTCAAATACAATATCAAAGTAAATTATTGAATAAAAGTATAAAATAATATATATATATATATAATTACTTTATGCATATTAGAAAAAAGGTTACTTATTACACGTATAAAAAAATTAATTATCTTATTTAAAAATATTTTGGTACTTTAATTATTTTAATTAATATATTTACTTTAACGTTAAATTAATTACCTTGAACGTTAAAATGATAAATAATTTTTAATATTATTTATTTGATGCTGATGTGAATTTGAATATAATCCAGCTCATTAAATAAAAATAAAGATTTATATCATAATTTCTAATTTTAAATTTAAAAAATGTAAAATACTATATTGGTGGTAGATGCTTGGGAGTTGAAGTGGGAAACACATGTCCCTACTTTCCGAATGATGCCAACTATTATTACGTGGAAACAATATCTTCTTTTTCTCTCCTTTCGCACCTTCACCACGAGCTCGCCACACGCCTCTTTCCTTACGCAATCCTACCCGTCCATCTGTTTCTCATCCAACGCTCAAAAATACAGATCTCACTTTCCGAAATCCCAAAATACCCCTCTCTTCTCCTACATATACCTTCCTTGTCCCACGCAAGCTTCACCACCACAACTCTAGCCTCAATCCTTGGCCGCCATTGTTTCTTCTTCTTCTTCTTCTTCCATTTCCTTTCCCTCTTTCTCGATCTCTTTTCGTTTATCCTTTTGGAGATTTTGATCTCATGGCCCTCGCTCCTTCTAAAGTTTCCCCCTTTTCTGGGTTTTCTCTTTCAGACGGTGTTGGGGCCGTGAGAAACCCAACCTGTTCTGTTTCTTTGAGCTTTCTGAATAAGAAAGTGGGAAGCAGGAACCTTGGTGTTTCTGCCTCAACTGTGCCTCTTACTGGGGTGATCTTTGAACCCTTTGAGGAGGTTAAGAAGGAAGAGCTTGCTGTTCCCACTGCTGGGCAGGTTTCGTTGGCTCGTCAGTATTACGCTGATGAGTGCGAATCTGCAATTAACGAGCAGATAAAGTGAGCGTTTTTTTGTTTTCACTTTTTTTTTGGTTTATTTTTTGAGTAATTACTTGTGATTACATTTTCTGCTTTTGTTATCTGTTTGAGTTTTTGTTTACAAATCTGTTGCTGTCTTTTCTGTCTCCTGTTTAGAGAGATTTGTTTAAACAGATTGAAAAGTTGACAAATTTATAATTCAAAAAATGAACAATAAAAAGCTTAAAACAATTTTAAGAGTCTCTGCTTTGCTTATATAAGCAGATCAATCAATTATTTTTATATATGCTCTTGTAAAGTGACCTTTTTGCATTGTTGAGTGATTTAAACTCAGGAAAGTACTTTTCCTTGTACTTGTAGTTACAAATTAAAAACGAACGGTGATTATTGTAAATACATGTGTAATAATCAATGATGTCTTAAAATTAGTGACCATTTAACAATCACTCTGCTTCTACTTTTTAGATTTTGTTCTGCAGGGTTTGATCCTGAAATAAAAAAAGGGTAAATATGTATTTTTTTTTAAAATATTGTTTTTAGTTTTTTGTATTATAAAAATGGTGATTTTGGTTTTAGCAGAGCATTTCTGAGATGTGGTGGACTTTGTCCCTAATTACTTCAAGATTAAGTACAAGATCTGGACCAAAATCATCATTCTTAAAATATAAGAATTAAAAACATATTCGATCAAATTTTGATAGGTTAAAACGCATTATTAATTTAGAAAAAAGGTGAAAATTTATATTGGTTTTTAATTTTTATTTGCTTGCATATAATAGTGGTCCTCTGATTAAGAGTTTTTTCCACTTCAATTTTGTGTCACAGTGTGGAATACAATGCATCCTATGTGTACCACTCCTTGTTTGCATACTTTGACAGGGACAACGTAGCTCTCAAGGGATTTGCCAGGTAACTAACATTAAACCCCTTGTGTCTGTTTCTGTTAAAAGTTTCTTCCATTTCTCAAACAGGTGTTCATTTCACGTTGCTATTGTTGAAAACAGGTTCTTCAAGGAATCTAGTGAAGAAGAAAGAGAGCACGCTGAAAAGCTTATGAAATATCAGGTTAAATTAATTTTATAGTTAACTGTTAATTCCTAATCATGTAGCTAAAAGTAACTTCTCTGAAGTTACATGACAGTATACTGATATATATATGGTCTTTGGTAAATTGTTTAGAACACTCGTGGAGGTAGAGTTGTTCTTCACCCGATCAAGAATGTACCCTCAGAATTTGAGCATGTGGAGAAGGGGGATGCGTTATATGGTGAGCTTACTGATTTAATTGCTGTTTCAATGACTCTGAAACTGTGCATTGTGGTTTTTCATGTTTTCAATTGAATATATATGCTGATTTTCCTCTATTGTTTTGTTCAGCAATGGAATTAGCTTTGTCTTTGGAGAAGTTAGTGAATGAGAAACTTCGGAGTGTGCACAGTGTAATGCATCTTTACTTTTCTGCTTTTGGTTTTGTTTTTCTCTTAATTTTTTTCCCTGTGGAACTCACAAATTATTTTATCTAACAGGTGGCAGATCGCAACAAAGACCCTCAATTGGCAGACTTCATTGAAAGCGAGTTTCTTTCTGAACAGGTTAAAGTCATCTAAACCTCAGAGTGGTTGTGAATTCATAAAAATTTCGGTAAAATTTCTTAGAAAATTGAAAGAAATTGGAAAAATAAAGAGAGGAAATATAGATGAACTGTATGGTTTTTCCAAACTTTTTATTATTTTTGTATAATTCCTTATGAAGCAAACCAGGACCATTAGATGTGGCTTTTGTTGTTGTTTACCCTGAAAGGAGGAACACATCTACCACAGGCTAATAAAAACAGAAAACCATTACATGTGTATCTATGCACTGAGCTTGTTTATATTGCCAATGTGTTTTATGTGTTTCTTAAAACATGTCCCTTTCTTTTGTACAGGTAGAAGCAATTAAGAAGATCTCAGAGTATGTGGCTCAACTGAGAATGGTTGGAAAGGGT
The DNA here is from genome assembly GCF_051622355.1 of Phaseolus vulgaris. NCBI lineage: Eukaryota > Viridiplantae > Streptophyta > Magnoliopsida > Fabales > Fabaceae > Phaseolus > Phaseolus vulgaris. The sequence goes on from NC_143505.1 coordinate 9,765,180, forward strand.
CACGGTATGTTTTGCTACCACTATTTCTCATATTGGTTCACTGAATTTGCCTTTGATGTACATTTCCATCACTTTGGTATTTTCCTTCTACTTGTATTTATGTTTTATTGGCTCGCAGGTGTTTGGCACTTTGATCAAAGTCTGCTTCATGATGGACATGCCGCTTGAACTTGAATAGTCTTTATTAGTCTTCGTTTATATTTGCTCTTGTATTAAGTTCTGGGTTGTTTTCTAATTTAGAAGTAGTATTTAAGTGTTTTTCCTGAGTACTGAGGTGTAAGAACTTGTAGTGTTGTGGTAGCGAGTATCATATGTAAAAGACTGCAAGCATTTTATGCAATAACATTCGATATCTGCTTTTCAATCGTCCCTCTCCAGTAAAAATGTCAATGGTTACTTTGGCATGATGATATGAAAATTTTCATAATCTTGACAATGAGGAATACAAGATCAAAATACACGTTTGTTTTGAAAATAAATTATAATACCCTGGAAGGTTAGTAATTTGATGTCACAGGGAAAAACTTAAGTTGGAATACTTGCCACAAACTGACTTAAAAGTTAAACTTAATTTGGAATCCAAGTAGGGTCCAAACATAGAATGTCTTCAATTGAAGGCCACTTGTCAAGTACCAAGTATCAAAAACACTGCTCTTCTTACTGATACCCATTAATTTACTTGAAAATATGTTATTAGGTTTAAAAATAAACGCAAATCTGATGTAAGATTTTCAGAAGAAAATTATTACATAAATGGAAATTGCCAATGGATAGTGGGAAATTGTAAGAGCTTCACTGGCAACACCTATATTAACTTGATATATCACGCTGGTAACTTGATTTCTGCTTCTTTTTATGGAGGAACTCTACTTTTCTGAAGGAAAGGGGTGTTTTTGGTTTCTGTTCTGCTGTATTGTTGAACTATAGTTGTCTTGCCAAACTTAGTTTGGTGATATGTTTTGGTTTCCTGTTTACCGATTCGCACAGGGTTTGAATTGAATCCTGGTTGCTCTAGAACTATAGTTTGCAAAATATAGATAATTGGAGCTTGCATTTACAAATGCAAAACTGTAATGAATATCCAAAATATAGACTAAAACTCAGCTGAAACTGAATAATTCAAAGTCTGATAATTCACTTTTACTTCCCTTGGAAACAAAATTAATGATATGCGAGGGAAGGAGTAGACGCTGAAGGAATGGAACTTGAAGAAAATTTTTATTCCCCTTCCTCATACATCTATGATACTTTAATTAAACCTTTGGACTCATCCATCAAGAAAAATTCATGACCATCTAAATAACCACACAACAATATTTCATGTTGGCCTAAAACAGATCATCCAATATGAAGATATGTTGGTTCTTTTCTTGTGAAATGTATTTTGAGGAGAAGAAGACTCAATCATTTTCCACATAACTTGGATATCTGAATATTCTCCACAAGACTCCATGTCTTTATAAAGATTCATAAGTCCATTTCTATGCCCTGTATTCAACTCCATAAATAAATAAAAAATATCAAAGGAAAGTTAACTATGTGATCCAGAATTACTAGTGAATCATAGCATCTCTACTTCAAAGTAGTTTTACCTTTAGATCTGAACATGAAGTTTGAAGTCACTTTGAGAATGATAGTTTTAATTGGGTAGATAGACATCCTCTTGAAGTACCTCCAACCCTTCCAGTTTCCCATTTTCTGAAGCAGATAGCTAGTTTTCTCTTCCTTGCACCCTCCATTTTATATGTGTGAAGCATGTCCTTAAAAAATAATGTAATGATTTCTAGCAAAACAACAAGATGAATCATGCCATATAAGAAAGCAACAAGATAGAAGACAAGGCCTTTTGTGTACTTCTTGAGTCTTCTATCTTCCATAAAGTATTCAAGACATTTGCTTGATTATGCCATTCAAACTGTTACTACATGCTTATGGTACTTCTTTAATGTATCAGAAAAACTAGTTATGGTAAATTATTATTGGTATGAAATATTATTTTCACATTCTCATTAAATTTGACCAGAAAAACACTTATTGTAAATTGATTTTGACTGTAGAAAAAATGAAAAATACTCCAAAAATCATATCATAGAGGTGGATCTTTTTAGTTTATAACAGATAATGCAGGTCAACAGTGTATAATTAATGGGTTGGAGGAACTTGATTTGGATTTTGCTTCCCTACTTATTCAACTCACTAAATATTCTCAATCTAATTACATCTATAAGCAAAATGGTTCGGTGTGGGCCCTTTTGAAGCGGTTGTTGGTGTATCTTCATTGTCTTTGTGTTTGTATTTGCACTTTCTCTGTAGTCTTTCTTTATGCACCAAAAAATATTAATTACATCCACAATCGTAAGTAAATTTTTTTATTGAAAATTATTTCTTCACAAATTTTATTTTCACGAAACATATTGTCTCGTTTTAAGTAAAAAAAAAAAGTTGTATTGCCACGAAAACATAGAAAGTTACTCATAAATTTTATTTTATTTATTTAAATTATTTCAAATTTTAAAAATATTTATAAGAATAGTCAAATGCAACCACAAAACTCTTCGAAATATAATATGATTCTGTAAAAAAAATCTCGAAGTAATCCTATAAGCGTTTTTTAAACATAAAGTATGTACTTATCTTAATAAGTTGTTGAGATTCAATTCATCAAACAAAAAAAATAAGAAAAATAAGAATTATTATTATGCCATGGAAGAGACTTAACATCCTGAGTGGTTGATATTAAAAGGCAAGGTTCTTGAATTGGCACAATTTAGTAGGACCATAAAAGTGATTAATGTTTGAAGGAGCATTAATTTGGATACTGTTTCAATCGCTTTCTATGGTATAATATATAGTTTAATTTTGGTGAGTGAAATTTAAAAGTTAGGCCGTGGCATGTTCTTAAGCTTTTTTTAGGTGTTGATCAATCACTTGTTTTGACATCTCACCAATTTATATGCTTTGAATTTGAATTTATATCTCTTGTTGTTTTTGTGTGTGTGTTTTTTTGGGATGAGAGGTGTAGATGGGAATATTTTTGGTACATATTCTTGGTGTTTCAGACAACTTTCACTGTTTTATTTTTTTGAATTGAGAACAAAATTTGAAAGGGAAAAAAATCTAATAGAAATGATGAGAAAAGTGAGGTTCTCTTGACACAAACCTAAGAAATAAAAGTGTTGAAAATGTTTTTATTTGTATGTTCTTTACTCAGCTGCAATTATTTAGGGATTTTCTTTCGGAAGTTTTTATTTGCAGATATAAACTCCCTAGGTAAATTATTCGCGGATTTAAATTTTAAAGGGACTTTACTTGTGGAATTAAATATTCAGAACATTAACGGTTAGAATTTGAAAATTTTCTTTTCTTTATTTTTTATTTCCCTATCTATCACCTTTTATTTTTATTTTTCTATTTAGTACTCTTTTGTTTTTATTTTTCTATCTAGCACTCTTTTGTTTTTATTTTTCTATCTAGAACTCTTTTGTTTTTATTTTTCTATCTACCACTATTTTAAAGTAAAAAAAATTTAAAAAAAAATAAAATTTGAATGTATTAAAAAATAAATATTTTTAATTTTTTAAATAGTTAAAAATATAATTAATGAATAAAGAAATAAGTTTTTACAAAATAAAAAAAAAAAATTAATAAATTAAAAATGTTTAGTTTAAATTTTTTTAAGAATTTTGTGTGTCTGTGTTTGATAATATGAACCACATTTTTTTTGTTTGATCATGTTGTTCTCTTTTGTATATATCGGTCCTTATTCAACTTGATTTAGGTCCCCCTTTGAGGTTCTTTACATGGGCATAGTATTTGACCAGTGTATGCAGGTCAATACTCTTCAATATTATCTGTGTGTTCATTATTAATTAATACTAATTGACTTTGTTATTTTTATAATTATGTCATGTATTTTTGACTTAAAATTAACATGATTACATCATCAATAATAATAAAAATAAATACTAATTTATGTTTATAGATTCAACTTTCATTCTTAAAAAAAATTAAACTAAACATTTTTAATTTATTACTTTTTTTATTTTTATCTTGTAAAAACTCATTTCTTTATTCATTAATAGCTATTTTAAAAATTATAAATATTTAGTTTTTTAATGTGTTCAAAATTAAAATTAATAATTATTTTTTAACTTTTGAAATGGTGCTAGATAGGGAAATAAAAATAAAAGTATGTTAGATGGAGAAATAAAAGTGTAAATAGTATTATATGAAGAATTGAGTCCTGTAAAGAATTTTTTTTATCATATATTACCTTTTTAAATTAAATAAATAATGAGAAGATTATTAGTTTAATACTTGTTGAATAAATGTCGGCTGGTCCAAAAGACAATTCTTTATGTATGTTAATAAAAGAAACTTTTGGGGTTGATTATATATTTTTGTAGGTTTCTCGTGACGGTGAAATAATCACTTTTATAATATATCATATATTTTATCTAAATATATAATATATCATACTTTCTTTTATCTAAATTTATTTTGCGTTTATAGTATCTTTCATCTTTTATCGTTGAAATCCTAATATGATATTAGAGCTTAAATGTTTTTTTTAAGGGAATAATGAGAGTGAAAAAGAAGAGAAAGTGAGAAGTTTGAGAGAAAAAGCATTCCAAAGCAAAAATGGTCTCTGATAATTCTTTACCTTCACCTTCTTTTTGCTATTAGAACTTTCATTTGTGGGTTGAAAAGATGAAGATTCATCTGAGAACTCAAAGGTTGTAGGATATAGTGGAAGATATTTAAACTCCATTACTTGAAAGTCTAAGAGTAGAACAATTAGAAGTCATTAACAAACTAACAAAAGAAGAAAAAGCACTTGCTACATATAAGAATATACACAATACACAAGGAAAGACCACTCAACAACACTACCAAAACGGAGAAACAACTCTATGTTGCAATACTACATTCATATTAGTTTCCAAATAATAGTGTTAGCAAAAATGTGACTTTATTAGACTCAACCAAAAAGGTTGACTTTTAAAAAAAACATAAAATTATTTTTAAATTTATATTTATATTATGTAAAACTTATAGGTAGGATAAACTAATCCTAACTACATAAGTAGAGTTGACTAAGTCAACGTTCAATCGATGTTAACTTTTTAATAAATAAAAATATTTGTGTTATAGTATGATTAATGTCGATTTAGTTGACGTTTATAGAGTTCACTTAATGTTAGACATTATTAATATCGATTTATTCAATTCTAAATTGACACTAAGTGAAATAAATATAAAAAAGTAATTAGCGTTGACCTATTTGACACTAATGTTATTTGTTTAAGTTATCATTGCTTAGATAGACACTATGTCTTTAATATTTATTTAAGTTAGTGTCCACTAAGTTAATGCTAATTTATATGCTATAAATCCGTACATGTTCATGACAACAAATAGGAACCGTAAATGTTTTTAATTCAAAGGTCCATATTTAAAGATGACAAATCTCTTCACTCACAATTTTACACGCTCCTTTTTCTACATAAATCTTCTCACTCTCATCTTTTTTCCATCCACACTCATCTCTTTCATTCACACTTACCTTATTCATTCACACCTATCTCCTTCATGCACATTCATTTCCTTCATCTACACTCATCTCCTCCATCTACTACATTTTTTTGGTGTTTTATTTTTGTTGAAGATAGAATCATTGTAAGAGAAATTACTTTTTGAAATTGTTGTTATTAGTGTCGACCACATTGACATAAATTAAATTAATATTAAACAAATTTAATTTAGTGTCAAATTAATCGAGATTAAATTAAATAAACTAAAAGGCTTTAATAAAAACAATTAAAGTTGGCCTTAAAAAACTAATGCTAGGGAATTAGCATTTTGACTTTAGAGCCAAATGTGCGATATAAATCCAATACTATTTACTAATTAGAGTTAGCTTTTGGTTCCTGTAGTGCAAATTATTACTCAACAAGAAAGATCAAATAAGCTTGGTTGATAAATAGTGGATGCATAAACCACATGACTCATAATGCTAACATCTTAAAAGAGTTAGACAAGACATACATGTTCAAAGTCATTGTAGGCAATTGAAAGGTACTCTAAGCCTGAAGTTAGACTTTGACACTCGACATTCAGTATTTAGGATTAGATGAATGCGTACTTGATCCTTTGGAATTTGTGCTTATTTATATAATTATTGTGAGTCTATTGTCGTTAATGAGCCTAATAAAAGGAGATCAACAAACGCTGAGTCATCGTTGTTGGTCATGTCAGTTAATTTGGACTAGATGCAGAATTAGAGTCTTGGTCATACGGAACCTACTAGTACATATTTTTAATTAATTTTTTTTATTTAGAATAAATATAACCCAATTTTAAGTATTAATAAATTCAAACAATAGTTATAAGGTTATAATTTAAACTATGTTTTTCATATTTTCATGCAATTAAAATTATAATCTTAGAATTGTTTTTAAATGATCAATTATTTAAGAAACTTTATCTCAATTTTTACTAAAAATAAAAAATTTACAAAATAAAGAATTTAGTCTGTTGTTAGTTGATAGAGTTTAGCTAATAATCTTGGGTACTTCATAGAAGAATTGGAGTCTTTTCTTGGGCTTTTGAAGTTGGTTTGGAGACCAAACAATGATCATTTACTAGCAAAAAAGAAGATTGAAGCCATGACATAATTTCAAATAGAGTTATTCCCAAAACATTAATATTCTCTAAAAAAAATTAATTTATCTTTTAAAAATTTTAATTGAATATTTTTTTATTAATTTATCTTTTAATGTAGTATTTAAAAAAATATTTATTTAAAGATTTTTTAGATACTGTTTACACAAATAATTTATTATTATTTTAAATGATTTATTTATTTATTTTATATTTTATATATAAATAATATAAATGATTATTAATAATAATAAATTAATTATCATTTTAAGAAAATATATAAGTTGCTTTCCAAATAGCGACTAGAAAAGACATGACTCACAAAACTTTCAAGAATTTTCCATATTCTTTATTCTTTTCAAGAGTTGAACATTTCCATTTCAAATGGACATAAGTGAAATGTGTAACTTAAGAAATTTATTATTTTAAGATTTTTATCAGGACTTTTCAAATGTCTTAATTATTTCCAATATATTCACTCGAATAACTTAATATATAAGAAAATATTCTCCCATCCATATTAAAAATATTAATTATTGGCAATTAATTGTATTAATCTTATATTAGGAGTTTTATTTTATATTTAATCTTTAAATTAGTGTAAACACAATAAATTGTAGAAAGGAAAATTTAAAATTATAGAATTATAAGAAAACCTAATAATAAACGAGGGTCATCGACATTTCTTTGTTGATTTAATGCTTCATCGTATCATATACGATACTCTGTCGTTGTTTGTTTTCAATTTTTATTCTTCAATTCTAATCTCCAAGTTAGTAGTTTAATATTGTTTGCTTGACTTTAAAGACTTAGGATATGCAACATTTCTTCATGATAATGTCAAAGTTTTGCTTTGTTCCAATCAAAAACCTAAAATTTCCGTACTATAACATTACTTAATTGCAAATTCTAAACAACAACAGTCACACTAATATAATACAAAATTCAAACAATACTTATAAAAATATTTATGTTAAAATTATTTTGTATTGTATTACAAATAAAATATATCCATATTTATTATATTAAACTAATAGTTTTTCAAATAAGGAGGTGTAAAACACCATTTTAGATATACATTTCACCTAAAATTATCATGTTTAACAAGTTTGGTATTTTTTTTAAAGTTTATTCTTTTAATTATTTTTTTTGAGAAAGTATATAAATAAGAAATTCTTATGTATTGAAATGGATGGAAGTATTAAAGTATTGAAAGTTAAAATGAAGTAACTTCTCACTTTCTACACGCCAACATATAAAAGTGATAAATTGAAGAGATCATTGCCTTCTCGTTTTACTGCTGAAATATAATATTGGTGAAAATTGACCCAGTCCTCCACATAATGAAAAGTACATCTCTTTTATTTAATATTATTTCTGGTTATTTAATAATATTTTATACAAGAGTCACTATTTAGTCAACAATGAGTGAGTTTTTGAGTGTCTATAAAAGGAGTATGAGTATTCAAATTTCAATCATAAAATCTAATACCATCCTCAAACTCCTTACCAGTCACTTATTCAGCTTGTTCTATACTCATCTCCAATGAGAATCCATCAAATCTTCTTCAATATCTTCATACCCTTGTGCTTTATATGCTTGAACATCAACATCCACCAAGTAACATGCCACTGTCATGACCATGACCAATTCTTGTTACTCCAATTAAAGGAAAATCTTGTATTCAACCCAGCCACTTCTAACAAATTGGTTCACTGGAACCAAAGTAGTGATTGCTGTCAATGGAATGGAGTAACATGCAGCATGGGACATGTAATTGGTCTTGACTTGAGTGGGGAGTCTATTTCTGGAGAACTAGATAATTCCACTCTCTTTAAACTGCAATATTTGCTGAATTTGAATCTGGCTTACAATGATTTCAACTCTTCCATTCCATTGATGTTTGACAAGCTCAAGAATTTGAGGTCTTTGAATTTTTCAAATGCTGGATTTCATGGACAAATTCCTTCCCAGATTTCTCACCTGAAAAATTTGACGACACTTGACTTCTCTACATCACTTGCCTCGCAACATTTTTTCAAACTCCAGAAGCCAAATATCAGCATGTTCTTGCAGAACCTTACGAAACTCTCAGAACTTTATCTTGATGGTGTAAGGGTCTCTGCTGAGGGAAAGGAGTGGTGTCATGCTTTGTCTTCTCTTCAAAAACTAAAAGTGTTGAGCATGTCATCATGCAATATCACAGGGCCAATTGATTCTTCATTGGCAACTCTTCAGGGACTGTCAGTCATTAGACTGAATAAAAATAGTATCTCAAGCTCTGTGCCAGAATTTTTTGCAAATTTCTCCAATTTGAATGTTTTGGAGCTTAACAGTTGCAGGTTGAGTGGTCATTTTCCAAAGGGCATCTTTCAAATACAAACTCTAAACGTTCTTGATATATCAAACAACAAGGATCTTCATGGAGTTTTGCCAGACTTCCAAGAGGATGCAGTTCTTCACACCATGAATCTTAGTAATACAAATTTCTCAGGGAAATTACCAGGTTCTATTTCGAATCTAAAGCAGTTGTCTATTTTAGATCTATCTAACTGCCAATTCTTTGAAACACTCCCAATTTCAATGTCAGAACTCACTCAACTTGTTTACTTGGACTTGTCTTACAACAAGTTTAACGGTTCACTCCCTTCTTTCATGATGGTAAAAAAACTCAGATATTTATCTCTCTTGCACAATAGTTTGACAGGAACCATTGCTACAACTCATTTTGAGGGACTTGAAAATCTCCTCATCATCAATTTAGGAGATAATTTTCTGAGTGGAAAATTTCCTGTGTCACTTTTTACACTTCCATCTTTGCAAGAACTTACACTTTCTCATAATGGATTTGACGGTCCATTAGATGAATTCCCAAATGTTTCTTCCTCTAAATTACAGTTGATTGACTTGAGCAGCAACAGCTTGCAGGGCTCTATTCCTGTATCTATCTTTCGTCTTGAAGGACTTCGTTTCCTACAACTTTCTGCAAATGAATTCAGTGGCACCATAGCACTTGATATGATCCAGAGGAGTTTACATACATTAGGTCTTTCACACAATAACTTGTCAGTTGATATAACTTCCATTGATGACCATGACATTTCGTCCTTTCCCAGCATGAAATACTTATTGTTGGGTTCTTGCAATTTGGGAGAATTTCCAGGGTTCTTGAGAAACCATCCCCAATTGCATGCTTTAGACCTATCCAACAACCAGATTCATGGAAAAATACCTAACTGGATTTGGAGATTTGACTCTCTAGTTTATCTAAATCTTTCCAACAATTTTCTCACTACCATGGAAGGACCCTTTGATGATCTGAATTCCAAGCTATACATCCTTGACCTTCATTCCAATAAACTTCTTGGATCCATTCCTACTTTCACAAAATATGCTGTCCATTTGGACTACTCAAGCAATAAATTCAGCACTTTGCCACTTGACTTGGACAACTATATCCCCTATGTATACTTTCTCTCCATTTCAAATAACAGATTTCAAGGGAAAATCCATGAAGCCTTTTGTAATTTTTCTTATCTCCGGTTGCTTGATCTTTCCTACAATAGCTTCAACGGCTTCATTCCCATGTGTTTGATGACAAGGAATAGTACCCTCAGAGTACTAAATCTTGCAGGAAACAAACTCCAGGGTTCTATTTCTGATACCATTTCAATTTCATGTAATTTAAGGTTCCTTAACCTCAATGAAAATCTATTGGGGGGTGTTATCCCAAATTCTCTAGCCAACTGTCAGAGTCTACAAGTCTTAAATCTTGGAAATAATCAGTTTAGTGACAGATTTCCATGCTTCTTAAGGAACATTTCCACCCTACAAGTGCTAATTTTGAGGTCAAATAAACTCAATGGTCCTATTTCATGCACCCATAGCACTACCAATTGGGAGATGCTTCATATTGTGGATTTATCCTACAATAACTTCATGAGTATACTACCTGGAGCATTATTGAGAAGCTGGACAAGAATGATGGGTAATCATACTGTATCCTATGAAGAGCATGGGACATTATTTTTTGACATGTTTGATAATCATGACAAAATGCGTTACGATAATTTGTTCTCGGTTATCAACAAGTTTCTCGTAGTAAAATTATACAAATTATTGTCAACTGAACCTTACACTGTGGTTGACCACATATTTGCTTACTATGTTACTTCTAACCAATTTGGTGGTCGCTATTTGAATTCAGTTGCAATTGTGCACAAAGCAAAGCAAATGGAGTTTATCAAAATTCCCTCTGCCTTCTCTTCCTTGGATCTCTCCTTTAACCATTTTCAAGGTCCAATACCTCAAGAATTTTCGAGATTGAGAGCACTGAAATCTCTTAACCTGTCACATAATGCTTTCTCAAGCAATATCCCCTCATCAATAGGAAATTTGAGGAATCTTGAATCCATGGACTTGTCAAATAACAATCTGAGTGGAGAAATCCCACTCGAGCTTGTGAACTTAAATTTTATAGCATACTTGAATCTCTCATTTAATCATTTGTGGGGGAAAATCCCAACAGGTGGTCAAATGAACACATTTGAAGCATCTTCTTTTGTGGGCAATGAAGGATTATGTGGGCCACCCTTGAAAGGTTGCACCAATGGTAGAGTGGGAGATTCAGCTCCAACACCAGTACATGAAATGCATGGATCAATTGAGTTAAATTTCATAAGTGTGGAGTTGGGATTCATTTTTGGGTTGGGAATCTTCATCCTTCCCCTTATGTTCTTGAAGAGGTGGAGGGTTTTGTATTGGCAGCTAGTGGATAATTTCCTTCAAAGGATTGTCCCCCAACTTGATTTTGTCTATGAATACTATGGAGGCCAAAGGTACAAGTCTCTAAAGTGGATGGGGTAGCTGATCTCACGATGGTGAAGCAAACATATGTTGCATCTTCTTTCTCCTTTGGGTTTTCATGTTTTCTTCTTGGACTTGTTTTTATGAATAAACACAGTGTTATAAATCACTGTATAATAAATGTTTTATGTTTGACACAATCTAAAACCAACATCTTAAAGTAAAGTTTTGTATATAATAATAATAATAATAATAATAATAATAATAATAATAATAATAATAATAATAATAATAATAATAATAATAATAGAGAAGTGGTATGTTAGACGGTGCAGACTTCATCTGGTATGAATTCCATATCCATTAATCTGTTATAAACAGTGTAATGAATCATAGATTCTGACAGCTCATAGACATTTTAATGGGTGATGCAATCTGAGAGTTCATAAACGATTTAAGGGTATATATCAGAGTAACATTCCCATTAACATTATGAATTTCATTAATGTTCATTAATTTGTTGTAAACACAATGTTATGAATCATAGCTTTTGATAGCTCATAGACCTTTTAATGGGTGATGCAGTCTGAAAGTTTACGGTCTAATGTATCTCACAGTAACATTCCCTCCCATTCACATTAACAGTAACATTCCGATTAACATTAACATAATAACATTTTTGAAGCTTTCTGAAATCAATAGTGTCTAATCTAATATTAAGTAATCAAAAGAGAATACATGAATGAATAGTGAATTAAATATTAAGTACTTCAATTATTCAAGGTTGTAAATGAGGTTTTAAAACGAACAAAATTGATTTCCTAAGGTGTGAATAATTACTGTCCGTAAGGACTTATCCGTAATGTATTGCACAACTCTCCTAGGATACAACAGGAATTTTTCAAAAATTTTCGAGGATCAGAACTAGTAAGTTACTCTTAAAAGAATAAATACCCAATAGAACCCAGAAATATAATAATTAAATAAAATAATAAAAGTGAAAAGGGAAAGAGAAGAAGATGAAGGTTGCACGGAGAGTGATATAGGAAGATGAAGAAGAGAGGAAGCTTAAGTAAGAGATCTGTGTAAATGAGAACGAAACCCCCTCTTTATATAGGGAGAAGAACCAAGTATCTGTTGCATCTTCACAACTGAAATCGTGGCACATTCCATTGACTGACCGCCGGAAAAGGAGCAACCGCCCAAAGATTGGGGAAGACCGCGAAGATGAAGGAACGCAGAGAGAGTGAAGGACGTGAACCTTCCCTAGACGTGCGACCACGATCTAGGGTGTAGAGGGCAACGATGCGCATCAAACTTGGATTAGATCCAGTAACTGTTCCACTTCCGCGATCTACTCCAACGTCCTCGAAAATCGCTAGGGTTCTGTACACACACTTTGTTCTCTTTCGTTTTTTCACAGTCTCTGATTTTTACCGTTTTTCAATATATGTAGTTTTACAACAATCCCCCACATATTGCAAAAGATAAAACATAGAGATAAAGAAAGGAAAAATAATTTTGGGTTCATCTAAGATGTAATGCATCAGAGCTGGTATAGCAAGCTATATGAACCAGTCTTAGATTGATGAACTTAACACTTAGTATGTGTTAGAGGTTTATCAATCACAATACACCCCCACATTACTTGTTGTTATCGTTGTGTTGCGCTACTAGGCCATGCGCCTGCCCGGTATTCATGAGTGCTATAGAGATCTTGCCAAGATTTCATGCAAGCGGCTCCACTTGACACTCATACAGGTGATTTCATCAAGTGTATGTTGCAAATCATACACCACCCATAAGGGATATGAAGATCATTAAAACTTTGTAAATTGTTAAAACTCTTTTACCTCATAATTTTAACCACAAAGTCTATCCTCTCGATAATACAATATCTAACACTTTCACACACACCATAGGAATGGACAAAATTGATTTAAAATCAGTATTAGTGCTAACAGAACTAACAAGTGAGTTGTTTTTACCCATATGAACCTTATTCATGGGATCTCCAATCACAAAGGTTGGGTTTCCATCACTTGTTTGTTTGCAAGTGGCTTAAGTCCCATTCCCCTCGATGTTTCTAAAATCATTTTTCTCCCTAGGGGTTTTCTCAAAGGATCTACTAGATTCCGTATGGACTTGACATAGTCAATAGAAATCGTTCCACTCTTTAACAGCTGTTTCACCAAATTATGTCTCAATTGTAAATGTCTATTCTTTCCATTGTAGCTTTTATTTTTAGCTATAGCTATTGCCAATGGCAATCACAATGCATTGATACAGATGGGGTTGGTTTCACTCCTAACGAAATGTTTGCTATGAAGTTTTTCAACCACTCAACTTCACTACCAGCCATCTCGAGTGCAACAAACTGAGATTCCATTGTTGATCTTGCAATAATCGTTTGCCTGGCTGATCTCCATGTAAATGCACCACCCCCAAGTGTAAATACATAACCAATAGTGGATTTATTCTCATCTGAATCAGAGATCCAGTTAGCATCATTGTATCCTTCTAGCACAACGGGAAATCCACTATATTCAATAGCATAATCCATTGTACCTCTCAAGTATTTCATGAGTCTCGCAAGTGCATCCCAATGATCCTGACTAGGACATTGAGTGTATCTACTCAGTCTACCTACTACATAAGCAATATGTGGTGTAGAAATGCTCATTAAATGCAATAAGCTCCCAATTATCTGGGCATACTGAGTTTGAGAAATAGATTATCCTCTATTCTTCTTTAATTTAGAGTTAACATCATAAGGGGTACTCACTAACTTAAAGTCATAGTAACCAAACTTCTTAAGAAGTTTCTCAGTGTATTTTTCTTGGGATAGTAATATACTATCTCCCTTCCTTATGATTTTAACTCCTAGAATCACACTTGCTTCCCCCATGTCTTTCATCTCAAACTTAGATCCAAGAAACAATTTTGTTTTAAAAACTATATCATTACATGTACCAAAAATTAGCATGACATCCACATACAAACATATAATGACATATTCACCATTTTCAGATCTAGAATACACACATTTATCAGCATCTTTGGTAGAAAAACCCTCACAAAGTAAAACATTATCAAGTTTTTCATGTCATTGTTTTGGTGTTTGTTTCAAACCATATAGAGATTTTAAGAGTTTGCATACCCTTTCCTTTTGACTTGGAACTACACATCCTTCAGGTTGAGTCATATAAATTTCCTCTTCTAATTCACCATTCAAAAAAGTTGTTTTAACATCCATTTGATGAATTACTAACTTATGGATAGATGCTAATGCTAGCAACACACATATAGAGGAAATCCTAGTAACAGGTGCAAAAGTATCAAAGTAATCTATTTTATGTTTTTGAGTAAAACTTTTAGCTACTAATCTTGCCTTGTATTTCTCTATGAATCCATCAGGATGGTACTTCTTCTTAAAGATGCACTTACAACCAATGGATTTTTCTCCTTTAGGCAGATCTACTAAGGTCCACGTAATATTTTTCTTAATTGAATCAAACTCAGTTTTAATGGCCTTATCCCAATGTTTAACATCAGGAGCACTAGTAGCTTCTAAAAAACCTTATTGGATCATTCTCAACTAGATAAGTGTAAAAGTCATCTCCAAATGATGTTTCCTTTCTCTGTCTTTTACTTCTCCTAACATCCTCACACAAGGCATCACTAACACTATCTATAGGTTGTTCAGATGTACCACTACTCTTTAGAGAAAAGATGTGTTCAAAGAACTCAACGTTTTTCATCTCTACTATAGTGTTACGTTCAATTATATCACTTTTAAGAACTAGAAACTTGTAGGCAACACTATGTTCCGCATATCCTAAGAACATGCAATCAGATGTTTTAGAGCCTATTTTCCTTTTCTTAGGATCATGTAACATTACTTTAGCTAAACACCCCCACACTCTTAGGTATTTCAGATTTGGTTGATAACCTTTTCACAACTCATAGGGTGTTTTACCAATTTTCCTATGCGGTATCCTATTTTGCAGAAAACACACGGTAAACAGAGATTCACCCCATAAATTATCAGGAGCATTAGATCCAATAAGCATGGCATTCATCATTTCTTTAAGAGTCCTGTTTTTTCTTTCAGCTACTCCATTAGACTCAGGTGAATACGATGAGGTTACTTCATGAATTATACCTTCTTTTTCACAATAATCATTAAATAAAACATATTCACCACCTCTATCTGATCTAAAATTTTCTTATTCAATTGATTTTCTACTTCTGCTTTTATAAGTTAAGATCATGTTAAAAGCTTCATCCTTATGTTTAATTAAATACACTTTTGTGTATCTAGAAAAATCATCTATAAAAGTTACAAAATAATTTTTACCACCTCTAGACATGGTTTGTTTTAAATCAGCAATGTCGGTATGAATTAAACCAAGAAGTTCAGTTTGACGTTCTATAGAGTGACATGTTTTCTTTGTTATTTTAGATTCTGCGCATACATCACATTTACTATTTTGTTTGTCATGCATGTTGATTAATCCTAGTCGTTGCAATTTCATAACATACGAAGAATTTACATGTCCTAATCTAGCATGCCATATATCATACGAGTCAACAATATAAGCAGAAGATTCAAACTCATTCATAACTTCATAAATGTTCAATACAAAAAGACCTTGATCACAATATGTCTTCCTCACAAAAACATTGTTTTTTGTCATAACAATCTTATCATATTCAAATGACACTTTAACCCCAACTTTGCTTAGCAATGCCATAGAGATCAAATTAACTCTAATTGATGGCACATGTAGCACATCACTCAAAGCCAGAGTTTTACCAGATGTGAGCTTCATAAGAACTTTTCCTTTTCCTAGGACTGGAGTTGTCCTGGAGTCACCTAGTTAAACTAGTTCTTCTCCACCCCCCACACTTGTGTAGGAGGTAAACACATTTCTGTTTGCACAGATGTGTCTGGTAACCTCAGAGTCTACCACCCATTTTCTCACATTTGTCAATGGATTTACTTGTGAAACGAATGCCACAATAGTATCTTTCCCTTTGGCTAGATTTGCCTTAGGAGGATAGTCGTTTTTGGCCCTATGTCTGCATTGAGGTGCATGATGACATGACTTTCCACAGACAAAGCAATTACCCTTTTTTCTTGAAAGTGAGGTTAGTTCCATTGGGTCGAGAGAATTTATTATATTTCTTTTTATGATCAAATTTTTTCTCGTACCTTTTTGGAGCTAGTTTGTCTTCTACCACGTTTGCTTTGGCAGACAAAGTTTTGGCCTCTACAGCAGCGCACTCCTTCCTGTTTTTGTCTTCGATGATGATGTGGGTGATCAGATCTGATTGTGACATCTGTTTGTGTCTGTGCTTTAGTTGTTGTTTGTAATCCATCCAAGATTGTGGAAGCTTTTTTATCAAGAGTTCGGACACGAATTCATTCGGCAAGGTTATGCTTTCAGTTTTGATATCTTCAATCAGCTTGTGATATTCGTTTATCTGCATTTTGATGTCTTTGCCTTCGATCATCTCCCAACGGTAGTAGTTTGCAATTACGAACCTTTGTCTGACGATGTCTTCGGCAGTATATTTGAGGATAAGAGAATCTCAAATATCTTTTGCATTCTTATAAGAAGCATAGACATCGAACAGATCGTTAGATAATACACTGAGTAAGGTGTAACGACATACCTTATTTGCATGGATCCAATCATCAACTTGTTTCGCAGTCGTGCTTGAGTCGGGTTTAGAAGTTGTAAGTGCAAGAGCAACTCCATACATGTCCAATAGGGTGGACACGCGTTCTTGCCAACGTCGGAAACGAGAGTGAAGATTGACTGGCTTCCGAAAACGGAGCAGCCGTCGAAAGATTGGGAAAGACTACAAGGATGAAGGAACGCAACGAGAGTGAAGAATGTGAACCTTCCCTAGACGTGCGGCCACGATCTAGGATGTAGAAGGCAACAATGCATATCAAACTTGGCATAGATCTAGTAACCGTTCCACTTTCACGATCTACTCCAACGTTCCCGGAAATCGATAGAATTCTGCACACACTCTGTTTTCTTTCATTTTTTCACAGTCTCTGATTTTTACCGTTTTACAATATATGAAGTTTTACAACAGAAACCATCCACATAAACAGATACAAAATATCTTCCAATGTTCTTGACGCACACAATCACTTCAAACATCCGTCCCCAACGAAGTGAGCTCTGCAATGTTCCTCGGGTCATTCTCTGTTGTTGAGACCACAACACGGGTGATATATTATTTTGTTTCTCATTATTTAATCTATCTCTGTGATATTTGTTTTTACTTTTTAGAACGTGATCGCTCAGAATAATGTAGTAACTTTTAGTGAACAAAGATTAGCGTGTTTTTGACGCTACGTAATGATTCAACAACAATATCTCTAAAGGGTTTCATCATTTTCACTTTCATTACCTCCCTCCAGTTATGTTAATTCATTCTACATTATGTTCTTGGACTAAAATATTTTTGGAAAATTAAATTAAATTATAACCTTGTCAGAAATATATATATATACCAACGAGTGTGTATATATTAATGTATAATTACATAAAAAAATAAAGATATGTACAATATTTAATAAATAATTAAAATGTTTCTATTTTAGAAAGTCGATAACTTATAAAATGAATCATTAAATCAATAAAAATAAAATAGGAAACATAATTTATGAAAAATTAATGAAATTATTAACAACAGAATATGAATAAAACATTATTATTATTAATGTTTAAAGAAGTCTTCTATTCTTTCTTTTATTACTTTGTAAATTTAAAATTAGCTTTCTACGCTTCCTTTACTACTTTGTAAATTTCAAATTAGTTTTCTACGCTTTCTTTATTACTTTGTAAATTTAAAATCTACAACGACTATTTTTAAGGTTATTTGGAAATTAATATTAATTTTTTAATAATACTGTGTTAATTATTAAAAATTAAACATGGTCAATTATTTTAATGATTAATAAAGTTCAAATAAAATTAATAACTTTTTTTATTATTCTAAAACCTAAATATATATACTCTGGCATGTGCGGTGTCGATTCCAGAAGCATGGAGAGCGTCGTGCAAAACGAAGTTGAGGTCGGTGACGAGGTGGCATTGGACACTAGAATTGGAACCGGTATGATAGAGAAGGCAAGAGGAGGAAAACGGGCGAAACTAAGATTTGAAAAATATGGAAGTTATGGGATGAAGAATTCAATGTTGGGAGAAGAACTTGATGATCAACTCCTTTTTAATTTTTATTTTTACTTTTTATGTATTTTTTTCATAACTATTTCAACTCTTTTTATTCTTATTATTATTGTTAACTTTTACTACTTGCAGATATGTTTTAAACATCAATCTACTAATTTCAGTATTGAATTAGTTGAAAGACGATTTGGGATCATCTGAACATAATTATACTATTATCTCTCTAAAGTTAGGTCGTCGTTGTAATCATATTTAATTTGACTACTAAACAAAAGGAATCTGATATACATTCTTCACATGAATATTGTTGAGAGACTCCATATATCTATTTTGTGTTTTGTTGTGTATTACCTAGTATAGAAGACTACCTTTACTCTAGATATTTTCCTTCTTTTATATTTTCTTTGGTTAGATATAGAATTTAACATTTTTATACATAATTGATCATTTTATTTTGAATTATTTTGATATTTGACTCAAAGTCTGCAAATTTATATGAATTTGATGTAATTTTCCTTTAGTTTATGTTTAATATGATAAATGAACTTCAACCCAAGTATAAAATGCAACATCCAACACTTATAGGTATTCAACATGGAAACAAAAGAAAAACTAAACTAACATTTTTTATTTAAATATTATCTATACCTATATATAAAAGGATTCTCCACTTTAACTGCTCTCAAATTTTTTCTTATTTTATCCTTATATTAATATTTGATTTTATTTTAGTATTTTGGGCATTGCGTCATTTCTTTTTCTTTTTTTAAATATTTGAAATAAATGGAACAACCGTTTTGAATGGAAAGAGATAATTTTTTTTGAAAATTAATTGCATAATGAGAAGGGGTGTCTGTTTTATGAGAGAGAAATAAATTTAAAAATTATTTGAAATAAATAGAGCAACCGTTTTGAATTGAAAGAGATAATTTATTTTGAAAATTAATTGCATGATGAGAGGGGTGTCTGTTTTATGGTTTTATGAGAGAGAAATAAATATTAGGAGACTTGAGTAGTGGTCAAATGTGACCAAACTTGAGCAATTTTGAAAATTGAGTATATTGTCATTTTCTATTATTACTAAATTAAAGATAAAGGAGAACCCAAAGAGAGAGGAACTACCGGAACAAATGGTTGCAAGTGCGAGAGAAAGAAAAAGGATATGAGCAAGTTATGTCTGTTTTTTTGTTCATATTTGGTTACTTTTTAATTTTTATTATTTAAAAGTAATACTATTTAATAGAAGGTTGTTTCAAATACTATGTCGTTTTGAAGTTCTGGAAGGTTCTTCACTAGCAATACACACCGAAGCCACATCGCTTAGGTGGAGATTACAATGCGGAAGCCAACCGTTTGGGGATAAAATCAGTGAAATGTTCAATGGCTCTCAGTGTCGTTTTGAAGTTTTGGAAGGTTATTAGCAGGCAGTAGTCGCCGAAGCCATGTCGCTTAGGTGGACATTATGATGCGAAAGCCAACCGTTTGGGAATAAAATCGGTGAAATGTTTCAATGGCTATTGAGGTTTGAGATGTAAATGAACGAGATAATTAGTACAGATTCAGAGTTTTATAAAAGAAGTTTCAAAGTTTCATTTCATTCATTCATTGTTATAGGATTTGAACATTTTTGTTTCTATTGCTTTCTTAAATTTTTTTTATATTTTTGTATGAAAATGTTTATTCAAGGCAGATTTGAGTTTTTATTTACCATTCAATTCTCTCTCAATTCTGGTTTAATTTGAGCGATTTTATTGACATTGCACTCCAAAAGTACACACCTAATAAAGAAAGGGAAGATTTTTGAGTTTTTTTTTTCTTTGATATGAAATTTTTGGATCCTAAATTATTTTTGGTAAGTTATTTTGTATTCATGTCAGATTTATGTATTTAGTAGTGTTCTTGGAAATCTTAGTGATCAATCAAGCTGCCAAAGATATTGTAAAAAAGTTAATAATGGATAATTTGGTGAATAATACTTTTTAAATAATATGTTAAATTTAGTGAATCCTAAGCCCAGTTTGTGGGCAAAGTTTTTATGTCTATTGTTGTCTTGATCTATTAGATATTATATAAGTTGGAAGTTTGATAATTTGTATTTAGTTTATTATTTTATTTTTTTCAATGTTGATTCAATTGATATGGTTATAGATTTTACAACTTCCAATATACGACCCTTGCATAAGACGTTTGATGAACATGAAAGTTATTCTAAACTTGAAATGGGAAGATTTTGAAGAACATTACCATCTGCATTATGTTTTGACATTATTTGCTGCTCCAATTTTTTAAGCCTTAGCCTTAATCTTGATAACCTTACAAAGTTCAACATTACACTCAAGTTAAATCAAAATTTAATATTCATAAACAATAAAATAAAAATATAAAAAATAATGTAAAATCTTAATAAAATTATTATCAGTTGTGCACTTAGATAATGTAAAATCTTAATAGCCAGGTTCCTTCAGCAACCTTTCAGGGACCAAAGAAAATTTAACCACTACACCAAGCAAATTCTTTAGTTAAAATTTAACCACTACACCAAACAAATTCTTTAGTTTTATTATGATTTTTATTATACTTATTATTATTAATAATACTAAAAATATTAATAATACTAACAATATTAATAATACTAACAATATTAATAATACTAACAATATTAATAATACTAACAATACTAATAATACTAATAATACTAACAATACTAATAATACTAACAACACTAATAATACTAACAATACCAATAATACTAGCAATACTAATAATATTAACAATAATACTAACAATACTAACAATATTAATGATACCAACAACATTAACATATGAATCACATCTAATTTATCTATAATCTACTTGAGTCTAAACATAATTTATTATATTATCTATTAGTATGAATCACATTTAATATATGTCATACTCATAGTCATCATATTACCTATTACATTAAAATCAACTATCATTTTAATTATTATTTTACCATCATATTGACTTAATTAAGTTCATTATAGGTAGTTGTTACTAAATAACCCTTTTTATTAATATATATATATATATATATATATATAATATAAATCATAATGACAAAGTGATTAAATAATTTATAACTTAACATATTTTAAAAATTATACATTATATCAATTTTAATATATGTAAGTAAATATTTGAAAATAAGATTTTTTTTATCGAAAAAGAATAAAATAATTAAAGGAAACATTTTAAGGATATTTCAATCCTTATACAAGAATCTCAAATCAGAAAAGAAGTGTAAGATACAAGCACCTATATAGCCATCTAACAAAAACTTTACAACTACCTATAATAACCTATATTTGAAAATAAGATATCAAATAATTTTATATTAATATATATATATATATATATATATATATATATATATAACCACGAGTTTAAAGTAATATATATAATATGAAAGTAATATATTATAATATATATAATATGAAAGTAAATTTAAATTTAACCACGAGTTTTAAAAAATTAATGATTAAATAAAAAAATATATTAATCAATATATATGTATTTATAGTATTAAAGTTATATTAATATTATATAATTTCTTCCTTTTTCTCTCTATCTATCTATATCCGGATAAAAGTAATATTACTCAAGTCAAATAAAACTACTATACACACAATAAATATCTAAATGTATATTTATATCAAAATTAATATTAATAATATGAATATAATATTGATAATATGAATATAATATTAATAATATGAATATTAATACTAATAATATTAATAATAATAATATTAATAATATGAATCTTAATACTAATAATATTAATAATAATTTAATGATATTAATAATAATTTAATAATATTAATAATAATATTAATAATATGAATATAATGTTAATAATAATATTAATTATAATATTAATAATATGAATAATATTAATAAATATTAATAATATTAATAATATAAGTATAATATTAATAATATGAATATAATTTATTTTATTATTATTATTAATAATAATTTTTTTAATATGTATAAATTTTATTAATATGTATAAATTTTATTAATATGTATAAATTATATTAATATGTATAAGTATAATAAAAATGATAATATGACCAAAGAACTTGTTTGATCTAGTGGTTAATGTTTCCCCTGATCACTTGTATGTAATTTTTGCCCGTATGTAAACCTGTTTTATATACGGATTTTGAATGTATGTAATTCCAAATGCACTGGTAGTGCAAGGTAGTGCAAGAAGTGTGTTTAGAAGAATTTTATTTTACAATTTATGTCTTTCCATCTATTTTTTTATCTTCATCTCTAAATTCAAATTTGAAAAAGAATAAATAATTAAATAATTTTTTTATTGAAATATATGTTTAAATATGTTTGGATTCTCTTACCCGTTATTTTTCTAATTACTTAATAATTTTTTCTTAACACTTTAGTTTACAATTTATGTCTTTCCGTCTATTTTTTTTTTATCTTCATGTCTTTTTCTTTATCAGCAATCTTCATGTCTAAATTCAAATTTGAAAAAATATCAATAATTAAATATTTTTTTTATTGAAATATATGTTTAAGTATGTTTGGATTCTCTTACCCGTTATTTTTTGAAGTACTTAATAAATTTTTCTTAAAATTTTAGTTTTACTCCCTTTGGTTAAGTTAATATTTTTACTATAATAATATTCCATTTGAAGGAAACATTTAAGCCGAATATATAAATATAATGGCCAACACAATTGTAGGTTATATCTAGATTAACTATTATAAAAACAAACTAATTTTGAAAATAGCTTAGGTATAATTTTTAAAGTATTTATATTTTAACTTGTACCTTTGATAATGTTGATTTAAAAGCTTAAAATTTAGAGATTTGATATTCAAATTTAAAACTTGATGCTTCTAATCATAATATATAATTTAATGATAATGTACAAGAAGATAAGATAATGATCTTATATGTTTGTTGTAACACCCCGGAAAATACATCTAACTATTACAATACAGGTTCTACTTATTTCTATACATGCATAAAGTTTTTCAAAACATTTCTAATACATGATTAGGACATATAGAAATACAAATATTTACAATAAAAGTTTCATAATCAACGCCCTAAAACTCTTTTGATCCTCAGACACCTGTAAGATCATCTGCTCGTGTACGTAGTACAGTCATCGCAGTTCAAACACAACAAGAAAAGCAAAGGTAAGCTAGTGAAAATAGAATTTTATAATATACACAATTAAATCAAAAGAGAAAACCAAGTTACATGATCAATTTCTCAAATTATTCAATCTTTTTCAAATCTCAACAATAAAACAATCACATAGATCTCACATGGATCTACACATCCAGAATATTCAACAAACAACATCTTCCGGAAGACCCGTATTAAGTAAGTCCTACCAGAGACTAACACCTGATCCAAAGATTACCAGCGAATCCAACAGAAAGGATCAGGGTAAGTTCAATACAACCCAAGCTGTGCATCTCATATGTCACGGTGTGCATGAACTCCCCCGTCAGCTTCTCACCACTTGATATCTTAGTCTATGTGACTTAGATCATCAGTGAAGCTCGGAGATCTCTGTTACCACATAGGCATCAATACTTAATACACAGCAAACATCAGTCCATACATTATCCCAAATGTATGAATTCAATTCCATACCATCCCGTCATACAATATCATTCCAAACACGATCCACAACATTCAAAAACGTAATTAAAATAAAAAAACAACACTGAAATATTAAACCATCAAAATATAATATTTTTACAAATTTAAATAATATATAAACAAACAACCCAATATATATAACACACAACATCCCTGCAAGAAAAATTGAATATTGGGACCACGTCCCTTCCGCATTCAGATCTTCTATCCTAGGGTGCTATAAAAAATTAAATTTAGCTTCCCTTACCTCAATTTCTTGCTTTCCAAGCAACTTTTAGAATTTTATTCCCCACCGTTTGGATAAGCTTCAAGATTTACGGACCTAATGCAAATTATCCAAACAGAACAAAAATTCAGTATATAATAGAATAAGTTGAGAGGATTAAACTTCTCAACTGACACCACCAAGATTGATGACTAAATCCTAAGGAAAACAGAGAACAAAGGATATTTAGAGTAAAAGTGAACTTACTCTGTTTGAAAATCTGATTGGATAGAAATGTTCCTTAACTCCTCTGCTACAACGTGGTATGATCAGATTCTAAAATAGATGAAGATTGGGAGAGAAATTAAGAGAGAGGGAGAGAAGAGAATTGGAGAGAGAGAGAGAGAAAGAAGAAAAATGGTACTGTGGTGTGAAGAAGAATGTTTCTGTTGGTTTTTAAAAAAGGGCACGCTGTTACATTATCTCCAACTACAAAAAATTTCGTCCTCGAAAATGAACTTACCAATAAAGAGACTAGGGTATGATGCTCGTATCTCCTCTTCAATTTCCCAAGTGGAGTCTCCAGATATGAGATCCCACAATACTTTCACCATGGGAATACTTCTTCCACGAAGTTGTTTCACTTATGAATCTAAAATTATGATTGGCTTCACTTCAAACGTTAAATTTTCTTTCACCTGGATAGAATCAGACTCTAGAATGTGACTGGGATCAGGTACGTACTTTCTTAGCTGAGATACATGGAAAATATTGTGAAGGTTAGCTAAAGGAGGAGGTAAAGCAATTTCATAAGCCACGAGGCGTATTCTCCGGAGAATTTGATAAGGTCCTATGAACTTAGGAGTCAATTTCTTGGATCTGAGTGCTCTTCCTACACCAGTGAACGGTGTAACTCTCAAAAAGACATGCTCACCCGCAGAGAATTCTAAAGGTCTTCTTCTTTGATCTGCATAAGATTTTTGCCTGCTGAGAGATGTTTTCAATCTTTCCTGAATCATTTTGACTTTCTCATTGGTTTGTTGTATTAATTTTGGTCCAATTAACACACTCTCACCATCCTGAAACCAGCACAGAGGTGTCCTACACTTTCTTCCGTACAATGCCTCGAAAGGAGCCATTCCTATGCTAGCTTGGTAACTGTTATTGTAAGTGAACTCTACCAATGGTAGAATTTCATCCCAACTGCCCAAATGATCTAACACACAAGTCCTAAGCAAATCCTCTAAGGACTGGATAGTTCTCTCTGATTGTCCATCAGTCTGAGGATGATATGCTGAACTAAGTCTGAGTTTAGTCCCCAAAGCTTCTTGAAGTGTTTGCCAGAATCTGTAGGTGAATCTGGGATCTCTATCTGAAACTATGCTGGAGGGTACACCGTGCAATCTGACTATTTCATCTATGTAAATCTGGGCCAACTTCCGCATAGAGATTCTCAGGTCTATAGGTAGGAAGTGCGGCGTCTTTGTCAACTTGTCCACTATGACCCAAACAGAGTCATGCTTCCTCAAAGTACGTGGTAAGTGGGTAACAAAATCCATTGACATACTATCCCACTTCCACACTAGAATGTCTAACTGAGTTAACATGCCTCCAGGTCGTTGATGTTCAATCTTTGATTTCTGACAAGTCAAGCAAGCAGCTACAAACTTGGCCACATCATTCTTCATGCCATGCCACCAATAAGACTTCTTGAGATCTTGATACATCTTGGTCATCCCTGGGTATAAACTAAGTTTGCTTTTATGACCTTCAGATAACACTGTTTGCTTTAGTTCATTATCCTTTGGTATGCATATTCTATTTTTGAATCTCAAAATACCATCCACTCCTAAAGAGAAGTCTTTAGCTTTGTCAGTATTTAATAAGCCCCTGAAGTTCTTCAATTTTGAATCTTCCAATTGCTTCTCCTTCACCTTCTCCAGAAATTCATTAGTTATAACAAGCATATTACAACTAATGCAATTTGAAGACATGGAAACCTCCAAATTCATACTCGTGAAATCTTCAATCAATGCTAGCTCTCTAATCATAAGCAACGACATTTGTATCTTTTTACGACTCAACGCATCTGCAACAACATTTTCCTTCCCAGGATGATATATTAGTTGGAAATCATAGTCTTTTAAAAATTCAATCCATCTCCTCTGCCTCATATTTAACTCCTTCTGATCAAACAAATACTTCAAGTTTTTATGATCACTGAACACATTAAAACTAACTCCGTAAAGAAAATGTATCCATATTTTTAAAGCAAAGACAACTGCTGCCAATTCTAGATCATGAGTTGGACAATTTCTTTCATGCACCTTTAACTAACGAGAAGCGTAGGCAACAACTTTCTTATTCTGCATCAAAACACAACCCAATCCCTGATAGAAAGCATCACAAAAAACTTCAAAAGACTGATTGGTATCAAAGATTGTCAATACAGGAGCATTAGTCAACCTTCTTTTCAACTCTTCAAAGCTTTTCTCACATTGTTCATTCCATGCAAAAGGATGATCTTTTCTAGTCAATTGGGTCAAAGGAGCCACTATTTTAGAAAAGCCTTCTATAAATCTCCTGTAATATCCTGCTAACCCGACAAAGCTTCTAATTTCTGTAACTGTTTTAGGACGTTCCCACTGAAGTACAACCTCCACTTTAAAAGGATCTACTGATATTCCCTGTGCAGAGATGACATGTCCTAAAAATTGTATTTCTGACATCCAGAAGTCACATTTTGAAAGTTTAGCATATAACTGTTTTTCTCTCAAAATGTTCAGGACAATTCTAAGATGTTCTGCATGTTCTTCCCTTGTACGAGAATAGATCAAGATATCATCTATGAACACTACCACAAACTTATCAAGAAAAGGTCTGAATATCCGATTCATATAATCCATGAAGATAGCTGGAGCATTGGTCACACCAAATGGCATAACCAAAAATTCATAGTGACCATACATTGATCTAAAAGCAGTCTTCTGAACATCTTCCGCTTTCACTGAAATTTGGTGATAACCTGAGCGCAAATCTATCTTAGAAAAGACAACTGCCCCATGCAACTGATCCATCAAGTCATCAATTCTAGGAAGAAGATATTTATTCTTTATTGTTAACTTGTTTAATTGTCTGTAATCTATGCATAGACGTGACGAACCATCTTTCTTCTTCACTAATAGCACTGGAGCTCCCCATGGAGAAACACTAGGTCGAATGAATTGTTTCTCTAATAAGTCTTCTAGTTGTTTCTTCAATTCAGCTAACTCCGTTGGTGCCATCCGATATGGAGAAATTGACACAAGGCCTGCTCCGGGAATCAAGTCTATTGCAAACTCTATCTCTCTTTTAGGTGGAAGTCCAGGAATCTCATCAGGAATTACATCCATAAACTCCTGAACTACAAACATATCTTTTTGTACTTTATCAGTAACTATAGAACAAGCCAAGAGCATAAAACATTTTGCACCTTCTTGTATCTCTCTCTCAAACTGATGAGCTGAGATAACCTGCATTCCTTCTAATTTAGGGAAAATTAACTTCTTTCGACCACAATCTATAAGGATATGATTAGCAGACAACCAATCCATTCCCAATATAACCTCCAAATATTTTAGAGGTATACAAATCATGTTGATCTTGTATCTCTGCCCATCTATAATTACTGGACACTCAGCACACATGGAAGAAGTTACTATAATACCTTCTGTTGGTGTAGATACCACCAACTCAAATTCTAATTCTCGGACTGGCAACTTACGTTTCTTAGCACAATCAAAAGATATAAAAGAATGGGTTGCCCCAGAATCAAACAATACAGATAACTGTGTTCCAAGGATAGAACAAATACCTCTAACAAGGCTATCAGACTGTGAAGCTTCAGCTCCACTAATAGCAAAAACTCTGCCAGCAGCTTTGGGTTTTTTATTACTATTTTGTTGTACTTGTTGCACTCCGCCAGAATTTGGAGCTCCCAATTGGACACAACAGTCTTTTGTTGCATGACCATACTTGTGACATCTATCACATGTCACATTTGACACTGAATGAGGGAAAAATCTAACAACATGTGACCTACCGCATCTAAAACATTTGAAACTAGGTGGTGATTGAGAACTGGGTTTTTCGATGCTATAAGATTGAGGTCTGAAATAAGGTTTCTTTCTATCTTCATATTTAGGCATGCTTTTAGAAGGTCCTCCCACTTGAGGCTTAGCAAGTCTGCTACTACTTTTCAAACTCTCCACTACTTTTGCTTTCTCCACTAGAGCAGGGAAATCTCTAATAGACATAGGAATCACCACTTCTTTAAGTTCTTGCTTCAACCCAAACTCAAATTTTCTACATCTCCAAGCCTCAGTCATGGTCTGGGTGTAGAATCTAGCTAGGTGTTTGAACCTAGTAGCATACTCAGTGACTGAAAGATTTCCTTGTTCCAGCTGCATGAATTCGATTTCTTTTGCATACCTGACACTATCAGGAAAATACTCCTCCAGGAATCTTACTTTGAAGTTCTCCCAAGTGGCATCTTCTCCTTTGTCTTCCATCATTTGCTTCATGCCTATCCACCAGAATTCATCTTCTTCAGTTAGTACATAAATGGCATAGGATAACTTTCTCTCTTCAGGACATTGAATAGCTTCAAAGATTCTTTCTATGTCTCTCACCCACTGGTCTGCTTCATCTGGATTTACCTTGCCATTAAATTTGGGTGGATTGTGCCTCAGAAAATCCTCTAGACTAAAAGTATGGGGTTGTTGATGAAGCTGAGATGCTTCTGCTGCTAATCTAGCTGTTTCTAATTGATGAAGGGCAGCCTGATGCTGTTGTGCCATAGTAGCACTCTATTGTTGCAAGGCTGTTGCCATCATCTCTATTGCCCGAGCTAAGTTGGGCATATCTACTGGTGGAGGAGGAGTAGGTGGTCTACGTGCCATCTACTAAGCACGTAAAGAATTGGGTTAGAAATTACTAAAAATTTCCAACTACATCTTTAAGACAAATTAACTTAAAAGAAATAATCACACAAAATAGATACAAAACCAATCAAGACTTATCTCTAAAATGTACTCTAACGGTTTAGAATTAAGATAGAAAATAATCTTGATCCAGTCATGAGTGTGCACCATCACCACTCTATCAAGATTCTTTTCATTCTTAATGCTTTCATCTTTATTCATAACAATTAACTTGACTCAAACACAAACAAGATTTCAAGAAAAACAACTTTGTCAAGCATCTTATTAGAAACTTTTCACTAAGTCTTGAGGCTAGACTTAAACAAAAATCTACACGCAAGAGAAACAAAATAAACCCACTACCCTCAGGTTATCCTAAGGATGAACCGCTCTGATACCATTAAATGTAACACCCCAGAAAATACATCTAACTATTACAATACAGGTTCTACTTATTTCAATACAAGCATAAAGTTTTTCAAAACATTCCTAATACATGATTAGGACATATAGAAATACAAATATTTACAATAAAAGTTTCATAATCAACGCCTTAAAACTCTTTTGATCCTCAGACACCTGTAAGATCATCTGCTCGTGTACGTAGTACAGTCATCGCAGTTCAAACACAACAAGAAAAGCAAAGGTAAGCTAGTGAAAATAGAATTTTATAATATACACAATTAAATCAAAAGAGAAAACCAAGTTACATGATCAATTTCTCAAATTATTCAATCTTTTTCAAATCTCAACAATAAAACAATCACATAGATCTCACATGGATCTACACATCCAGAATATTCAACAAACAACATCTTCCGGAAGACCCGTATTAAGTAAGTCCTACCAGAGACTAACACCTGATCCAAAGATTACCAGCGAATCCAACAGAAAGGATCAGGGTAAGTTCAATACAACCCAAGCTGTGCATCTCATATGTCACGGTGTGCATGAACTCCCCCGTCAGCTTCTCACCACTTGATATCTTAGTCTATGTGACTTAGATCATCAGTGAAGCTCGGAGATCTCTGTTACCGCATAGGCATCAATACTTAATACACAGCAAACATCAGTCCATACATTATCCCAAATGTATGAATTCAATTCCATACCATCCCGTCATACAATATCATTCCAAACACGATCCACAACATTCAAAAACGTAATTAAAATAAAAAAACAACACTGAAATATTAAACCATCAAAATATAATATTTTTACAAATTTAA
Organism: Phaseolus vulgaris; assembly: GCF_051622355.1. Classification (NCBI taxonomy): domain Eukaryota; kingdom Viridiplantae; phylum Streptophyta; class Magnoliopsida; order Fabales; family Fabaceae; genus Phaseolus; species Phaseolus vulgaris. The sequence goes on from NC_143505.1 coordinate 9,795,939, forward strand.
ATAATATATAAACAAACAACCCAATATATATAACACACAACATCCCTGCAAGAAAAATTGAATATTGGGACCACGTCCCTTCCGCATTCAGATCTTCTATCCTAGGGTGCTATAAAAAATTAAATTTAGCTTCCCTTACCTCAATTGCTTGCTTTCCAAGCAACTTTTAGAATTTTATTTCCCACCGTTTGGATAAGCTTCAAGATTTACGGACCTAATGCAAATTATCCAAACAAAACAAAAATTCAGTATATAATAGAATAAGTTGAGAGGATTAAACTTCTCAACTGACCCCACCAAGATTGATGACTAAATCCTAAGGAAAACAGAGAACAAAGGATACTTAGAGTAAAAATGAACTTACTCTGTTTGAAAATCTGATTGGATAGAAATGTTCCTTAACTCCTCTGCTACAACGTGGTATGATCAGATTCTAAAATAGATGAAGATTGGGAGAGAAATTAAGAGAGAGGGAGAGAAGAGAATTGGAGAGAGAGTGAGAAGAAAAATGGTACTGTGGTGTGAAGAAGAATGTTTCTGTTGATTTTAAAAAAAGGGCACGCTGTTACATTTGTTCTTTGGTTTGAGTTCTAATTTATATATTAGAACCTTAATATTTTATCCATAAATGACTTCTTTAATTTGATTAAATAATCCTTTGCATTATTGAAAAAAAAAAGTTCAAGTATTCAATGAGTTTTATATCAATTTCATTTACGATTTATTTTTTTTTTCTTTTTTTGTCAGCTAAGAAAATGTATATAAGAATGAATGTAATGAGTTTACCTTTATGGAACTTCGAGTACTCCTTTTTTTCTTTTTGCTTTTTTTTTATTTTTTTTTCAGGAAATTTTATACACCTATTAATGTTTTTGAACTTACTTCATGGTTGTCATTGTAATTAAATTTTAAGAAATATTTGTAATAATTATTTTTCGTTGTTGTCTTCATTTCCATTTTTTAAATAATGAATCTGTAACAGTTTTTATATACGTTGCATTAAGTAACTTATCAATTCCATCATAACATATATCTTACTTTTTGGTATATAATAAATAAAGGGTGAGGCTCAGAAAAAAAAATATATAAAAGAAGATAGAGCAATCAATAAGTGTAATAAATGATTTAATAAAAAGTGAAGAGAAAATTAGAAAGAAAGATGGTGTGCATGTATAACAACAAACAAGAGGATTCTTTTTTGTGTTTAAATTTGTTTCCTATCTTATCTTTATGATTTTAAAATATGATAAATTTGAATTTGAAAAAAAAAGGTAAAAACAATTTTTTAATTTAAAATTTAAAATTTGAATTTTAAAAAAAAACTATAAAACACAACTTTTTTTAATTTTAAATTGAAAATTTGTATTTAACTTACTTTGTGAAAAAATAGTAAAAAATTGTTCAAAATAAATGAAAATAGTTAATACATAATCAACGGAAATTGAATAAAGTGATAATTAATTTAAAAAAACTATATATGGTAGTAAAATAAAGAAGGATTTATTTATGCAAGTTAGTGTCTTCTAAAATTTCGTGGTGGTGATTAAAGTCGTATATCGATTTCAACCTGATTTTACTCGGTAAATGGATTTGGCGTTTGAGATCGGATAATGGGGGTTTGTAGAAGGAGGTAATTGATTCCAAGTACGGGGTGGAGAAGCTTCAGAGTGGGAAGGGTAGATAGAAAGGAATCCCTGTGGTGGAAAGATTTAAGGGAGGTGTGGAATTTAGAAGGGTGGGGTCGGAACTTTTAAGATGATGTCGTTTGGAAGGTGGGTAATGGAAAGGGAGTTATGTTCTGAGAAGACAATTGGGTGGGTAGGGGGGCGCTGAAAAATGTTTTTCCGAGGTTGTTCTCAATACGTGTCTCTAAAGCTTCTGCGGTGGCAGAGCTAGGGGATTGGAACAATAACGTTTGAGAATGGAAGTTTGGTTGGAGAATGAATCTTTTTGAGTGGGAAAAGAGTTTAGTGAGTCTACTGTCTCAGAAAGTTCAGGGAGTGAGCTTGACTTTGGAGAAGTAAGATAGTTGGGAGTGGAAGGAAGGGGAGGAGACAGGGTATTCGGTTAAATCTGGGTATCTTCGTCTAAGGGGGGGCGAGCAGGGGAGAGTGATAGGGAGTTTATGAAGTTTTGGAAGGGTAAAGTTGTTCCTTCTGCACAAGTTACTGCGTGGAGGGTGTTGGAAAATAAGTTGGCTACTAAGGCTAATTTGGAAAAACGTGGGATCACGGTGGTAAGTTCTGCTGCGGGGTGGAGGAGGAGTCTTGCACCCATCTGTTCTTTGAGTGTAGATTTGTGTGGCTTTTGTGGAACCATTGTTGTGCATGGTTGGGAGCGTAAAGTGTGTTTCATAATGTTCCATTGTTAAATTTTTCTCAATTTAGGTTGTGTAATGTGCCTACTTCGGTAAATGAGGTTTGGGGAGTGATTTGGATCGCAGTTGTCAACGAGATTTGGAATCACAGAAACATAGTAATATTTAAGGGAGGTGTAATAGATGTATTGGAAGTGTTTGCCTTGGTGCAACTAAAGGCATGGTCTTGGGTTGCATCCAAGTTACAGGATGCGTTTTTCTCCTTCTCTGATTGTTGTATTGATCCTTTGGTCTGTATGGGGATGATGACATGAAGTCCTGTTTGGGTATAAGCGTGCATGTCGTAGGCGGTTCTTTTCCAGAATTAGTTAAGTAGTGATATCTTTAGGCGTTGACGAGGGACGTGACGAGTGGAAAAAGTTAAAGCTTGTGTGTCTTGTATTAGGGTTGGACTACCCCTTAAGTGGTTCACATTTATTCATTGTTTATTGTTGATAAAAATTTTGTTAACATTTTCCTAATTATTGTTATTATGTTCGTGTTAATCTTTGTTATCTTTCCTTCCAACCTCGAAAGACATTGTTATTCTAATATAATATATGATTTGTAACTATGTTTGCTTAGAAATTAAATATAATTAACAATCAAAATTTAATTTAATATATTAAATACAATATTTAATTTAAAATTAAAGTTTAAATATTTATTTCAAAATTTTCAAGCAAAATATTTTACTTAAAAAACAAAACCTATATTAAATAAAAAAAATTACAAAATAAAGTAAAAAAACAAAAAACCATTAAATAATTTATTTATTTATTTCTATATTTTATATAAAAATAATATAAATGATTTTGAAGTAGAAAATATATAAGTTTCTCTTCAAATAGAAAGTAGTCACTATAAGAAATAATTATGGTAGAGTCTCCAAAAGAGCGACGCAGAGAGTAAAAAAAAGACTCTACATGGAACAAGTGTGATTAACGTCTCAATAGAAATGGAAATTAATGTTTTGGTGGCTATGCATTAGAGATGATCTCCAATTAGACACAATTTTACAAGGTACAGTGAGGTAGTGTTGGCTAAGCCTACAAAAAGAAAAATATATTATTTAACTATAACATAGGTTTATGGGACACTAAAATAGTTATAAAATTAAATAGTTATTAAGAAGTGGACTTTAAGTCTTTTCACCCACTTATATACTATGAAATGGTCTTAATTTCTAGTCGATGTGAGATCTCCAACAATACACACTCTGTCACGTCGAGACTACCAACAAACAATCACTAGCATAGGCTTGAAATAACTCTGATACCATATTAAGAAGTGGACTTTAAGCCTAACTCAACCTCATAAAACCAACTTATAAGGTGAGGTTTACACCCACTTATATACTATGAAATGTTCTAATATCTAGTCGATGGATCTCTAACAATAATTAACCTTAGCGTCGTCATTGAGGATACTACGTGAGAAAACAAATGTGAGTAAATTGTCACAATTGGGGACACTACCTGAGAAACAAATATTAGTGTCGCCTAAACTTACGCTAAATTTAATAAAATATTAACTTGTATCCACTTTGTGTCCACATTCTGAACGCAATATCATTTTGCAACTTATTCTTTGATTGCATTTACTTTGTGTCCACATTCTAAATGCTAACTTATTATTATTATTTTAATAATTTTTAGTGTGAGTTAAAGGTCACAATGTTTGATATTTATTTTTGTGTCCAACTTGAGTAGACTTCACCCTTCCTAGTGATTTCTTTTTTTTTATAGCCCTCACTTTTTGTTGTAAGCAAAAATGGATTTTTCTTTGTAGTAAGTAAAGACCTAACTCAAAATTTTGAAGAATTCTTCAATAGTCTTTACTCTTTTCAAGAAATGAACGTTCCTCATAAATGAAAATACTGGAATGAGTAATTAAAAAGAAAATAAAAAATATCTATAAATTTATTGTTTTAAATTTTAATTGTCTTAATTCTTTCCAATATATTCGAATAACTTAATAGGAGAATATTCTCCCACACACATCCACATTGAAAATAATTATTGGCAATTAGTTGTATTAATATTGTATTTATCTTTAAATTCATGTAAACACAAGAAAATGTAGATTAAAATTATAGCACTATAAGAAAACCTAATAATAAATGAGGTCCATAGAAATTTCTTTGTTGATTTAAGCTTCATTGTATCATATATGATCCGCTGTCGTGTTTGTTTTCGATTCTTATTCTTCAATTCTAATCTTCTCCATGTTAGAATGGTTTAATTTTCTTTGCTTGACTTTAAAGACTTAGACGAGGCAACATTTTTCAATGTGAAAGTTTTGACTTTTGTTCCAATCAAAAACCTAAATTTCCTTACTATGTTGGAAGATCCATATACGATACAATAAATGAAGTCAACTTAAAAAGTTAAAGGTTAGATAATACTTAAATATTGAAATATTTTATTTTTAGTATAATATAATGTAAATATATTTTTTGAATTTTGTTAATGATTGATATGTTTAAATACTTTTTGATTTGAAATCATTCACGTATATTTATTAAAAAAAATAATATTAATACTTTCCAGATAATTAAATGTTAACAATATTTTTCTTTTAATAATATATTTATTAATAACTAAAGATTAAAAAGAAATTTTTAATTATCTCAATCATTAATAAAATTCAAACAAAATTATTAAAAATATTTATGTTAAAATTATTTTTATTGTATTAATTAAAAAAATATATATCAATACTTATTATATTAAACTAATATTTTTTCAAATAAGGAGGTGTAAATCACCATTTTAGATATACATTTCACCTAAAATTATCATGTTTAACAAGTTTGGTATTTTAAAAGTTTATTCTTTTAATTTTTTTTTGAGAAATTATATAAATAAGAAATTCTGATGTATTCAAATGGATGGAAGTATTCAATTATTGAAAGGGAAAATGGAGTAACTTCTTACTTTCTACACTTCAACATATAAAACTGAGTAATTGAAGAGAGAAAAATTATATTTTGACAACCCAAAAAGGTTGTATACTGATTTTAATGTGACAGTTTAATATATATATATATATATATATAATAAAACTAAATTTATAATAAAATAATGTAAAAAGTAATTAAAATAATATTATCGAGAATTGTAAGATAAATGTAGTAAAAAAAGTAGGTTGTTAAGTATAATGCTTCTTGAAGATAGCCTCCATCTTGCCATGTCGTTTTTCTACAGAAATATAATATATGTGAAAATTGACCAATCCTCTACATAATTAAAAGTACATCTCTTTTATTTAATATAATATTATTTTTTAATAATTTATTTTTTCTAAATATATTTTTTTCTGGTTATTTAATAATGTGTCTATAAAAGAAGTATGAGTGCTCACAATTCAAACATATTACCAGTGACTTATTGAGCTTGTTCTATACTCATCTCCAATGAGAATCCATCAAATCTTCTTCAATATTTTCATACCCTTGTGCTTCATATGCTTGAATATCAACATCCACCTAGTAACATGCCACTGTCTTGACCATGACCAATTCTTGTTAATCCAATTAAAGGAAAGTCTTGTATTCAACCCAGCCACTTCCAACAAATTGGTTCACTGGAACCAAAGTAGTGATTGCTGTCAATGGAATGGAGTAACATGCAGCATGGGCCATGTAATTGGTCTTGACTTGAGTGGGGAGTCTATTTCTGGAGAACTAAATAATTCCACTCTCTTTAAACTCCAATATTTACTGAATTTGAATCTGGCTTACAATGATTTCAACTCTTCCATTCCTTTGATGTTTGACAAGCTCAAGAATTTGAGGTCTTTGAATTTGTCAAATGCTGGATTTCATGGACAGATTCCTTCTAAGATTTCTCACCTGACAAATTTGACGACACTTGACTTGTCTGCATCACTTGCCTCGCAACATTTTTTCAAACTCCAGAAGCCAAATATCAGCATGTTCTTGCAGAACCTTACGAAACTCTCAGAACTTTATCTTGATGGTGTAAGGGTGTCTGCTGAGGGAAAGGAGTGGTGTCATGCTTTGTTTGAGCATGTCATCATGCAATATCACAGGGCCAATTGATTCTTCATTGGCAACTCTTCAGGAACTCTCAGTCATTAGACTGAATCAAAATAGTATCTCAAGCTCTGTGCCAGAATTTTTTGCAAATTTCTCCAATTTGAATGTTTTGGAGCTTAACAGTTGCAGGTTGAGTGGTCATTTTCCAAAGGGTATCTTTCAAATACAAACTCTAAACGTTCTTGATATATCAAACAACAAGGATCTTTATGGAGTTTTTCAAGACTTCCAAGAGGATGCAGTTCTTCACACTGTGAATCTTAGTAATACAAATTTCTCAGGGAAATTACCAGGTTCTATTTCGAATCTAAAGCAGTTGTCTATTTTAGATCTATCTAACTGCCAATTCTTTGAAACACTCCCAATTTCAATGTCAGAACTCACTCAACTTGTTTACTTGGACTTGTCTTACAACAAGTTTAACGGTTCACTCCCTTCTTTCATGATGGTAAAAAAACTCAGATATTTATCTCTCTTGCACAATAGTTTGACAGGGACCATTGCTACAACTCATTTTGAGGGACTTGAAAATCTCCTCATCATCAATTTAGGAGATAATTCTCTGAGTGGAAAAATTCCTGTGTCACTTTTTACACTTCCATCTTTGCAAGAACTTACACTTTCTCATAATGGATTTGACGGTCCATTAGATGAATTCCCAAATGTTTCTTCCTCTAAATTACAGTTGATTGACTTGAGCAGCAACAACTTGCAGGGCCCTATTCCTGTATCTATCTTTCGTCTTGAAGGACTTCATTTCCTACAACTTTCCGCAAATGAATTCAGTGGCACCATAGCACTTGATATGATCCAGAGGAGTTTACATACACTAGGTCTTTCACACAATAACTTGTCAGTTGATATAACTTCCATTGGTGACCATGACATTTCGTCCTTTCCCAACATGAAATACTTACTGTTGGGTTCTTGCAATTTGGGAGAATTTCCAGGGTTCTTGAGAAACCATTCCCAATTGCATGCTTTAGACCTATCCAACAACCAGATTCATGGAATAATACCTAACTGGATTTGGAGATTTGACTCTCTACTTCATCTAAATCTTTCCAACAATTTTCTAACAACTATGGAAGGACCCTTTGATGATCTGAATTCCAAGCTATATATGCTTGATCTTCATTCCAATCAACTTCTTGGATCCATTCCTACTTTCACAAAATATGCTGTACATTTGGACTACTCAAGCAATAAATTCAGCACTTTGCCACTTGACTTGGACAACTATATCCCCTTTGTATACTTTCTCTCCATTTCAAATAACAGATTTCAAGGGAAAATCCATGAAGCCTTTTGTAATTTTTATAATCTTCTATTGCTTGATCTTTCCTACAATAGCTTCAACGGCTTCATTCCCATGTGTTTGATGGCAAGGAATAGTACCCTTAGAGTACTAAATCTTGCAGGAAACAAACTCCAGGGTTCTGTTTCTGATACCATTTCAAGTTCATGTAATTTACGGTTCCTTAACCTCAATGAAAATCTCTTGGGTGGTGTTATCCCAAATTCTCTAGCCAACTGTCAAAGTCTACAAGTCTTAAATGTTGGAAATAATCAATTTAGTGACAGATTTCCATGTTTCTTAAGAAACATTGCCACACTACGAATGCTAATTTTGGGGTCAAACAAACTCAGTGGTCCTATTTCATGCCCACATAGCACTGCCACTTGGGAGATGCTTCATGTTGTGGATTTATCCTACAATAACTTTATGGGTATACTACCTGGATCATTATTGAGAAGCTGGACAAAAATGATGGGTAATCATACTGAATCCTATGAAGAGCAAGGGACTTTATTTTTTGACTTGTTTGATAATCCTGACAACATGCATTTCAATAGTTTGTTCTCGGTTGTCAACAAGTTTCTTCTGATAAAATTGTACAAATTGTTGTCAGATGTACCTCACACTGTGGTTGACCACTTATATGCTTACTATGTTACTTCTAACCAATATGGTGGTCGCTATTTGGATTCAATTACAACTGTGTACAAAGCAAGTCAAAAGAAGTTGAACAAAATTCCCTCTGCCTTCACTTCCTTGGATCTCTCCTGTAACCATTTTCAAGGTTCAATACCTCAAGAATTTTCGAGTTTGAGAGCACTGAAATTTCTTAACTTGTCACATAATGCTTTCTCAAGCAATATCCCCTCATCAATTGGAAATTTGAGGAATCTTGAATCCATGGACTTGTCAAATAACAATCTGATTGGAGAAATCCCACCTGAGTTTGTGAACTTAAATTTTCTAGCATACTTGAATCTCTCATTTAATCATTTGTGGGGGGAAATCCCAACAGGTGGTCAAATGAACACATTTGAAGCATCTTCTTTTGTGGGCAATGAAGGATTATGTGGACCACCCTTGAAAGATTGCACCAATGGTAGAGTGGGAGATTCAGCTCCAACACCAGTATATGAAATTGATGGATCAATTGAGATAAATTTCATAAGTGTGGAGTTGGGATTCATTTTTGGGTTGGGAATCTTCATCCTTCCCCTTATGTTCTTGAAGAGGTGGAGGGTTTTGTATTGGCAGCTAGTGGATAATTTCCTTCAAAGGATTGTCCCCCAACTTGATTTTGTCTATGAATACTATGGAGGCCAAAGGTACAAGTCTCTAAAGTGGATGGGGTAGCTGATCTCACGATGGTGAAGCAAACATATATTGCATCTTCTTTCTCCTTTGGGTTTTCATGTTTTCTTCTCGGACTTGTTTTAGTTTCTGCAAACTAAGAAGTGTGTACGCAATTATGGTATACTTACTGCAGAAACATAAATAGCTTGTTTTGTAATTTATGATTTTTTTTTTTTCATGTAAGAGCATGTTTGAAAGAATTTTTGTTTTCTTAATTTTAGCTATTTTGAAAATAAAGTGAGGATGATTTTCTTGTAGGCTTGTGAGATTTCCTTGGCCATTGCATCGTCAAGGTGAACACGGTTTATCTTGTAATAGAGTTATGCAATGTTCCTCGGTGAGAAGCATTCGTTTAATAAATGTTTAAAAAACATCATAACTGTTTGACACAAATCTAACACATTTATCTTAAAATAAAGTTTTGTATATAATAATAATAATAATAATAATAATAAGAGTAATAATAATAAATAAATAAAAAGAAGATGTTAGACAGTGGAGGCTTAGTGAGAAGCATTCCTTTATTTTGCTATGAATTCTATTAATATCCATTAATTTGTTATAAACACACTGGTATGAATCATAGCTTTTGATAGCTTATAGACCTTTTAATGGGTGATGCAGTATGAAAGTTCATAAACGATCTAAGGGTATCTCACAGTAACATTTCGATTAACATTATGAATTCCATTAATGTTCATTTATAAACATAGTGTTAGGAATCATAGCTTCTGATAGCTCATAGACCTTTTAATGGGTGATGCAGAAAATTCATAAACGTTCTAGGTGTATCTCAGAGTAACATTCACATTAACATAGTAACATTTGAAGCTTGCTGACTAATCAAATATTAAATAATGAAAAAAATGAATATATGAATATATGAATATATGAATGATCAGTAAATTAAATATTAAGTACTTTTATGCAATTACTCAAACTTGTAACCCAAGAAACCAAATCATAGTCCAAGAAACCAACAACATAAACAAATACAAAATTCTTCCAATGTTCTTGGCACACACAATCACTTCAAACATCATTTCCCAAAAAAGTGAGCTTTTCAATATTCCTCATCAGTTTCATCCCTTCTTATTGCATTGTGCATAGTAAAAAAAAAGGGGTAAATCAATGTATGATAAATGTTTTTGTATATACCATAACTGCTTGACAGAAATCTAAAACCAATGTACTAATGAACTCTAATGACAAAACTCCTTCAATTCTTTTCAAATCTTCAGTGTCTTCTTTAGTCCATTTCTCATAAGAACTCGTATTTGTCCAAAAAATTTCAAATATTAAACCAATCTACTTATGTAGGTTTGACACATATCTAAACTAGACACAACAAACTCAGGAAAATGTAAAAACAACAACAATCTACTGACAGTTTCATATATCTTCTTCTTACTTCTAGCTATGTTTCTTACACAATGTTTTCCTCATCTTGCAATCTACTTTAATGGCAAAACTCCTTCCATCTTTCTAAATCTTCATTATTTTCTTTAGTATTTTTCTAGTTACAAAATATAGAACAATAATAACTATAAAATAATATTAAAACAAACTAAAATTCAGGCATAAAACTCCACAGTTTATCGCATTGAACATATATAGATATTGAAAAGTTGACTCCAAACTTCAAATTCTAATTTCAAAGGCACGTGTTTTCTGCACATATGTTCATTGTGATACTGAGAACGTAAAAAAGGCTTTTCAGAAAAAGAAAGAAAAGGAGCAGTCACATGACATGCCTACAGGCAACTACACATATGTTATAGACCTTTGACATGTGTCCAGTTTTCTTCTTCTGATAAATTTCTATTTGAATTTTTTTCCCAATTATTTTGTGAATGACATGTGCAAAAAGTTCCAATTGTGTTTCCTTCAAATGTATATCTTATTAAACATTTAAAGGTTTGATCTTAGAATTTTAGATGAGAATAAGAAATTAGACGAGATGAGATAACTTTGTATCGATATGATGAGTTTCTATTATCCCAACTAGTCTTTATAAAAATAATTTACTTTTGTAGGGATATCGTGTGCGGAAGCGTGATAATTTCAACCAAAGGTTATGAGAAATTAAAGTAATAAGTAAAGTGAGAATGATACCAGAAGCCAAAACTTTCACTATAATGATACTGGGAGTACAATGAATTCCTCTCAGACTAATAGATAAATAGCCCTAAAACAAATCCTCTCTATATGGGTTAAACACTTACACCCAAGAACAGAAATAGAGAGTATATGAAAAGAGAGAGGAAGCAAGTGTGTGTTGCTTGTTTGTTATGTGTTACATGCTTGAAGGAAGCCACTATATATAGTGGTTCTCGGAGACAACAATAATAAATACAATTAATGGTAATTAACCTCCCATTGATTGTGGCAATTAACCTCCCATTGATTGCAATTGATTGCGGCAATTAATCTCCCATTGATTGCAATTGATTGCGGCAATTAATCTCCCATTGATTGCAATTGATTGTGGCAATTAACCTCCCAATTATGACAAGAAAATGGAAAGGTGAGTCATAAACCCACAAATCTCCACCTTGACTTGCCTTTGACTGGAACACTCTCTCGCCATGAAGCCTTGATTAAGTATGGATAATACCAGCTAAGTTCAGGCAATGATTGAACTTAGCCGATGGAAGTGGATTAGTCAACATGTCTGCAGGATTTTCAGTCGTATGAATTTTTTCAACAATTATATCTCCTGTATCAACAATGTCTCGGATAAAATGGTGTTTAATTTCAATGTGTTTGGTCCTTGAGTGATACTTATTGTTCCTGGTTAAGTGAACAGCACTCTGACAATCACAAAATATAACAAGAACATCTTGTTGAAGACCAAGTTCACTTACCAAGCCTCGAAGCCATATAGCCTCTTTCATACCTTCTGTAGCAGCAATATATTCTGCTTCAGTGGTGGACAAAACCACAATGGCTTGAAGTGAAGAATACCAGCTAATAGCAGACCCACATAGGGTAAAGATGTAAGCTGAAAGTGACCTTCTCCGATCTAAATCACCACCATAGTCAGCATCAACATAGCCAACTGCTCCTCCGGGATCGGCTCTATGTTGATCAAATACCAAACCAAGATCTGAAGAACCTTTCAGATAACGAAGTATCCATTTAACGACTTCCCAGTGTGCCTTGCCTGGATTATGCATGAACCTGCTAACAATGCTAACAGCATAAGCTAAATCAGGTCTAGTACATACCATTGCATACATGAGACTTCCAATTGCATTTGAATACGGGACATATGACATGCGTCTTTTGTCCTCGTCTGATTTTGGACACTGATCTGATGACAACTTGAAGTGGGCGGCAATTGGAGTATTAACAGCTTTGCAATCTCGCATTCCAAATTTGTCAAGCATCTTAAGAACATACTTCTTTTGTGATAGAAAAAGTTTTCCAGCTTGACGATCTTTGTTGATCTCCATTCCCAAAATTTTCTTGGCAGGACCTAAGTCCTTCATATCAAATTCACTGCTAAGCTGAGCCTTTAACTTGTTAACTAAAAATTTATCTCTTGCAGCAATCAACATGTCATCAACATATAGCAACAAGTATACAAAAGACCCATCAGATGACTTTTGAAAATAAACACAGTTATCATAGCTACTTCTGGAGTATCCATGTCCAACCATGAAAGAATCAAACCTCTTATACCATTGTCTTGGTGATTGCTTCAAGCCGTAAAGAGATTTTTTTCAAACGACATACATGGTCCTCCTTTCCAGGTACAACGAAGCCCTCAGGCTGCTGGATGTAAATCTCTTCCTCAAGATTACCATGAAGAAAAGCAGTTTTCACATCTAACTGTTCCAGCTCCAAATCATACAAGGCAACTAAAGCAAGTAATATACGTATTGAAGTATGACGAACAACAGGAGAAAAAACTTCATTAAAGTCAATACCTTTCTCTTGATCAAAACCTCTTACAACAAATCTTGCTTTATTCCTTGTACTCTCAACACCAGGGATCCCTTCTTTTCTCTTAAAGATCCACTTGCAACTAATGACTCGTTTTCCTTCTGGTAACTTCACCAATTCCCATGTTTCGTTTTTGAGAAGACTCTCAACTTCTTCTTGCATAGCAGCAATCCACTTTATTGAGTCGTCACCAGAGATAGCTTCAGAGTAATTCTTGGGTTCACCTTCTTCACCCATCTCTTGTGCAATAGTTAAAGCATAAGCAATGTTGGCTGATTCTGCAATTAATCTTTGAGTCGGTTTTCTTGGTCTCTGTTGTAAAAGTTCTTGAGCCATAGACCATGGCTGTGGTAATCCTCGTCGTTTAGGTGGACATTGCTCATGTGGACTCAAATGTTCATTTGTACCATCAATAACAGTGACTTGATCACCTTGAGTACTGGAGGAATTGGGAACGTCTTCCTCATGAGCGGGTGTTTTAATCTCAAACTCCACCTTCTCTCGAGCATCTTCCTTGTCACCTGTATCAATTGAGGAAATGACAGTATCTTTTACAGAAGAGAGAATAACATTTTCATTAAATGTCACATTCCGACTGTGAATTATTTTTTGAGATTCTGGGTCATACAAACGATAGCCTTTAACCCCTGAGCCATAACCCATGAAAATGCACTTCTTAGCACGAGGTTCTAATTTTCCCTCGTTTACATAAGAATAAGCAGGACAACCAAATATTTTAAGATTAGAATAATCAACAGGGTTACCTGACCAAACTTCTTCTGGAATGTTGCAATCAATAGATCTGTTAGGAGAGCGGTTTATCAGATAACATGCCGTTGAAGCCGCTTCAGCCCAAAAAGATTTGCTCAAACCAGAATGGGAGAACATGCAACGAACTCTCTCCAGGATAGTTCTATTCATTCTTTCTGCAACCCCGTTCTGTTGTGGAGTACTTGGGATGGTGAAGTGTCTGGAAATGTCTTCCTTCTTGCAGAAATCATTGAATTCATTCGAACAGAACTCAAGGCCATTGTCTGTCCTTAACCTCTTTATCTTTTTGCCAGTCTGATTCTCAATCAATAATTTCCACTCTTTAAAAGTGGAAAATGCTTCATTCTTATGTTTAAGGAAATACACCCACAGTTTTCGTGAGAAATCATCAATAATTGTCATCATATAACGACATTTACCTCTGGAGGGAACTTTTGAAGGACCCCAAAGATCCGAGTGAATGTAATCCAAGGTACCTTTGGTTCTGTGTATGGCTTTAGAAAAACTAACCTTTTTCTGCTTACCAAAAATGCAATGTTCACAGAAATCAACCTTTCCAGTACAGTGGTTACCAAGGTGACCCTTCTTCTTGAGGATTAGAATTCCCTTCTCACTCATGTGGCCTAATCTCATATGCCACAACTTGGTGTTATCTTTGTTGGGTGAGGCAACAGCTGCAGAACCTGTAACAGTTGAACCCTGCAACACATACAAACTATCACATCGAATTGCCTTTAGTAACACAAGAGCTCCTTTAGACACTTTTAAAACTCCACCTTCAGCTGAGTATCTACACCCATGAGATTCAAGGGTGCCTAAGGAAATGAGATTGCGTTTCAACTCAGGGACATATCTGACACCTGTTAAAGTTCTAACAATTCCATCATGTGTCTTGATTTTGATTGTTCCTTCACCAACAACTTTGCATTGAGCATCGTTTCCCATCAAAACAAGACCATTATAAACTGGTTCATATGTGGTAAACCAATCTCTATTGTAAGACATGTGAAAAGTACAACCAAAATCAAGAATCCATTCATTTTTAGACCTTTGTTCAGTGTTGGAAGCTACAAAACAATCCCCATCAGATTCAGTTTCAACAATACTAGCTTCGGCAAATTTTTCTGGTTGTTTACCATTTCCCTTATCTTCTCTATCTTGCTTATTTTTCAATTTATAGCATTCATAGATCTCGTGTCCCTTTTTCTTGCAATAACGACAATATTTGGAGTTCTTGCCTCTAGATTTTGACCTAGATTTATGTTTAGTGTTCCTACCTTTCTCTTGGTTTCTCCCTCTAACTACTAATCCTTCACCAGAATTTTCAGAATGAATTTGAGTATCAGATTTTTCTTTGGCTAGTAAATTAGTTTTGACATCATCAAAGCTTAAGGTAAGATAATTACCGTATAACATAATTTCTTTGAATTGTCGGTGCGAGGGTGGTAGAGAAACAATAAGTAGAACTGCCTTATCCTCATCATCAATTTTAACATCCAAATTTTCCAAATCAATTATGATAGAATTAAATTCATCAAGGTGAGATTGGATGGGAGTACCTTCGGACATTCGGAGTGTAAAGAGTCGCTCCTTTAACCGGAGTTTGTTTGCAAGACTTTTGGTCATGTATAGAGACTCCAATTTACCCCATATGCCTGTTGTACTTTTCTCGTTGATAACCTCACGCAACACCTCACGGGACAAACATAACTGGATTGCAGACAATGCCTTTTCATCCATCTCATCCCACTGCTCCTCCGTCATAGTGGTTGGTCTCATCGTTTTACCTGCCAGAACTTTCCTTAAACCATTCTGGGTGAGAACAGCTAGCATCTGGACTCGCCAGATAGCAAAACTGATTTTACCATCAAATTTCTCAATATCAAATTTCGACATTATTGAACAATAGATCCTGGTTGAATTATCGAAAAGCTCTGATATCAATTTGTAGGGATATCGTGTGCGGAAGCGTGATAATTTCAACCAAAGATTATGAGAAATTAAAGTAACAAGTAAAGTGAGAATGATACCATAATTTTTAGGTGGAAAACCCCTTTAAATAGAGGTAAAAAACCACCGGCGAGATAGCCAAAATGAAATAGAGAGTATATGAAAAGAGAGAGGAAGCAAGTGTGTGTTGTTTGTTTGTTGTGTGTTACATTGCTTGAAGGAAGCCACTATATATAGTGGTTCTAGGAGACAACAATAATAAATACAATCAATGATAATTAACCTTCCATTGATTGCAATTGATTGTGGCAATTAACCTCCCATTGATTGCAATTGATTGCGGCAATTAATCTCCCATTGATTGCAATTGATTGCGGCAATTAATCTCCCATTGATTGCAATTAATTGTGGCAATTAACCTCCCAATTATGACAAAAAAACGGAAAGGTGAGTCATAAACCCACAACTTTTTTATGAACTTGTTTCTTTTCTTCCTTAAAAATATCTCTCTTATGTTGTTGAACTAACATATTTTTTAAAAATAAAATAAAATTATAACCTTGATTTATATATATATATATATATATATATATATATATATTCATATATATATATATTAATGTGTATATATTACTGTGTAGTTATAGTTAACACCCTTTGAAAATTTATACATAAAACTAAAGATATCTAAAATATTAAATAAGTAATTAAAATGTTTCTATTTCAACTTAAAATGAATCATTAAATTAGTAAACAAAAAATCAAAAATATAATTTATAAAAAATAGTGAATTATGAATTACAAAATACATAAATAAATCATTATTATTAACGTTTAAAAAAGTCTTCTACCTTTTTTTATTACTTTATAAATTTAAAATCAGTCTTCTACTCTTCTTTTTAGAAATTTGTAAATTTAAAATCTATAACGACTATTTTTAAGGTTAGTTGTAAATTAATATTAATTTCTTTTAATAAATACGTGTGTTAATTATTAAAGATTAAACATGTGATCAATTATTTTAATGATTAAAAAACTAAATATATAATGCATTGATTTTCAACTTTTCTTTACATTAATTTTGGAACAGTGATACTTGACACATATCTATTTTCACTTGCATCTAAAAAAGTCTTATTTTATTATAATATAATATTTATTTTGAAGAGGGTATGTTCTAAATAAATTTTATTCTTAATTTCGCACATCTGCTAACAAGTGTGATAAATTCAAACACACTATAAGTAACAAATATCTAAAATTTTCTAGAATAAGTTTATGCTACTTCGTTGTCATGGCTTTCTATTTTTGTAATGCTTAGTTTTAATTTAACAATATAAACTAAAATAGAATTAAGTGTCCACTAAAACAGATTACTTCTAAGATTAAAAAGTTAAATATTTATGCAACTAAAGGGGCCAAAGAGTGAGTGATAGATAAAATACTGGTAAAAGAAAAAGGCACCAAATAGTGATTATTAATCATCCACATCATCAATTTTGAAGCACTCCACACTAACAAGAACAAGTGGTACCATAAACCAACCAAAAAAATATCATGAAAACAAAAACAGTGAAGAATTGCTCTGCTTAGTCACGAACAAGAGAGTTAATTAACAAAGTGGCCTCATCTGCTGTGGGAACTGCACCATCTGCTAAAACAAGGTGGTGTAAATCAAAAACAAAAAGCAAAATATTCACCTAATTAAGAAGATATGAGATGAACTTAGGTAATAATTATTTATTGATCATGTTATGGTATATATACAAGTGATTCACACAAGTAATTAGAGCTTTAAATCTCTTAATTCGGGTTTAAGGTTCAATCTTTGATTTTGATTAGTATCAGGATTGGCTAAATATTAAATAAAAAAAAACCTAGATACTTCTAGTCAGAAAAAAAAAAACATAAAAACTATTCCTAATACAAAACCTAGGTACGCAGTTTTTGTTTGTTTACCTGGTACTGAAGCAGGTAAATGAGAAGCAATGTCATGAATGATGCCTCCATTTTCTGTCTTCAACCGTTTGACTTTTTCAGCAGCCATGGTTTCCTTCTCTTCACTTTCCACCACCCCTTCACCTTCACTTTGATGGAAGAAGCTGGAAACCATTTTCCTTATGACCCCTCCTCTTCTCTCTCCACAACCATCACCTCCTCCCTTTTCTCCATCATCGTCATCATCAACAACAACATCACTTCCATGCTGAGAGGGTTTCCCAGTTCTTGGACTCGAGGGTGTGATGAAAGAAATGAAGTTGTTAATAATACCACCACTATCCTTGTCTTCTTTTCCAACATCTTCTTCTTTCACCTTCTCTACCCCTTCTTCTACTTTTACTTCTTCTTCTTGTTCCCTTTTAGATCCATCTTCTGAATTCAGATTTGGAGCAGGAACCAAGCTCTTAACATTTGTTCCACCGTCTTCCATTTCTTACTTATGAACTATGATTTGCTTAGTGAATTTCTTTTGATCTTCCTTTGAGTCCAAGGAAATAGAAATGAGTAGATAGGATAATAATATTTATAAGACCTTAAAAGCAGTGTCACATAAATGACACGTACTTTGCAGCTATTCACTCTGCAAATGAAGTCGGTGGCGTAAAAGTCCTTGGATTTTGTAGCCACCCTCATCGTTTTCCTAAACACCTTTTATTTAACACTGTAACACAAGAGTGTGTCTATAAAAATATCAAAAATTTAGTTGTTTTTGTTTATTTTATATTTTAATTCATTAAATATCCTTTACTCGTAATATCTTAAATGAATATGCTATCATTCAGTTATATCAAATATAAAGAAAGTAAAATGTAAATTATAGATTCAATTAAAATTGCGGATTTTCTAATCCATGAGAGATAAAAAATTAGAAAATGAAAATCGTACATACGAAAATTAAATACTAAAATTATAATTTAGCTTTGATTATACATAATCTTTTGTTGCTTATAATTTATTGTAATCAAAATCAGATTTTGCTTAAAATAGTTTTGAGTTAATTTTTTTTTGGATGAAAAAATAATTTTTAATAACTCAGCATATGCTTATCGTTTTGAAAGTCAGGTTGAAGACAGAGACAGTTTTACCCTAAGGTAAGACGGACTTTGGACACTTATTTTTTTATTTAATTTTTTTTAAATGTTTCACGTTTTTAATTATTCGTGGGTTTTTAGCTATAATACAATTTTACTGTTATTTATTGTTTTTAGGTTTTTAGCAAAACGCTCTATATAATTTTCTCTATAAGTTTCATATATATATATATATATAGAGAGAGAGAGAGATAAAAATTTATTTATATTTGGTTCGGATTGGAATAGGAGTGAAAAAGGAAAGAACAAGATAAAAAAATTAAGATTATTTAGATTAAGAATAAGAAAGTAAAAAATGAAAAAAAAGTCAGAAATTTGTAGTAAAATTTACTATTGTGATATAAAAATTAAATTAATTAAATAATATAATGAAGTATAGAGATGTACTCATGGTTTAGTTTTAACATGAATAAATATAAATATAAATTAAAATATGATTACTTATAAAGTAATTAATTTATAAAATTAAAAAAAATATTTAATTTTTGAGAGATAAATATTTTAAAATATTTAAATATATTGTTCTTTAAAATAACTGTTTCATTTATATCTAAATTTTTAAAATATTAAACAAATAAACAATCTACTCCTGGAAAAAAACATAATATAAAAGATTAAAACTTTTCCTACTATTAACTAGAAAGCGAAATTTATACTAATAATATCTAGTCCCTAAATTAGGACTATCAATTTTTTATATCATCAAATATTTGTAACGATTTTATTAATGCAAAATATCAATTACTTTTATCAACTATTTTATATTAGAAAACTCAAATAACAATCTTTAATAAAAATATATATTTTATGTATAAATTTTGTTTAAGAAAATCGAAGCCGATATTAGTAAAATTAATCACATATATAACCAATTTAAGATATAGAATAAGATGAAAGAGTTATTGAAATTGATAATTATTTAATGCATCATCACACTAAAAAAAAGTTTTATTATGATGGGACAAAAACGGAGGCTAAGAATGAAAAACCTACGCAAAAGGGTCATTATCATCGGCATAGCGTTAATAATAATTTTGAAGCTAATATACTCGACGTAAAGATATTGACGGGTGTGGGCGACACATGGCGGGTGTTTTTTGCGTAGGTAAAGCGTGGACTTAGCCTACAAGGAGTTTAGAAATTTATAAAAAATTGTGAGTTTGACCCACGCTTAGTTCACACAAAATTATATTAGCGTGGGCCAAACCTTCAAAATGTCAAAGTAGTTATAAAAAATTGTGAGTTTGACCCACGCCAAGCCCACACAAAATTATATTAGCGTGGGCCACGCCTTCAAAATGTCCAAGTAAAGTGAGTTTAGCTACGAGGGGCACACAATAAGCGTTTGGCCACAAATTAGCGTGGGCTTAGCCTTCAAAATATTTTTTATATTATTTATTTGAAAAAGTGTAGGCTTAGCTTACAAGTTTGACACGTAACTACAGTTTCTAGTTTCCAGTTTGAAATATATTTTTATTGAAATACATCAATTTAAAAAAGAAAACTATTTTTTATTAAAATAAATCAATTTTAAAATTACATTAACTAATGTGAAATCAATTTTAAATTACTTTATTTCTCTTTTTCTTATTGCATTTATCCTATTTTTTACCTATTTCATTTTTTTCAATATAATTATTCAAGATAAAATTATTTTAGGGAGCAATATAATATGAAGAAATGTTTTTCTTACTTAAAAAAAAAATTATTTATAACTTTTTCTTTAAGAAATATTTAGTTACGTTAGTTTGGTTGAAAAGAATGTATGAGGATTTATAATGATGGTAAAACTCTATATCTTATATACTAAAACTAATTTAATTTTTTTAATTAAAAAGCTAAAATTGAGAGCGTTAAGTAAAGTAAATGTTGAAACTCTTTAGTTCATAATGATAAAGCATAAGCCTAATAGTTACTTTTGTCTGCAAAGCTAACTGCACTCTTAATATTTTACCCTCCAGACAAACCAAAATTTCCACAAACAAATTACCAACTTTATATATTTTGCTTCATCAAGAAAATAAATATTCTAGTTTATTCTATTTGCATGCCAAAGTTAGAAAAAAAGCAAGGGAAGAACAGAAGAGGAAAATAAGAAAGGTAAGCAACGAATATACAAATAACTAAATAGTGTTTTGGGTAAACAAGGTTAATGTGAGATGAGAGATGTCTGCATGAGATAGTGATGTGAGCTTTTTGAGTGTGATAATTTTGATTTGTTTTCTTTTTGCTTTTAACCTTTTATCTGTCCACAAAAAATCAAGGGCCATATTAATAAAGGGTGCCCTCAGACAGAGGTTGAGTTTTAACTTGGAACACCAATTTTGGCTCTCTCTCTATATATCTCTATCTCTCTATTTCTTTTCTTTCACTCCCCTCTCTTATTGCTTCAAAATTACACACTCTTAAGTTCTAGCCTCATGAACATGAATATGTGCCAAAATGTATCAGTTTCCTCTGAATGCCACCAAGACAGGAAACATGTCAAATGAATTAAAGGGGAACACTTTAGGGGTGTCCCAACCCTTATACAAAGAAAACTTACAAAATAACAAACATAAAGATCTAGGTTCCTTTGGTTCTTGTTTTAACATAACAAGAAAGAGCCTAAAACTAAAGAGATCATCCACATAACAAATGACTACAAACATTCCCAAAGAACAAGGACACACACTCAAACAAACTATGCTTAACACCTTGCTACTAAACCTGAAAACAACAGTGCCTAGGCTCCAAAAAGAACATCAAAAGCACTTTAACTGCAGCAAAAATAGCATCAAAACAGCACCGAACCAGCACCAAAACTGCAACATAAACCAACATTTATACAACATAAAACCAGCTAAAAACAGTACCAAAATTGCAGCAGAAAACCAACATTTGTACATCATAAAACCAGCACAAAAAATGCACCAAAACAGCACCAAAATTGCAGCAAAAAACCAACATTTATACAACATAAAACCAGCAAAAAGCAGTACCAAAACTGCAGCAGCAAACCAACATTTGCACAACATAAAAACCAGCAAAACCAGCACCAAAACTGCAGCAGAAAACCATCATAATCCTAGCAGCTACTTCGTGATATCTAACTCCCCCTGCATAATCATAATCATAATCATAAGTTGAGATATTAAAGTCTACCCTGCTTACAAAAAATCAGTATCTGCTACTATCTAATCACCCACCAAAGGAAAAGAAACTTCTACTTTCTAATTATTTTGTACATTATCAAACTTCATCAAGAGCAGTATGCGACATCAATGAAGGTAATGAAACATAATCTAGTTAATACAAGGAAAAGCAAGTTATAGTACCATACATAGATATTGTTTTAAGAAAACTTACAAAATGATGAACTCAAGGCAGGGGTTGATCATCAAAATTCTGAGCATAGTGAGGGTGAACCTGACTTGTGCTTGTTGAGGTGTCACCCTGTTGTCGCTCCATCATCATGGTTAATTTTTGCTCCATGAACTTTATTTTATCCTCCAACTTTGCACACTTTTGATTTGCTTGAGCAGCTATTTGAGTTGCTTGATCGGCTCTTTCATTTGTTTGCATCACTTGTTGATGAAGTTGTTCATTATGAGAAAAGTAATCACTGGAAGGAGCAAGTATTGAAGGTTGGGTTAGGGAAGACACTTCATGGCGAATGTTGGAAGCCAAGTCTGCAGTGCCATAACATCGACCTCTACTCTTGCCTCCAACAACATCCTTCCAGCATTGAAGTTTTGTTGTTGGATTCATCGGTTGGTTGTTGGAAGTTGATCCTTCAGAGTTGTCTGATTGGAGGGCTTTCAATCGCTCATGGTAGGTTTCCTAGTTCATTGTGAAAATTGTAAATGGGACAATAATAAGTTAGAAATATAAATCATGTATACAAAAGTAGAGTAATAACTTACGTAAGTCTGTTTGGCACGACTATCTACCCAAAGTTCATCCTTCTTAGTGTGTGTGGCTATGAATAATTCATCGGGTTGAACCGGCCGGCCAAATTTTCGTTCCTAAAATAAATGGAAAAGTTACCAATATTAGATATTATTTACTAAATTTAGGCTTATGCAACAAGATATAGATACTTACTAGGCCCAATGCAATGTCGAGGTGTGATTTACGACCAATAGAGTGCAATGCCCCACCTCGAGTCGATGACCTATTCAATTTATTTTCGATTGATTGTTCTTTGAGCTTTTTCGAATCCCAATAGTCCAAGAGACCAATCCATGCTTGTTCACTAATACAGTTAGGTCTAGTTGCTTTCATCCTAGCTTTACCAAGCATATCAGAGAGGCGTTTTCTCACCTTTGACTCGTACACTTTTCTAATTTGCCACTCATCATGAGGGGCCCAAGTCACTCGAGTCAGTAAAAAGAACAACAAATTTAAATAAAAGTTAATGAATATAATAAATGCTTAAATGGAAATGAGTGAAAATGCTATGTTAAGATCACCTTAAATTCAGTCCACCATTTAAGTTGGACTTCCTCTGGTGTTTCGTCATAGTGATAGTAAGGACCCCTAAATTGTGACCTAATTGCATGTCCAATTGCCTTAGTAGCACAATGATTAGGTGTCCATCTACAAAACATGCAAACCAAAATGTTAAACATGAAGTATAGCAAACAATTCACAATAAAGTTCAATGCGATAATAAACTTACCCTTTACCCACTGGTCGAATGATGACCCTCCCACTACCATCATGTTCTTCATCAGGGATATCATGGTGTGTCGTGGGTTGTATTGGCGTATCAGGGGAGGGTTCCACTGATGCCTGAGTAGGCGGAACTGATGTATAAGTGGGTTGAACTGATGCCTAACTGGGTTGAACTGATGTAAGAGTGGGTTGCACTAGAATCTGAGGAGTCACATGAACGGATGGGGCACTAGAGAAGTGAACTAATGAGGGAGTAAATATGGATTGTAATGGACTGTAAGTGGGAAAGAGTGTCGGAGTAGACAAATATTGGACTGTTGGAGCCACGGGCGATAGGACTGGTATAATACGAGAGGTATAAGGAGGAACATTGTCCTGTCGCACTGCAGAACGAAAGGATGAGGAGGGGGTTGAGGAGGAAGGGGTCCAAGAAGAAGAAGGGGTGGAGGAAGAGGGCGTGAAGGATTGAGGAAAACGGGATTGGGGTGATGGGCCAAAATAAGGAATGTGATGTGATTCCACTAGCCATATAGAGAATGATTCTTGACATTCTTAGGAATCACCTTGAGCTGGACATTATTTAGGCACTTTTCTTAGAGTTGGATCAATGTTCTAAGACAAGAACTCACCAAAAACTAGTACCAAATCCCAAACTCATTTGGATGTTCCACATATTGTCAAATTGAACCAAAAGAAAAGGAGGAAAGGCAAAAACACTAATTAACAAAACAAAACAGCAAGGTACCAAATCAAAATGCTGGAATTGAAGAAGAAAAGATGAAGAACAGCCAAGAACACAAAAGAACCCTAGCTACACATTAACAAGCTGAAATTGCCAAACCAAAACAACTAGGAAACAAGCTAAGACAAGGAAATTAACAAGAGAAGAAAGGAAGGAGAAGAGAATGCTCATGAAGATGGAAGAAAGGTTGGATGATCACGCCACTAGAAGTATGGATGCTCCTAGATGAGTGTGCAAGCCGCCACTTGAGGAAACCATGATCCTTCAAGATAAGACTAGAGAAGAAGGCTCAAAAGCTCTCCAATGCTCACTCCAATTTTGAGTATAGTTTCTTTAGATAAATTCAAATCTGCATTTTACAAAGAGAGCACCTCTATTTATAGCCTAAGGTGCTGAAAAACAAAGCTAAGAGAATTCAAAATTCCCTCCTAAACCTATTTAGAACCGGCGCCTAAAACCTATGCATGAGGAAGGTGTGACCTCTTCCTTCACTTTGGCACCTCCTTTTCTACTTCTACACCTATCTACTAACACACCCCCCCTTCTAAAGCTCCTAACTAAATCCTAAAAGATGCTATAAGAAAAGAGGTTTCTAATGTTTCCCTCTAAGCACCTTCAACTAAAGAAATTACAAAAAGAGAAAATAAATGTCCCCTAGCTCCTAAAGCTTTGAACATGCTTCTTGTAAGCCTTTGAGGTGGGCTTTGACCTCCATGGGCGTCCTCCAATTGTGCCTCAACCTCTTCTTGATCTTGTTGATTGGCCTCCATGTCCTCTTGAGCTTGATCTCCATCATACTCCCCGAGTTGGAGAGAATTCGACCACGAATTCTGGAGACCTACAGAAAAAGGAGTTAGATCGTTGACATTAAAAGTATGACTACCTAAGAATGTATCAGGCATATCTAACTCATAAGCATTGTCATTAATCCTCTTGAGGATTTGGAAAGGTCCATCCCCTCGAGGCATTAGTTTGGACTTCCTTTGAGTAGGAAAGCGATCCTTCCTCAAGTGAAGCCAAACCCAATCGCCCTCATCAAACAACAATGCTTTTCTCCTTTTATTGGCAAGTTCAGCATACTTGTCAACCTTCTTCTCAATTCTCTTCTTGATGTCTTTATGCAAAGTTTTCACAAAAGAAGCCTTTTCATCACCATCTTTGCACAAGACATCTCCAAGAAGGGGAATAGGAAGAAGATCAAGAGGTGTTAGGGGATTAAACCCATAGACCACCTCAAAAGGAGAATGTGAGGTGGTAGAATTTACTACTCGATTATATGCAAACTCAACATGGGGTAGTAAATTCTCCCACACTCTAGGATTCCCCGAAATAAAACATCTCAATAGTTGTCCCAAAGTTCTATTCACCACCTAGGTTTGACCATCAGTTTGTGGGTGGCAAGTGGTAGAAAATAAAAGCTTAGTTCCAAGCTTGCCCCACAAGGTCTTCCAAAAGTGACTCAAGAACTTAGGATCTCTATCGGACACTATAGACCTAGGAATCCCATGTAGGCGAACCACTTCTTGGAAGAAGAGGTTTGCAATGTGGCATGCATCATCCACTTTGTGGCAAGGAGTAAAGTGAGCCATCTTTGAAAAACGATCCACTACCACAAAAATGGAGTCCTTTCCCTTTGATGTCTTGGGTAAGCCTAAGATGAAATCCATAGATATATCTACCCAAGGCATTGAAGGGATAGGAAGAGGAGTATATAGACCATGGGGATGCATTTTAGATTTAGCTTTGCGGCAAGCTATGCATTTATCACACAAACTATGAACATGTTTATGCATATGAGGCCAAAAGAAATGTTCATGCAACACATCCAAAGTTTTAGCAACCCCAAAATGTCCCATTAAACCCCCCTCATGAGCTTCTCTAACAAGAGATAATCTAATAGAGCATTGAGGAACACAAAGACGTTTTCCCTTAAAAATAAAGTCATCTTGTATAAAAAAATCTTTGTGTCCTCCCTTAAGACACTCTTGATAGATGAGAGAAAAATCAAGGTCATCATGATAAAGTTCCTTAATGTGATCAAAACCAAGATATTGAGAGGTTAAAAGATTTAGCAAAGTGTATCTTCTAGAAAGAGCATCTGCCACAATATTTACTTTGCCTTGCTTGTGTTTGATCACATAAGGAAATTGCTCAATGGATTCCACCCACTTAGCATGCCTCTTGTTAAGTTTGTTTTGGCTTTTCAAATATTTAAGAGATTCATGATCACTATGTATCACAAACTCTTTGGGAAAAAGATAGTGTTGCCAAGTAAACAAAGTCCTAACAAGTGCATATAATTCCTTATCATAGGTGGAATAATTGAGATGACTTCCCTTCAATTTCTCACTAAAATAGGCTATGGGGTGGCCCTCTTGAAGGAGAACAGCCCCAATACCTATGCTTGAAGCATCACACTCAATCTCAAATGTCTTAGTGAAATTAGGAAGGGCCAAGATGGGAGCATTAGTCAATTTTTCTTTCAAAGTGTCAAAAGCATTTTGTTGTGCTTCTCCCCAATGAAAGACCACATCCTTTTTCACTATGTCATTGAGTGGTGCGGCAATGGTACCAAAGTTTGGGACAAATCTTCTATAGAAAGAAGCAAGTCCATGAAAACTTTGGACCTCATTTAAAGATTTCGGTGTAGGCCAATTTTGAATGGCCACCACCTTTGTTTTGTCCACATGGACCCCTTTACAACTCACAACAAACCCTAGGAATTCTATATGATCAAGAGCAAACATACATTTAACAAGGTTAGCATACAAATGTTCCTTCCTAAGGGTTTCTAAAACTTGCCTAACATGCAACCTACGGTCATTCAAAGATAAGCTATAAATGAGAATGTCATCAAAGTAAACAACAACAAACTTACCAATGAAAGGTCTAAAAACATGATGCATGAGGCGCATGAAAGTACTTGGTGCATTAGTTAGGCCAAAAGGCATGACTAACCACTCATATAAACCAAAGTTGGTCTTAAAAGCCGTCTTCCATTCATCACCCGGTTTGATACGGATTTGATTGTAGCCGCTTTTAAGATCAATCTTTGAAAAGATTTTGGAACCATGTAATTCATCCAACAAATCATCTAGTCTAGGTATGGGATGCCTATACTTAATTGTTATGTTATTGATGGCCCTACAATCCGAACACATTCGCCATGTGCCATCCTTTTTTGGCACTAAGATGATAGGCATAGCACAAGGACTCATGCTATCTTGCACCCACCCTTTCTCAATCAAAGCCTCAACTTGTTGGCGAATTTCCTGGGTTTCACTTGGATTGGTCCTATATGCTGGACGATTTGGTAAAGAAGAGCCCGATATCAAATCAATTTGGTGTTCAATCCCTCTCAAAGGTGGAAGTCCATTTGGAGGATCTTGAAACACATCTTGGAACTCTTCTACCAAATTTTCCAAGCAATGAGGACTATCAACAAGTGATTCTACTCTAAGAGTTCTAGGGATGGCTAAGAAAAGAGGATGATGAGCCACTATTTCCCTTTCAATGTCACGCCTAGACACAAGGAGTGTAGGCTTAGAACTCTTATCTTTTTTATCTTTTTTATCTTTTTCACTCTCCCTCTTTTTCTTCATGATAACTTGGTCCTCATGGACTTCTCTTGGAGAGAGAGATTTTAAAGTAATCTTGTGACCATGGAATTCAAAAGATAGTTTGTTGGTAAAGCCATCATGTAAAACTTTTCTATCAAATTGCCAAGGCCTTCCCAAAAGAACATGAGTGGCTTCCATGGGCACAACATCACATAATACCTCATCTTTGTATTTTCCAATGGATAAATGGATGAGGACTTGTTTATTAACAATTATTTCTCCTACTTCACTAAGCCATTGTAATTTGTAGGGCTTTGTATGAGAGATAGTAGGCAATCCAAGCTTATCTACTACTCTTGTACTAGCCACATTTGCACAACTACCCCCATCCACTATCAAAGAACAAATGTTGTTTTGAATAAGACATCTTGTATGGAAAATATTTTCCCTTTGACTTTCATCAAAAGGTTGTGAAACTTGTCCAAGAAGTCTTCTCACAACTAACAAGTCCCCTTCAAGTGGACATTCGCTCTCTTCCTCACTAGATGCATGAGAATGCAATGAATGCTTAGGAGAATCCGAATCATGCTCACTAACTACAATGCCCTCATGCATGTACATACTTCGTTTGGAAGGACAATTTGCAGCTATATGACCATAACCCATACATTTAAAGCATTTAGTATTGGATGTTCTAGTGGGAGACTTAGGTCTAGAAGTAGATGGCTTAGTTTCCTTGGGTTTGAAAGAAGAATCTTTGGAAGGATGTTTAGAAAAATAATTTTTGTTTCTCCAAGACTTGGAGTAGTATCCATCATTGGAAGCATTTTTGAAAGAGTTTTTCTTAGCAAGTTGGGCTTCCACCTTCATTGCAAGATGAACTAAAGAGCCCAATGATGAATACTCTTGTAACTCAACAATGTCTTGAATATCCTTCCTAAGACCACTCACAAACCTAGCAATCATAGCTTCCTCACTTTCTTCTAATTCAATTTTAAGCACAAGCGTCTCAAGCTCCTTATAATATTCATCCACATTTAGCGTGCCTTGTTGAAACCGTTGGAGTCTCAACATGAGGTCTTTCCTAAAATGTGGGGGCACAAACCTAGCGCGCATATGATCCTTTAAAGAGTTCCAAGATTCCACGGGAGGACCCTTGTGATAGATAATGTCCTTTACAATTCCATGCCACCATTTCATGGCATAATCACTAAACTCTAGGGTGGCTAGCTTAAGCTTATGCTCATCTTGGATCTCATGGATCTCAAATATTTGTTCACACTTAGCCTCCCAATCTAAATATACATTAGGATCACTAGAGCCATTAAAACAAGGTAGCTTGACCGAAGGAAGCCTAGACTTTGCATCATGATAGAAGCCATTGCCGTAGTGAGTTCTTTCCCCTTGGTGATGAAGTTTTTGTCCATGGACTTGGGGTGGAGTTCTCCTTCTCCTATGCTCATCTTCACGGCCAAAATCATTGGAAGAAACTCTTGTTGAAGGTCTATGATGCTCATCATGAATTGAAGGAGATGGTCTAGCTTGTTGCACCTCCATCTTTTGCAATTTCTCCTCCAACCGTCTAATGGTTCTTTGAGCTTCATGTAATTCACCAAGGATTGAAGCTTTGGAAGGAGAATTCTGCTTGTATGATGCATCACTTGAAAATCCAGCCATTTTGGAAATAAAAAATAGCAAACACACAAAAACAGCAAACAAGTTAAGAAACAAAAATTAGCAAAAACAATGAGTGTTTTAAGCCAAAATGCCGAAGTGAAATGAGGTAGAAAAAATAGGTCACTCTCAAAGAAATAATGTCCTTGCACCAATCTCATCTTGAGGCCTTGGAATCCTCAAATGAAAGATGTCAAAGCAAGCACACCAATCTCAAAAGCAACCACCACAAAACCAATGAAACAATAAAGACAAACAAGAAAAGGTATAAGCAAGGAAAGGTAATTGCAAAAGGAAAACTATATGTAAGACAAACTCAAAGAGTAAGAATGAAAGACAATCAAGAAAATAAAGAACTCAATGAGAAAAGTAGGCACACAAAAGAATACTTAAGGAAAAGCACTAGAGTAGATGAAGAAAACAAAAATTTAGCTACTGGAAAAAAAAAATTTAATGCAAACTGTGCTTGATATTCACTGATTTAACTGGAATGATGTAGAGCGAACTGGATTATGAAATTTAAACCACAGAAACTTCAAGATGTTAACTCAATAATGGCAATGGAATCAATTAAAAACAGTAAGCCAATTAATTGAGATAAATTTTTTAAAATCGCTGCCAGATTACCGTATTCTTTTCGGCAGAATTGTACACTTTTTTATTTTATTTATCATTTTTTGTGTACTTTGAATTTTTGAATGATTCTTTTTTCTACTCTTTTCTAACACTTTGAATATCACAAATCCAGAATTTCATAATTTTCCAGTGAGTAAATCAATTGCAATAAGGAAAAACAGTAAGCACTTGTTTTTTAGAAACAGAGGAATCCTAATAGGAATAAAAAACAGAATTATGAACTAGCAAAGACATAATGGAAAATGATGTATTGGAACTTGTATAGGTCTAGAATACAAGTATGAAATCAATTCTAAAAAGAAAATGCACAAAGGATCAATATCAATTCAGAAAATTATATGACACTAAAGCAAGAAACAATCAAAAACAATAAAAGTACTACTAGAAGTAATGACAATTATGGAATAACATGACTAAGACAAAACTTGACATGATTACAAAATTAAAAGACATATGACAAAAAAAGTAACAACAAGTGAAAGGAAGCTTAAGGTAAACTCTAGGAAGGAGAATGCCATTCCAAAAGAGCAACCATACTCATATGAATAATGAGTGCCATAAACCTTTTCACAAGCACTTGGTGTAACAAAAGAAAAACAGCAAGAAAACTCAATTAATACCTAAAACAGAAACTTAAATTGCAAGAAAAATTAAAGAGCTCTTGAAATTAAAGTGCACACAACTCAACAATTAAACAAAAAGAACCTAAGACTCATGATACCACATGATGTGATTCCACTAGCCATATAGAGAATGATTCTTGACATTCTTAGGAATCACCTTGAGCTGGACATTATTTAGGCACTTTTCTTAGAGTTGGATCAATGTTCTAAGACAAGAACTCACCAAAAACTAGTACCAAATCCCAAACTCATTTGGATGTTCCACATATTGTCAAATTGAACCAAAAGAAAAGGAGGAAAGGAAAAAACACTAATTCACAAAACAAAACAGCAAGGTACCGAATCAAAATGCTGGAATTGAAGAAGAAAAGATGAAGAACAGCCAAGAACACAAAAGAACCCTAGCTACACATTAACAAGCTGAAATTGTCGAACCAAAACAACTAGGAAACAAGCTAAGACAAGGAAATTAACAAGAGAAGAAAGGAAGGAGAAGAGAATGCTCATGAAGATGGAAGAAAGGTTGGATGATCACGCCACTAGAAGTATGGATGCTCCTAGATGAGTGTGCAAGCCGCCACTTGAGGAAACCATGATCCTTCAAGATAAGACTAGAGAAGAAGGCTCAAAAGCTCTCCAATGCTCACTCCAATTTTGAGTATAGTTTCTTTAGATAGATTCAAATCTGCATTTTACAAAGAGAGCACCTCTATTTATAGCCTAAGGTGCTGAAAAACAAAGCTAAGAGAATTCAAAATTCCCTCCTAAACCTATTTAGAACCGGCGCCTAAAACCTATACATGAGGAAGGTGTGACCTCTTCCTTCACTTTGGCACCTCCTTTTCTACTTCTACACCTATCTACTAACACACCCCCCCTCCTAAAGCTCCTAACTAAATCCTAAAAGATGCTATAACAAAAGAGGTTTCTAATGTTTCCCTCTAAGCACCTTCAACTAAAGAAATTACAAAAAGAGAAAATAAATGTCCCCTAGCTCCTAAAGCTTTGAACATGCTTCTTGTAAGCCTTTGAGGTGGGCTTTGACCTCCATGGGCGTCCTCCAATTGTGCCTCAACCTCTTCTTGATCTTGTTGATTGGCCTCCATGTCCTCTTGAGCTTGATCTCCATCAGAATGGACCCTAGTTCTATTGCAAGACAGCCATGCATAGTTGTGTGAACTCCACGCCTAGCATTGTTATGTGTGATAATAGAACCATCCCTTCCTCTAGTCCTAGGCATTTTTCCTGGAAAAAAATGGCATCGTAAAAGGGTATGAATGAGAATAATAAGAATGAGATTTTTCATGAATCCATATTCATCTAATCCATATTCACCACAAAAAAGAGAGAAGAAAGAAGAAGAAAAGAAAAGTAACCTGAAATTCAAATGATCGGCTGACAAGGTTCAGACCAAAGCTGACCAATTGTTGAAGTGGGATTACAGTATGCTGCAAATAAATCCAGGTCAAAGTATGTTAAGTGCTTTGTAAATAAAATCTTTCATGAAGCTATAGAAAGAATAATGGCATGAAGGCTCGAACTTAGGACTTCTGCAAACTACCTAAACAACACCCCCGGTGGCTTCAAACACTAGTGTTTTAAAGCTACCCAATGGTTGTAATGTAAAGAATTCAAACAGGTTACGAGCCTCTTATTTTTTACCAGTAGAAGAGGATGACTGAGAAGGTAAGCTAAATGAGTTAGAAAGTTAGTAAGTAAACATGGTTCCCAAAGCACAATCTTAGATGCCTCCCATGCTAGCATAACCATTGGCTATGTAGATTTGTATCATACAACAGATTATGCTCCTTATATGGACATTTTGAGATGATTGAATGACCAAATCAATGATAAAAAAAGCTCTGAATTAAAACAATTTAACATTCAATACAACCACCACATTGTAGATTGAATTCGTAATTGCTATAAAAGGATGGCTAACGAACAAAAGGCATCATCTCAAATACATATTCTATTTAGCATTAACTATTTTGAATGTTTAAGAATTTAGTATATCATGTTAATTGAATATGTGCCACACAAATTGTCTTAAAAGAAACAAATATTATCCAATCATTGGCACAAAAAATTGATTGTATGTATGTTGTAGAAAGATGTACATCCAATCAAAATCAAGCAAACAATATTTTAGGTGATAAGACAATAATTTTGAAATGTACCTGGAACAAGATGAGCCCAATGAGGACTGGCTCCGTATCAAACCCAAAACTTTGAAACAGATCACCTGCATAATACATAGCAGCATATTGTTGTCGTAAAGAAAAAGACACTTTTATTGCCTTTTTTAGTTTAATTGTCATTTCAGAATTTCTACACAGGTAACAAATCAGAAATTTTCCTATTCTTAAAATACTTACTGTTAAAAAGTCAAATTCCTTTGTGATTGTCAAGAAAAGTTTTACACTAATTAGATACTTCATCCCCCACTATAGCATATGGGAACAAGAGGTTCAAAGTTGAATAAGTTATTTAGTAGTGTTGAACTACTTAATTAACCAGAAGCTATTCAAAGTCCCAATTGTCCATGTCATTGTCATCATGTTCTTCATCATCTTGATTTGATTCATTGACCTCATCTTCATCATCATCATCATCACATACGGTTTCCATAACATCACGAGTTCAACAATTAATGTGTCAGCTAAGCCTTCTACTTCCTCAATTCTACTAATTGGTAACACATTAGGCATTTCATCAAATTGATAAGGTAAATCATCTTGTATGTTATCAACTTCAACATGACCTCGGGGTTTTGTTGTGATTGGCACGCTCCAACCACGCAAGTTCCTACATATCTTTGGATAAGGCACATGTCTTACTTTTTGTGGAAGAATGAAGGGATCATATGGAATATATCTTCCACTCATCTTGATTTCTACAATGTTATATTCTGAATGAACTTTGGTGCCTCTATTATTGGTTGGGTCAAACCAATCACAAAAGAAAAGAGGAATCTTCTTACTCAAACCAAGATATTCTAATTCATAAATATGTTTGATGACGCCAAAGAAGCCATCTTGTCCTCCTTCTGTTACACCTTTTACATGCACCCCACAATTTGTGGTTTTCTTGCCTTCACTCCATGACTTTGTATGGAACTTGTATCCATTAACAAAGTACATGTTCCACAATGTTGTAGATGAATTAGGTCCCCAAGCTAATGCTTTCATGTTTGGGTCAATCACCCTATTCCTCTCATCATAAACCTACGAAATAGTTACATAGTTGTTAAATTAAGTAACACTTACTTAGTTGTTAAATTAAATAATACTTACGTAGTTTTTAAACCATTATGGAAAATGTCTATGTATATTCATTGAAGCCTCTTCATTGTTGTTGTTAACTTGTAAGAAAAATCTTGAAATAAATAAGTAATCAGTCATAAACTGCAATTTAAACATAATCAATACAAATTATGTTGTTGTTAACTTACTCAAGTATTGGTTTAACTTCATTGCAATTGATGAGGATATGTACATGGGCAGAACGATATTCATCATCATTTAGCCAATATTCTTTGCATGATCCACTAGGACGACCACATTTGTTGAGAACGGACAATGTTGATTCAACTCCCTCATTTGAACTAGTCCGAGGATCATTTCTCAAACTTGTATTTGACAACAAGCTTACATGTTGGAAATAATGAGAACAAAAATAAGTTATTTCACGGTGTAAGTAGAATGCACATATTGAACCTTCTACCCTTGCTAAATTAGCTACTGATCGTTTTGCATCTCTCATCAACCTACACCACATGTCAAGTTTAAGTTTTGAACAATAATTATGAACAATAAAACTGAGGATTGGGTGATTACCTTTCAAATGGATGCATCCATCTGTATTGGACAGGACCACCAAGTATTGCCTCAGTAGGAAGATGAATAACCAGGTGTTCCATTGAATCAAAGAAACATGGTGGGAAGATTCTTTCCAATTTACATATAATGATAGATATATTCGCTTTCATTCGAATTAAATCATCCATCCTCAAAGAGTTACAACATAAATCTCTGAAAAACTGACTTATTTCAACTATCGCATTCCAAACAAATTCTGGTAATGAACGAAATGCAACTGGTAGTAAACACTCCATGAAGACATGACAATCATGACTTTTCATACTATGCATACTCCCTTTATCAATGTTTGCACACCTGGCAATGTTAGAGGCATATCCATCAGGCATTTTTAACTCTGTAATCCATTTATAAATTGATTTTGCATCATTTTTTGTGAAAGTTGGAGACAATAATAGCCAACTATTTTGCTTCCTGGAGGAATGTTCTTTAGCATTAAACCCCAATCTGAGTAAATATAAACCTAATTCTAATTAATTAACTTATCATTTATTACTGTTTAACCAGTTTATGAATATCCAAACTTTATGGAATATTTCACAAGATACGAAGTCATCAATCAATGGCATGAAGGAGTTCAATCAGGAACAAAAAGACTTTCAAAGCAAAGGCGTGCTGACCTAAACATGGTGTCGTTGAACTACATGCCACCAGCAGTGTCCAAAAAATGTCGAATGGTTGAACTACATGCCACCAGCAGTGTCCAAAAAACCAAAACTAATAAAACAGAGACAAGGACAGTGAATCCCTAAAGTAATATTCGAACAGTGTCAAAAAAACAAAACTAATAAAAACCAGTGAATCTAGTAATAAAAACAGGGGACAAACCAGTGAATCCAGTAATAAAAACAGGGGACCCTTACTGGTGGATTTTATGATTCTGGCATATTAAGTTTACCTTCACCACAGCTTATACAAATTATTGGGGTACCATGAGAGATGCACACAAAATTTAAGGTGTTAGGGCAAGAATCACTGAAAATCAATAACACAATGTCAGGGAAAAATTGAGAGTAGGAATCAAAAATAAAATTACACATAACACAGAAAGAAAGGAATCGAGATGAAAACCTAGGGCAAAACCGCGGAGACTCTGTTTGCGTTCTCACGGTGGCACGGCTACTCCATCACGGTGGCTCGCTGCTTAAGCTCAAGCGTTAACGGTGAACGACGATGATCCCCTCTCTGTATGAACGATAGTGGCACGCTGCTCACGCTCAAGCTAAAGGCTATGAACGACGATGACTTCTCCCGTATGAAATGCACTCCTCTGAAAAGGGGTTTAAAATTTTCTCAAAATATTCAAAACCTTAACAATTAAGAATTTTTAAATAAACAAAAATTAATTGTTTGCGTGGGCTTCACCTTCAGAATTTAATTCTTTATTTAAATTTAATTTCAAATGTTTAGCGTGGGCTAAACCTTCAAACATTTAAATTTTTATTATTTTTATACTTTTAATAGTGGTCGTTCCACCCACGCAACTTTTTTTTAATTTTTTTTAAAAAGTTTGCGTGGGTATAAGCCATATTTTCTCACATTTTATTTGAATTTTGTGAATAGAGAAGGCTTATTTGACACTATTTAGTGTCGACCTAAGACCTTCGCTTTTTTTTTTTGCAGCTAAATAAGCAATTTCTTATAGTGTCAAGTTTCAGATAGATCTAGTTATATGTTCTATGTTTTGCAATTTGGTTTCAAGATTGCTTGTAGTATCAATGAACAAATATATCAATACATTATTGATTATTATGTATAATATGTTTTTATGTGTATAAGTTTGTAATTTAATGTGTTTACATCAATATTCAATTTTAAATAAAAGTCTATTTAATTTAATTTTGAGTTTTAATTGATATGAAAATTGCAACATGAAAATGACAATGTCAGGGATTTTTTGTTTGTAATGTCAAATTGTGAAGTGGAATTTTTAGTCATGATGTGCATCTTAATATTATAACTTGAAGAAATAACATTTTCCATTATGCATCCTCCAATGCTCCAATAAAATATAAAGGTAAAGTAGTAATACCAATTTTCTCATTTCTCTTTTTCATAGGACATTATTTCGATCTTTCTTCATTCCCAACTCTATGCAAATCAACAACAAAAAATTGCACATTTCCACTTCTCATAAAGCAAACACAGTTATTTCAGATAGACAATTTCATTCTTTTATTTTTTTTAATAAATATTAGACTATAATATAGTTTTTAAAGTAGACTTTTTCTTTATCTTCTATTATTGTAATTTTTTAAAGTTATAAATAATTTCATTTTATCAAAATATTTTATTAGTAATATAATTCTTAGTAATTTGAGAATTATAGGTTAGGATGACAATGTAGGTGGATTGTGTGGTCGACTGGTGGTCCAATAAGAAAAAAACTTATGATGGACTATCTATTTTAACTTGTTGGTCCATCATGTATAACCTATGAAGCTCGGATACTCCTCTTAAATGGCGTGTCGGTATTCAATACTCGTATCGGACACCGACACTCGTATGGCACTTGTAGGACACGTATCCGTGAAGTGTCCAATTCAAAAAGTATTTGTTAGATTTCTGACAATTCTAGTACGATTCTAACACAATTTTAAAAAAGAAAAATACATTAATTTTCTAAAAATTCAAACTTTATTGTATAAATTGTTATTATGATTATAAAAATAAGAAACAAATCCTTGTGAACAAGTCATGATAAACATCTTTCTGCTCCAAAAAATAATCTAGAACATACTTGTGCATATAAATCTTTATTGTCAATTTATATAATTCATAATTATATAATATATAGATTCATGTCCTCGTGTCCTACATTTTAGATATTTTACGTATCTCCGTGTCCGTGTCGTATCAGTGTCCGTGTCAGTGTCTATGTTACATAGTGTATAACTCACCATATGTGCAGGTCAAATGTAGGACATATTAAAATAATGAAAATAACAATTTTGCACCCTCATACTCTCAAAATTTCCAAAATTATTCATCCCAAATTTTACAATCCAAAATACAATTTGGTATTCTAGATTGTACAATTTTGAATACAAAATTTGTATTTTGAATTGTATAATCCGAGACACAAATTTTAGCTTTTAGATATAACCCGGGAAGTCTCCAAATTTCACATTCTGAAATTAAAGAAAAAACGTTTAATGAAAAATGTCAAAGGATAATTTGAGTATTTCTTTTTTCTTTTTAAGTATGGGGTGCACGAAGAAACTACCACCAATCCCTAATTTATAACACTTTCATGAAATTCGGTAAGACTTGATGATTTTTTTAATATTTAATAGTGTGTTTTGTTTTTCTGAAATACATAGATTGTTTAGGTTTCAATACTAATTTAATGTAGTATTCAGAACTAATTCTTTTTTTATAATAAAATTTAAATATAATATTATATATATATATAATTCATAACATTTTCACAAATTTCGTAAGGCTTGATAATTTTTTGATATTTAATAGTGTGTTTTATCTTTCTGATATACATAGATTATTTAGGTTTCAATATTGATCCAATCTAGTAGTTGGACCTAAGTCATTTTTATAATAAAATTTAAATATAATATTGTATATATTATAAATATTATTGTATATTATTTTTTAATTAGAATAGTAATCATGTATCTATATGTATTATCTTAAAAAAAAGTGTAAATATTTAATAAAATATTTTATTACTCAACTTGTTAATATAATTAAAATATAAATTGTTAATATAATTAAAATATAATTTTTATTCAAAATCATAACATCATAATAATTTTTTTTACTCAATTACTCATATCACTACAAGAAAAATTGCTTTTAGAAACTAAATTTTTGGTTTCTAAAATGATAAAAATAGTCACTAACTTAATTAGAGACTAATTTAGAAACTAATAGCACTAAGTGGCTAAAATCATGGTCGCTAATTTTAGATACCAATTTAGAATCTAATTTAGAAACCAATTTAGTTACCGTTAAATAAAAACCAACTTAGTGACCAAATATATAGAAACTAATTTAGTGACCAATTATATAGAAACCACGTTAACAACCAATTTCATTGAAACCAATTTAGTGACCAAAATATATAAAAACTCATTTAGTGACCAAATATATAAATACCAAAAAAATGATCACAATATTGGTTTCTAAATAATGTAATTTATTATAAAATATTATTTTATTCATCTACTTTTTTTCTTTTTTTATTTACTTAACTACTTACTCTTTCATATTTTATATTTATTTGTAGATTCAAGTTCACTAATTTTAAAAGTTCATAAACTCAAAGCAATTATTTTCAGAATCAAAATATAGTTATAAATGAGAAATTTTTCAATTTTTTTTTTCAAATTTTACAAAATAACTTTTTTATGAATTATGAATGTGAACTAAGATTGTGGTAGAAACTAGAAAATAATCACATAAACTCAAGATACTCGCCGTAGTTTGAAATCTACTTTCAACTTTTGTTAATATCCATGAGTTATATGTACAAGAAAGTTTAGTCTATTCCTATCTTGATTGAATTTACATTTTTTGTGCCTACTTGCAGCTCACAAGCTTCTGGGCTGGAACAAATCAAGGACGGTCTTGGAAGCTAGAACTGAAAGATTGTTACAAATCAGTAAGAAACAAACGCAAACAATGGATAAAGGAATGAAAGAATGAAAATTGAAACACAAGATGAGTGCAGAATTGTAAATCATTGATTATTTATTAACTTACCTTCTCAAATGATACTAGCTCAACCTCATAATACAAAGTGGAGTTAGAAGGAACACAACAAGTTCTTGTTGAGACTCTGATGAGCCAAAACCATACTGGGGCACAACAGTTAACAATGTCACCTCACCCTTCTTCATAATCAAAATAGCTTTGTCAAACCCATCAATTGCTTGTTATGCTCAATCCTAAAACACTCACATTAGCTAGCTTAATAAATAATTTAGTGGGAATCGGGAAAAACATTGAGACATTTTTTCAAGTTACCCTTATCAGTTTTGAATTCAAACAGCTCCCCTTCATCATCATGACCCTTCTTCAAAAACAAAGTACCATCTTGTAGCTTACCAATTACTTTCACTACAAGAATGCAAAAACAGGTAAGGAAACATCAGAACCATGTTTTAAATCCATAAAATGACAAGGTTATCATCCACATTAAGAATTACAAGCATTTACACTTAAATTCATCAGCAGACAACTTACATTGAGGCTTCACACTTAAAATCACTTTCTCTCCCTTCTTCATGGTTTTAACAATGCAAATACTGATGTTATGAGGTTGGGCAAGAACTATGGAAACCTACAAAATGATTTATGTTTGGAAAATAAAAATCAGCACATCATTAAGATTTTATTTGGATAAAGTTCTCCATGAGTACTTATAGGAAGATAAAATAAGAAAAAAGAAAAACATAATAAGTAAGCAAAAATCAGATTATTCTTAATCTAATTTGTAAAAGTTTTCTTGTACTAGCTTCTATAAAAATGATTCAGGCATAAACTAATTTTCTGGAGAAATTTATCTAAATAGGTCCAAATGATAAAGCAATTTAAACAGAAACTGAATATGAAAGTCCACTTACTTATCCCAAAAGGAATTCTTTGGAAAAATATTTGGGTACTTCTCTACTGGCTACAATTAAATACAGAATTTCAGCAGTTAACCTTCTCAGAAAACCAGAATACTTTCAATTCAAAACATTTCATCTTATAAACATATGGAAATTCAAGGCTTTATGCAAGATTTATCTTATACTCCAGATGGCTAAGAATATGAATAGTACCTGAGCAAAATAGCCTCTCAATGAAGGGCCAATTATTAAACCAATCACAACATGACTTGTTGTGGAAATGCAGTTCTAAGAATTAACAATGTAAAAGAGTTAGTGATGCTTACAGTTGACAGTCCTAGAGCTTGGTGTTCTTCTCTAAAAAGTTCGATGGCATAGGCTTGTTAAATAAAGTAGTTAGACAAGAAAATGTAGAAATGAAAGTTTGAAAGAGAATGAAGTTATAATCAACACATGCATTCAAAATTTGTATCCAAGTACTGGTGGAAAAAACAAGAAAGTGTGAAATAGTAGGAGTTAAAGATATGATACCCTCACTGGTCCTAGAAAACCATTGAAACATCCGAGAAGAAATCTCGTAAGAATAGCCATCCAAAAACTTTTGCTAAGGCCAAATAGTGTGTTGAAAATGACACTGAAATGAAGTAAGCATTGATAATTATGGGAATCTTCAAAGCTAAGCATGCAGTTCATTGACATGTATACTTACACTGAAATGATCCCTGCAAGTATTACGGGTTTTCGACCAATGCGATCAACTATAGCTCCCCACAACAAAGATGTCAAACATCTGCCAAGCATGAATACAGAACCTACCACATTTTTATCAATATGTAATTAGGTATACGGGCAAAGATTTCCCCAATCGAAACTCTAGTATGAGAATCATTAAACTTGCTAAAAATAAAATCAAAATAAAAAAACCATACCTAATTGTGCGAACAACTTGAAGCCTGTGACACTGAAGATCATATTGCGTTTGAGCACCGTCACCGACAATATTCCGAGTCGCAAGCACGAGATATAGAGATTGAGAATGATTTACCTGAGCTTGAGCAAGGAAAGAGACAGTGAGATGAACCAATTGGACGAGATTGAGAACGAGAACGGCAGTGATAAAGAATAACGAAACTGAGAGTGAAGTAGATGAAGGAGACAGTGTGGAGAAGAAGAATGAGACTTACCTGGATTTGAACAAAGAACAAGATAGTGAGACGAACCAATTGAATGAGACTGAGAGTGAAATCAAGAACAAGCAATACTGAGAAAGAGGAACGAGATTGAGATTGAGAGTGAATAGGAAGGAAACAGAGAGTGGAGTGAAGGAAGGTTGCGACTGAAGAAGAAGAAGAAGAAGAGAGGAAAAAAATATTTATCAAGTAGAATTTTAGAAAAAGTATTTTTTTCTAAAAAAATATATAAAAAGCATTTAAATATATACAAACTTAAATAAAATAAATTTAGTAATAATTTCTTGCAAATTATTATTGAAATAAAATTTATAAATATTTTATAAGAAAAATAATTCTAAATAAATTAGTAAAATGTACTTATTTCTAATAGCGTTAGAAATTCAAACTGCAGAATATTTTCTCATATTTAAAAAAATTAAATAAGTTTTTAAAAAGTATGTATATCTATTTAAATTAATTCATAATTTTTTTAATTTAAAAAATATTTTGAATTTATAATTAATTTAATTTTATGTTTAAATAAAATTAAAAGATTAAAATACTAT
Source organism: Phaseolus vulgaris (assembly GCF_051622355.1). Lineage (NCBI taxonomy): Eukaryota > Viridiplantae > Streptophyta > Magnoliopsida > Fabales > Fabaceae > Phaseolus > Phaseolus vulgaris. The sequence goes on from NC_143505.1 coordinate 9,837,861, forward strand.
TTTAAATGTAATTTTAAATTAATATTAATTATTTTAGTATTATACTAAAAATAATAGTTTAGTAAATTTATTCATATTAATTTAAAATATTTTATAAATTAAAAATTAATAATTAATTTTATAAAATTTAATTATCTAAAATTAGTATCTAGATTTAAATAATAGTGACTAAAAATTTAAGTATCTAAATTATATGATGATTAGAAACTAAAAAATTAGTTTCTAATTTTATTATTTTTAGAGACCAAAAATTAGTTTCTAAATTAAATTAAAAGTGACTAAAAAAATGGTTTCCAATTACATCTTAACAAGAGACTAAAAAAATGATCTCTAAAAAAAACTTTATTTTTATTTTTATTATTAGCTACCAAAAATATAGTATCTAATTATATTATAATTTTTATTAATAATAGATACCTTTTTAGTAACCAATAATTTTTAGTTTATAAAATAGTATCTAAATTGGTTTCTATAGAAACTATTTTTTTTTTAGTTTCTAAATTAGTTACTATTACAACATTTTCTTGTAGTGTATCTTATTACGTATGTGTCATGATAATAATATTGTGAAATCATTTACCTAATTCATCTAAATAAGAAAATGAATTAGTTTAATAAAAAAAATTATTCAAAATTTATATTTGAAAAATTATTTTTTATTATTTAAAAAAAAATACATTTTTATAGAGGTTGATCCACAAGCTCGTGAGTCAACCTTTACGCGGGATGAACCATTAAATCAACTCACATTTTATATATAGGATAGATCAACCCGACCCATATTTTGTAGGCAAAACCAATATAAAACGGATCAGTCTGCATTGTAATCCCTAATTATAAACTACTAGTAAAGGATGTGAATGAAACAACTATAACAAAAAAGTATAAGCTTTGATAACTATTTTTTAGATAAATAATAAATATTCTTTCTTTTAATTATTATTATTATTATCATATTTTTCTCTTCAAAGTATTGTTGGTATGTTTAACAAAAAAGATTTCAGCAACGAATATAGTGAAATATATTGAGAATGAAATCCTTAAACAATTAGGATAAAGTTAATCATAATTTTGTGCACAAACTAAAGTAGGCATGAGATTGACTTTGCATGTCCTTCAATAAATATATGAAATTTGTATTTTATCTTTGGCAACAAATATATTTGTATTTATGTAGTACCTATTTAAATAGCATGAAATAAGGAAGCATGTTTAAGATAAGATAGTGTGAAAAATAGGGACATATCTACTTCCTTTTCTGTTCTCATTCTCATTTGATGTAAAAAAATATTACACATATCCAATTAATTTAGATATTTCATGTTGTTATTAAGTTTCTTACTTGATGTAATTGGAAGCTAATCCTCTCATTAAAATTAATTAATCTTCATTCGGAAAATTATGCAGCGTTTGATTTAATGGACGGTTGAATTTATATTTCGGATGACCTCTTTATATATGCAGCTTTTTTTATGTGTAGTAAATTAACTTTCTTACTTACCATAATTTTTTTTACAAAAACTGAGGAAATATGGTAGAAAGTAAATTATGAGTAAAGTGTTTATAAATATGAATATAAGTTTTTTTTATAGTTTTATAACGAAATGATTTTTATAATCTAATACCGGATAACCTCTGCATGACCTCACCGGACAGGCTACTCCGCACCTCTACTATTGCTGTCGTGCCGCACCAAGCCATCACTCCGCACCGCTCCGCACTCCATTTTATGGTTAATTTTACGGTTAAATTTTTTAGGTGTTTTTTAAATTACTTTTTACTTTCTTGTTATATTTAATTAATTTAATAATAAATATGTGTATCTGTATATATTAAACGTTGAGAATGAGTTGGGGTCTTTGAAAATTCTGTTTATAGATTTTATAAAATTATATTTTGCTCAATTTGATAATTATATTTGTTCACTTAGAGATCCACTAGTTAAATGGATTGAAGTTGGATTAATTCATCACGTATAAGTAATGTATAAGTGATGCAATAAAAGAAGCATGAAAGAATTTATACAATTTACATAACATAATTTCGATGATAATCATAACAAAATAAGAATGAGATGTTCTTTTGTGAATTGTTTGAATGGAAGATATTGAATGTTTTCCAAATTAGAGAACATCTTTTATGTGATGGATTTTTTAAAAATTATACCATGAACGTGACATGGTGAATTGTTACACTTGTCAAGTGTGTGTCGAATCGAGGAGTTTGTTGATTTGACATTGGATGACAGATTAGAGGACATGATTCGTGATGTAGGAGCAAAATCTTTTGTTGAAGGGGTGTACAAAAATATGTGTAATGATGCAGGACTTTGTTATACCTGGTTCAACTAACTTCACACGATTATAAAAAATGTCAAGGTTGATGAATTTGTAGACAATAAATGGATGGGCCGACAAAAAGCTTTACATAATTGCTTCAATTGCTGAAGAAAATGCATTTAGAAGGAAATATATTTATTATCTAATCGAAATTACGAGAAAAAAAGATATTTGTCCGTTGGGTATGGAATATAAAAAGATACATTCATGTTTTAATGATTGTATTTTATATAAGAATGAGTTTGAAGATTTAAGAAGATGTCCCAAGTGTGACTTGTCACATTATAAGGTTAAAGTTGGTAAAAAAGAATATAATGATGAAGTCACAAAGGAAGGTCCTTCTGCCAAGGTCGTTTGGTATCTTTCAATAATTTCAAGACTTAAGTGTTTGTTTGAAACTACATATGGTGCTAAAATTCTTAGGTGACATGTAGATGATAGAAAATTTGATGGACTACTTCGTTATCCAGTTGATTGTTTGCAGTGGAAGAAAATTGATAAAGAATTTCCTGGATTTGTAAAAGAATCAAGGAACTTAAGACTTAGACTGGTTACTAATGGAATGAATTATTTTGGAAATTTAAGTAGTAATCATAGTTCATTACCCGTTTTATTAGTGATTTACAACTTACCTCTTGCTTTGTGTATGAAGCGCAAATACATGATGTTATCTATGATGATCTTTGGTCCAAAACAACCTAGAAACGACATAGATGTTTATTTTAATCTATTGATTGAAGATTTGAAATTATCGTGGGATGAAGGAGTTGAAGTGTTTGATGCGTTTGGTAATGAATCTTTCCATTTGCATTCAATGTTATTTTATATCAATGAGTTCCCTATATATGAAAACTTGCCAGGTTATAGTGTGAAAGATCATAAACCACGTCCAATATGTGAAGAGAACACGTCATATGAGTTGTTGAAACATGGAAGGAAGACAATGTATCTTCAACATTGTAGATTTCATCGCCTCCTAATAACAGAGTCAACACTAAAGGGAGTTGTTCAGTTGTTGATACATCAAGGGGTGACTTTGGCTTAACTAGCCAATATGAGTTGTATGTTGATTATGATTCTTCTTCTCGATTGGTGGCCCTTGGTAAGTTTTATGGAGGTCACCATGTTACACAATGTGCCTTTTCCTTCTCATTTGATAAAGGTCCCAATAGACAAAGTCCTTTATGGTGATGTTGCAATTCCTGTACCGACATCAGAGGTGACAATTGTAGAAGAGGCACTACATACCTTCATTGTTTGCCTAGACATCTCGTCAGACCTATATCAGAATCTACGATATATCTTCGCATTAATATTGTTTGTTTATGTGTAGCAGGAACCTAAGACAAAACTACTTGTGGAACAGAAGAAAACATTGCTCGTTGATGATCATGTGGTAGCATTGGTGGAAGTTACTATGACTACAATTAGGATTGTATTGAACTTATCATGATTTTTTCTCTTAAATTCACTTGTAAATCTAAGTCTTGAATATTATATGAGATGTTAGTATCTGGTAGGACTTACTTAATACAAATATTTCGAAAGACGTTTGTTGGATATCTTTGATGTATAGATCCATGTGTGGTCCATATAATTGTTGGTGTTGGTTTTGGAATGAAGTTGGATTGTGGTGATTAGTATTGAATATTCTATAAGTATGGTTGATAAAAATATGAAATGAAATTATATAAATGAATGATTAATCTAATTGATTCTATTTGTTTATATTTTCATATGTTAGAATTCTATTTTTGATAACTTATCTCTATATGTTACAAACAAATGTACTTGCCGGTGCATAAGAGACTTTGGAAAAAGAATGAAAAACATTATTTTTGTTCCTGCTATGGAGATGGGACCTAGAGAACTATTGAAGTCTTCTTCTCCTTCCTTCGGTCGGTCAGGTGACTGGGTAGTGAACTTGGGTTCTCTTCGCCCTCCTTCTTCTCCTTCGGCCCTCGGCCTCGGCTGAACACCGGATGGTGGGGGTACCTGCGAAGGCACTCCGACGCTCAAGTCAGTAAAGCGGGTGGTCAGCTCTCAGAGTGATAAATGACATACCTTACTCCTTGGGATGCGTACTATTTATATTATTCTAGTGGGCCTACCTTGTTGGGCCCATTTATCGAGGTGGACACCTCTTAGGTTTGCATTACCTAATTCTTAATGATAGATTAGCTTCACTGATCTTGGTTTGAGCGTTAACTGTAATAGGGGTCGGCCATCGGCCAAATCATCATGGCATGGGTCGGCCATCGGCCATGTTCCAGTGGTCTCGGTCGTCTCGGCCAAGTCTTCTAAGGTCTCGGCCTCTCAGTCGTCTCGGCCTCTCGACCAAGTCTTCTAAGGTCTCGGCCCCTCGGGCAAGTCTTCTAAGGTCTCGGCACCTCGGCCTCTCGGCCAAGTCTTCTAAGGTCTCGGCCTCTCGGCCAAGTCTTCTAAGGTCTCGGCCTCTCGGCCAAGTCTTCTAAGGTCTCGGCCTCTCGGCCAAGTCTTCTCAGGCCTCGGCATCTCGGCCAAGTCTTCTCAGGCCTCGGCATCTCGGCCATACCGGTACACTTGCCCCCCAGGCTCAAGGGCAGATGTGTTACATATGTCCGATGAGTCTTTAATGATGGGTGTCGGTCGGTTTCCCTTGATTGTGCGGCTATTCCATTTCTCGAGGTGTGACGTGACCCTAGGTGTGATCAAATAAGTTGGATTTGGGCGGTCGGCCTTTTAATTGTGATTTTAATCGAACAAGAACGGACGATCGGCCTTTTAATTGTGATTTTAATCGAACAAGAACGGGCGACCGGCCATTTAATTGTGATCTTTAATCGAACAACTAAGGATAGGTGGCCAGCTATTACTTGCGATGTTAATCGAGCAAGTGTAGTGGGCGGTCGGCCATTTTGATTGTGGACGTGTAACTCGAGCAAATAAAATATGGGCGATCGGCCGATATTTGCGAGCGTTAAACTCGAGTGAGTAAAATGTGGGCGATCGGTCATTTTAATTGTGAACGTGTAAGTTGAGCAAGTAAAAATACGGGCGGCCGGCCATTTAAGTGCGAACGTATAACTTGAGCAAATAAAATTACCGCCGATCGGCCATTTACTTGCGAATGTAAAATTCGAGTAAGTAGAAATGTGGGCGATTGGCCATTTAATTGCGAATGTAAAATTCGAGCAACTGAAAACGTGGGCGGTCGGCCATTTAATTGCGAATGTAAAATTCGAGCAAATGAAAATGTGGGCGATCGGCAATATCTACGGTCGTTGAAATTCGGTAAATGAAAATGTGGGCGATCGGCCATTTAATTGCGAATGTAAAATTCGAGCAAGTAAAAATGTGGGCGATCGGCCATTAAATGCGAGCGAGTGATATGAGGGCGATCGGCAATATCTACGGTCGTCGAAATTCGGGTGTATAATAATGGCGTTCGGCCACTATTTGCGAATGTTGGATTCGGCAGGCCGGCACTTGCGATGTTAATCGAGCAAGGGGGCATTCGGCAGGCCGGCACTTGCGATGTTAATCGAGCAAGCGGGCGTTCGGCGTGCCGGCACTTGCGATGTTAATCGAGCAAGCGGGAATTCGGCAGGCCGGCACTTGCGATGTTAATCGAGCAAGCGGGCAGTAGGGCGGCCGGCACTTGCGATGTTTAATCGAGCAAGCGGGCGTTCAGCCAATACTTGCAATGTCTTCGAGCAAGTATGGTGGGTGATCGGCCGGCACTTGCGATGTTTAATCGAGCAAGCGGGCAGTTCGACGGCCGGCACTTGCGATGTTTAATCGAGCAAGCGGACGTTCAGCCAATACTTGCAATGTCTTCGAGCAAGTTTGGTGGGCGATAGGCCGGCACTTGCGATGTTAATCGAGCAAGCGGGCAGTTGGGCGGCCGACACTTGCGATGTTTAATCGAGCAAGCGGGCGTTCAGCCAATACTTGCAATGTCTTCGAGCAAGTTTGGTGGGTGATCGGCCGGCACTTGCGATGTTAATCGAGCAAGCGGGCAATTGGGCGGCCGGCACTTGCGATGTTTAATCGAGCAAGCGGGCAGTTGGGCGGCCGAGAAGTCGGCCAAGCATTGAGACTTGATGGCGCTCCTCGGCTCATAGCGTATGTCGAACTCGGAGAGTTCGACCGACCATCCTATCATCCTCCCTGCAAGGTCCGGTTTAGATAAAATTTTAAAAATAGGGTAGTCGGTTCTTACAGTTGAGTGATTTTGGAAATAGGGGCGCATCCGCCTTGCCGTGAGGACGAGTGCGAGAGCCTCCTTCTCAATCATCTGATATCGGGTCTCGGCCGAGTGGAGGGTTCGGCTAACATAGTATACGGGTCGCTTCTTGCTAGGGCAGCGCTGACTGCTTCTTCCGAGGCTGCTAGATATACCAGGATTGGGTTGTCGGGCCTCGGCTTCTGGATGACGGCCGGGGATGTGAGGAACTCCTTGAATTGTTTGAAGATTTCCCCACATTGGTCGTCCCAGACGAATTTTTTGCCCTCTCGGAGTAATCTGGACCATCGGCCTCGTCCTCCAGGCGGTAGTCTACGCCCTTGAAGTCTTCATCCGTGAAGGTGATGGGTGGCATCCTCGGCCGGAATGCCACTGCGTTGACCTGGTGTACCTCCCGAAGGTGTTTCTTCCGAGCATTGTTTGTGCTTCCTCCCCCGGCGAAGCCGCCGGCTACAGTGTTGATAACTCTCGGTTACCTCTCCTATCGGCCTCCCTGGGGGGATCGTCTCTTTGAGGGGGGTCGGCCCTCGCAGGTTGTCGGTCGCCTCTGTTATCTCGGTCATTTTGTCCGCCTGGGTGGATCCGCCCGGCCGGGAGGGTCTCGGTGGAGATGCCCAGCCTGGATAAGTTCCTCGATCTTATCCTTAAGGGCCTGACACTCGTCGGTTGAGTGTCCGATGTTTTGGTGGTACCGACATTGCTTCCTCCGGTCGGCATTATTTGGGTTGACCACCTTCCTTAGGGGAGGGATCAACTTCGGCGTTGAGGGCCTCGTCCAAGATCCTCCCCCGCTTGGTCGTCAGGGGTGTATACCTTGACAACCGGATCGGTCGTTCCTTTGACCCGGCCGCCCCTGACGATTCTTCTCTTCCTTGTTTTTCCCTCCACCGGCCTCGGCACGGACCTGGTTACAGAATTCTCTCAGCTCTTCCAGCTGCATGTACTTAGCAGCTCTCTTTCTTAGCTCGTCCAGGCTGTCGGCCGGCTGCATGCACAGGTTGTCGGCAAAGGGCCCCGGACGCAAGGCCGTCAGCATGTGGTGCATGGCGACGTCCGGACTCAGATTCCGGATGCTCATCGCCACTTTACTGAACCTATCCACGAAGGTTCTCAGCGACTCTCCCTTCTCCTGGCGAATGCCTACCAGAGCGATGGAGGTTAGATGGTGCGGCCGGCTGGTCGCGAACTGCGTTTCAAACTTTGCGACGAGCATGGCAAAGCTGTCGATGGAGTTGGGTGAGAGCTTGGTGAACCAACTAAGGGCTGCACCCTTCAAGGATGTGGGGAACACTCGGCACAAGACGGCGTCGTCCGAGGTGTAGAGACTCATATGGGTTGTGTAGGCGTCCATATGCTCGTCCGGGTCGGTCGACCCGTCGTATCGGTCTCGGTTGAAACACTTCCACTTCTCAGGAAGTGAGACTTCGATGATGTTGTTTGTAAAGGGATGTCGGCGGTTCGGGTCGGTCGTCGGGGTCGTCCGGGTGGACCTGATTAGGCACGACTCGTCGCCCATCTCAGTCTCGCGGGGAGGGGGTCGGCCTCTCGTCCCCTCGGCCACATCCGGGTTGGGGGGAGAGGTGTAGGACTTGCCGACCACGTTCGTCGGTATGACAGAGGGTCCTCCCTCCCCCAGCTTCTTTCTCATATCTTCGTTCTCCCTGCGGAGAACTTGCAGCTCTTGCTCATTTTTCTGAGCGGCCTCCTCGGCCTTTCTTCGCATCTCGGCCATCTCCCTCTGGAGAGACAGCAGCAACATTGTTTGGTCGGCTTCAGTCATTCTTTCCATGCTTCTTGTTGAAACCATCTACTTTTTTCCTTCAGCTAGTTTCCCTCGGCCCCACGGTGGGCGCCAATTGTTCCTGCTAGGGAGATGGGACCTAGAGAACTATTGAAGTCTTCTTCTCCTTCCTTCGGTCGGTCAAGTGACTGGGTAGTGAACTTGGGTTCTCTTCGCCCTCCTTCTTCTCCTTCGGCCCTCGGCCTCAGCTGAACACCGGATGGTGGGGGTACCTGCGAAGGCACTCCGACGCTCAAGTCAGTAAAGCGGGTGGTCAGCTCTCAGAGTGATAAATGACATACCTTACTCCTTGGGATGCGTACTATTTATATTATTCTAGTGGGCCTACCTTGTTGGGCCCATTTACCGAGGTGGACACCTCTTAGGTTTGCATTACCTAATTCTTAATGATAGATTAGCTTCACTGATCTTGGTTTGAGCGTTAACTGTAATAGGGGTCGGCCATCGGCCAAATCATCATGGCATGGGTCGGCCATCGGCCATGTTCCAGTGGTCTCGGTCGTCTCGGCCAAGTCTTCTAAGGTCTCGGCCTCTCAGTCGTCTCGGCCTCTCGGCCAAGTCTTCTAAGGTCTCGGCCCCTCGGGCAAGTCTTCTAAGGTCTCGGCACCTCGGCCTCTCGGCCAAGTCTTCTAAGGTCTCGGCCTCTCGGCCAAGTCTTCTCAGGCCTCGGCATCTCGGCCAAGTCTTCTCAGGCCTCGGCATCTCGGCCATACCGGTACAATTTTATTTTATTCCTTTTTATTTTTTTATATATTTTAGGTGTTACAATCCTTATAAGAGAAATAGAAGTTCAAAGTAATTTGAGCCAAACAATATATTATTTATACATAATAATGCCATTAAAGCCGCGTCTCGTTTTCCATTTACTTAATTCCATGCTTATTTAATAATAGATAAGATATTTAGTAATAAAAGTTGTGTTGAAAAAGTATATTAATGACATTTTAATTCCAATTGTTTTCGTTTGGATAAACTGAATAAAAAACAAATATATCTATGGTAAAGGTAATATTTTAAAATTTTCATTTATTGAGACGAAAATTGTTAAGAAGCAAAACAAGATTTTTGGTATATAATTTAGATAATTTAAGAAGAGAAGACAAAGAAAAAGAAGATGAAGAAGAGTTAGGAGAGAGCGTTGGAAGTAGGCAAAGGAATCATTCACAACACAGCAACTATGCCAACTTTAAATAGCTGTACACTTCTTTTCCTATTTTAGTAAAACTCATCATTCATTTAATTAAAAAAATACAAGTTATTAACTCGTGATAATCAATGTTTTTTCTTTAACCTTGGAATTCTTCTTCTGTATTTGGATTTCATAACTCATTATTTACTTGCAAAATAATCAGGGACATAAATAAAGAGGATTATTAGCCCTAACGAAAAATAAAATTTAAAATTGACTAATCTTGCAACACAAAAATTTCTCATGTTTAGGGTTAGGAATAAGAATGATCAAACTAAACTCAGTTTGATAGAGTAGTTTGAAAAGACAGCAAAATAAAGAGGTATTCTGAAAAAATCAAAATTTTAGAATGAAATTAAAAAATCAAAATCTCATTCTGAAAAACAATCTCAAAATATAAAAAAAAAAAATACATTAGAAAAAAATTCAGAAAAATAAAATCTAGAAATTAGGGAAAAAGGGTATTCTGATAATTGCAGGAAAAAAGGATTCCAGAATTAGAAAAAGTGTTTCGAAAATTCAAATATAAAAACATATTTCAAAATAAAAAATTCAAAAATATATTTTAGAATATCAAATTCCAAATATATTTTGATACATAATCCTTTAAAAAAATTGTCATTTTATATAAGATATCGTATATAAATTTAAAGACATGGCGCAAGAAACAATTGCCTAAACTGAATCTATAAATTGATATGATTAATAAAAATAGCAATTATATTTTAAGAAAATAAAAATAATATTAATGTTAAATATATATTAATTTACATATTAAATCGTTAATATAATTAAAACTAGTTTTATTTTAACCCACTTAAAAGAAGAGAGTCAATGATATCAAAACAAACATAGGCATGGAATGTTAGATTGAGATTTACCTTAAAATGTACTAACCAACCACTAATTCTACCCTAAGTTAATGACTACCTGCTTTTTCTACACACTCTCTCTTGAACGTTTTGAACATTCTTTTGAAAACATATTTTTAATCTTTTATACTATTTTAGAATTTTAGTTTCACCCAACAGATTATATTTCATTAGAAAAATTTAATACGTTTTTATTACTTACTATTTAACAGAAAAATTCATATTCTGACAAAACCCTAAATAGTATTATTTCTTTTAGTGATTAAGATGTGTCTGATACTTTTAGTTGACATCAATCTTGAAGCAAGAAATATATTTATTAGTGAGTCAGAAGCAGAGAAAGTCCTCCTAGTTTTGCAGGCTTTGAAACAAAAAAATGGTTTCTCCAAAACTAGCCATCGTCTCTGCACTAACATTACTCTCTTTCATTTTCATCAATAAATCTGATGCTGCTTCATATTACCCTTCTGGTTTACATGCTGCTAGTGCTGAAGTTACACCCTTTGCTTCTCAGAAAGTTAATCTTTCAGTGTACTATGCAAGCCTGAGCCAACCTTCTGCAACTTTCATTGTTAAGAATCTGGAGGAGATTTTCCACACCGATCTCATCAACATTATCAACCTCCAGCTAGTACCTTGGGCCAATGCTTATGTTAATAAGACCAACCAATCCATAATATGTCAGGTTTTATTCTATTCCTACTATCTTTCTTATGCTTGAAAGAATTATAATTTGATTAGGTAAGATTGTGCTGTAATAAGATTAAGAAAAAAGTTTGCTGATTTGATGCCATGTCATGCAATTGTATTAAAATTTTCTGCAATTAGTATCATTGAAATTTCTCTGTTACTGATATCAATTTGGTTGCTTTAAAGGGTAATAGCAAGCTAAAGGGTCTAAGAAAATTCAAGGAGTTAGCTTATTGCTTCTGATTTTTGTGATTGAAAATGTAAAGTCAAGCATTTCTGATAAATAAATACTAAACAACAATCAAACATTAAAATAGTACAGTATTTGTTCCTCCCAGTTGCTAGGACTCTGGCTTATTTTTTTTCACTCCAATAGCTCAATTGGGGAAAAGGGGTTTAATATTATTCAGTTCCTAACAATATTTTAGCTTAATTTCCCAATCTGAAGAGTTGTGTGATACATGCAAAACCATAACAGTGGGAGAAATCATATTTTAACAACAGGGTGTGCAGTTTTGCTTTAGAATCGTGAGAATGATAAGATGAGAAAAAGAGAGAAATGTTTGTACAATGAGATGACTAATGTGGTAAATTTGATGATTATCTTCCAAATTAAACTTGTACTTCCATTATAAATTCTAGAATGGACCAGATGAATGTGAGCTAAATTCACTGGAAACTTGTGCCCTCAACGTTTGGAATGATGTGGTAAGTGATGTGTCTTTCCCAGTTCTTTATAGAACTAAGCAACCTGACCTCAGAGGGGGTCAGCTTAAATTTTTCATACAAAACCTCTGATATCTACAATCAATTTATGTGCAGAGCAAACATTATGCTCTGATCTACTGCTTTGAGTTTCTGGCAATTGAGGGAAGGCACAAGAATTGGCAAGACTGTTTCAGCCAATTGGACTTGCCTGAGGAACCTGTTCTGAACTGCTATATCGGAGGAAATGCAACAGAGGTTATTTTACTGTAAATTTATATAACTATAATTAGCCAAACCTATAGCAAGGACTTCTCTTACTATGTCAGTGAATTCAATAAACTAAAGATTCATGGTTAATGATATCACTGTGGAACATAATCATAATTATATGAAAAATTATATGTGCTGCTGTATTAGCCTTATAAATACAATCTTGTATGTAAATTGATTTTCTACTTTTTGGACTATGCTTTATGATAACATAGAACTTTAATTGCTATGCAGATTGGACAAAAATATATTAATGAAACTGCACCCCTCGAATTTCTGCCTTTAGTGATAGTAAACAATCAATCAGTTGGAAAGGTTTGTTCTTTCTTTCACTTTTCTCTCAACAAGAAAATACTGTACATATCTATTGTTTTGACTAATGTTTGCATCACCACTGGATTTTTTTAATTATGATAGTGTTAATAAAATTTAGTCATATGTCACATAAAACATAATCATATATATTAGTCCCTCACCAGACAAAAAATTCTTGTCGTTTACATGCATACTTGAACACACTCATACTGACACACATATCAGTTGTACATTTTCCATAATCTTGTGATGATACTCATAAATAAAGAGTAAAAAGACTGTTATTGTTTGTGTTAATTCAGGAATATGAAAATTTTACACGATATGTTTGTGAGGCTTATAGAGGCACTCCTGTTCCAGCAGTATGCAATGCAACCTTCATTAGGAATGGATGGAGTACAAATAAGTTGTGAAGTGGTGTGTGTATTCGCTAAGAATGGTTTTACAAGCAGGAGAAGAAGAACATTTTGGTGAGAGCTCTTCAGAAAAAAAGCACAGAACCTTGTGGAACAACTTACATTTATAGTCATCATGGTAGTGATAAACCACCTTGTCTGCACAACATTCATAAGAGAAAAAAAAATGCAAATACCCAAAAAATATCAATACATATGTTTCATTAGTTTTATGGTATGTGTAATGTGATTGTCTTCTAATGTATCTCTGTATGAGCATGTCAGAATACATGCCAGATAGTTAATCATTGCATACCTCAGGCCTGCCACACAATGAAAGCTGCATATACCTAATACCAGTTAACACTGATTTTTCATCAGTATCTCCAATTTAAAACTGGCATTTAGATCGTTTTTGAAAAGAAAAAAACCTTAATATTTCAACTCTTTTTATAAAAAAGTAAACTGTTCATAAAATAAACTAGATATGCAGTGAAAAAGCTAAATTTTAGTGAATAAATATTTTTTAGAAAAAATGTTTTTATTATTCTAAAAATATACAGTTTATAATATTTTATATTTTTTACATACTTTTACTGTAAATATTTTTTTATCATGTAAACGAAATTAATCATATTAAAGTTTTATAGTAAACACAAAATTTAACTTTGATTATAACAACAAGTAGTTATACATATAATTAATTACTAAAATATCTAATTCGCCTATACGAATTATAGATTATTGGTTTAATTTCACCACTATGCCCCTTTTTTTCTTAAGAAAAACTTCGGAATGGAAAACTAAATAGTATTTGGTTAGTATAAAACAGGAATCTAGTTATAATATATTTATATTTAGGTCTAATTATATTATTGGTCTCTACATTTAGGGTTAATATTTCATTTAATACGGTAGTTTTTACAAAAAATCAATTTGGTCTCTATATTTTTTAAAAAGTATTTAAATTGATCATTTTTGTTAAGTTTCACCTAACCGCGTCAAGTGCTGCTTATGTGATAGAGAGAAGTGAGATTGGGTGTTGTGTGAGGTGGCAAGTGGAGTGGAGTGACAAATTATTGAAAATTCAATTGGGGGTTAGGGTTTTTGAATTGGAATTAGCAAGTGGGTGATTGAGGTTAGGATTTTTTTAATTACAATCAGTGAGGGGGCGATTGGAGTTAGGGTTTTTTTAATTGCAATCAATGTGGCAACCAATGAGTTTGGGCAATTGGGGTTATAGGTTGATTTTCCTTATTTTAGCCAACATGTTCAATTTTCTAACAATTGAATCAACAATAATTAATTTTGGATTCCTTTAACGTTTTTGTGTATGATTTTTCAAGTTCTTGAGTTGGTTGGAAACGCCGCGAGAGACAACAAGAAGACCTAAATTGTGCCTTGTCACATTCAATTGGCGGTGAGGAACGACGAAGAGTTGAGCAAGCTTCGTGGAGATGTCATCATAGCTAACTGAGGTGTTATGTCTAATATTCACAATCTTTTGCTTCCAAAGAATGTCGGTGGCTCATCCAAGGGTGTTGGTGTTGACGATGACTCTTAAGTATTAGGATTTAATTTTTGTGAACTGAGGCTGAATTTAGACTTTCCATTGTCTTACTGTTTTGTAGTTCTTGATCTTAAGACAATAGAAAATCCAAATTCAGCCTCAGTTCATAAAAATTAAATCCCAACACTTAAGAGTCATCGTCAGCACCAACACCCTTGGATGAGTCACCGACCTTCTTTGGAAGCAAAAGATTGTGAATATTAGACATAACACCTCAGTTAGCGATGACGACATCTCCACGAAGCTTGCTCAACTCTTCGTCGTTCCTCACCACCAATTGAATGTGACTAGGCACAATTCAGGTCTTCTTGTTGTCTATCGTGGCGTTTCCAGCCAACTCAAGAACCTGAATAATCAGACACCAAAAACGTTCAATAAAAAAGGAATCAAAAATTAATTATTTTCGATTCAATGGTTAGAAAATTGAACATGTTAGCTAAAATAGGAGAAATCAACCTATAATCCCAATTGCCCAAACTCACTAGTTGTCACTAATTGCAATTAAAACACCCTAATCCCAATCGTCCACTCATTGATTGCAATTAAAAACTCCTAACCCCAATCATCCACTTCCTGATTGTAATTAAAAAAACTCTAACCCCCCAATTGGTTTCTCAATAATCTATCAATCCACTCCACTTGCTACCTTACACAACATCCAATCATACTTCTCTCTACCACATAAGCAACACTTGACGCCATTGGTTGGGACTAATATTGACCCTAAATATAAGGGTCAATAAGGTAATTATACCATATATTTACATGGTTAATTATCAAACATATATATCGTAAAAGTATTTTTTTAATAATTACTTTAAACGTTATATTTGAAACTTTCAAATAGCGGAAACTGTAAATTATTTACATTAACTAAGGATGCAAAATAATAAAAGTTGGTTCTAGACGATCCTTACAAACTTTAAGGCATCCTTGCAGTTGAAGATAAAATCATTTATTTCACAGGTTTAGGTCCTCTCTCCCACCACTGTCTTTAGCCTCTATCTCTTCGGCAATATTTTAGACCACTGGAAGCATATAATAATTTAATAATGAAACTTTAAAACATCATTACCCATTGCATTTTACTAAAAATGGGGGCATTTACTTTTTAAAATTTTCAAAACAGAGTATATATACATATATTTTTAATTTTATAGGTAAATGTTACAAAGTCCAGCAGATAAAAGTGGAAAAATATAATATGAACTAGACCACAAAACCTGCTAATAGAGGCAACTGGAAAAACAGATTCTTCATTTTGGATGAGTAGCGCCTTTGCCTTGTTAGGCATGAGAAAATACTGCACCACCACTAGAATCTCCATACAGGGCCCTCTGCTAGCTTGAAACAGCTGATTTTTTTTTAATATATATGCTTAAGTGTACTGCATACTAGTTGATATGCAAGTAGCAAACTACTTAGCGCGTGTTAATAAATGTAAGGGCCATTTTTTTCCCAATTCATCAGAGTTGTTGCTTCTGAGTTAGGTACATTGTAATGTGCAAACGGCCATTTGATGTCCCTATAACAGGAATCCAAAGACACACTTAAAAGATTCAGACTAGTGTCTGATTATTGAGACGAAAAACCAACGGATGAAGCTAATTGCAAGCTATATCCTCTCAGTAGTTAATATCAACTTTGCATGATTTTCATTCATAATAAATTAAGACATTGAATTCTTACACCAATGAGTGAATTGTAGGATCGCTAAGATGCCACTCAAAACTGAGAAATAATACATCGTTGCAAATATCAACTTATGCGGTTTGACATGCATCACTCACTTATTGTTTTCCAAACACCATTACATATATCAAAAACAGTCGTCATAGAGGTGTCATATTCAAACTTCTCAACTGCGTCTTTATCCTTTTCCACAATATCTGCAAATGAGGATTAAGGAGCAGCCAATTTTTTTTTAAGAAAAGGATCAACAGATAATATCACATACAGAATACCAGAAAAAACAGATAAAGGGGCAGAGAATAGTAAATTCATCAAAAAGGATACAGCCTGAGATTTTGGACTGTTCACCCAAGTTAGGCACAATATTTGTCACAGAAGCATACATTGAAAGTATCATCCTGAAAAGGAAAAGAAGAACACATTTATATTCCACTTTATGTAGAATATGCTAAAATCGAACACCATCATTAGCTCAGAACAAGCAACTGAGAGATTCCAACATGAAACACGTCAATCATATGTATGAGGCAGCTTTACCATCTTAGATTCAAGTTTTGTAATTTACTTACTGTGTCCTTAGCTTAGTCTTCTCAATTTTCTGTAAGGTCTTCTTTTGCTCTTGGACAGAAATCCATTGCTGTTCTAGATCATTAAACTCTTCGCCGATGGCTGTGCTGATGAGAAATAAATGGTAAGACACATCATGCTAGAAAGCTACACAATTGAAAAGACAAAAAATCGACTAGAGACATATCTAAACTCTTCTTTTAACAAACGTTCTTTTTCAAGCTCTTCCTCCAGTTCTCTCTGCAGAAGGTCTAGTTCTGCATCAGCAGCAGTCTCAGATCTAGCTTCCTCTATTTTCTGCTTGCAAGCATCAACTTTTTTCTCATAATCTGACTCATACAAAAACAGTCAAAAGAACAATACAATCAAGAAGATCCACTCATAGCAGACAACATTGATAAGAACTACAATTTCTAGCAAAATTCTAATTTCGGCTGCAAAGTTAAGGTTTTTGCGAGTCCGGGACCACAATTGTGGCCACATTTGTCCACGACTTCTCACAATATCAAGGAATAGAACGAAACCAAACTGCAATTTTTAAACCTTTTGTAATACACATATGACTAGAAACTTTCTATCAAAACCAACAGCTTTTGTGAGAGCGTTTAACAAAGATTCGTTCGTAATCAGAAGTTTAGCTATAAAAAGCTTAACAGTAAATTTGCAACATCTGATATAGAAATGTAAGGAAAAGGGGTATAGAATTGGTGATGAAAAAAAGGGAATTGGAATAAACCTTGGAGTGAGGAGCGAACGTGGTGGAGGTGGGAGTGGGAAGAGGAAGAGAGAGAGAGGTTTTGTTGGAGAGAATAGGAGAGGTTGTTGAGGTCGCGCGGTTCCACCAATACCTTAACGAGGTCGTCGGTGTAGGAGATCAGCTTCTCCACCTCCATGTTTCTTGAAGGTTCCGCCATCACTCTGCAAAACCCTTTCCCCTTTCTCTTCAGATAAAAAATTGAAATTTGAAAATTTGCTGGTTGGGGTTTCTGAACTCTTCTCCGGGAAGAGATTTGAATTTTGCTCTTTCCCTTTTCAAGGAGGGAAACATTTCATTAGCCATGCTTCCTTTAAATAATAATATTATTATTATCTAAATCTATAAAAGGGATTTTTCTCGTAACTTTTATTTTATTTTATTCTTATCCTTATAATTTTATTTTATTATTTTAAAAATATATGAGAGGGAATATTTTTTATTTTTTGATTTTTTTTATTTTAAAAATTAAATTTTAAATTTTAAATTTTAAATTTATCCCTCAATATCTATATATAAAAGGGATTTTTCTCGTAACTGTTATTTTATTTTATTCTTATCCTTATAATTTTATTTTATTATTTTAAAAATATATGAGAGGGAATATTTATTATTTTGTGATTTTTTTATTTTAAAAATTAAATTTTAAATTTTAAATTTTAAATTTATCCCTCAATATTTATATATAAAAGGGATTTTTCTCGTAACTGTTATTTTATTTTATTCTTATCCTTATAATTTTATTTTATTATTTTAAAAATATATGAGAGGAAATATTTATTATTTTTTTATTTTTTTATTTTAAAAATTAAATTTTAAATTTTAAATTTTGAATTTATCCTTCAATATCTATATATAAAAGGGATTTTTCTCGTAACTGTTATTTTATTTTATTCTTATCTTTATAATTTTATTTTATTATTTTAAAAATATATGAGAGGAGATATTTGTCATTTTGTGACTTCTTTATTTTTAAAAACTAAATTTTGAAGTTTAAATTTTGAAATTTTAAATTTTAAATTTAAATTTTGAATTATGAATTATGGAGTAATTGTAAACATAATTCAAAATGCCAGTTAAGAAGTCGTCTTGAACTTAATTTTTGATTCATTGAGTAGTTTTGAAATAGTCATCTTTTTATCATCTCTCTCAACCTCAAAAACGAAGAGAAGGTTACTCCTCTTTTGAGTTATTCAACCGAACATGAGATCATAACCTTCACCTGTGCGCATCTAAGGACCAACAACGCCGTGTGATCTTCATTGTGTTTCTCTCTTGCTTTAGATTTTTTCTCTCTCACTCTCTCTATAAAAAAAATCAGTAAAAGTTCAAAGAGAATGAAAGAGAATATATCAAAAACAAAAAATTACACAAAATATTCAGATGTGTGCTTGCTTGCATAATATTGACATGAAAACACGCCTATGGGGAATGAAGAAGAAAGGGAAAAAATGCACGATGATACGAAAGAACAAATTTGTAAAGAAAATAACAAATTTGTAGAGAAAAAAAAATGAGAAATGAGAGACAAATAAATATAATGATAAATAATATATAATCATAAAAAAATGTGACAAAGAAGTTGAGTAAAGTGAAGAAGAGAATGTGCATACCTAAGAAGAATGAAAGAGTTCTTTTTGTTGAAAGCATGAAACTTTCTTTTTCTTCTTCTTTCCTGCATCATTACACACAATTATTTTAGGAAAAATGGTTCACTTCTTTAGATCCAACGTTAATTGGTTCTTGGATGATGTAAGTGGTTTTCTCAACCATTGAAGAAGAAAGGGAGAAGAATGAGGTTTGAAGGAGAATGTTTGGTTGAATAAGTGAAAGAAGAGTAACTCAAAATATTTTGAATTATATTTACAATTACTCCATAATTCATAATTCATAATTCATAATTCAAAATTCAAAATTCAAAAATTCAAAATTCAAAATTCAAAATTCAAAATTCAAAATTTAGTTTTTAAAATCAAAGAAGTCACAAAATGACAAATATCTCCTCTCATGTATTTTTTAAATAATAAAATAAAATATATTAGTATAAAGATAAAATTGGAATAAAATAAAATGGAAGTTAAGAGGAGAATCTCCTATATAGATATAGATTCTTATTATCACATTTTAAATGAAAAAAAGAGATTTATAAATTGAAGAAAAAATTTAGTTTAGCTCTCTCAGTTTTCATTCAAAATTAATCTTTTTTTTTTATATTTTCAAAACCATAACTTTTCTTCTTGTATTTTTTATAATTGTTAAATTTAATCTCTTTTTTCTAAAGAAAATTTTATAAAGCTAAATGGCTAAATTAAACACCCATCTCTGAATACTCTAAAATACATTTAAGGAATATCTTACCTTTACTTCTTTAGTTGGTCTTCTTATCCGAATTGCAATTTATTATTAATTTCAGCTCTCAAACTGAGTTGGATGATTATGCAGAATTTGTTTTAACTGTTTAACAAAATATCAAAATTTAATCCTGAAGAAAAAACTCTCATCCTATTACTATATTCATTCCCTCTGTCTAATTAAAGTGCAAGTATATAACAGTAAAAGAAAGCTCTTTGAAGAATAAACATGTTCATATAGTTCTCCAGGGTACATATAAACATGAATCTGTACAAATCAAATTATAATAACTAGGATCAGTATAACACAGAAAAGAGGTTTTGTGGTTTACTCCTTAGTCTTTGACATTCTAGCTTTAGTTTTTCCAAGTTGAAAATCTTAGTAGTTGAATTCCTTTGTACTCCAAAACTAGTTCATTGTCATTTTGTCCTTCAATCCTGGCTTCATATGAGCCTTCACTTCCTCTCAAAACTTCTCTGATTTCCATCAAAATATTTTTGCTCAATTGGCAACCCTTCAAGCTAATCTCAGCCTCAACAGGGTCACCCCTCTGCATCTCCTCCCATGTTTGTAACCAATCAAGAGAGGAGATACAAGGTTGCAAAAACAATTGCTCCATGGCAATTCTTGCTTCTGAGAAACGACTTGGGAAATGTGATTCAATTGATTGTAACAAGGCTTGGTAATGCAATAAATGTACTGTAAAGAATGACCTGAAATTCAAGTTGTTTTTCACTTTCTCACAAGCACCTCCATCCCCAAAAGTTATAATTCCCCTACTGCCAGAGGTGTTGATCAAATCCTGAGCCACCTTTAGAAACTGTAGGGCTTGTCTTCTGGTTCTTACTCTTCCCATATGTGGAAGATCAATCATAGAATTGAAGGCCAAAAACTCACCCCTCCCACCCCTTTTGTCCATTTTCTTAATCTCAGCAACAAGTTCCTTCACTCCTTTCTCCTCTACCTTCAACTTCAAACCACAGGATTTGGCATGCTCATAGAGGTGCCTTTTAGTTTCATCAAAACTTGATGGACTGGAACCACATTCAAGACCCTCACCATCCCATTTAATTGATGTCAATTTCAATGTTTTGTTCATGTGTGCAATAGCCTCAATCAGTGAAGCCCATCGAACCCCATTTCCAATACAAAAGTCCACTAAGTGTACACCGGTACAATCTTGTGGCATGGCTTCAAGAATTGCAGAAACAGCTGCAAAGTCAGCAATTTTCCCAATTGGGAGACCTTGATAGAGTGCCCTCGAAGCAGGCTCAAAGTTCTTGAAGGCCTCCCCTTTGAGATAGTCTCCATGATTGGTCATTCCTTGAGACAAGTAGAATACAAGGCGTTCTAGAGACTCACCTAGTGGACTAGCCTTCTGGCTCATGCACCTCAAAATCACTTCTGCTAGTGATTTTTGTCCTTGCTCCAAGGCCTCTCCATATGCCTCCAGCAAGTGTGGAAGACTCACTTGGTTCTCAATTTCCTTGTTTTCGTGAGGTAAATTCAATGGTGATGTTTGATTTGTGGACAACTCTGACCTCACAGATGGGGTAGGACTCCAAGCATTTTCCACCTCACTCGACAAATTCTGTGAAGGGAAGAAGCTCCCTTCACTCTCTCTCAGGTATCCATGACCTTGAAAACTAGCAATTTCAGTATCCAGGATGGAATCAAGATCATCCAATTCCATGAGTGATGGAAGTTGCACAGTTTCTTCATTGATTGGGTATTGGATATGAATATGATCATTGGAGAAAACTAAGGGGGAGGAAGAAAAGGGTATGGAACAAATTTCAGAAGTGGAATCCTGTAGACTGCTCAACAGTGTATTGAGTCCACAGTCACCAACATGGTCATCCACACTGAAGCCATAGGGTACACAATCACCAACATGATCATACACAGTGAAGGCACAGGAATCAACACCTGATTCAAACATAGTGAAGGCACAGGACTCACTAGGATCATACCCAGTGAAGGCACAGGACTCAACACCTGATTCAAAGGTTGAGTTCATGTCTTCAAAGAATGAACAAGGGGATTGCATATCCTCTTGCTGCATCATCTTTTCTATTGGACTTTCTCACTCTGCAAAGAAGAGAAGTCTTGTTTTGGAATGGGTAGGCTTTGGTGAGTGAGAATGTTTGACTATTTATAGAAAAAAACATTAGAGAAAGGTTGTTTCCCCTCACTTTCAACCAAATTCCTATGATTAAAATAACATGAATTATATTGTAATGAGACATTAAAATAGTGTCTTAAATCATGCATGATCAATCAACATATTATTTCAAATTTGTATTCCTCTTACCAAGCCATGGATATCCTTTGAAAGAAAACAGTAATGTTGATTTAGATTATAATAGAAAATAGAAACTGACGAATAATTTTGAGACAGTTTTTGCAGAGTTTTATTCCCACAAGGTTGCCGTGAAAACTGTATTTCCTCTTTTGGCAGCATCGATAGAACCTTGAACACAATGGGTACCACAATTTACCGGTGTTATCACTATTCCATATTACAATTAAATAATTGATTAGTTAATAGTTCATGTCTTTTCAACCTAATTACGCATCAATTCATCACAAATTTCAACTTCAATCAGAAGGAAACTTCACTTCCTATCACGAAATTTCATGTACACGCGTCCACGTGGGAAGGATCCTTCAGTAAGTCACACGTGTTATCCTAATTGCTCCTTAGATGGGTGCTTTCCAAAACAACACAAACAAAATTAGAGTTTAATTAGTCCATGCAAGCTTTATTTTTTTTAAAAATTTATCTTTTAATATTGGTCCATATAAAAATATGTTATAATCATAAATTATAAGTGATGACTTTGACATAATCCCTATATTAGGTATAAGTTCTATTCTTATGTCCTCAAAATTAAGAATGAATAGGTTCTTGACTTATTATAAACTTTCTAACATATGTTTAATTCTTGCCAAAAAAAACACTAAAAAAAAAATATAAAATAGAAATCTAATTTTAAAGAAAAAAAAAATTAGTTCCTATATTAGTTTCTATTATTGTTAAATTGTTTCTAAATTGGTATCTAATTAGCAACCAAGATTTTAACTACCAATAATAATAGAAACTAATTTAGAGACCAAAAATTTTTTAGTCTCTAAAATGTCTTCAATTTAATTACTATAACAAGTAATTATTTTTTATCACTAAAAAATAGTTTTTATTTTATAATTTTTTTTAATGAAACTTCTTAAATGTGTTCAATCAAATTCATCATTGCTTGTTCTAATGAGGGGTATTATAAAAAAATCATTAATAATGATTAAATATAACATTAATTAATAAAAAAAAATAAGAATGGATGAGAAACTATGAAAGTATTTTCAGTTAAAATCATCCTCGCTCATTTTAATAGTGGATATTATAAACAATCCTGATAATGATTAATTAATAAAAAAATTAATTCTGGACTTTGAAAAACCAAAACGTATGTTCTAATGAAAACCATTTATATGACTTGTTGGTTGAAAAATAAAATATTATATTTAACCATTATTTTATATATAATTTTGTTGGTTGGAGCGTATATATAACATTTAATTTTTTTGTCTTCTGTAAAAAAATTAATTATTTAGTGAAAAACAAAAGTAAAAAACAATGGACAAAATTCGTCACATAATTTTGTTTTTATATTGATTGATTATTATAAAAGTTGTCCTAAATTTATTTCTACCACTCAAATGTGATTGGGATTTATAGGAATGTCTTAACAATTACTTAAGACAACAAAATAGGAAAATTGAAACAAAAAGTAACAATTATTATTGTTAATGGTATTTTCTCTTTTGCTCCAAAACACCTCACCCGAAACCTTAATCGCTCTAACTTCAAATAAATTATCAACTACAACATAGAGAAATTATCATCTATACCAAAGAGAAACAAAGGAAGAAAATCATCTCACCATATACAACGAACATTTCTTTCTTCCGCGAGCCATGACAAGATTTCCCTTGACGACTTTCCACTGTTGATTTCCGAACTTCACTTCATGTCCATGTTCGTCCAATTGCCTAACAAAAATCAAACTTTCATCAAGCTTGGAACAACTATGACATCCTTCAAAGTTTAGGAACCAACTGGTGTCTTCAACACTATGTCACTCATGCCCGTAACATCAAGAGTTATGTTTTCCTCTAGTCTTACATTTCCAAAGTCTCCAATAACTAGATTCTGCAATGCTTCAGAATCCATGACCCAGGAATCCACACTACTATCCGCGTAACAGACTAAAAGGTCCTCGTCCGCGAAGTCTTCTGCAATGTTGACTTATTTATCATTTGGGCATTGATTCCTGAAATGCCCCACCTCCTTGTAGTTCCAACATGTTACACTTGAGTAATCCCGAGTCTTTGACTGACTCCTTGTTTTGTTCTTTCTCCCACTATCTCTCTGATATTTTTCTTACCTATGATGACATAGCGATTCACTAGATAATTCCCAAAACTCCTTCTTCGGACATCCTCGCCAAGAATGAGATCACGAATCTTCTCAAAAGTGAATTCATCTGATCTCAAAACTGTTGTAACCGTTCTGGATCAACTGTCACGCAAAGACAATAGCAGTAGTAAAGCTTGAACTTCATCATCGAACTTAATGCCCATTGACATAAGTCTGGCTAAGATTGAATTCATTTTATTGATGTGCTCAGTAACTGAACTACCTTAACTTCGTGTTGCAGCGAAAAACAGTCATACCCCGTGCCTAACACCTAGCACCGCACCGTCACTGCTGCACCAGCAGAAAAATGCACGCGCCACCCTACGTCTTCCGTCGTACTGCACCTCTGTGCCGTCTCGCTCACTGCAAGCACTTGCACCTGTTTGCCGCGAAACCCGATCCGCCACCGCACTAGCGCACTCCGCCGCACCGCCTGGACACGACCCTACTACGAGCAAACCACCTGCACAACGTCGCGAGCCACCACCACTCTTGTCGCGACCCACACCACTGCACGTCGCACCGCCTACTGCGTGCACCTGCCGCGAGTCGCAGGTCTGGGCTGTCGCGAATCCTGGGCCACCATGAAACCTTAACTTTGGGATGCCGTTGCAGTCCCTACAAAACCCTAGCTTTGTAACGTTGTCGCCGCCTCTGCGAAACCCTAACTTCGGGATGTTACTGCAACCCCTGCGAAACTCTAACTTTGGGACGCTATTGTCGCCTATGTGAAACCCTAGCTTTGGGACGCTGTTGTCGCCTATGTGAAATCCTAGCTTTGGGACGCTGTTGTCGCCTATGTGAAACCCTAGCTTTGGGACGCTACTGCAGCCCCTACGAAACCCTAGCTTTGGGATGTTGTTGTCGCCCCTGTGAAACCCTAGCTTTGGGACGCTACTGCAGCCGCAATTTTCATGTATCGTCGATTAATTCTGCTGATCGGATCTCTAGTGTGTAAACGAACCAAACTCTGATGCCACTTGCACGGAAGCAACACACATATGAATCAACTGCAGAAAATAAACAACACAAGATTTAACGTGGTTTGGTCGCCAACTGCAACCTACATCTACACGGACAACTATTAGGTTTTCATTTTGTCCTATTGCACACCAATTACTAGTACAATAATCTCTTTAAATAAAGATTATAAAAGGGACACAATGATTAAGCTCACTCACTAAACATGATGTCTAGTCAGCTCAACCCAATTGGTCTGTGCTTCATACCCAACCCTTAGAATTCTTAAAACTAAAATAATAACTTTACTAAAAAGACAACTAGTCTTATTCTTATCATCCTTCTATTCATCTTTTCCTGATAATTATTGTGTTTTTTATTGGACCTCTTCTAATACATCATGACTCATTCTTGACCAATGCATCATTGGATCAACTTTGTAGAATTTCGTTGGTCGAATTAAAGTCTCAATGAATTATTCACATAATTTGTGAATTATTTTTTAAAATATATTTAAATATAATTTTCTAAATGAATACTTTTCGTAAATAAATTAAATTGAATTTTTTGTAAATAAATTCAATTACATTTTTAATAATTTTTTAGTAGATTAATTAAAAAATATCTAATTTATTATAATCCAAAATAAAATCTATCAAATCCATCCACCGTTTCATTCTTACTAAAACCATAAACCATAACCTCAATGTTGTAAATATGTGGCAAATTCGGTTTCTTGTTATCTCATTACACCTCTTTTTAGAAGAAAGCATTTTATGGTATCAAAATACATTTCTTCTAGTTAATCGGAACCTGATAAAAGATAATTTTAGTTAAAGCTCTGTAATATCCTAGTGTTTCATCACACAGGAAAAACATAAGGACAAATATTATAACTTTTGAACTTAAAGTGTGGTGTAGAATAAGTAAAAGGATTTTCCTAATGTGGTCTCCAATAAAAAGGATCTAATCTGCTAACTTTTTTTAATGTCTGGTTAATAAACCCTTTGAAAGTTTGAAACTCGACGAATAAAACAATTTAACTTCCAAATTATCCTTTCATAATCTGAAATAAATTCCTCAGAATCAATACACTATTGTCCCTTCCTAATTTGCAACATCCAAGACAAATGTTCGGTCCAAATACTATCGAATTCACGATTATAATATTTCAGTATGATAAAAGTCGCGTTTACCCCAATCTGTGATACCTTTTCTTTTGTTCTGTTTTATATATAACTATTATCACCGATTAACCTAATTAACACTGTGCATCACACTTTTATCTTAAATTACTTAATGACTCTTCACATCATACGAACTTAATCCATTCAACAATTAAATTTGAAGTTTGTTTGTTTAAACTCATAAAAATTTATACAGACAAAAAAAAAACTAAATATTGTTTTATCACCATGTTTTATTTTGACCGATGATATGTTAATTAAAATATAAGTTGTTCTTATCATACAAAAGCATAGATCTTCTCAGATGAAGAAAAGTGGTTTGCTTAATAAGTTGAGTTGTGACTCTGATATATGATTGACGATGTTATTGAAGACGGTGAGAGAAAATTTATCAGTAAAAGATTCTTTGAAACAAGTAAAAAAACAAAAGAAATTATGAATGTATAAGTGAGTATGAGAATTTTGTGTATTCCTTGTGGGATTGATATGTATTTATAGGCTTTTTGGATATGGGCTGAGATATTTATAAATATATATAGAATAAATAAGAGATACAATTTATTACTAAATATTTGTCATTCAATCAGTCATTACTATATAGATATCCAAGTTATATGGTTACATATGATTTGATTAGACTACACCCGATTTGATTGAATTTTATATTATTATGCATATTTTTGTATATTTTGAATATGGTTAGGTACATAAGTTCCAAAGCTTGGAATCCATAAATGAGGTGCAAGTGAACCAATTTGATGGATGAATGAGTTTCGGTATTCGGTAATTGTTCATCAAATTATTTTGATCTGATTATAAATTTATTTGTTATGAGTTGAATTACTTTGAGATGGTTGTTTATTCTAAGAATGTTACTCATTAAAATCTTGCTTGGAAAACTCCTCCTTAGAAATAAAAACTAAGCTAAGAAAAAAGAGAGTACATAATTCTTTTCCATGATTCAGCTTTAATACATTTTCAAATGAGTCGTGTTCCAAGTCCTTGACAAGAGTTTTCCTTTTAATTCTTCAAGCTTGTAGGCCACATTCTATAGTGTAGTAACTACTCGATATAGGCCTTTCAAGTTAGGTGTTAGCTTTCCTTAATGTGTGACTCTTTGGACTTGTTCGAGCTTTTACCATACCCAGTCGTCTTTGTGGAAAAATTGTTCTCTGACACGCGTGTTGTAGCGTCGAGGTGTCCCACTCTTTGCAACTTCTTCTCTCATTCATACTTCTTGTCGTATTTCTTGTATGAGATCTAGATTAACTTTGAAGTTGTTTTCGTTATTGGTCTCACCAAA
This sequence comes from Phaseolus vulgaris, assembly GCF_051622355.1. NCBI lineage: Eukaryota > Viridiplantae > Streptophyta > Magnoliopsida > Fabales > Fabaceae > Phaseolus > Phaseolus vulgaris. Next base: position 9,865,530 of record NC_143505.1, read on the forward strand.
ATTCTGCCTCCACCATTGGTCTCCTAGGTCAATTGAGATCATGGCATATGATATATGGCAACCAAAAAGGTCTCTCCCTTGTAGATGATTGAGGGGTGCAATGATACTCACACAATATGTTGGTATCCCTTCATCCGAAAGATCTTTAGCCTCCTCAAGTTTCTTCTTGAATTCTTTTAAGATAGCCTTATTGACTGCTTTTGCCTATCCATTAGTTTAGGGGTGTCCCATGGGTGAGACTCAATGATTTACGTTGAGTTTCCATAAGAATAGCTCAAATTCTTTGTCTATAAATTGTCAACCATTATTTAGATGGAATATAGCAAATCATGTCTACACACCACACTTTTCCAAAAGAACTTTCGTACTTGATAGTTGTTAATGGCTTGACTTTCTATCCACTTAGAGAAATTATCAATTACCATTATTAAGAATTTTACCTACCCGTTAGAAAGAGGGAATGGATCGAGTATGTCCATTCCCCACGTTGTAAATGGTCGTGGGGAGGCTATCGTGTTCGACTCTTCACGAGGTAGTGTATGAAGAGGGTCGTACTTTTAATATTCTTGACAACTTCAATAAAGGCATGAGTGTCCTTCGAAAGTGTTGACCAATAATATCATGTTCTTAAAACTCGTGATGTCATACACTAGACTCCCAAATGCATCCCACATATGCCGTTGTGGAGTTCGATGAAAACATACTTAGCTTGGTTGTCATTCAGGCATTTTAGCAATGGAGAGAAAAAAAACTCTTTGAAAGTGTTCATCTTTATCCATACTGTAAAATGATTCTTGTAAGCGCATTCTTGTAGCTTCTGCTATGTCTTTCTCCTTTTTTAGGACTTTGTTGTCTTTGCAAGCTCAATGAGAAGCTTGATAGTGCCATAAGTTTCCCATTAAGATGTAGTTACTCAGACTTCGCGTAGTTAGGATTGTCTCGCACTTGTCATGAAGTTGAGGAATTTTACTCCTCCAACTTCGAATTAGCTATGTTGTGAACAAGTTGATCTATGTTGTGTCTTTAGGGCATACTTTGTTTGAATTCGTGTAATCGGTAAACATCCTTTACTTGTCATTTGATCTCTTCACCATGATCACATTTTCTAGCCATATGGTATAAATTATTTCCCTTATGAAGCCAATTTTAAGCAATTGACTAACTTCTTAACCAACAACTAGGCATCTTTCTTTGGCGAGCCTCTCTTCCTTTAGGTTAGTGGTTTGACTTAAGAAAGGGTGATGAGTTTATGGCACATGAAGTCTAGGTCAATGCTTGGAAAATCCACTAGACTCCGTGCAAAAAGGTAATCATTTTCTACCAAGACTCACTCTATTTCATTTATCAACAAATCAATAATTATTTTTCCCACCCTTATGCATTTGGTGGGGAGAGAACCAAGTTGTATATTTACCATTAGCTCGTCATAGGTGGGGTGATTTTTCTCAAACTCGACCTGTGGGTTGAGGTCAACATCATCTAGGAAAAAAATTGATGTACTCCCTCAATGTTATAACATTGTTTAACATTGTCAAGGTCTTCTAGAAAGTCAAACACCTAATCTATTTGGGTTGCCCTGTTGTTTTCAATGAATAAGGGGTGACTTTGAGACTGTGCACATAACATTCTTTTGTCGCTTTGGGATTGGCCTTTACCGTGATAATCTTTTCGTCCTCGAAATGGAATTTCATGGCAGTGTGTGGTGTTGAAAAATGGCTTCGGACTGGTTGAGAGTTATCTACCCAATTAAAGCATTATACAAAATGTCGGATTCCAATAAAATATACCGGACTGTGAATGTTTGAAAAGATTATCTCGTGTTGAGCATAATAAGCAGTTTGACATATCCTCAAGTGTGCACACATTCACCTATGAACCTCAATAACAAGTCTAAGTACACTAGATAAAGGAGTTAAGAATGTTAACCTTTAAGAACGTTGACCACTAAAGTATATTTATCTAGCTTCTGCAATTGATGAGGAACTTTTCAACCCATCAATTTGCAAATTTATACTACAAATATGTATTTTCCTTGCAAAACATGCTACCTCCCCCAACAAACTCTCATGATATAGTGTTGATTGTCCCTCTAACGTCATTGAGCCTTTGTCGAGTTTGCTCCATTTGTTCCTGCTTAGGCTCAAGAGTCACTTGGCCTTAGTGATTCCTACCACGGAAACCATCTCAGAATCCCTTACCTCAACCTCCTCTCGTATAATGTGTCAAGGAATTAAACTTTTGTATCTCATATTTTGTTGTACACACACACACACACACACACACACACACACACACACACACACACACACACACACACACACACACACACACACACACACACACACACACACACACACACACACACACACACACACACACACACACACACACACACACACACACACACACACACACACACACACACACACACACACACACACACACACACACACACACACACACACACACACACACACACACACACACACACACACACACACACACACACACACACACACACACACACACACACACACACACACACACACACACACACACACACACACACACACACACACACACACACACACACACACACACACACACACACACACACACACACACACACACACACACACACACACACACACACACACACACACACACACACACACACACACACACACACACACACACACACACACACACACACACACACACACACACACACACACACACACACACACACACACACACACACACACACACACACACACACACACACACACACACACACACACACACACACACACACACACACACACACACACACACACACACACACACACACACACACACACACACACACACACACACACACACACACACACACACACACACACACACACACACACACACACACACACACACACACACACACACACACACACACACACACACACACACACACACACACACACACACACACACACACACACACACACACACACACACACACACACACACACACACACACACACACACACACACACACACACACACACACACACACACACACACACACACACACACACACACACACACACACACACACACACACACACACACACACACACACACACACACACACACACACACACACACACACACACACACACACACACACACACACACACACACACACACACACACACACACACACACACACACACACACACACACACACACACACACACACACACACACACACACACACACACACACACACACACACACACACACACACACACACACACACACACACACACACACACACACACACACACACACACACACACACACACACACACACACACACACACACACACACACACACACACACACACACACACACACACACACACACACACACACACACACACACACACACACACACACACACACACACACACACACACACACACACACACACACACACACACACACACACACACACACACACACACACACACACACACACACACACACACACACACACACACACACACACACACACACACACACACACACACACACACACACACACACACACACACACACACACACACACACACACACACACACACACACACACACACACACACACACACACACACACACACACACACACACACACACACACACACACACACACACACACACACACACACACACACACACACACACACACACACACACACACACACACACACACACACACACACACACACACACACACACACACACACACACACACACACACACACACACACACACACACACACACACACACACACACACACACACACACACACACACACACACACACACACACACACACACACACACACACACACACACACACACACACACACACACACACACACACACACACACACACACACACACACACACACACACACACACACACACACACACACACACACACACACACACACACACACACACACACACACACACACACACACACACACACACACACACACACACACACACACACACACACACACACACACACACACACACACACACACACACACACACACACACACACACACACACACATTTACACACACACACTTACACACACACACTCATTTATATCAATATCGACCATCAAATAGTTGACATATCCTTTCTCTTGAGAAGGATATGTCCTCAGATCTGATGGTCTTAAGCTCTTATATGTCTCTTTTTGTATTTTTAATTTCATCTCTCATATTTCCTCCACATTTTTGTCCCTAAAGCTACCATGCACTCTAGAATTAATCATGAGTATGACAATGATGAATATGAAAATGATGAGTAGTGATCACTCATTTTTATCAAGAAAACATCTTCACAAAGATTTCAAAAAGATTTTCACAAAAAATGAGTGATAAAGGTTTTCACAAAATTTTAAAAGTGTATGTACACCACTAAAGACCAAAGGAATGTCACTAATCATTTTGATAGATAAAAACTAGTTTGTCACGTAAAATAAGGCACCAATGTGAAAAATTTCAAGCAAAGTAAACTTAAAAAATAAACTAGACGAGTTCCTAGGGTGAAAGTCCAAGTGACACTTGGAGTCTCTTGGAACACTTTCACAAGTCTAATGAAGCTATTATAATGTTTTAGCTTAGGGGATGGGATTACACCAAAGACATTTTTACAACACACCTAAAGAAGAAAGAAAATACACAAAAGATACACACACAAAAAAGTACAAGTTACAATACCAAAATTTTGTGACAAGCAAAATAGTAGAACAAGCTCATGTAATCTTGGTTTTGAGTTTCTTTTTGCTTTTAATTGTATGTTTTTGGTATAGATCCTTTATGTGTCTACTCTCAATTTTGGCACTCTCAAGATGCTTTGCCTCTCCTTCCAAAATTTCCTCAAATATAGTCTTCAACTAGTTCTTCCAACAAGACCTATAAGGTTACCTTAGGAAGAGATGAGTTCTTTCAAGATTCAAAGGAAAACTTCAATAAGTTTCCAAGTGCTTAATATTAAAAAGAAAAAAACTAAAAATGAAGAATTTATAATGGACAACACCAATTTCAAAATTAAGATACCAAATTGAAAAACTCCAAGCCTTATAAATGATGCCAAATTAATGGAAGAATCATCAGGATAGTGGAAGACTTAGAAATTATTCAAAATTTTCCTAAGTTTCTTGAGGAGAAAATCGGAACTTGGGTTATTCTTCCAAGGAAGGAGCCTTGGTGAAGAACCTAGGAGAATACTCCCATTTTAAAAACCTTAAAAGAATAAGAAGATTGCAAAATGCTCATCAATTCAAGATCAATTCAAAGGTGCTTTTGCAAGAGGCAAGGGGTTGTATATACAGATGCCTAGCTCCCTTGCACACTTTGCTACTAAAGATGTGGGATAAAAATGAAAACCTAGCTGCACAAAGGAGGATTCTCGGTGCACCAAAGGGGGAGTGTGTAATGCCTGAATTTGGCCTAAATTGGCCATGTTCTCTATGATGTAGGACTTATAGGTGCTCTCCTTTGTGTGTAGTCAATCCTTGACCTAGTTTGACTAGGGTTTAGACATCAAAAAGACCTAAAAGGAGGTGCAATTAGGTCCCAATTGAGACCCACATGTGCCTGTATTATGAAGAAAACTATTTACACCTATTGATTTATCTACAAGTCTATATCTATACAATTTGTTTACAAGACTAAGAAAAAGGGAAAAATCATATTATTTGTAGTCTTGAAGTGTAGAGTCTTTCTCCATAAGGTTTAATCTTCTTCTATCCTCTTGACCAATGGTGTTGTGGTTGGATTGTTTCCATCACATTGCTTAATTGATTGTGAATAAAAGTTGAGAGATGAGTTTTGTGAACTTAGAGGAGATGAATGTGATGAATGTGATGTGTGTGGAGATATTTATATAAAAAAGTGAGAGAGAAATTTTTTGTGTCCTTTGGTTAAAATTAAACTCATACAAATTCCAACAATTTTATCATCTCTAAATTTGTCTCTTCGGATTAAGAATAATTTATGGTTCTTATTCTATGTCACAACGACACACAAATTTACAACATATAAATAAAATTAGTTTCAGCTTAGCCAATACTAACTTAAATAAATATTAAAAATATAATATATTAATGTCAACCTAATAGACACTAACTTAAATAAATAAAATTAACATTGATATCGTTAACGGTAACATAATATAAATATTGAAAATAAATAAGATTAGTGTCTACTAGGCTAACACTAACTTTATTTATTTTTAATATTTATTATGCTAACATTTTTATGTCTTAAAAAAATGTTTAAAAACATAGCATTGATGATGCTAACATTTTTATATCTTAAAAAAATGTTTAAAAGCATAGCATTACTTACATTGAAATTAAATTTTTTTTATATAAAAATAATAATTTCTTTTAAAATAATTTAACATCAATTTCATAAAAATTAATATTTTTACTTATTAAAAAAATAAAAAATGGATAGCATTATTAATTTGACTAATATTTGTATTCATAGTTAATTAAATGGACATTAATGATGTTTAAAATTAAGTGAACGTTATTATTTCACAACTAGTTTATTACATTCTTATATTGTGATAAATGCTTTGAAATTAATTTTCATACATTATTATCACTTTATAAATTTTACGATACAATCAATAGGGATGTCAAATAAACTTGCTCCATAATCAGTGTCGATTTTGGATAGTGTAAATAAGTTCACTAATATTTTTATTTAGAGTTCATTAAACTCATTCTACTAATGTCTAATATTAAGTAGGCATTATTATTTTACAACTAATTTATTACATTCTTGTATTGTGATAAATATTTTGAAATTAATTTTCATACATTAATCTCACTTTATAAATTTTTACACTATAGTTAATATGGATGACGAATAAACTTGTTCCTATCAGTATTATCTAAACTCGTTCCAATTTTTAAGGGAATTCGTACATTGACTAAGGTATGAATATGAATATTGATAAGGATCGTGCTATATGGACAATCGCATAACAGTTGTGCCGGCATACATTGACTAACTACATTAACAGTGACATTAGAGAACTTTACCATCTTGTCCTCCACTGGGGTGACTTTACACACATCTTATGCACTGCACCGCCCCAACCAAGAACAAAACAAAACTCAAAATTTCTAAAATTACTTAATTGTGCATAAAGTTGGTATTTGGTCACCACTTATTCATACATAGGTCACCACTTACTCTGACTAATTGACATTGAGATTAGATAATTGTACCTTGGTGTTTTCCATTTTGGTCATTTTACACACACCTCATTAACCACCTCACACAAGAACAACACAAAGCTTAAAAATTATAAAATTACTTAACTGTGTAGAAACTTGGTAGTAGGTCACCACTTATTCCTACACAGGTCATCACTTAATATGACTGTCTCTAACTACATTAATAATCATATTAGAGAAATTGACATTTTTGTCCTCCACTGGGGTTACTTTACACATACCTCATGCACTGCACCACCCTACACAAAAACAACACAAATCTCAAAAATTTTAAAATTAATTAACTGTGAAGAAAGTTGGTAGCAGGGGTCACCACTTATTCCTACAAAAGTCATCACTTACTCTAATTAACTATATTAACATTGAGATTAGATAATTGTACCTTGGTCTCCTCCATTTAGGTCACGTTACACACACCTCATGCATAACTCTGCCTAAGAACAACACAAAAGCTCACATGTTTACATAAATGGTAGCCCTTGTATAGGGTTTTACCTTCTTAACGAGACCTTTGAAATAAGGAACACCCATATATGATTGCTTAAATTTGCTTGGAGTAGAATTGACTATATATAACTTATATTTAGGTAAGAGGGGTTTGTGGTGGTGCTAAAAATGACAACCTGTAAAAGGGTTGTTAAATACAAATGAATGCACACAAACCATTTTAAATAAATGATTTTGAAATTTGTAATCCATATCATCATTTTATTCTTTTTTTAATACTTCTTTTATTTTTGTGAATTCTGTGATTCTTTGATGATAATATTTTGTTATATTGCATGTAATTATGAGTATGTATTTTATTAATCAAGTTACAAAGTCAAACTTTGTGAATTTCTCATAATAATTTAGGAAAAACTTTTAAAGAATGTCTATTAACATTCTAACAAAAAACAAATAATGATATAAATAATTAATAAAAAATACTCTTAAGTTTTACTATATTAATAATATATAACTATTTTAAAAAAATTTACTTCAAAGTTTTAAATTTTCGAATCATTTTAAAAAGACATTATTATGAAAAAAAATTATGCTTGAAAATTATGAATCTCATAAATTATAAATTTTATAAATAAACCAATTGTTTGGATTAATAAAATATATTATTGATAATAACATATGAATTTTATTATCAAATTTGTATTTTATTTTAAGAAAAAATAGATTTTTATATGTTCTATATAAACGATATTTATAGGAATCATAACATAAATTTGTTTGAAAACGTTAGTTTTTAGAAATGCTACGTATGAGATTTTTTTGAATTTTTATTTTTTTTGGATTTTTTTATCAAATATTTGTCTCGTCTAAATTGAATAAATAGATTTTAATATTTTAAAAAAAAGTAATTACTTAACAATTAATAATATCAAAATTTTAATTATATTTTTTAACTCTAAATAAATATGATATATTTTATTATATTATTAGAAAATAATTATTGAAATGTGAAAGAATAAATTTTTAATTTTATAATTTCTTTTATCACATTAATTTTTTGTTACATCATGGTTTTCAATTATCTTGTTTTCCGTAATATGGTATCCCACGCACGAGCTCTTGTCACTCTCGACGTGAGAGGTGTGTTGGAGATCTTACATCGACTAGAGATTAGAACTCAATCTCATAAAACAGGCTCAATGAGGTGAGGTTTGCACCAACTTATATACAATGAAATGCTCTAATCTCTAGTCGATGTGAGATCTCCAACAAGTATGTCTCTCTACATCATTGGTTGAATCATTTTTCTATGGATAATATCCATTTTTTAAAATTGGATATGAGGACGAGAATAAGTACATACATATTCGCTCATGTTTGCCCCATCTTCTCTATCTTCATTTTAGATTACTACAACACTCAGTTTATTAGGTAATCTAAAAAAATTATATTCAATGTTGTCTTTATTCTTTAGTTTCGTAATCTTTTTTTTTTCTTTCGCTACACAATTCTTTTTATTCTCTCTTAACTATTCAACTTGTTCAAAATTCACAAAGTTCACTGAGATCCCCAAGGTACTTTCCCTCATTCAAAACCTTAATTACTTATTTTTCTTTTGTCTGATTTTATTCAAATGGTGTATTTCATTATAAAAAACACCAAGATCAATTTCATTAAGACAAATAGTTTATACGACACATATCCCTCTTATTCTCGATTAATCAATTTAAATCACCTTAGTCTATATAAAAACTTGTTAAATTGTGGAAAGACAATCATTTTAATCAACCTAAATTTCAATTTCAATTTCTCCTTTTTTTTTCCAATGAGCACATACCTTAAGTATTATAGTTTTTTTGCAAAGCTACAAAGTATACATTCTATAGACGAATTATGTACCAACTAATCACTCTTATTTAATAAAATATCTTTTTTTTTTTTAATTTAACACCTATCCAATTATATATAAACATGTGAAGTTCGTATAATTTCACATAAGTTCATAACACAGAAAGATCAATTCTTAAGTTCATATTCCCACTAAGAAGAAAACAGGAAAAAAAAAGTGGAAAAACACGTTCCTGACTTTTTCTCTCTTAAAATTCTTCTAAACATCAATTTGTTCAGTCTTTTTCTCAAATTTTTTTCTTTTGTCTATTTTATTCCACCGTCTCTCCTTAAATAACATAGACTTTTGCAGTATATAACTGGTCTTCAAGTTTTTCTAACAGGAAAAAGTGCCATGCAATATTTAAAAAAAAAAATTAATCTGTGAAATTAGTGAAAATAAGAGAGAAAATAAAGACATTAACGTTCACCACGTATTAAGAGTTAATTAAGTAATCATCTATCTACAAAGAGTACCAATCAGCAGGAAAGTTAAGAGCCAAAAACTGTTGAACATTTATACCTTAATTAATTCAGGTTCGTTAAAATATAATAATGAAGTTTCTCTAACTAAGCCACTGTTTTCGTACATTTCTTAATTAATTACATTAAATTGACTTTGGAATGAAGTAGAAGTTTTAAAGGAGCATCTCTCATTATCTAATTCCATTCGTATCTTTTAGGTTTTCTATTCGTATCTTTGAAATAGTTGAAAAAATAGATTAATTCAATAATATATATATATATATATATATAATTTTTTATTATAGTTATAACTTATTATAAGTTCAGCCAAAAATATAGTGAGAGAGCTTAAAGCCACAAGCATTTAATTTATGTTCTACATCATACCAATAGGAAGCTAACAGGAAATAAAATTGTTAAAAATATTCATAGACTACAAATTTCAAATTCTTAAATTATTTATTTATTTATTTACAATTAAAATTCTTTGACAGATTTTAGTCGTTGTTTTCAAATATACATTTAAAACTATAATCAATTTTTTTTTCTCTAATAACATTTAAAATGAGAATAAATAATGTTTCCCAAAACATAGTTTTGACTATATTGGATTCCTATATAAAAGATAAGATAGCAAAAGGCCAAAGTATGAATCAACCTAGCTACGTGGTTACGTAACGTTTGTATCAAATGTGAAGTTTTTATGATATCTGCATGACAAAGGAATAGGATTCTATTGAAGTTGGTAATATATATTATAATTAATTAGTTAATTAGTTAATTAACTAATGAGCATGAAAAGAAGTGTGGCATATAGATTCTTTTGACCGAAGGCTAATGAATTTGATTTATTAACAACAAACATAGAAATCCATCTTAATCATCCTAAAGCAAGACTCAAAATTTAAAACACCAATATAATAAAAACATATTCAGACAAAACTATATCCAAAACAATTAATTTGATTGTTGATTTTGGTGATGTTGATTTCCCTACCAAAATCTCACAATTTCTATTTAAAAAAAAGTGACAAATATAAAGATAACACTGAGTGATGAATGAAGGGTCCCAATTCAGCTCGACTTCATATGCACAAATCGTCCCAATTAGACACGACTCTATCATGTCATACTGAAGTTGGCACGACTTCTGCCACATCATAATTTTATTTTTTTTTAATTTTATTGTTTATATATTGGGTAGTAATTTATGTAATGTTAAAAATTAATTTGATACATAATTTTCTAAGAGTATTAGTTTTAAGGAAAAAAAAATTGGATAATCTTATATGAATTATGTTTGACGGTAATGTAATACAATAACTTGATTATTTGATTAATTAAAAAATGAAGAAAAATGTTATTGAATTTGAAAATAAATAGATAAATGAAAATTTATTGTATTTGAAAAATAAATAGCTTGAAAAGTAATGACATGGCAAAAGTCGTGTCAAATTGGCATGACTTCAGTATGACAAGACAGAAGTCGTGTCAAATTAGGACGATTTGTGCATATGAAGTTGTGCCAAATTGGCACGACTTGCCTAAATTTGTAATTTTTTTTAAATGGACCTCATTTTAGTAAAAAAAAAAAAGCCCAAAAACCCGATGAATGAATTATATTTGAAAACTTTTTGTTATATTCACAGTGATAGTAAGCTTTGAGACTATAGCTTTTAAATTGAGCGACGATCTCTAAATTATTTCTAAAAATTTGTTTACAAATCTCTTTTCTTTTGTTAATACAATACAATATTATGGAATAATGATAAAATAGAAAAGGAATTAATTTATGATTATTTATAAATATTTGTCTACAAATCTAGTAATATATAATGAATAAAGCAGTTGTTTTTCAGGTGTAATAAGTCTTGATCCTGATGTTTGTGTTGTGCGAAGAATTTTTGGTGATGAGGTATAATATATATTCTTTTTCTGAATTGTATTTGTTCCCACTATTATGAGTTCTTGGTGAAAGGTGTTATCAAGACTGTGAAGTGAGGAAGGATGACTCAAGAAGATGGATTGAAGATTTTAATTCTTAAGTACAAGTTTTAATTGAATGAAAAAGATGAATCTCGACTAATTTATTATTATATCTTATAAATATTATTAAATAAAAATTAATTTTAGTGATTAAAATAATCAGTTATTATTTTATTAAATTAGAAATCATATAAATTTAATAAATTATTGGTATCTAAAGTAGTTTCTATTATTAATAAAAATTTATAAAATGGTTTAATATCTCTAAATTAATATCTAATTTAGACAAGTGACTAATTATTATTTTTCTCCAAAATTTAGTTATTGTTTAATTTTTTTTTAGTGATAATAATATGTTTGGTTTTTTAATAAGATATTTTTGGAAAAAAAAAAAGGATGACTAATCACCTTGGAGTCATATTTATTTTAATATGTTTTTTTAAATAAAACTCTTTTAGAGGAGCTAACTTGAGTTGTTTACACACTACAAGAAAATCACTAAATAGTAACCAAATTTAGAGACAAAAAAAAAATAGTCATTATATTAACTAAATTAGATACTAATTTAGAGACTAAAAAATTATTTATATCTAAAGTTATTTCTATTATTAATAAAAATTTATAAAATGATTTCTAAATTTGTATCTAAATTAGCTACCTAAGTTTTAGCAACTAATATTTTAGATTTTAAATTGGTCTCTAAAAGAATAATAAAGATTAATTTAAAATATAAAGTAGTAAGTAGCTAAAATCTTGATAGCTAATGGTTAGATACCAATTTAGAAATTATTTTATAATTTTTTATTAATAATATAAACTACTTTAGATACCAATAGTTTTTTTAGTTCATAAAATAATCTCTAATTTAATTAAATAGTAACTAATTATTTTGGTCTCTAAAATTAGTTTCTATTTAATAATTTTTTTGTGTGACATTAATAGATTGAATTAATGTGTTACAAATGAATACATTGGGGTGTATATTTGGTTTGTACAAGTGAAAACATAATGAAAGATAGCTGAAGAGTATATTTAAACCCTTGGAGTTAGGGTTAATTTGATTTTTTTTGTTGATAAATGGTGATTAAATTGATTTTAGAGAATGTTGGTTGATTATTAGTAGGTATAATGTTGGTTTGATTTCAATGACTATTATGAGAAAAGTTTGGAGTTTAATTATTAAACGAATGGTGTAGAATATATTTTTTGATGGATAATATTGTGAATTATTAACATATATTAAATATTTTGTTATTAGAAAAGATTGAGCTTGTAGAAAGTATAACAAAAATATCTATTTTGATATAAGATGTTTCAAGAGTTTAAAATGATAAGTTTTAGTTTAATTTGAGAGAAAAGTTACTTGTTAAAAGTTTGAACTTCACTCAAACAATATTTATTATTCAAATAATATTTAAAATGTGAAATTTAATTAGGGGTGATAATGATTGGTGGACCGACCCGCAATCCGTTAAAAAAATGAGGCAGACTCATTATTTTAGTCCATCAAACACTTAGGTCCGTCCCACATAATTTACAACTCGTGCAGGTGAGGACATGACGAACATAAAAATAAAAAAAAAGTTTTTTTCTTCTAAATTTTCATTTTTTGGAATTAACTTTTATATTATGAAAATTAAATTTTCAAATTGATGAGGTGCGAAAAGAAATTTGATGAGGTGTAGAAAGAAACATCCTAATAAAAAAATACAAATTTTTATTATACGGGTTGGCCCGTAGTCCTACAAACTAGTGCTTAGGCATGATAGGCCAGCAAATTCAGCCCGCGTCACTTTTGCGGGACAGGCTAACCTGATCCACATTTTATGGACCAAATGCAGGGCAAGCTAATACAGAGCGGATCAGCCCGTATTGTCACCCCTACATTTGGTGTCATATTAGAGAATCGTCGCTAAGTATCCAACTAATCATTTACATGAAGATGCTCAATGCTCAAGCGTCCAACTGAGAGTTTAAGTCTCTATTATTGTTTAGACAACATAATATTGCTCGTCTCAACTTCACATTTAAATAAGGAAGAGACTAAAACAATTTTTTTTCCATGAAAGAATTAAATTCAAGCAAGGATACCTAGTTCAAGTTCAATGGAGATGATGAAATATTTATAAATAATTGATATGTATATGGATGTGGATGAAATGAGTTTAGAGAACTTAAAAATAATTAAGTTGAGTGGGAATTATATTATTAATTTTTTAGATTATAATAAGAATATGATATCATTGAAGTGAGTTAGATAAACATGATTGTTTTTATATAAATAATTTAAATATATATATATATATATATTTTGTGTGTGGAAAAAAATTAAGGAATATAAATAAGTGTGATTGATAATATCTAATTGTATTGAGTTATTTTGGTATTTTGAATAAGTTTTAATTTGAGTCAAGTGTGCGTGATTAATGATAAAAGATTGCATTGATTTATTGTTTAGGCTATAATTAAGCTTTGATATAAGTATGATAGTTGTGATTGATGGTATATAATTGCATTAAACTATTGTTAACATTTCCAACCAACTTTGATGTGAGTTAGGTGTGTGTCATTGAAAGTATTTTGATTGCATTAAGTTAAGTTATTGTTGCATTTTGAGTAAATTTTAATATAGGTCAAATGTTAATATCTAATAGATATATTTATAATATATGTATTTTGGAAAAGATTTAAAGATTCTTTTATCCTTTGTTAAGGCTAGTGCTTCTTTGTCAATGGTTAAAGTTAATGAAAAAGAGTTATATACGTTGTGTGTTATTATTAATATTATGTATTTAATATGAGAAAAGAAAATATTATAAGTGTGAATAATTATAAAAAATAAGAGAATGGATCTCAATTTTGTTAAAATTTTGTATACAATGAAATTTTGTTATGTAAAACTCTTTATTTGGATAAAATGACATGTTTTTAATTATAATAGTTATAAAAATTAAGTAAAAAAAAAAGGAAGAAAGTTATTGATGATTTTGTGGAAAAAAGATGTTACCCCACATATATTTGAAGTTGTAAATTCGGACAATAATTTAAATATATATACTAATATACTATATGTATATATACTAATATACTATATGTATATGGTAAATGTATGATTTGTTGGAAAGTTGATGGATGGGTCGAGAATGGACCAAGGAAAGAAGGCCCAGGAACTAGGCTATCTATATACGTTCATAAATGGAAGACTTCTTCATGAAAATATCATTTTGTCTTTCAGTAACAAAATAAATTAAGTTTTAAAATTTTACACACTTTTTTCATCTTCTTTCTTCTTTTATTTTATCTCACCTCCACAGACCTTCATTCTTTATTATATTGGTTTGTGACTTATTTGAGTCTCCTTTATTTTATTTTTTTCTAAAAACATTCTAAATTAATATATTTTTTAATTCGAAATTATTCTTCATATTTATAAAATCAAGAAATAATTTAATAAAAATATATATTTTAAATTACATAATTTAATAAAATCTTAAATATGTAATTCGAATATATTTCGGAAGATAATCTTTATATATATATATATATATAAGACTTATAATAATTTTTTAAGTTAATTTTAAATTTGAATAAAACAAAGCTAATTCTTAATTTAAAAAAAAATTGTAATCCATAATACAAACTATACTACATATCTTAATTTTTTGTTAAAGAAGGATATTTTTTAATAAAAATTTATGTAGGTGGCACAATAATATATATATATATATATATATATATATATATATATATAAATAAGGGGCATACCTTATAATAATGATGTTATCTTGAGGTATACCTTCCATACACACCCTACATATTATTAATATTTTAAGTAAAGAAAAATATCAACAAACTCTGTTTACCATCTTCTTTAATCTAAATTTTACTAAATAATTTCTTTTGAACCCTATTATATAACCTTAACACACTTTTTTTTTATTCATTCACTTAAAAATTCACATACATATATTTTATTGGAAGGAAATAGAAGAGAAATAAGTAGATAAAGTTTTTTTCAAATTTTTCTCATTTAATTCAATTTTTGGGAGTGAAGAGAGAACAAAAGTTCTCCTAGTCCAAAATTTTGGGAGTGATTACAATAAAAAATTAAAACATTATAAGTTATTGAAAAAAAGTTTATTTATATTTTGAAATCTAAAATTATAAAAAATAATTCAAATTTTAAATATATTTTTCTTCCATTAGACCTATTAAAATTGAACTCTCTTTATTTCCTTTCTCCAAAAAAAAAAATCCGTACCTAATCATGAAAATTTAGTGAAATTTTGATCACGAATCAACTTATATAACAAATTATTAGAGAGTGGATTTTAAGTCTAACTCAACCCCATAAAACCGACTCATGAGATTGAGGTTTGCAATCAATATGATATTACAAAATGAACTTTAAACCTAACTCAACTCCATAAAACCGGCTGATAAGGTTGAGGTTTGCACCCACTTATATACAATGAAATGTGATTGATCTCTATAAAAAATTAATGTTATCTGGAATCCAAAATCTTAAAATAATAAATTTTCTATTTTTTTTTCTTATATATAAAAAATTTAAATATTGAATTGAGAGTTTCATGTATTCTACCAACATTCTCTATTCCATGTTCAATATCTTAGAAAAAATCAACGAAGTATCCGAGTCTTCCAAGATAGAAGATCCTGCAGCAAATTATTGAAGAAACTCCCATGTTGGTGGGACACTTTTAATATTTTTTCTGTCCTATTATAATTTGCAAAATTTAAATCCTTCTACTCGTGTTGATTCCACGCAACCACTCAAGAACATCCACGCAAAATATGTAGCAAGAACATGTTTCGAATAGTTATTTTAGCTGTCTAGAAAAATAAAATATTCAGGACATCAACTCATTCTTTTTTTTAAATCTAGAAATCTGACACGTTCATGAATGTAACTTTTCCAACCATTTCTTAAAAAATAAAATAAAATCTCCCCGGTTTCATACATTTTTTAATCAATTTTGAAATAATCAGTTTTTGTTTTTGCCTTCTTAGAACACCTATAATCTTATAAAAAAAAAACTCCCATAAAATCTTATTATATACTTTAAATGGTTTCACCTTATACCTCATAACTTTTAAGAATTTCATATGCCTCATAATTTTTAAGAATTTCTTACAAAAGTTATGTTTTAGGATTAAATTTTTTTTTTATTTATTTACTATAGCATGAAATTGATTTTCGTCCTTCTACTATAACATGACACTACAAGAAAAACATAAAATAGAAATTAATTTTAGAGATAAAAAATAATTAGTTATTATAGTAACTAAATTAGAAACCATTTTAGAAACTATTTTTTTTTTAAAATTAGTTTCTATTATTATTAAATGGTTTCTAAATTAGTATCTAATTAGCTACTAAGGTTTTAACTACCAATTATTATTTTTTAAATTTGATAGCAAAAATCTTGGTTGTTAATTAAATACCAATTTAGAAACCATCTAACGATAATAAAAACTAATTTAGAAACCAAAAGTTTTTTAGTCTCTAAAATGGTATCTAATTTAGTCACTATAGCAACTAATTATTTTTTGTCTTTTAAAATTGGTTTCTCATGATTTCCTTGTAGTGTGAAATTAGTTTACTCTCTAATTCAAATTTTAGATGTGTTTGTAATTTGAAAATGATTAGAATAAATCATTTTGTATGTGGAATTGATTTAATTTGAAGTTTCATTTCACCAACTCATTGGAAGTAGTTATAGTAGACATCAGTCTGTACTCAAAACAACGAGTTTTAACAAAATTATCAGTTTTTAAAAAAAATTAACAATCATTTTATATACAGAACAATTCATTCCAAACATTTTCATATTACAAATATTTATATGATCTAAATTATTCTTTTAAGATTCAATTCTTAAATTTAGGGTTTTATCACCATGTGACATTAGTGTGATCCAAGAGAGTTTCTCTCTTCCCTTACTAACGGTGGCGGTCTTTCTAAAACATGTTCTATTTTCATGCCCTTTTTTTATATTTGGTAACCTTCTCTTCATTTTCTCAGAAATTGGAGTTGTCAATTCAAGCTCTTTTGAAAATTGCCATCAAAATGGAAAATGGTGGTGTGGGAGTGGTGTTTTGGGTCCTACACATCATTTTCTCCAAGTGGTCCAATTAATGTGAAATTGCAAATAATTCAATAGAAGGGTGCACTTGGCTATTTCAGAACCACAACCAAAGCAAGAGAAATAAGATGGCTAAGCTTGCGGTCTTATTCCATTACGCAAAATAAATCAACTTGCCCAAGACTTTGTTCCAACTCCTACGCTTTGGGGTTCTTCATAGCATCTTCTATGTCATGAGCTTCACCATTTTCAAATGGTGGGACACAATAGTTCAGAAATTTCAAACCCATTTCCATCGCAAAAATAAGTATATTAAGGTCCCTTCAAACTAAGAAAATTACACTTCCATCCAAGAACATTGGAATGTGAGCATTCAAGTAATGGAAAAGTGTCTCACGTTAAACTATACTAGTCTTAATTGGCTCATGTTCTAGATAAAATACAATGACTATCGAAAAATACTATGAAACATGTTTTTTAGTATATTATTTTTTATCCTTATTATACTCATCTCTCCCTTACTTGTTTGAAATACAAAAAAAAAAATACACTATACACCTCTTGTAAATGAAAAAAAAAAAGTGTTTGGGTAATGTTGCAATTTTTTTGGATGATTAGTACTATGTACACTACTACGAGAAAATCATGAAATAGAAACAAATTTTTAGAGATCAAAATAATTAGTTGCAATAGTAACTAAATTAGAGATCATTTTAGAAACTAAAACAAAAATTGGTTTCTAAATTAGTCTTTATTATTGTTAAATAGTTTCTAAATTGGTATCTAATTAGCAACTAAGGTTTTAACTATACCAATTATTTAGTTTCTAAATCTGGTCTCTACCAATTTAGAAACTATTTAACAATAATAGAAACTAATTTAGAAACCAATTTTTGTTTTAGTTTATAAAATGGTCTCTAATTTAGTTACTATTCCAACTAATTATTTTAGTCTCTAAAAATTAGTTTCTATTTGATGATATTCTTGTAGTGGTAATCTTCTTGTTCTTGATTGAAATTTATCAAAAAATTACAGAATTTATTATTCTTATTTTTGTTAATGGGTCTTATTTGTGATTTTATAGTTTTTCAATAACTGAAAATGAATGTTAGAAAGAGTATATTAAAGAAAGTTGTTCTAATACTTTTTGGTATTTATATGTTGACATTATGATACGTACCTTTTATGGCAAAAGTGGAAGAGAGAATAATACAATTTGGGTAATCTCTTTTATACTGTTTAGATTAAACACACAATTTAGTTCATATACGTGATGTAATTTTCAATTTGATTCCTATGCATTAAAACTTCTTAAATTTGTATGTATATACGAAGATTATTGATTTGTCATATGACATCATCTCTAGAAATCCTAGTTGATAACTTCATGCATTACCATATTTTTAATTCCATTCCTTTATGCTTAAACTATTCTTAATTTTTATTTTAAACATGTTTAAATCAACCCTTATAGGTACAATCCTTACGTGTTTAGTCTGAGTCATCAAATGAAGTTTGCACTTTTTAACGATTCAATCCAAAACAATTTCCTCCCTCACCATTGACCTTCAATATTGACCCTTTACTAAGTTAATTATATATATATATATATATATATATATATATTTATAAAAGAAATTATAGGCAAAGAAAAAATTAAATAAATAAAAATATTTAAAGAATAATTCAACTCTTATTAAAAAAAGCTATATACACATAATCATTAAAAATCCTATACTAAGCGGTGTATCAATTTTAACATATTAAGTGTTTTCTTTTAGGGTTCAGTGTATTACCAAAAAATATCTACTTAGATAGGTTGATATTTTTATATTCGTATTGATTTGGTTAGTTTTTCCATAATCCTATTTGAAAAGGAAGAAGATAAACGTTATTTAGGGTTAGAGAGGAAAATAAAATACTTGAAGTCCAATGGCGAGAATGAAACTAAATATAATTCATATAGGAGTTATAGAAATTAATTTTAAAAAATGCTTTAAGTATGCGTTAAATTAAGAATAAATTAGCCCTGTACAGAATAAATTAAGAATAAAATACATGTACAAAAACTAAATTAAAAGTACATAAGGGAGTTAACATTTAACTTAACTTAATCATGTGTTTAACTTTGTATTGTAAAAGTAGAGCCTAAAGAAGACTAAGCTTTCTATCAAATGTAAAATAAAAGGGCTTCTATAAAATAAAAAATATAATTTTAAAAAATATGAAAAAATTAAATTGACGCACTAAAAAATATATTAAATAAAAATTAATAATAAAAAATAATTAGTTGATATATTAACTAAATTAAATATTATTTTATATGTTAATAAAATTATTAGTATTTAAATTAATTTTTATCATTAATAAATAGTTTCTAAATTGGTATCTAACTGGCTATTAAGGTTTTAACCACTAACTTTAAAATTTGAATAATAATTATAATTAGTAGTTAAAACATTAATAGCTAATTAGATATGAATTTAAAAATTATTTATTTGTTTCTTAAATAATATCTAATTTAGTTAATTTATTTCTATTTAAATAATTTTGTAGGAGTTTGGAGTAGAGAGAGTTGATTAGTTGCATTAACATTCACATGTAAGAAGATGAGAAAGACGACTTTCCTTGCATGTTCTTGGCTTTGACCAATTCAGTACTTAAATAAAGGCCCCCACAGTTGATTCACTTGTCAACCAATATTGCCAGTATCTCTTAGCATTGGTTTCTTATCTCTTATGGCTTCTCAAACTCTTCTGCTCCTCTTATTTCTCTCTTCCTTACACCAAATTGCCTCCTTGGAGACTTTGATCTATGAAGGATTTGATGAAAACAGTGAAATAAGCCGTGAAGGATCTTCCATCATCAAAACCAGCCATTTACTTAAACTCACCAACAGATCAACCAATATTGTAGGCCGTGCATTCTACAAAACACCCTTCCAAATGCTTAACCAAACAGACCCTCAACCCTATGCTTATTCCTTCAGCACCAACTTTGTTTTCTCAATTGTATCCCCTAATTCTGGTTCTGGAGGCTTTGGCCTTGCCTTCACCATAGCACCATCAACACACTTTCCAGGGGCTGAGGCTGGCCACTATCTTGGTCTTTTTAACTCCACCAATGATGGGGAGGCCTCAAATCACATCTTTGCTGTTGAGTTTGACACTGTAAATGGTCACAAAGGTGACGCAGACTCTGAAGGAAACCATGTTGGGGTCAATACAAATGGCATGGAATCAAAGATTACTGAACCAGCTGCATACATTGAAGAGGGTACTGCTACTGTAAAGGACGATTTTAGAATGGCCAAGGTTGATGCTGTCCAAGCTTGGATAGAGTATGATGGTGAAAAGAAAACTCTGAATGTAACAATAGCTCCTTGGGAATTACCAAGGCCCAGCACACCACTTATCAATAATTATAACCTTGACCTTTCCAACGTTATGAAGGAAAACATGTTTGTTGGTTTCTCAGCATCAACGGGCCAGGAAACAAGCTCTCATTATCTTCTAGGGTGGAGTTTTGCGGTGAACGGTGTTGCCCCTTCACTGAATTCTTCTAATCTTCCAAATCCACCACCCAAGGAGGAAGATCCATCTTCATTTCCTTGGGTCCAGGTTGCAGTTGCCATCTTGTCTGCTTTGATTTTGAGCCTTTTGTGTCTTCTAATTTTTCTGGCATGTTGTAAGAGATACATGGATTTTGAGGTTCTTGAGGACTGGGAGAAGGATTGTCCTCACAGGTTTAGATACAAAGATCTTAAACTTGCCACACAAGGGTTCGAAGAGAGCCAACTAATTGGAGTTGGAGGCTTTGGTGCTGTCTACAAAGGAGTCTTACCAACTACAGGAACTGAAGTAGCTGTTAAGAGGATTGTGAGAAGCCCTTTCCATGGAATGAGGGAATTTGCAGCTGAGATTGAAAGCTTGGGAAGGTTGAGGCACAAGAATCTGGTGAACCTTCAAGGATGGTGCAAGAAAAAGAATGACCTACTCCTAGTCTATGATTTCATTCCAAATGGAAGCCTTGATTTTGTCCTATATAACCCCGATAACAACTTTGTTTTGGACTGGGGGCAAAGATTCAACATTCTGAAAGGCATCAGTGCTGGACTATTGTACTTGCATGAAGAGTGGGAGCAAGTGGTGATCCATAGAGACGTGAAAACTAGCAATATTTTGATAGATGGGAACTTGAGTGCACGTTTAGGTGACTTTGGACTTGCAAGGCTCTATAACCATGGTCAAGCATCACACACAACCAATGTGGTTGGCACCATTGGCTACATTGCACCAGAGCTAACTCGCACAGGAAAGGCTTCTACAAAAACTGATGTGTATGCATTAGGGGTTGTGCTCCTTGAAGTGGTCACAGGTAAAAGGCCTCTTGATTCAGATCAGTTTTTCTTGGTGGAATGGGCGATTGAGAACTACCATTTGGGTCAACTTCTTGAGGTGGTTGATCCTAAGCTGGATTCAGTTTATGATGCGGAAGAAGTTGAGTTGGTTCTCAAGTTGGGTTTACTATGCTCTCAACATAGACCAGATTATAGACCTACCATGAAACAAGTTACAAGGTACCTAAACTTTGATGACCCTCTTCCTGATACTGCTGATTGGGGACATTTTGGTTCTAATAGCAGCAGCAGAATGAACTCAGGTTTCTTAGAAGTCACGTCATCTTTGAGAACTGTTGAAACATCAGGCTATTTGTCCTCCATTAGCATGAGTACCAAGTCCATGGATGCTGGTAGATAGCAAATAATCATGTATAGCATTTTCAACTAGTGTATTTTTCCAATTATATGCATACTTCTTGTGTAATTCTTTCATTTTTTTTGTATTAATAACAAACAAAACTTTATTTTTGGCAATATATGATTTGCTTTGCTTAATCCATTAACATGTTATGTTATAAGGGAAGGAAATGAATTAGGTTCAGTTTTATTTTAAGTTAAATATAACAATCTGTGCATGAACTTGTAAGTTTCACTGGATTATAACTTTGTTTTTAGTCCTTCAATTTCCTTGTTTTCCTCCAATATCTTCTTATTCATTATGTCTTTGTATTTTTTAAACAATGTTTTCTTTATCTGTAAAAAGAAAAATATTCGTTTTAAGGATTAAAGTTTGGGAAGTTTTACAAATATAGAAACAAACTATTAGTTTAAAAATCAGAGACAAAATTTTTTTTTTTAAAAAAAAAGCACTATAAACATTATTATCTCAATGAACAATTCAGAAATTTTAGACTTATTTTAACGGTAACGTGGAGAGAATCAAATATATATAAAATTAAATAATTATTAAGTAATGGATTTTAAGTCTAATTTAGGCCAACGTAGACTTTAAGTTTAACTCAATCTCATAACCAGCTTATAAGGTAAAGTTTGCACTTACTTATATACTATGAAATGTCATAATCTCTAGTCGATGTGGACATTGCGTAAGAAAGCAAATGTGAGTAAATTGTTGTCATTGGGAATACTACTTGGAAAACAAATATTAGTGTCGTCTATGTTGAGGATAAGTGAAGATTCTACTCAACTTTCATGAAGAAGTGTTTGATGAAGATAACATGTTCGAAGGTGAATAAAAAATGTATTTCATGGTCTTAGTTAGGTTAAAGTTGTTTAAGTAACCTTTTGCACTTTGATTCAACCTCATATCTCATAGTCATGGTGATGAACTTAAACACAAAGGTCTCTTAAAAAGAGTTTTAAAAATATGCTCAAAGATTTTCAAAACCATCACTACAAGAAAAATTCAATTTACCTAAGGACAAAATCCGTATGTAATGTTAGCGTCGGTAATTTACATATGGATATTATGTCCGTGGGTAACGAAAACAACATTACCCACCAATGCTATGACAATTATAATTAATGTTAGAACTAAACTAATGTAACCGGTGGGACTCAAAGCCAAATCCCTTGAAATATGTCTATAGAAGCTTTAACCATTACACCAGTCAAGTTTTGTTTACATGTTATGATTATTAATATTATTAAATATTATTAATATTATTAACTATTATTAATATTATGAAATATTATGAATATTATTAAATATTATTATAAATATTTATTAATATTAATAAATATTATAAATGGTGTTAATATTATTAATATTATAAATAATGTTAATTTTATATATATATTTTTATTAATAGTATTTTTATTATTAATGTTATTATTACTGATATTATTAATTTTGTTATATTACTAATATCATTAATACTATTAATATTATTAATATTATTTATATTATTAATATAATACTATTTATATTATTTAAATTATTATATTAATATTAATAATATGTATAAATTAGTTATGATTATTATTATTTATGAATATGAATTATGTTTTTATAATTTTTCATATTATATTAATATTTTTAATATTATGTATATAATTATTATGATAATAGTTGGTAGGTAATAGAGATCAGTGGGTGATAGTTCGTAGGTAATAAAGATTCGTGAGTAATAGTTGGTAGGTAATAGAGATCCGTAGGTAAAAGTTGGTAGGTAATAAGATCTGTAGGTAATAGTTGGTTGGTAATGCTGAATTTACCTACGGATTCAGAATCTGTAGGTAATGTTGTTCGTAGGTAATATCCGTAGGTAATGCTGAATTTACCTACGGACTCAGATCCGTGGGTAAAAATCTGTAGATAATACTGCTTTTTTTTGTAGTGCATTTTATTGTAGTAAAAATTTAATTTTTTGTTTGATAAAACAATTGATTCATTTGCACTGCATCGAAACTGTTTTGATATTTTTAAAATTCTATTTTGTCTCCAAAATCAGTTTTGCTCACACATTCATCAGTTTTCAACTAATCATAGGTTGGTTATGTTACCACCAAGTGTTTTTTCAAAATACAATATGTTCTTTCAAGTTTTAATTTGTTGTTTTATAACAGTTTTCAAAATTGTTTTGATTTGAATCCTATAAAAAGAGAGTTTTATCTCAGTTCAAATCATCCCTTGCAATTACAAAGTGCTTACAGCTTTCAAGCGATTTTCATTGAGGTTTCCATGTGAGCTTAGTTTACGAAATTTTTTCTTAAAAACTGTAAGAGTTCTTATGCTGATTACTTTTGGCTTGGGAATTGAAGTTCTATCAAAGTTCTCCAGCAGTGAGGATACGGGTTTGAGTTCCGTAGTTTGCAAATAAGGTGTTCTTTTTCCTAATTCTTTTTCTTCGTAAAAGTGTTTGTATGTACTTCTTGATAGTGTTTCTAGAAGTAAATGTGTTGCTGAAATAATGTGTTTCAGCTTGTGATCTTTGTTCTTGGAGGGTTCAAGAACTAAGTTGTTTGTAAAGATTGTTTTGTTTTAGTGGAATCCATCTTGGTGTAAGGTGGGTCTGGATGTAGGTCTTATTGAGTGAACTAGAACTAGTATAAATTTGTGTATGTCATTTTTCTTCCTTAAACTGCCTCTTAAAATTAAAATTTAGAAATTTGTGATGAAAAAAACTTGTTATTTCATAATTAAATCGATTGTTTTCTAGTACTATATTGGCGTGAATCACATTCTGTCTTCAAGATTTTGATTTGTCTTTAATCAAACTTAAAACTCAAGGAATCCTTAATTTTTGACAGTTTTATTCTTGAAAAGTAGTCACCTAAAACAATCTTGGTTTAACAAATGTTTTAAGATTCTTCACATCAAATCAAACTTTTAAAGGAAAGTGTTTTTTCTTATTATTAATCAATCTTTTGCATAAAACTGTTTTGAATAAATTTTTTGTGTCTTTCAAAGCTTCCAGTTTTTAAATCTAAAATAAAGATCTTAATCTCATTTCAATTGTTTCTTCAATATCTTGATTTTTAAAACTAAATTGAATCTTTGATAACTAATTGCATTCAAAACTTTTATCTTTGATATTGTCATCAATATTCTCACCATATAAAAATAAGAACTGCATTAGATGGAATTCTTAAGTGAGAAATAAAATTTGTTAATCTAAAAATTAATTTGTTGTATTTCTGAAATTGCAATTTAAATAAGAAAATCAATCTGATTTTCTTTAAATCAATCCATTCTCTCGGAATTTTCTAAAGAGTGTATTTGCGAAAATTTCTCTAAATACATTTCACCCCTCAACAACCTATCATGTTATCATGTTGATAATAAAACAATGTTATTTTACAATAATAATAATACTATTTTATGAGATATGTAAACTCTCAGTAAAATTTAAAAAGTATATATTGATAAAATGTGTAAGAAATAAAGTTGAATAGTAAAATTTACAACATAATAATAAGGGAATGGTAAAATGTAAAATTAAGCCAATGTTTTTATAATTTTATGGAAGTATTTAGTAATATTTTTCCTTTTCTTTTTAAAATTAGTCAAGTGATTGATTTTTTTAATGAACTGAATGTTCATTCTGATTTTTATTTAATTATAATCACTCAATATAGATGAGGAAAGCTATTGTAATATTGTCTTATGTTTGATTTAAAGTTTAAATAATATTCTAAAATGCTTTTTTGTTTTACTTTATTAAGATATAACCTTTGATCTTTTAAAACAAGACAAAATTTAGAAGAAATTGATTGTTCTTTTTATAAGGCATTTTACAATTTATATAAAATATTAAATTTATTTTCTTTATTTTTTCTTATTTGTGTTTTTTATTAAGAAATAACGAGAAGGAAACTTTGAAAGTAATTAATATTAAGGATCAATTTGGTATATTTGTAAAATTGTTTAAAATTAAAAAGAATCGATTAAATTAATTACTTTTATTGATCTGTGTGATGATGTTAGAAGTTTTTTGCGTTAAGAGATCTAGAAACTATATTTGGGTAAGCTGGTTTGTAACATTTGTATCTCATATGCAAACAATTGAATGAGTGTATTAGCAAAGAAAAGATAATTCCAAGTATAGGTGAGATTAACATGGAGTTTGTTTGTCCTCGTAATTTGTTTGAAGTTAGAAGAAAAAAAGTGTCAAATAAATCAAGATTTTCCAGTTTCCAGTGATATGTTATCTGTTTAAGATCATTGAAACTATGAATGATATCAAGTTTGCACACGAATAAACTATAAGGTGAACCTCATAGTGAACTCATTTTACTTGGTTTATGTGACATTCTTCCATTTTGTTGAAGGTTCTTCAACATTATCAATTGAAGTTACGATTAATGTTCTTCTATCAGCACGAAAATTATTTGCAGTCATGGAAGAAAAACATGACATATTGTGTCTAATTCTACATCTTCTCTACAATTCTGAATCACTAGATGAAATGAATTTAACTACCCATTACTGGTTTTCCAGAAAGGAAGTAACTGGCCCAAATGGATTGAGTTTTCGTTACACTCCAATTGAACTGGTTAAGCATTGACATAAAACATGAGCATATTGTTTAAGCTGGTAAGTATTGTGCATAAAAGAAAAATGAACAAAAAAAAATTGGTTACCAAATATTAATACAGCAGATCACTGTATTCCTCGACTATCTTCTTTCACATTTGCGCAGGGCCTGTGAATTGATAAACGATGTTTCTTATGTTTTGAACTGTGTCGATGCTTCTGCACATTTGCAGATGATGGGAGAACAGGACTCTTTATAGCACAAAGCCTATTCTTCATAAGCCAAGAGAAGATAAATTCCAGGCCGCAACCTTTTGGAGAAGAAGCATATGAATGGCTTGTGGAACCTTGGAGATAACCCTCATGACTACAAGTATCACTAATTTTTGAATCGTAGGAAATATGTTCAGATGATGCAGCCAATGCATTGGCATCAGGAAGAAAACGGTTGATCATATAGGTTGGAGATTGACAACCATTAGACTCTGCAAGCTTTAATCTCAACCCATCATTGCTTTCACTGTGAGCTGTCTCTGATTGTTGCATAATGTCTAATGCCTCAGAGAGAGACAAAACATCCATTGCATCTGAGAAAGAATCATTCTTCTTGTCATCATCTTCATTGTCGCCATCACAACCATCGTCTTGATCAAATGCAAGAACACCATTATATACTTCAGATTTGGCTGCTTCTTCTAGTGGATGCCAAAGGCAAGGAGGTGGTCTTAGCCGCGGGGTGTCTATGTCTCCATAGATGCTATCACTCCTCTCCATGGTTTTTGGCTTCCCTGGGGCTTGTTCCCATGAAAATGGAACACTTGTATTTGGTACTATACTGCCAAGGGAGCTTGAGGAGCAAGATGTATCTGCAACACCTGAAAAACCAAAACGCTTTGTTGAAAAAAGAGGTGCATTAAAGTTTAACTCTCTAGGTCGTTTGGAATCCATCGCTTCCAGATTCTTTTTTTCTCCTTCCTCTGTGTAGGGCTGATTTTGTGACCGGAAGGACTATCAAAAGGGTTGGTTAAATCATTAAAATCTTCATTAGAGAGAATATGGGATCCAGTTAGTTGAGTGGAATAAAAATATCAGTTCAAAATATAGATATCTCGTGAAATTCATTATACCAAGTCCTGCTTTAAAATGGTCACGGGCGAGTTGATAACCCCCTTCCATGTGGAAGAGAAACAGGAAGTCAGATATTTAACGTTAAATAATTTGAGAAGGAGGAGGTCCTATGTATGCAGCGCTAAAGGATGAAGAAGGGGAAGAAAAAACTGTCGTGTATACAGCAGCTGAACAGACATGCCTATGTTTAAACTTTTCAATAAACATATCACAAGGTAGATATATGTTTGAGTCAATTTAAATAATCAACAGAAAATTCATTTAGAGTGTGTAGGGGTGGGGGTAAAAAGAAAAATACAGACGAATTGAATAGATGAAAACTTTCATAGCTTGTATGGATATGGTTCTCCAAAGAGAACTCTCTGTCACAGTACACAGTAAAAAGGAGTTGCAAGGGAATTGTGTTTTATACAACAGAGAGGACTGAAAAAACAACACAATGTGAATTGGCGATTGCTCGGCCAAAAAATTTGTGGTAAATATCTAGACCTTTGATTGGAATACCGTTCAGAAATTTAGCAAAAGAATAACATGTGTATCTCTTGCTTCAAAGATAATTTTGGAAGCTCCATGCCGGTAATCCAAACATGTTGATATGACATCTGTTGCATAACAAACTGACTTTCATGTACAAGTTTGTCTAAAACTGTGGTAACTTATAACCATCCCTGCCGGTGTTGTATATTGGAAACAGCAGTGGCATCTGCACCCATAAGCTGGCAAAACCATAATTCATTACATATATTTACAAACTATCTTTCCTTCCTTCCCGTTCAGTTGCAATCCAAAATTATCTTTCTAACTTGCCCTTTCACTTCTGTAATTCAGCATCCAGAAGGTTAGCCTAAAAGATATGTGGACCAGACTATTTCAGTAGACAGAATCCAATAGATAAATAGCACTGATGATAACTGGGTCGTGAGGTGTAAAAAAGTATAGGTTGGCAAGAATAGGCCTGTCACCATAAGGAACACTCCGAGAACACCTGATCATTGGTTTTTGACTCTCTCACTTTTTGTTCATTTATTCGCTCCCGTGCTTTATTACAAAGCTCTAACGTCTCAGCATGGCTAGGATCAAGACAAAGGGCTGCTTCACAATCTCGGACGGTAGAAATATAATCACCCATTGAATCATGAAATGCAGCTCGAAGATGTAACAGTTGCAAATCTGGCTTAAAACCAATGGCCCTTGAAAGCTCTGCTATTGCTTCATCTTCCCTATGATCATCCATTAAAACTAAGAGAAAGGGACCCCATGTTAGAACTTGACAATTTATGTGCATCTCGAGGAATCTAAGATAATTCATAAACAGGTTTCAAGGATTCAAGACAAAAACATGATTGCATTATTCTGTCACAACGTTTATAGCAAACAAAATACATTTGTATGAATTAAGACTAAAATCAAAACAACAAAAAAACGTACAAAAAAGGAACCTCTAATGATTTATTTTAGCTTATCAGACAAGAATAGGCTCAATTTCAATGGTTGCTGGTGTCAAGATAAAATAGCCAAAAATGAGCAAGGCACCTTCCAGAAATGTGAAATTTGATAGGCATGTTTTTCTACACAAAGTCACAAAATATATAAACTACTCCTCCAAGACTTAAGGAAATGCCTAAAGCTTATTTTATACTCAATAAGTGCTAAGATACATGTGTTATTTCCCATAACCTTTCACCATTATGATGTTACGAGGGGTTTTAATGAACTACTATTAATGCAAGTTTATGTTTCGATAAGGAGCATGAATGCAGTATTTAATTTAGATTAGAGGAAAGTTAATCACTAATGCTCTTAACTTAAAAAGGTGAAGATAGGGTACATAAACAAATAAATGAATACAGCTGAAGGGTAGAAAATTATTTTGTTCAAGTAGTTATTACTTGAATTTGGATGTAATGAAAAATCAGTGAGGTACTTACTCAGCAGATGTATATTTTCTATTTATAGAAGTACATTACAAAGAAAAGTTAAATCCTATAACACTCAACCCCTTACGCTAGGTATATACACTCAAAAGTAGCTTTATGGAAGCTGTACAATACAATAGTACTTATAATTTTAACACGCCCCTTCAAACTGGATGTATGCACCAAGCTTGGAATGTATAAACTGAATTCTAAGCCCTCTCAAGGACTTACTGAGAATGTCAGCTAGCTGGTCCTTAGAGCCAATAAATCCAGTAAAGAGTTCCCCAGCTTCACCCTTATAAAATAACAATTGATCTCTATGTATTTGGTCATTTCATGAAACACAAGATTGGAAGCAATATGGAGGGTTGTTTGCTTATCAACTTCTCAAAATTTCACTCTTGAAGGAGTTGTTTAATCCACACAAGTTCACAAGTGCCCAAAGTCATGGATCTATATTCAGCTTTTGCACTAGATTGGACAACAACATTTTATTTCTTACTCTTCTAAGAGACAATATTTCCTTCATTGAATACACAATATCTTGTGATGCATCTTCTATCAATGGGACAGTCAGCCCAATCTGCATCACAGTGCCCGATAATTTGAGTATTTACTTGGTCCCCATACAAATCCTTGTCCAAGAGCCTTTTTGATATACCTAAGAATACAAATTACAGCATTCCGGTGATTAATGTTAGGATTCTGCATGAATTGACTAACAATTCCGACCATATAAGAAATATCAGATCTTGTAATATTGAGATAAATGAGTTTTCCTATTAGCCTCCTATATCTTTCTAGATCTGAAAAAGTTTCACCTTGGTTCAACATAAACTTTTGACTTGGATCTATAGGACTATTAATCAGCTTGCAATTTGTCAATCCTGTCTCCTATATGTTAAGGTGCCACTTCAATACCCACTAAGTATTTCAAATAACAAAGATCTTTAGTCTGAAAATGGATCAACAAGTGCTCCTTTAGTCGAGCAATCCTAGTAGTATCATTCTTTGTAATAACTATATCATTAACATAGACCATTAGATAACACACCACTCGAGAAATATGAAAATAGAAAACTAAATGATCTGCCTCACTTTGTTTGTCCAAAAACCTACACAGTATGATTGAATTTACCAAACCAAGCTCGAGGTGAGTGCTTCAGACCATAGAGAGAGCGATGTTGCTCCCCCTAAATAACACACTAGGCCAAACTCCCCCTAAATAGCAAGTCTAGGAAGTTGCTCCGTGTAAATTTCCTCCTCAATATCACCTTGAAGGAAACCACTTTAAATGCTAGGTTGGTGAAGTGGTCAGTGGCAAATAGTAGCCAATGTAAGAAAAAGTGTAAATGTGTTGATCTTGCCCACGAGATAAAAAGTATCACATTACTCCAGTCCATAAATTTATATGTATTCTTTAGCCGAGCTTTAAGGTAATCAATTTCACTTCTATGCCCAACTTGACTCATCTACAACCAACCGTCTTCTTTCCATAGGGAACAGGAACAACTAGGTTGATGTAAATACCCTATGAGGATAAAGATGAAAACCTCAACAATTAGCATTGTCACTTCAATAGACTTTAATTATTTTTCCAAATTGATTCTTAATCTCATTAAAGGAGAGAAATATGGACAAGAGTTTATATTTGTCTTTCAATAAAAAAAACAACTACAACGGGAGAATCCGTAAGGGTTACAAAATATCTAAACCAAAAGATGTGATAATGCTAGGTCTCCAAATATTTGAGTGAATGCTAGTTCTTCACTCTTTATTTGATTCAAGTATTCATAGACCTTGACCTTCCATAGATTGAGAAATACAAGTTGTTGAAACACTTGGCATTTAAGTCTCAAATATTTTTGCTACTACTCATTAGAGAACTTAGACTTTCCTTCTCAGAACTAGGCACATAGGTTGCCTTTTCTGGAAAACCATGCAAGGAGTAGCAACTCTCTTGGGTATGACTCATTCTTTTGTAGCATGTGCAGTCAAGACATCCACTCCAGCCACCACATCCTCCTCGGTTGCTATGACATCTTCCTCGTGGTGCTTGCATTGTTGATGTTTCAATAACTTCAATTGAACCCTAAACCCTAACCCCGAAAAGGTCCAGTGACTAAGCTAACCATGCAATGAATTTTATCAGCAACTAAAATTTAGTCTTGTACATTATCAAAATCCTAGTGTAGACTTCTCATAATTAGGACCACCATGTATAACTTATAAAATTTTTTGTTGATATCCTTCAATGACTCATCCACAAGAAATCTCCTTTACTACAACCCACACCTTTACTATGTGTGAAATAATATTACGATTAATTTGTGTGAGAGGCTACTGTTTGAGTCACATCAAAGAGAAGTTGAATGTCAATATAAAAAAAAGAGCATGTCTTAAAGGATCTAATTATTTCTAAAACATCATGTTCAGCTGAAAACACAACACATAACTAGAAGTGCAGTTTCTACCACTAAAATTTATCTTTATTCAAAACAGCACTAACTTCCTTTTCCAAATGATCATGGTATCCTTGACCAAGGAGCCATAACTCCTCTGATGTGGACCAAGATAAGTAGTTCTTCCACTTGAGTTTTGTCGTGGTAATAGTAGAAGTAGCAAAACAAGGAGCAAAAATAATAGAAGTCTTTCCAAACAAAAAGCCACAAATAGATTTGAGAAGAGGAGAAAAGGACTAAGTTGGAGGAGAGAAAGTCTTCATATGCTATCTACGTACGTCAGACTAGGAAGACAAGCACAAAAGTGTGCCCAAAAGATGTTAACGAGAAGAACAATGATAATATGGTGTGATTTTGACACCGAGAAGGTGACACATGGAACACATGAAGATCAACACATAATGGGGCGTTGTGAAGATTTTGGTCACACAAGCATTAGGGTTGGATCATGCTTCTCGAGGTGCACCTAATCCTGACTTTACCAATCGAAATGAGAGTAAACAATGGTCAATGGTGATCCAAGACAGGGCTATACCAACTTGAATTTGGATGTGATGAAAACTCAGTGATTCGCTTACTCACCTAATGTATATTTTCTATTTATGAAGGAGAGAAGAGTGCATTACAAGAAAAAGTTTTATGCTACAACACTCAACCCCTTAGGCTAGGTACATACACCCAAATAGCAGCTTTATGAAAGTTGTACAATTCAATAATAATCATAATTTTAACATTGAGTCCTTCCACAA
Organism: Phaseolus vulgaris; assembly: GCF_051622355.1. NCBI lineage: Eukaryota > Viridiplantae > Streptophyta > Magnoliopsida > Fabales > Fabaceae > Phaseolus > Phaseolus vulgaris. The sequence goes on from NC_143505.1 coordinate 9,899,357, forward strand.
ATACGGAAATTACTAATATCTTAAGGATGGCAGAAAAATCTATTGACGAAGTTACAATGATGAGCATTAATAATAGCCTAACATGATAAAGAAGAGCAAAAGAAAGTTTATGGGCAAGATATCATACCACTGATGACGAAAGATTAATAGATTAAGGGCTAGGTTGGAAGAGTTTATTTATAGCTTTTTCGGATTTAATCTTATGACATAAATATTTGAGTAAGAAAAGCTTACGAATGTAGCTTATGATATTGCCATAAGCTGTTTTCAGCTTAGTTCAAAAAGCTCCCCAAGAATAAGTTAAACAGCTTACAGCTTATACGAAAATAGTTTATTTTATCCTATTTCCTTTATGCAAATAACCTATACACAAGTGCTTATAGTGCTTATCTGATGAACACTTGGATCATATTTGCATAAATTTCTATATAAGCATTTATAGGAGTATAAAATAAGAAAGTAAAATAAATTAACTTCGATAAGTTAAAATAAACTTATATTTGGACAGACTTCTCCATAAGGACATTTAAAAGAGAAAAATAAGAATGAATTAAATAAGTTTCTCCTAAAGTTGAAATAGCTTGTGTAAGCTAATATGTAGAAGTTTTCTCATGTTTTATTTTTTATTTTTATTTTTCTTTCCTATAAGTGCTTATGAAGAAGTTTGTCCAAATATGTCCATACTTAATATTGATAGACTTCTCTCACCTAACTTCTCTAAAAGCTTAGATGACGTAGCTACATGAGGGTCAAAGTTTGCATTGAAAGTTCAAAGTTTTTTGAGAGGAAAAGAACCCCGATAGGGATGTCCTAATCATTTAACAAATCCAAACCATAATGTTTCCTCAAAATGAGATTCTCACAATCATATTACATCTTCAATTGATCTTGCGGTAAAGCTATAACTGACAGGGATTTGCATCAGCCATGAAAATGTGAGAAATATATAATGGCTTGCAGTCAAAATAAAGTTCGCATGATGTCTGTGTTGGTAGTTATAAGTTTTGCTATCATGTGGTACTAAAACCCAGCATAAAAGGAAAAGTGCAGGTTAAAACACACACTGAAAGATTACAGTATCTCTAACATCCACTCAGTGCTAAAACCATTATAGCTATAACAGGGAAGGATCCAAATCAGTCAAAACAAATGTTTGACATGCAAATATGGCTAACAATCACTAGCCCCTTCTATAGTCCTATCACACTCCACACCAACAAAAGAAATAAAGACAAGAATAGACAAAATATAATTAGCTGTGAGAAGATTACCTGCTGCCCTATATCTGTAAGGATAAGTCCTTAGGGGATCCAACTGTGTTGCCAAACTAAGATCACTCTTTGCCATATCACGATCACAATATTCTGAACGCTTCTCATACGCAGATGCATTATTCCTGGCCTTTGCTATCAGTTTTGTCATCTCATCATATGCAGCTTTGTGCTGTTCTTTAAGATGATATACACGTGCCAACCCTTGATGTGCTCGTGTATGCTTGATGTTAAGTGCATGCTTGTAGCAGTCAGCAGCAAGGTCCAACTTGCCACAATCTACATATACGCTTCCTAAATTATTCAGCGCCTACAATGTACAAGAATGACTTTAATAAACTCATTGCTTCAGCGCTGACATCCAGTTAACATCTTTAATCTGAAAATAGGTATAATACTCACTTGTCCTTTACGAAGACCATCTGAGGGGCATCTAAGGGCTTCCTCCAAGAGATTGATCACATACTTCGAAGACTCTGAATCAAGACTTGAGTCAGCTAAGGCATAAGCTTTGAGAAAGAAAGCTTCAAATGACCTTTGAATAGAAATGGACTCCTCAGCTTTTGTCAATGCTTCTTCACGATAACCAGTGTCATATAGTATCCAGCCTTCATAGACAAGCCTTTCATGTGCTGAACATGAATTATTTCTGGCTAGTCGCAAACTGCGCATGGCTGCCTTCTGAGAATTTAACCTGCAAGATTAAGAAGCATCAATGCCTGCTATGAACAGGGTCATGCCGAGGCAGTAAAAATAGTAGAGACTGAAGCACTAATCAAATAACCTATGTGATTAACAAGCAAAAATTAGAAATAGTTTAATGCATAGCATGCCTTATTTGCTGTAGATACTGAAATGTAAAAAACTAGTGAAAAAATATACACTTGAATCGTCTGACCATTGAAAAAGAGATCAAGAGATATCAGTTTCCATCTATCTTACGGGTAGAGAGTGCAGTAGGATACAATAACACGACAAAAAGAACATTGCCTGTATCAAAACCTGCTACCATTTAAACAGGGCAAGGAAACATCTCAATTTTGAAACTCAGCCCTGTACATAATTTCCAATAGTAAAGTATAATATGACCTTCTGTTACATATGAATTCTGAAATTTCTGCATATACTGCATTGTTCACGCTGTGGATTAAAGGTTCATAAAGACAGTTAGAGTATGAGGGATGTTGAAGTATTTCCAAAAGGGCTTGCTATTGATTTTAAATCTTTTAACTAGGGAAAGATATCTGGCTTGGGAAAATTGAGATGCCACAACCTAGTATGGAGAAAATGGAATAGGAAATACTCTGACTTATTAAGTGCTCTTGGATTGAGAATTACTCCCAGCTAACCTCTCACTTTTCATAAAAAGAAAACAAATATTGGTTTTCCTTTTTCCTCTTTTTCCTTCTTTATGCAACAAAAACTTCATTCTTAATGCTAGCTTGAACTATAAAGAATCTAGAAGCATGGGACCCAACAACCCACACCAAAAGGATAGTATCTATTGGAGATCTCATATCGACTAAAGATATTACTAAAATATAATATAAGTAGGTACAAAACTAATCTTATAAACTAGTTTGGTGAGATTGAGTTATATTTAAATTTCACTTTCTTTAGGTGATATCACATCACAGTCATTTAGAGTCTATTCTAGTCAAATTTGTTGGACCTACCGTGTCATCTGCTATCGAGTTCCCCTTAGTCTCACGCTCGAGATGTCTAATCCTCAACGTGAGAGAGTGTGTTGAAGATCCACATCAATTAAAGATATTACTAAGTTATGATATATATATATATATAACATTTCAGACTAGTTTTGTGAAGTTGGGTTAGACTTAAATTCCACTTTCTTAAGAGCATCAACCGGATCATTTAAGCTACAAATAAAACTGTTCTACAGTACCTGGTTACCTTTTCTAATTTGGTGGATGAACAATGACGATGCTATAGTTTCCTCTAATTTAAATATTCTACAAGGTCACAAGTCATCATAACTAACTAATCTATTTAGCAGCAAATAGAGCCACAAATTCCGTGCAGAATTATGTTCATGATTGAATTCAGTTTAAACTGAAAAATAATTAACAGAGAAAGATATAGCTATATTTAGAGATGAATCACCCTTGCTAGTAACAGAGAGAACTACAAAACAACCAACAGGAAAATAATTCCATTTAGTGAGAATTTTTTGGAAAACCACTTACAAGGTTAGAGACATTAGACTTGAAGTGATGCAAAGCTCATTCTTACCTTAATAGAAGGAGTGACTGCCGGAAGCGTAAGATACTTTTCCCAGGGTCATTTTCCAACATTTTGTGTACAACAGCCAAAGAACCAATATCATCGACAGATGACCATCTGTCATACAATTGCATCCAGCAATCAGCCTGGCTCCACTGCTGAGCAACAGGGCGGAGGAGTTCTACCAAGTGACCACCATGCATATTCCCATAGAACACCATATAATTTGGATCCAACGTCAAAATTGCCCTGACATCTCTAAGGGCTCCTTCATAATCCTTCATAGCAATCAACAACCAAGCTCTCAACTCAAGGCAGTCCGGAGAAACCTTGAAACCAATTATTTTATCAATTTCAGAAATGGCAGCTCCAATCTTATTCTCCTCCAGCAAAGAAACAGCATTATATTTGTATGGAAAAGAAAGAGTCGGATCCAATTCAGTTGCAGAGAGCAAATCCACCATTTTCTCCTTCCCAGTGCAATACAAAGACCTCTCCTGATACATCCAACCAACTGGTTTGTAATTTTCTATAAGGGAGTTTATCATCTTATATGCTGAAGACATGTGACCAAGCTTATACTTGGCCCTTGCAACACCCACTAAAGAATAAATATGCCCTGCCTCAACAGCAGACTCAAACCAACGTTGTGCATCTTTGTATTCCTTTCTCTCAAACATAACAACTCCCAGTTGGTGATAAGCAAGTTGTTTCTGCCAACCCTCCACCGCACACTCTCCCAATCTTTCCAAGAGCATCACTGTCATGTCCGACCTCATTTCTTCCTCCATCGCAACCTGACTCAAAAAGTAATACAGCACAAACGACACGTGCCCCACAAGGGCCAATCTATCCCTACCCTCCGGACAACAAAACATTTTCATAACACTCCATCGCTCCAAAGAACCAGGAAGCTCCCTCAGAAACGCCTGCATGCAAGCCGCCACAAGCAGATATGCAGTCTCCTCCAGTCCATACTCAATCAGCAACACGGCATCATCCATGTCCAAAACCAGAGAAGCCAAATGCGTGTCACAAGCATGCTTCATCTCCTCACAACAAAACTTGTTCGCAAAAGAAAGCATCTCAAGAATAACATTAGGAGGGAACTGACTCAGCCTCTTGGTTCTACTAAAAACCTCAACAGCCATCATTGCCTCAACAGAAACACAATTCATAGAGAAATTTATCTTCTCCCTCCTACACTCAAGAAATCCACCACACAACATTGTCTCAAACGGCCTTGAAAGTGCAGCCATAGAGTACCTCCTACAACTAATTTCACTATCACCTATGCAGAAAAACACATCATCATCTTCAGCATCACGATCACCACTACCATCAACATATTCACTCGAAGTGGAACATTCTTGTTCGCATTCCTGATTACGAACAACACAATCACTAACTATCTCTCTAAGAAAACACGTACAACGATCAAACACCGATTCATGATCATACCCGGGGACCAAACTAGCCTTGGGACACTCAAGGTTTCTTCCACAGCAATCCATCGAATTCGATCCAACAAGCTCATCCTCTCTCCGCTCATACCTCAGCCACGAAGCCAGTACAACCTTCGCGTGCACATCCGCCGCGTGCCTCCGAGCCTCGCGGAGCCCCCGCCGGAACAGCTTCGGATCCGGCAGGCCACGCAACACCGCGCATTGCTCCAAATACACCTCGGATTTCTCGAGCGCCGCGCAACACTCAGCCCTTCGATGTACGCGGGCGAGGGTTTCCACAAAGTCCAAGGGCTTCAAGGAAGGCTCAATCGAAGGTTCCAGAAGCTCCGAAGCCGGAAGCCCGCACGGGAGAAGAGTCTCCGAAACGGCGTCGTGTCTCGGAGCTGTAGTAGAAACCGGTCTGGTCCGACCGATCGGGCTTTTAGAATGGTCGAGCGAAGTGTGCAGCTGTTTATCAGCTGCACTGACAGAGCTCCGATCGGCAGCGGCGGCGGCTGAGGGTTTGAGCGCGTGGACCTGCGTGCCCTTACAAGCGTCCATGATTTTCATGCTACGAATGGAGTTGAAGATGTTCTGCTGCATCTTCCGTTTTTCAACGGTGGAGCTTTCGGAGTCGAGAACAATTGAAGCTGTCAAGAGAACAAAATCGGGTTCGCGAATATTTATTTATTTAAATTTAAAATTTAAATAAAAATAATAAATGGAGGGTTCTCTCTATTTTTTTGGGTACAGAGATTCCTGGGTTTGTTCCTCTGTCTTTTATTTTTCTCTTTTTTTCTTTATTTTTAGAAAATAAACGGTGGTAAGGGTGGTGCTGGCTGACGTGGAGGTGGCCGTTGAAACGGCCGCTCCCGTTCTCTTCTTTGTGCCAATCTCGTGTTCTTCTCCAATGCCAATCTCTCTCACTTATTATGAGGATGTAATGCTTTTCTTATATCATATCATATACTTTAGGGTAAAATATCATTCCTCTGAAAAAGTAAAGTTTTCATATAAGATATATCATAAAGTTTTAATAAAAATCAAAATATAATAATAAAATGCATATACACAATAATATAATTGGATCTTACCACTTTTTAAATTTCACACTAAAATTATTGAAAATATTTTTATAACTTACCCGTGAATTTATCTCACTTTTATTTGTTTTGACAAGTTTCAGTTTTGAAAACCAGTAACTGCGTTAGTACCGGTATAGGTACTTGCTTGCACTAACAGTTTGGTTAACAAAATGTATGAAAATGAATAGTATTTTAGCTTTTTTATTCTGAAATACTGTTTTAGTTTGAATATTGCACTGAATATATACCTATATTTAAATAATCAAATTCACGTTTTGTTTTAGTTCTATTTTAAGATGATTAAGGTTATAATATTTTAGCATATTATTTCTAGAAATTAAGTGAGTGTATGTTAGTAAATTTTATTGAATATTTTTTGTCTAAATTTAACTATGACCTAAATTTAGTTTTTAATTATGGATAATTTTTTTAATTTGATTTAGAAATATATATATATATATATATATATATATAAGGAAATAATCATCATCTTAGTACATTTTTAGTGGATTTTTATGATATTTTATAAGTTTTAATACGTTAACTCAATTATGAAACTAATTTTTAATTTAAATTTGCAATATTTTTTTAAAACCCAATTTTATAGAATACAAATTATTATATTTCTATGTTTTTATAAAAAAAAATGAAGGATGATATTTATGTTTTAAGTTTACTTCAAAAATTATAAAAAAAATAATGTTATTATTCACTTATTTTAATTTATCATCTCCCTATAACTTTTTTTTAAGTTTTCATTTTGTTCTCTTTTTTCTTAGTTTTCTAAGTAAATTTTTTGTCTAAAGTATGTTTTCTTTTTCTTTAAATATCTCATTTTCTTAAAAATTACATGCAAGTGGGGAAGGTTCCTGTGAGTCTAAGTTTGTAACAATATGTTGTTTGTTAAGTTTGATTTCTTATAATTAATTCATAAGATCCTTGGATATCATTTAATTTTAATTAGATTATTTTATAGGTATAAATTTTAAGGTAAATATGTTTTTGGTTGCTATTAGATGTTGAGTTTGAGAATTTGTGTTGCATGTGAAAGTTTTGTTTTATTTGGTAAGTTTGAATTTGATGTTTGAGTTTAGTTTACGAAATTCAAAAAAATTGTAAGATAAGAGTTATCATTTAATTATATCATTATATGTGTGAAATGTTTAACATGTATCTTTCATATTCAGAAAAAAAAACACACACATTTCAAATATAAAGTTTATAGAAATTAACATATGTTAAGATCTTAACATATGTTTCATATGTTTCATTAAGAGAAAAACTTATGTTGAATATAAAGTTTATACGATTAAATTCATACAAGCAGCCAAAATTTGACTAAATAATTGATGATTTGATAAGTTAGAAACGGTTATTATTATTTTATAATTTGAATTTAATTTAATTTAATTTTATAAAATTTAGAAATATGTTTGAACAAATGTTATATAAGAACTTCTCAAAGAAAAAAAAGTAAAATAGATATCTCTATCTAATTTTTTAATTTATTTGTAAATGTATGAAAACTGCTTTTCTTTTATTCCTTACAAGTATTTAATAAAAAAAATCTTATATAACTAATACATTTATATATATATATATATATATATATATATATACACTTTAGATAACACTATAATAAATTATACTTGAATCACTTCTATTCAAGATTATATAAATCATATTACATTTTTAACAAAATTAACTCTCACTAAAGATTAACAATCTAATGTATCAAAATTCTATTTTAGGGTGTATCACTACACCTACTTTATAAGAGTAAATTTTATTTTGTTTCTTACTACTTGATGACTTAATATAAAAGAGAGAACTAATTTGACCTCTCTCTTGCTCGAGTATTCACTCATTAATTAAGCGATCATCATTCTATATTACCACTTAAGCACCACATCATCGTTTAAGTTAAAAGACTTGTCATATAAACCAACAAGTTTTACAAATATTGAACACATTGTCTCCTCAATTCTTGATCAACCACATTATCACTTGAGTGATGATACTTCTTTGCTTGATTTAATAAGTTTCACAAACATCAAACCCCATCGTTATTCCTTAACACTAAGTAATCACTTGTCGCTTGAACATTGAGTGTCCTATAAGAGAGATTTGATTTTATCCCTTTATGTTGAAACTTTAAACTATAACTTTAGTAATATGTCATGTTGCTTAAACAATTAGTTTTCATTAGATAAAAGATAACATCTTTACTAATAAAACAACTCTAAAATCTAATAATTTCTTTAAATGTATAAATACAAATTCAACTATCATATAGACCATCAACATTCCCTTTAATAAAAACAATATTAATTTTAGATTCTCAATCCCATAAAAAAATAATTATAAAAAACTGAAAATTTATCCTAAAATACTAATTGTCATAAAAAAGATAATATAGAAAAATAATTTATTTAAGAGATGAAATTCAAATAAAATAAAAAATAAAATTAACATAATTTATTTATAAGATGTTTTATTTCTTATTCATTAAAACTTGTATCTCTAAAAATTCACATCTTGCAAATTATTACATTATTTAAAAATAGGTTTAAAACTAACTTATTCATCAAAAAAACATAAATAAAAAAAGATTACTTTTTGTTTATATACTTTTATTTAAATCTTCAACAATATATAATTATTACAATTAGTGTAACACGTGGAGGAGATGGCATGGCAAACAATTTATTGAAGGTCCATTTTAATTGGTCCCTCCTAAGAATTATTTGTCTACACAAACAACAGACAGCAAGAAGATGACGAGATACCAAACTTTTATTTCTTTAGTTTCGATATAGTACGGGAAAAGGACACAGAACACACATACACATTCATCTTCTTCATTATCCACTAATCAAAATCAAATATTTTCTATTATTATAGATTATACTGTCACATTTAATCATTCTTTCCAACACTTTTCATTTGATTAATGTCAATTCTAAGTTATTTTTTTATGATATTAAATTTTAATGAAAACTATTTTAAGATTTTTGGTTAAAATTAAATCATGTAATTGAGTTTCTTAATTAAAATTAATTACTTAAATTATATTTGGATTTAGAGTAAAATATGTAACAATCACATTATCATTTCTCTATAAGTAAAGAAACAAAAATAAACATTAACATGTTATATTATTCTACTTTCTAGATCTCTTGTTCCTTGGAAAGACTATTAGGAATGGGTAGAATAAATGTTTGGGTTTTTTTAAAGAAATTGATTTTAAAGTTTTTCATATTTATAGAAAAGACAATCATTATACAGTTGGATATGTTAATGTATATATGATATACTAGTTTACGATTTAGTATTTTTTTTAGATTTTTTTTCATAAGATGTTTAAACTCATTATGTTTTTGTTTTGTATAGTTTTTGGGAAGTCTTTGTTTCTTGCATGAGTTTTGATCTAGTCATATGTTTGATTATTTTTTCTTTGCTTTATGTTATCCTTTATGCGATGAAATATGAATTTTGAATCATGACGTGTTTGCTTAATTAAAATGTTATGTTTCATAATAATATTTAATATGATTTTTTTAAAAATAAACTTATATATATTTTGAAAATATGAAATTTAAATATTTCAAAACACAAAATAACGAAATGGTTATTACTATTATTTTTATATATATTTTTTTGGTTTTGTAATGTAATCTATTAACAAATAAACCACAATTATTAATTATAGTCACAAACATAAAAAAAATAAGGTAAAATTATAATAATGATAATAAAATTTATATAAATTATTTTACAATTATAATCAAATATTGGCTATCAAAAATATCAATTAACTACTTAATATTAGACAATTTGAAAAAATATTTTAAGTTTAGATATATTTGAGAATAACATTCATCTTATAATAAAGTACATCTGGTTTTCAAACCACCTAATTGATTATTCAAACATGAAAAGTCTCAGACATTAATAAAAAAATCATAAATAATATTTTCTTAGAACTAATTTGCTAACTAAAACTTTTGAAGTATTAAATTAAAATGAGTCTTTTTATATAAATAATTGCTATTGCTATTATATCTGTTTTGTTTTCTCTCTCTTAACACTAATATGTCATGTTATTTACATGAAAAGAAATCTAGATTAATCACGTATAATAGAAAATTAAAAAAACATCTATCTTAATTAAAAAAATTAATTCCATATAAAACATCCCTTTAAAATAATTAAATCTAATCAAAACGCTCTAATAATATAAATAACTTATAATAATGTATGATAAGGTTTATAATTTTAAACAATTATTTTAAAAATAATACTTAAAATAAGTTATATTTCATTAATCGTTAATTTTTTATACTAATAAAACAAATAATTTAACTCGCCTGTTGAGAAAAACTGATAAACAACTATAAAAAAAATATTAAAGTAATATTTTTTATCACAAAATAACTTTTAAGTTACTACAACCTCGTGTTGACCTCCTATTAAACTAATTTTTATTCATAATATATATTAAAATTCTTTTATTTTATTCTTATAATTATTTATATATATAAACTAATTCAAACATAAAAAAGAAAATGACTCAAAATATCCATGACTTAAGCTGTTTTGATTAATTATTTTGATATTATTAGGAGTTAAGTAATTATACTTTTCTTTAATATATATATATATATATATAACAAATATCTAATTATATTTGAATGAGACCTAAGTATTAAAGAAAAACATAATATGTTGAGAAATTATTAACAGGGAAACAGTATTCATTATCTACACTACAACATGTTTCAAAAATTTGTTTGTGACTTTGTGTAACTATTATTTTGTTTTTATATATATTTTTCTCATAAATTCATCTAAAAATAAAGTTAATTAATTTGCATTGAAAGTTGAAAGGGACGCGTGGGATGAAGCGCGTGAAAGGGAATTGATAGTGAGTAAAAACATGGTGTTGAACATCCGTGCACGTATCACGCCTCTGCAATAACCAAAAGTCTTTAATTTTTTAATAAGTGATATCATCTATTATGTTTGGCCTCCAATAAATGTGTTTCTTACTTTATTTTATTCTTTCTCTTATCTTCTTACATGCCAACTGTAATTTTATTTTATATTCAGGAATAGTAATTCTAAATTTTTATATTTTTAATTCTAACTGTTTTTTCCTACTTTTAATTCCTTTTTCTCCTTTTTTTCTTCCTCCTTTAATTTTCAGTTGCATGTTTTTATCTTTTTCTGTTTTCTTTGTTTTTAGTTCTCAACTATTCTATGATTAGATCATATGATTTAGACATTAATAGACTTCAAAACGTTTTTATTTGACTGAATTTTGATATAAAGTAAATTCACTTTTATTTTATAATTTCTCTAACATTATAATTCAACTATATTCACTTTTTTTAGGTCCTTTTAGTTTATTTTTTTTTTCAATTGATATTTTGATTGTCTAGAGTGATAGAGATGTGAGTGATTAAAATTTTAGAGTTTTCATTTAATTTTGAATTCTAAGTAAATTCTAAAAAAAAGAATTGTTTTAAATTATTGGTTGAAATAGTGAATCTATTATGATATTGAGATGACGTTAGTGTATAATATTTTGCTAAGCTAAATGAATGACATTGGAGTTTAAAATGTCTAAGTTAAATTGTTTATATTAGAGTTAAGTGGGTAACAAAATACGCGCTAAATGGGTAACAAAATCCATTGAGATATTGTCTCACTTCCACATTTGAATGTCTAACTGAGTTAACATGTCTCCAGGTCGTTGATGTTCAATCTTTGATTTCTAACAAGTCAAGCAAGGAACTACAAACTTGACTACATCGTTCTTCATGGCTTGCCACCAATAAGACTTCTTCAGATCTTGATACATCTTGGTTATCCCTGGATGTAACTGAGTTTGCTTTTATGACCTTCAGTTAAAACTGTTTGTTTTAGTTCATTATCCTCTTATATGCATATCCTGTTTTTGAATCTCAAAATATCATCCACTCCTAAAGAGAAGTCTTTAGCTTTGTTAGTATTTAATAAGTCTACGATGTTCTTCAATTTTGAATCTTCCAACTGCTTCTCCTTCACCTTCTCCAGAAATTCATTAGTTATAACAAGTGTATTACAACTAATGCAATTTGAAGACATGGAAACCTCTAAATTAATACTCCTGAAATCTTCAATCAATGTTAGCTCTCTAATCATAAGCGATGACATCTCTATCTTTTTACGACTCAACGCATCTGCAACAACATTTGTCTTCCCAGGATGGTATATCAAATAAAAATCATAATCTTTCAAAAATTCAATCCACCTCCTCTGCCTCATATTAAGCTCCTTTTGATGAAACAAATACTTCAAGCTTTTATGATCATTGAACGCATTAAAACTAACTCCATAAAGAAAATGTCTTCATATTTTTAAAGCAAAGACAACTGCTGTCAAATCTAGATCATGAGTTGGATAGTTTCTTTCGTGCACCTTTAACTGACAAGAAGCGTAGGCAACAACTTTCTTATTATGCATCAGAACACAACTCAATCCCCGATAGGAAACATGACAGAAAACTTCAAAAGGCTGATTGGTATTAGGTATTGTCAATATCGGAGCGTTAGTCAACCTTCTTTTCAACTCTTCAAAGCTTCTTTCACATTGTTCAGTACATGTAAAAGGATGATCATTTCTAGTCAATTGGGTCAAAGGAGCCACTATTTTAGAAAACCTTCTATAAATCTCCTGTAATATCATGTTAACCGCACAAAGCTTCTTCTAATTTCTGTAACAGTTTTAGGACGTTCACACTGAAGTACAACCTCCACTTTAGAAGGATCTACTGTTATTCCCTGGGCAGAGATAACATGTCCTAAAAATTGTATTTCTGACATCCATAACTCACATTTTGAAAGTTTAGCATATAACTGTTTTTCTCTCAAAATGTTCAGGACAGTTCTAAGATGTTCTGCATGTTCTTCCCTTGTACGAGAATAGATCAAGATATTATCTATGAACACTACCACAAACTTATCAAGAAAAGGTCTGAAGATTCGATTCATATAATCCATGAAGATAGCTGGAGCATTGGTCACACCAAATGGCATAACCAGAAATTCATAGTGACCATACCTTGATCTAAAAGCAGTCTTCTGAACATCTTCCGCTTTCACTAAAATTTGGTAATAACCTGAGCGTAGATCTATCTTAGAAAAGACAACTGCCCCATGCAACTGGTCCATCAGATCATCAATTCTAGGAAGAGGATATTTAATCTTGATTGTTAACTTGTTTAATCGTCTATAATCTATGCATAGACGTGATGAACCATCCTTCTTTTTCACTACTAGCACTGGAGCTCCCCATGGAGAAACACTAGGTCTAATGAATTGTTTCTCCAATAAGTCTTCTAGTTGTTTCTTCAATTCCGCTAACTCCGTTGGTGCCATTCGGTATGGAGAAATTGACACAGGGCCTGCTCCGAGAATCAAGTCTATTGCAAACTCTATCTCTCTTTTAGGTGGAAGTCCAGGAATCTCATCAGGAAATACATCCATAAACTCCTGAACTACAAACATATCTTTTTGTACTTTATCAGTAACTATAGAATAAGCCAAGAGCATAAAACATTCTACACATTCTTGTATCTCTCTCTCAAACTGCTGAGCTGAGATAACTTGCATTTCTCCTAATTTAGGAAAAATTAACTTCTTCTGACCACAATCTATATGGATATGATTAGCAGACAACCAATCCATTCCCAAAATAACCTCCAAATCCTTTAGAGGTATACAAATCATGTTGATCTTGAATCTCTATCCATCTATAATTATTAGACACTCAGCACACATGGAAGAAGTTACTATAATACCTTCTGTTGGTGTAGATACCACCAACTCAATTTCTAATTGAAACTTAAGTTTCTTAGCACAATCAAAAGATATAAAAGAATGGGTTGCCCCAGAATTAAACAATACAAATAACTGTGTTCCAAGGATAGAACAAATACCTCTAACAAGGCTATCAGACTACGAAGCTTCAGCTCCATTAATGGCAAAAACTCTGCTAGCTGCTCTGGGGTTTTGAATATTATTTTGTTGTACTTGCTGCATTCCGCTAGAATTTGGAGCTCCCAAATGGACATGACAGTCTTTTGTTGCATGACCATACCTGTACATCTATCACATGTCCCATTTGACATTGGATGAGGGAAAAATCTAACAACATGTGGCCCACCGCATCTAAAACATCTAAAATTAGGTGGTGATAGAGAATTGGGTCTTCCACTGCTATAATATTGAGGTTTGAAATAAGGTTTCTTTCTATCTTCATCTTTTTAGGTATGCTTTTTCAAGGTCCTCCCACTTGAGGGTTAGCAAGTCTACTACGTACTACTTTTCAAACTCTCCATTACGTTTGCTTTCTCCATTAGAGCAGGAAAATCTCTAATAGACATAGGAATCACCACCTCTTTAAGCTCTTGCTTCAACCCAAACTCAAATTTTCTACATCTCCAAGCCTCAGTCATGGTCTGGGTGTAGAATCTAGCTAGGTGTTTGAACCTAGTAGCATATTCAGTGACTGAAAGATTTCCTTGTTCCAACTGTATGAATTCAATTTCTTTTGCATATTTGACACTATCAGGAAAATACTCATCCAGGAATCTTACTTTGAAGTTCTCCCAAGTGGCATTTTCTCCTCTGTCTTCCATCATTTGCTTCATGCCTATCCACCAGAACTTAACTTATTTCGTTAGTACATAAATGGCATAGGATAACTTTCTCTCTTCAAGGCATTGAGTAACTTCAAAGATTCTTTCTATGTCTCTCACCCACTGGTCTGCTTCATCTGGATTTACCTTCCCATTAAACTTGGGTGGATTGTGTCTCAGAAAATCCTCCAGACTAAAGGTATGGGGTTGTTGATGAAGCTGAGACGCTTCTGCTGCTAATCTACTTGTTTCTAATTGATGAAGGGCGGCCTGATGTTGTTGTGCCATAGTAGCACCCTGTTGTTGCAAGGCTATTGCCATCATCTCTATTGCCCGAGCTAAGTTGGGCATATCTACTGGTGGAGGAGTATGTGGTCTACGTGCCATCTTCTAAGCACATAAAGAATTAGGTTATAAATTACTAAAAATTTCAAACTACTTCTTTAAGACAAATTAACTTAAAAGAAATAATCACACAAAATAGATACAAAACCAATCAAGACTTATCTCTAAAATGTACTCTAACGGTTTATAATTAAGATAGAAAATAATCTTGATCCCGTCATGAGTGTGCCCCATCACCACTTTATCAAGATTCTTTTCATTCTTAATACTTTCATTTTTATTCATAACAACTACTTTGACTCAAGCACAAACAAGATTTCAAGAAAACAACATTGTTAAACATCCTATTAGGCACTTTTAGCTAAGCCTTAAAGCTAGACTTAAACAAAAATTTACACGCAGGAGAAACACAATAAACTCACTACCCTTAGGTTATCCTAAAGATGAACCGCTCTGATACCATTAAATGTAACACCCCGAAAATACATCTAACTATTTAAATACACGTTCCACATATTTCTATACAAACTTAAAGTTTTTCAAAATATTTCTATTATAAGATTATGACTTATAAAAATACAAATATTTACATATCCATAACTCAAAATAAAACTCTGAAACCTTTAAGGCTCTCCTGCACCTGTATGGTCATCTGCTCATGTACATAGTACAGTCATCGCAATTCACAACACAATAAAAAAAGGTAGGGTAAGCTAGTGAAAATAAAATTTTATAATATACGCAATTAAATTAAAAGAGAAAAACAAATTACATGATCAATTTTTCAATTATTCAATCTTCTTCAAATTCCAACATAAAACAATCACATGGATCTACACATCTAAAATATTCAACAAACAACGTCTTCCAGAAGACCCGTATTAAGTAAGTCCTACCAGATACTAACACCTAATCCAAAGTTTACCAGCGAATCCAATAGAAAGGATCATGGTAAGTTCAATACAACCCAAGTCATGCATCTCATATTTCACGGTGTGCATGAACTCCCCCATCAGCTTCTCACCACTTGATATCTTAGTCTATGTGACTTAGATCATCAGTGAAGCTCGGAGATCTCTGTTACCACATAGACATCAATACTTAATACACAACAAACATCAGTCCATACATTATCTCAAATGTATGAATGCAATTCCATACCATTTCATCATACAATATCATTCAAAAAGTGATCCACAACATTCAAAAGTCTATTTGACATAAAAAAAAATAACACTTTAATACTAAATCATTAAAACCTAATATTTTCACAAATTTAAATTATATATAAACAAACAACCCAATATAAAAACACACAACATCCGTGCAAGAGAAATTGAATATTAGGACCACGTCCCCTCCACATCCAAATCATCTAGCCTAGGGTACTAAAAAAAGTTTAAGTTAGCTTCCCTTACCTTAATTGCTTGCTTTCCAAGCAATCTCTATAATTTTATCCTCCCAGTCTGGATAAGCTTCAAATTTAAGGGCCTAATGGAAGTTATCCAAACAGAACATAAATTCAGCATATAGTAGAATAAGTTGAGAGGATTAATCTTCTCAACTAACCCTACCAAGATTGATGACTAAATACTAAGGAAAAACAGAGAACACGGATTTTTAGAGCAAAAATGAACTTACTCTGTTTGAAATTTTGATCGGATAAAAATGTTCTTTAACTCCTCAACTACAACGTAGTATGATAAGATTCTAAAATAGATGAGGTATGGAGTGAAAAAATAATAAAGAAGATAGAAGGGAGAGATGGAGGGAGAAAGAAGAAAGAAAAAGAATGGTATTAAAGACTGTTACAAAAGTACCATAAAAAAGTACCAAAAAAGACAATAAAAATATTTTTGTTAAATAAAATGCATAAAAAATGCAAAATTAAGAATTAAAATAAGTTATAAATTTTGTAATATGTAGAAACTAAAATATTGGATAAAAAATAGGAAGAGCAAAATTGTGAATAAAAAATTAAAAAGAAAATTACAGTTTAAAAATATAAGTCTCACTTATCATTCCCTCACTTATGATTTTGTAACATGTAATTAGAAAATATGACATATATGATGATTATTTGTCAATAATGAGTTGAAAACATGTTAAATATGTTATCATTACTTCTCGTGATTTATTCATTGCACTGTGGTGCCGACAAGATTAAACATGTGTTTGAACACTAATTAATACAATTTAAATTCAATCATAGTGTCAAAATTTAGAAATTTCCAAACATCAATTCTGAAATTTGCAGGTTTAATCCAAACACGTAATTTGCAAATTTCTGGTTTAATTCTTAATTCCAGGTTATTATTTTTTTTGAAAAAAAGCTTAAATTAGTATTCTTAAAATCAATATGAAATATGTTAATCTTTTATATTCTACTTAGGAATCTACTTTTGGAGTTTGGAATTACTTATGATCAATAAGAGAACACTTGTTTTTATCGAATTCCGAGATTGTTCTTTTGATCCGTGAAGAGTGAAAAATATAAAAGAAAAAGTGAAAAAGTTTAAACCAAATATTCACACACACGCAAACAAACTTAAAAGTAATGTAAAGAATTGAAAGCGTTGATGATGACAAATTGCAGCATTTGACAATGTGGAATTATGGCTTTTATTATGTTGTCATGGAATTATAAAATGCATTCAAAAGAGTCTCAAAGTTAGGTGAAAATATACAGCAATGGATAGAATGGTTTTTCTAACCCAAAATAAAATTTCAAATTAATAAAAAAGTTAAATGCAGTAGTGGTACACTTTAAAACAGTAGTCTGGTTATTTATTTTAGCTTTAATTCATTTGTAAAAACTAATCATTTACTAATCTTTAAAGTTATCAACAAAAATATTTGAACTTTCCAAAATTACTCTAACCTTGCCTATCTTTTTATCATCCCATTATTTTTATTATTATAATAATTATTCCATATCGTCAATGTAGTTCCACATCATTCAAGAATTGAGATTAATGACAATTTATAGATTTCTTTAATTTCTAATTTATTGAGATACTTTTTAAGAATAAAATCATAACAGAACACTGATATCTAAAATTCTACTCTTATTAACAAATATGAAAAAAAATAATAAAATATCTTGGTTATTTTTGCAAAGATTTTGGATTGATTGTGCAACTAATTATTAGTCTAAGATATAGTCACTTTTAAGGAAGTGTAACGCAAGTATTGAATTAAGGTAATTTTTTACATGTTGCCAACTAAACTAGAGAAGGGAGGGGTTAGTAAA
The DNA here is from genome assembly GCF_051622355.1 of Phaseolus vulgaris. Lineage (NCBI taxonomy): Eukaryota > Viridiplantae > Streptophyta > Magnoliopsida > Fabales > Fabaceae > Phaseolus > Phaseolus vulgaris. The sequence goes on from NC_143505.1 coordinate 9,917,686, forward strand.
TTTAATATTTTAAAAGAAGTTGGGTATGGTGTGAGTGTATGTGTTTATAACTTTGAGTTCAGTATAAAGAAACTCCTGCATTTGACATAAGAATGACAATGAAGGATGAAAGCACCAAACAATGGAAAAGCACAAATGTAAGAGTTATATACACCACAATGAAAGGATTTCTAGAGACAAAACTTTTATTTTATAATATTTTCTATATTTATTGAATAAGAAATTTATGTGGAAAGTTGTTTTTTAATAGTTTTTTTAACAACTAATACAGAAACCAATAAAGAATGATGGTGACAATCTAGAAAAGGAATGTCATTATATAATATTGATTGCAATTTTTTTTTCTATTGAATTTAGTATTGTTTAAGCAATATTAAGTCTCTTAATTATTTAACCAATATTTAGTTATATGTAGTTAGGTCACATCTTATATTTTCTCATAATTATACAATGTTTCAAATTATATATATTTTTTATAGATATTTTGAATATTTACATAAGATTAAAACAAAATATTTAAATTAAAATAAATATTTATATCCTTCAATTTTTCACTGAGAAGTTTTATCACCTATAACATAATCTGCTTTCGTGTAAATACACGATCATCACATATTAAAAAAAAACAACCAAAAAAAAAGGTAATCTAGTTATTTTTAAAAACTTCTAATATAAATATAATTTTAAATATTCACATAAAGCCATAAATTCTCATGCATTTCCATATAACCATCAAGTGTTTATTAAAATTTCACAATTCATCTTTCTCATGTCAGACTTCTACTGACTCACAACACATAGACACTTGATTCTACTTCCGGAAGACTCGTGTATTGAAATTAGAATCCTGATACCTGCACCTGTCATACTACTACTAATTGTGAATCCACACAGTCATGCACATAAACATCTCAATATCTCATCATCTTATATGACAGGGTAAATTCATATGATTTGAAAGATCATATTATATTTCAAACCGCAGACAAAGTCATATGAACCTCCATCAACTTTCACCAACTGAATAACTTCATCTATGTGATTCCATTATATCAGTAGAATCAGTATGTCTCATTACGGGCCTGACAAATCAATACACCCTAACAACAATCTCAACACCGTATTTCCTTTCTTGAAAATACTATGTCTTGATCATACTTTCACACCATTCCATATCTCATGTAACACAATGCACCATTCAATCACATAATATTTTAAACTTTTTTAAACAATCTAAATATATCTCAAAGTTCAGTGAAACACATAACTAAGTTCCTTTAATCATATTTTTAAATAAAATTTAGAATTTTCACTTAAAAAAATATGCAATAATAAACTAGGCTTTCAAAAGCACAAATAAAATTTGAAGTATTTATTTTTACAGAGAATATAGCTTGAGTGAGAATTTGCTTGCTTGAGCAAGAATGGGTCTTGTCCAAGCGAAAATCTTATCGCTTGAGCGAGAGTAAACCCGAAAGCAACCCATCTTTCTATTCTATTCTCGTTTGAGCGAGAATTAGCTCGCCTAAGCAAGATATGCAAAGAAATATGCATAATTATGCCTAATTTCATCATTCATAATCAAACAAAAACAATTTCAATAACTCATTTCACTTCAAAAGCAACTTACACTACATAAACTATATAAAATCAACCAATTTTTCAGATTCAAACAAAAGCATCTACCATATATCATTCATATCAAAATCAACAATTCACATTTTATTTCAAACAATATTATGCATTACTCATAAACAATCAATCCTACAAACAAAATTTGGAACTGATGACCACATCACCCCACATTTAGATCTTTTAGCTTAGGGTTCTATTGAAAAATTGAACTAGCTTCCCTTACCTGAACTTGAGAAGATGCTCACTAAGAGCTTCAAACCTACCAAAAGCTCAAGGGTAGCTTAACGTGCACCATAGAGTCCTAATAAAAAATCTAACTATATCACTAGGACCCTGAGCTAACAGAGATTAACCCTAAAGGTTAAAGGGTCACCTGCAAAGCCTGTGCAGAGACAAGCCTAAGAAGTTCAAAATTTGACTCAAAGAGAAGAGCAAAAATGAACTTGCTCTATTAAAGATTCTGATCGGACAATCTTGTAGTATTCATTGTCAGGAGTCTGATGGCGAACTCCGATCGTCAAAGTAATGAGCAAGGAGATTAGAATCTTAGAGAGAAGACAGAGAAAAGAAAAAAAAAAGTTTTTAGAGAGATGATGATTCTTTTAAAATGAGACCTGAATGACTAAATTTCTATTTATATACTCTTTTAACTTTAATAATAAAATATTCATGTGTCATTTTAATTGTACAACATTTACTCTAAGACTATTTTTCTTGGTTCTTACAAGTTCTTTTAAATGATTAGAGTGGTAAGTTTGACAATTTGAGTGATGAAATTTTCTTTATCCAGTGAAGATAAATGCTTTAAAGTTGTTTAAGTTAGATAATTCCATTGACATATAATTAATTATAATAACATAATATGTTGATGATAGATATGTTGTATATATGTATTTGATTATCATAAATGTATGAATTATATAAAATGGATATGTGTGATGATTATGAGATTATATACATATTATTGTATATTATGAGATCTTTGAGATAATATCATGACCTTGATATTAAGCACAATTTTTTTTAAGACTTTTCACTTCATTAACAGTCTAACTCTTATTTAATAAGATATTTATTTATTATTATTTAATGTTAGACTTATAATGTATATGTATTAACTTTAAAAAAATAGTTTTACCAATTTTTCCAATCAGATAATTTAAAATTTAATACAAATAATTAATATTTAATCATTTGTACTAAATTTCAAACAAGAATTCAGATTTGTTTGATGTGTACATACAATAATTAAGTTATACAAAATTACTACAACAAAAATAAAATATATTAAAAAATGTACTACAATACATCTTACTTCTACTGTCAATCTACACTATTTTTCCCTCTAATTCTTCTACAATACATTTTATAAATTTTCTACAATTTAATCCCCAAAATTAAACAACATAATGAATAAATAACTAAGTCACTCCTAAGAACTAAATTAATTAATTAGTATCTATAATTTTTAGTATTCTTAAATTCTAAATTACAATTTTAAACATTGTATAATATTTGCCACTACACAAAAATTTAATTTTAATTTCACATTTAAGCAACTAAATAATACATTTGAAATTAAACAAAAATGACAATATAAAAAAATTCAATGAAAATATTGATGTATTGTTATGATTGAGATTATCTCAAAAACAAACAATATTTTATTTTAAATAATAAAACAAAAATATAAAACACGTATCTCAATAATGTATTTTGACACTCTAATGTAATTGAAGAGAAACATCTATCATCACAAAGGAAACATACGAACAGAATCAGAAGACCAAGATAGTCATGAAGACACCACAATGATCGAAAACCGCTATAAAAAAAAGAGAGGAGAAAACAACTATAAACATGTGCCAAAAATACAAGAAAAAAAAATCATACCATATTTTAAACAATTGTACATTAAATACTTTGGAGTTCGATGCAAATATTCATATTTACGTTATACGCTTATGTCATTTGACATAAATGTACATTTATTTGGGCTGTTCAACGTACAAAATTTGAAATATTTTTAAAAATATAACTGTACATTTATTTTCATATTTATAGTATTGTGACATTAAAAAGTGAGCTTATTGAACAAATTTACACCAGTGGGTATATACTAAACTTTATGGTTATGAAAGAATTGGTGCAGCCTTTGTACCTAATCAAAATAATTATATACCTAGAGTTTCAGTTCAAATGTTCAATAATAATAATCCTGTTCTTTTGTTCTTTCTCACAAAACCCTTTTTTTCATTCTCTCTTCAATAAATTACACCTAATTAATTACACCTAATAGTGTTTATCTTCGAGTGTGGACATCAATAATAATTTATATATTTTACTATTCTTAAATTTATTAAAATGTTTTTTAAAAACAAAATAACACCGATTTTTAAAATAAACAATACTTTAAATACAGTGATTAACCTTAACAATACGATCTTTAGATTTGAAGTCGAAACTATATATATATATTAAATTTTTAAATATTACTATAATAATAATAATAATATTATTATTATTATTATTAACAATAATAATAACAAAAATTATGTTGAACATACCAATCAATCAAACTCAAAGTAGTGCAAAAATAGATTTAAATTTATGAGTCAATAACTTGGTTTGGCACGGGTTTAAATGGAGTTGGTATTAACAAACATATAATTTTTTAAAATGTGAGTTAGATTAAATAAATTTGAGTAAGATTGAAGGTGGATTAACTTGTAACTCACCAAAAACAATATTTTATTATTATTTTTATAAATTTCGTTGAAACTTTAGTATTTTTTAAAACTAGAATGTTTTTTAATATTTTTAAGTGATTTAGATATTTAATTTATTTGTTTAATAGATCAACACTTTTTACTTATATTGAATTGTTTGGTAAAATATGTGAAAATCTTAATTATACGGTTAAAACAAATAGATTGAGTGAATGAGAGGTAGTACATTAATATATAAAACAAGAGAATAGTACATACTTAAGTGTAATGATTTGACTTATAACGAATTAAGTGAAATTAAGTTGATTCGTTCTTAGTTGCATTCATAATAAATCCACCCATGTAAACCGGTTGGCTGGCTAACTTTGAGCTCCCCAATAATTGTTCATAAAACTAACATTAATGTTTTGACAAAAACTAAACATAACAAGCCACCATTCATGCTCTGGTTCACACAAACTCTAAGTTATTACTAACCCTCAATATAAATAGAATCTTTTATTATTTATAGGAGAGATAGGATTTTTAATACACTTTTTTATTTTTTATTTTGAGATTCTTTAACACTAAGACTATATATTTATAGATAGTATTATAATGAGTGACTTTATAACTTCAATGAATTATTGTTATTATAAATTTTAAATGATTATAATACTTGTTCTCGTTAGGGAGATGAGACCTAAAGAATTGTTGAGAGACTCGTCGTTTTTCTTCTTGTCGGACGATCGGTTTGTGCTTCAGCTTCTTTCTCCAAACTTTTCGCTACTCCTTCCCGTATCAGCTCAATCACTCGGTCTTCTAGTGAATTCTGAATGGGGGTACCTAATTTTTGGAATGCGTGTTATTTATATTATTTTAATGAGTCTACCTTGTTGGGTCGGATTAGTGAGGTGGATCGTGCTTAGAGGTGTATTACCTAGTTCTTAATGACAAATTAACTTCACTGACCTTGATTGAGCGTAATTAGACCGAAGATGTCAGTCGGCCCACACGGGCATGGATCCTTTCCATCGACCTAGTCATGGAAATCGAGACATAGTCTTAACCGTTCAGTTCTTACCGGTATAATACCATAATACCATAATTACTTTTAAGTATAACTCAATTTTATAAAATTAGTTTATAAATTAAGAATTACCTCCATTTATATATTTATAAAACATTTGAATTTCTGAAAACTAAGATATCTGGATGAGAAATTTCGTAAAAGTATTTTTGAAGTTTGTAAAAATGTTTATATATGTTTGATTGTTTAGATGATGTTGTTATCCATGGAGGCTCCAACAAGATTGGTTTACACATGGGAGTTCTGTGCCTGTGCTCGTGTTGGCCATGAGTTGGTGACGCAAGGATGTAGGAAAGAGAATGCATGAGTTAATGGCGTGGACCTTGTTGTCTCCTACAACTTTGGGGTGGAGGACCAATTACGTGGCTTCTTTATATACTTACCATTTTTATCATCATAAATTATATTTTACTATTTCTTTCACATCTCTCTATGATCAAATAATCTATTTTAGGGAACTCATCTTATGGATAAAAAACATTTCTTGCTTCTCTCATTAATACTACAAAAGACACAATCATTTGGGGTTCCAAGTTCATACCATGTGTGCACTGGTCGGTCTGAAACTGCAAGGAAATTTCACCCAACAATACCAGAAACTTCTATCTATATTTCATAATTTTTTTTTATCACAAAAACTAATAAACAAATATAGATCATTTAAGAGATAACATAGTTTTTATACAGAAAAAAAGAGAGAGTAGAGTCTCACACCTATTCCAAACTCTAAATGCAATTTGTTATGTCCGTAAAAATATGAAGTTCAATTTTGACAGAGGTCGAAGTGAAAATACACTTCAAACTCTAATAAACATAAAAAAAAGCTAAAATAAAATAAAATTTACACATATATATATATATATATCACTACATAATTCAGCATATACTAATTATAGATAAAAAAATGTCTTGAATATTTAATGAAAAATATTTGAAAAATGATTTTAAATCTAAGCTCCATATTGCAAAGACCATATTGTTATGGGAAATTACTTTTGAAAAGGAAGAAAATGATGATGAAGATCATACAATCCAAATAGTTTTGTTTATATTTAAAGGGGGTTAAATACTTCAATTTTTTTTTTACTAATTCAAATTCGGATCCTATTTTGAAAGGAATTAAATTCCGATGTTAAAAAAAATTATATAATCTTTTTATGTTAACACTTCAAAGTCTTAAACATTACTTTTAATTAATGTTAATATTTTCATATTCAATTTTGTTTTTTAATTCACGTCATAGCATGTACACTCAATTTCTTTTAAGTTAAAATTTTTCCTTTAAGTCTAAACTATATTTTTTTCAATTAAAATTTTAAAAAAAACAATGCAAACAGATAATCTTATATATATATATATAAGTTTATATTTGATTCCTATAAAATGAGAAGATCATAAATATAGGAAATAAGGATGTTTATAAAGTTCTTTTAAAGGAAAATTAGAAAAATGAAAAAGTTTATTGATAAAAGATGTTTTCCAAACAGTCATATTTATCTTATCTCAAGAAGATGAGTGGATACTTGAATTTGCACTCGGTTCCAAGTAAAAAATTAATAGCAAATTCTACCTAAATCATATAAATTTCAATGTCAATTTTAACTACATCCAATCTAACATTAAAATACATTTCCAGATTCGAATTTCTAAAACATATTTTTTGAATTTTAAAAATTCTTTTCTGAAATGCATTTTCAGATTTTTTGTGTTTCAGATTTGGATTTCTGGAGCACATTTTTTAATTATGGAAATTCTTTCCTGAAATGTATTGTCAGATGTTTTAGATTTGGATTTTTAGAACACATTTTTGAATTCCAGATTTTTTTTTTTGGAATGCATTTTCAGATTTTGTGTTCTGGATTTGGATTTCTGAAAATTCTTTTCCAGAATGCATTTTCAAATTTTGTGTTTTGGATTTTCTTTCCTAGAATGTATTATTTGAATTCTGGATTTTCAAATCCAAAATAGAGATTAATTTTGGAAAATTTGAAAGATGATTGGATGCAAGTTAAAAGTGACATGGTGAGTGAAGAACTTCGCAAAATTAATATATCATCTATAATATTTATTAAGAAAAGATATAACCATAATAAAGTATACAAATTGGTCTTCTATTGAAGAAGAAATATTGGGCTTCAGCTTATATTGGATGGCAGTTTCTTCCTGCACCCTACATTTTTCTTCCTGCACCCACAATTTTGTAAATCTAAAAAATGACCTCCACCTGTTATTTGAATTCAGGATCTGGGAGTGTTACGGGTTCATCAATCTGGAAGTGAATCATGTTTCTTTCTGGATGAGGGGGTGTTCCAGAAGCAAAGTTTGCATAAATTATTGATTTCTGGATTGTTGAATCTGGAAGTCTAATTTTTATTACGGATTGGTGGATTCGGAATGATTTTTTTCAATTATGGACTGAATCAGAAATACATATTTTGAATTACAGAATGACAGATCTGGAATGGTTTTTTCAATTATGGATGTTTTGCATTTTTTTTTATTTTAGATTAACACTGTATGTACTACCGGAAGCACCAATCTAGAAGATTACAGGACGTGCCAATCCAAAAAAATTTCGGAAGCGTCAAACCAAAAATTTATCGGATTTTATAATCTGGAATGCAAAAAATAAATATACAATTTTATATAGGGACAGTTTTGTCTTTGCACAATCTTGTAGGGGGTGCAGGAAGAAACTGCCATATTGGATTTGGGGTAAGGTTAAGCTTTAAGGAAAACTATTAGACTTCAAGAAGAGTTAAAATTATAGATATTGGGCTCCTGCTATATGTAGTCCCCTTTCCGCTAACATTTGGTTATTTCTTTGCTTTTTAACTTTATAACTACATTTGATAAACCTAATGTATTATTTTGGAAAGTTTATCTTCGAACACTCAATTGAATGTAAAAACGAAAATAATGTCTTAGAAAATATTTTCTAAAGTATTAACAAAAATAAAATGTGCTATGGAAAAACATTTTGAATTGTTCCTGAGTGTGAGACTCAAAACCTAAAATGAGCATGTATAGTACGAGTACATATATGATAGAACAGAGGGAAAATAGTGATAAATATGTTATTTTAATAACAACAAAAGGAGAGTCTAAACAACAATATTATTATTATTTTAATAATAATAATAATACGTTTAGACAGCTTTGGTTGTTGAATTTTATGGAGTTATATATGCTTTGGAGGAAGCTCAAAAGTTGGGTCTTACTAATGTTTGACTGGAATGTGACTCTGCCTTGGTTTGTGCTGCATTTACTGCTAGGAAAAATGTTCCTTTAGTACTTCGTAATCGATGAAATACTTGTCTTAATTATTGTGAAAAAATCAGGTTTAGGGTTACTCATATTTTTCGTGAAGCGATTGCGTGTGCTGATAAGTTGGCTAATTTAGGATTTATTCATAGAGAATCCTTTCATTGGTATAATAGGCTTCCATCTAGTTTGTTATTAGAATTCTTTATTAATAGGTATAGTCTACCTATGTATCGTTTTTGTTAACATATGAGTTTTGGTCTAGTCCCCCATATTTTTGTATTTTTTTTCTTTTTTTTTTAATAATATTTTTTTCATATCATGACAAATGATTCTTGTTACTTGATGTGTCAGTCTAGCTGAGATGTCAAGTAGCATAAACATGAAAGCTTTTTAAAATAATAATAATAATAATAATAATAATAATAATAATAATAATAATAATAATAATAATAATGTATTAACATAACACATTTTCATGTATCAATGTAGGGTTATTCTATGTTATGTCTTGTATGAATATTTGTACGACTTTTTCCACTGAAATGAGTCACTCCTACAACTTAAACTTCATTTCCACCTCCCAAACTTTCCTATTGTTCATTTCTTGTTGTCCAAGTTCATGTATGAACTTTTCTACGAGCAATGTCTCTCCTATCCATTTATTTTTCCAAAATAGTATCTTATTCTTTGAACCTACTTGTGATTGCACATTTGTATCAAACCAATTTCATTCTTTGTCCACCACCACACGGGTCATGCAAATCCTTCCACCATCAATATTCTTATTTTATATAAACACTAGTATATGGTGTTTTCTGAAATTCATATTTTGACTTCAAGACGTCATTTTAAAGTCTTTCTTCTTACACATTAAGTTTTTACTTTCACTTGACAACTACCACTATATTAAAGATCTTGATATCTTTAAAAGAAAAATATAATAAATTTGAGGAACTCAAATACTTATACAATTTAGTAAATAAGAATATTAACATAACTTTTTCATTGATTTTTTAGCATTATGTGTAACAGCGTAAAAAAAAAGGATAAAGAAGCAGAACCCTTGCCCCCACAGTCACGCACCATTCTTTTTCTTTCTTCTTTCTCCCTCCATCTCTCTCTTCTATCTTTTCTCTTAATTTCCCACTCCATACCTCATCTATTTTAGAATCTGATCATACCATATTGTAACTTAGGAGTTAAGGAACATTTCTACCCGATCAGATTTTCAAACCGAGTAAGTTCATTTTTACTCTAAATATCCTTTGTTATATGTTTTTCATTGAGATTTAGTCATCAATCTTGGTGGAGTCAGTTGAGAAGTTTAACCCTTTCAACTTATTCTATTATATACTGAATTTCTGTTCTGTTTGAATAACTTGCATTAGGCCCGTAAATCTTGAAGCTTATCCAGACGGTGGGGAATAAAATTCTAGAAGTTGCTTGGAAAACAAACAATTAAGGTAAGAGAAGCTAAATTTAATTTTTAATAGCACCCTAGGATAGAAGCTCTGAATGCAGAAGGGACGTGGTCCCAATATTCAATTTCTCTTGCAGGAATGTTATTTGTTTATATATTTTGTGTTTGTTTATATATTATTTAAACTTTATAAATGTTATATTTTGATAGTTTGAAAGTTAAATATTGTTTTGATGTTGGAAAAGTCCTTGAATGGTATAAATTTTTAAAATGTTCTGATTGAATGATATGTATTATATATGAATGATGAAAATTGTATGAAATTGATGTCATACATTTGGGATAATGTATGAGTTGTTATTTGATGGTACATTAAGTATGAAAAGCCTATGTTTAACGGAGATTCTCTGGTTTCACTGATAATCTAAGTCATGTAGACTAAGATATCAGGTGGTGAGAAGATGAGAAGATGAGACACTCGGTATTGGATGTTTGAACTTACCTTGATCGTTTCTATTGGATTCGCTGATAATCTTTGGATCAAGTGTTAGTCTTTGGTAGGGACATACTTAATGAGTCTTCCGGAAGACGAAGTGGGATTGAAATGAAATCCAATGATTATGATTGAAAATAGATCCATGTGTGGTATATATGAATGATGAAATTGGTATTGAAATTTTACATGAAATCATTTAAAGAAATGTTTATAAATTATTAGTCTAAATTAGTTTTATTTCTATGAATTATGTTATGGATTTTCTTTGCACTAGCTTACCCTTGCTTTTCTTGCTGTGTTTGAACTGCAATGACTGTACTATGTACAACAGCAGATGACCATACAGGTGCAGGAGAGTCTTAGAGGTTTCAGAGTTTTATTTTGAGTTATGGATATGTAAATATTTGTATTTCTATAAATCCTAATCATGTATTAGGAATGTTTTGAAAAACTCTAAATTTATATAAAAACGGGTAGAACTTTTATTGTAATAGTTATGTAAATTATGCGGTGTTAAATTATGTGTGTTATATGTTTATTTTTTTATACGCAACAGTTTACAAGTTGTTGTTTGTTTATGAGGAAACATGTAAATGTGTCCATGAAAAAGTTACAATTTCCTCGTTTGTAACTCCTTATATTTTCTCTAACTTATATTCTCTCTAACTGATAAATGCAATTTCCTTTTCAATATTTTCAATAATATTTTTTTTACTATATAATTTAAACAATAACTCTTTCGATTTCATCAAGCTCAAAGTATTACCGTCCTTTATTACATTATAATATTTTTTAGCTTAACTTTTCATTTTAGTTGATAACTCCGATTTCTATTTCAATAAATTGATTTATGAACTAATAAGCTTTTTCATCAATTGTTTTTACTCAAATAATTGAAACATCTCAATTTATCTATCTATATTTCTCTTTTTTTTTTTACTTCTAATCACAGTAACTATACATCAGGTTTCTCAGTCCTACTATTCACATTGACGATGGAGGGAGTTGTTTTTAAGCAAACCCACTTGCATATATTATTATTTTCTTCTTCAACCCTAACTAACAATATTTTTTTTTGTTAAATATCATTAATCTCTATTTTTTTTTCTACTAAATTAATCAATTTTAATTCTATTATAAATATGGTTTTGGTGATCTATATAAGATGTGCTATTTATAATTTTGTTGGACAGGTTCGTCGTCATGTGCTTTATTATTATTATTGTTTTTTCTGTACGTTTACCTTTATTTAAAATTTGTATTTTATTGATTTTTTTCCAATGAAATTTATTAATTTTAGTGAAAATTAAAAGAAGAAAGAAACAAAAATAAATTAGCCATTATGAGTTGCTGGAAGTTGCACCTGCTAAATGAAAAAAGTCCCTAAGAATTATTTACTATAAATTATTGCTACTATTACTTCTTTATAATTATTAAACCATCTGCATTCTGGCATTAATTACTTTAGCTCTATTACAAGTTTGAATCAATTGTCAACAATTTTTTTTTTTACACAGCAAAGGCATTATTTGAGTGTGGTCCTATCATATTCATAAGACAGGCAAGGTAAAGTTGCATATAATGCTATTTAATTTATGATTTAGAATGAAAAGTGTGCATTGAAGTTGACATATATTTAGTTCCTAACTTTGGTGGGTGATTTTTTAATATACATAAACAAATAAAATTATATATATATATATATATATATATTAATTCTGGAAAGAATTTATGTAGACATTAATATTCCCTAACTAAAAATATATGTTAAATTCCAGATATACAAAATAAACTGGGAATATAATATTCTCCCTGTGTTAATTTTAAATGTGATGTCATACTACTTAAATATGTTTTTAACAATTTTTCGTTGATCAATTTCTATATATAGAGTAATATTATTTTTTTTGAAATACGTTAGAGGATTTTTCTTTATGTATAAAATATTTTATTACTAAGTTTTTTTTTCTCTTTCCGTTGTGTATTTTTTTATTGTTATAACCTAACAACTTCTATATGACTAATTAAGTTTTTTGTCCTTGTAAATATGATTTTTTATTAGATTTTTTGAAAGAAATTAAAAAAAGAGGATGTAAAATGATAACTCTAATATTTTTTGTTAGAAGTTGATCAATTAGATGCGATTGTGGAGGGAAAAGTAAAACGAGAGAAAAAAATAAAAGGAAAAAATGAAGACGAGGGACACAAAATAATTTATTTACTATTATAAAAAAGTAAGAGAACAATATTATACTAAATAAATATTAGTTAAAATGCTTTTTAAATGTTTGATACAATAATAGTCAAATAACAATAATTTTTACAGTAATAAATGATTATTTCTCTCTTGTGTTAATGTTTTTAAAAGTCCGAGGATTTCTTTTTCTTTTGATTGAACTGTTAACTACTTTTTTTTTATCTATTTCTTTTTCTCATTTTTGCTTATTAAAAATAAAGGTCAAAGGAGCTTTAGAAAAGAAAAAAAACACACTTCATCTGTGAGTATAGTTTTGACCTATTCTTTACCACTAAATATATTTGACAACTATACAATTTCTCCAAACAATAAGTTTTACTATAAATTATCATCATGTACATTCTTTAGCTATTGTGAATATTATTACATACAAATTAAGAAAATTATAATTATAACATAAATTCTAAAATTATATATTTTTTATTTTTTAAATTTGGTTTAATACATTAATAGATTTCTTAACCTTTTGAGAACTAAATAATTTATAAAATTGCGTCCTTAATCTTCTACAATTTTTGTCAATTGGGTCTTGGAAGTAGCAAAGCCATTGTGATTTATAGTTTAGTTGCTATAAACTAATTCTACAAACTTAATTTTGGTTTACAAAATTAGTGATTTAAAAATTCTCAAATGTCCCCAATAAAATGTTTTTTAAACCTAGTGAAACTAATTGATAATCAATAAAAAAGTAAAATGATTAGTAATCATTTTAAATATACAATATTTTAGTTAGTAAAAAATATGTAACATTATTTTAATTTTTTATAAGTATATAACTTTTTTAAGCAAGCTTTTATTTTATACATACTTTATTTATATATAATATAATATAATTAACTTGTGTCGTTAAAAAATGAGATGGTGTTAGTGTCGACTAATTTCACTATAAAGTGATATATAAGATTTTAAATAATTTTTTAAACAAATAAAAGTATTTGCATTGGTTAAGTTTATAATATCTATTTATAAATTTTATTTTTTATTATATAAAAACTTTATGTTACTCTAACCGATATTAAGATTCTGATAATAATTTGAATAAGAAGTATACCTATATTATCTGTAGAGGTGTCAGATAAGGAAATATATATATATTAGTTGAGTAGAAAATCTTAATCTCACTAAATAATTATTACTTTAGACAATAATGTAAAATCGTGGTCTAAAACATAAAAATCGTAGCTAAAAGTTTAGGTAACGGTTTTTAATCGTGGTTAAAGTGACCGTGACCATTTGTAATAGACCACGACTTTTATAAGACAACAATTTTAAAATTATTGCCTAAAATTTTTGTAACACCACAATTTTAAAAGTGTTGTTTAAAATATTGACAAAAACAACAATACATATTTTTTAATTTTAGAGGAATCACTCATACAAAAGTTCAAAATAGAAAGAATCTCACATATTTCAATAGATGTGTTCAAACTACATAATCAAAAAATTTATCTTAAAGTATAATGATAACGATCATGTCTTAATCAAATCCATTAAACTTTGATGTAACACTAGACAATTGCATGTATGTGTTTACAACGCAACATCAAGAGTACCACGTATTCCAATCCATATCACTAAACTTATTAACATGATTGAAATTCCAATGTGATTATGTATGTGTTTATATCTTCATGATCCAAGCAAAAAAAAAAAAAACAAAAACTTAAAGATAAAACAATAACTTTTAGATGTACTCCTCCAACCGTGTAACTTGAAAATACACACACACACACCATAATGCTAATTTGGGAATTGTGATCAGTAATTTGAGAATTTCTTTCTGTGCATTTGGATCACATAATGAGCAGTAGTTTTAAATTGACACACAATTCCTCGATTTACATAAACATGCATCAAGAAGAAATAGGCAACAAGAAACAGAAAGAAAGTTAGGCAAACACTAATTTACATAAACACATTCTTATCATAGTGGCATATATTTTTCTTATTTAACTTAATGAAATTCATTTTAAAACATTACCTAAGGTGGATTAATTGACATCCTTTGAGGAATTGTGGTTTATGTATGGTTATCCATGCCATCATCATAAATTTAAATGATATTTCTTTTCTTGTCCACCTTCAATTCAACATGCTAAAACCACTTGAAAGGTACCAGAAAGTTTTTGAAAGTTAGCAAACCTACTAAAGAGGTCGAGGTACAGGAACTGTTGTGGATAATTATTGGCATATAACTTAGATAATTTTAGGAATCTATAATTATCTAAGTTATGTATGACCTTATATAGTTTTTTGTTATTTTGAAATCTTTTAATGTTATTTTATTTCACTTGTAGCAAAGCAACTACCGTGAATACTTGAAGCTGAAAGCAAGATTTGAATCACTTCAAAGGATAATAATGAGAAAATAAATAATGAATTTATTCATGATAAAATAATAATAAATTTCTCTAAATTAATGTTTATTTCTTTTGTGTTAAGACTTGAATAAATTTTTTAGGAAACATTTAGTCGTCAAATAGTTTTTGCATATTTATTTGTGACTATGTGAGTGCATAAGTCATTTCACCCAATTAATCCAATGTCAATCATATTTCTTGAAAATTAAAGTGAGCGAGTTTGATCATAGGTTTGGGGGATTTGTTTCATTACAGAGTGAAGAAAAAAAAGCACATAAGGACGTACAAATTAATTGGTCTCTCGGAACAAGTCAAAACACATACCTGAAACTTGGAATTCCAAATGCTATCTCATTCTCTAGGTTCAATCCTAGTCTTAATGCAAAACTCTAAAAACCTTCAAAACCCTAACCACTTCAAATCAATTTGGCTCTTGACATGTTCTTGCACAAAGAAAAAATTTATTCAAAATACTGAAATCAAAGTACTCAAACCAAAAAACAATAAAAAAAAAGCATTCAAACAAACCTAACAACTCCAGAGGAAGAATGTGAGACAAAGACGATGAGAGGAAGAACGCTAGAGGAAAAATGTGAGACGAAGACAATGAGGACTAACACGAGAGGAAGAATGCACAATGAGGAATAAACGAGGAAAAACACGAGGGAGAGGGAGAGTGATTCTTGTACAGGGTGTGAGAGGTATTATGCATTTTTCACAAGAGAGGGAAGAAAATGTGTCCCACAAAATTGGATATATTTTATTTCAAGTTTTTTTTAACCCATCATAAAGGTACACACAGAAAATCGTTGCTTAAAGTATCAACGATTTTATACCTGTGGCTTAAAGTATCAACGTTTTTATACTAGTGGCTTATAATATCAACGTCATAAAAATCGTGGCTTCTTATAGCTTTTAAGCCACATTTCTAAAATCGTGGCCTCTAATATGTTTAGGCAACACTTTTATACACATGGTCTATTTTAGCGTTGCCTAAAGTAAAAAAATGTTGTAGTGTCCATTTCTTATTCATAGTTGAATTCCTAATTCCTAATCCCACTTCAATCCCAAATTTTGCTCAATCTGAAATTCCTCGCTTAATCTCAATATATTTGGCTAACTATGTGTGACTGAGATTTATCTAGAGAGTTTGCACAATGACCATTTTACAAAGCAACAATGATATTTATGGATAAACATTTGAAATGTTATTGTTAAACTTGTCTAAGTTCGAATGTAAACATAATCAAATTGGATTGATATAAGTTTTTTTTTATCGACAAAGAATAAAATAAATTTTTGTTCTACAATTATGTTAAAAAGTGAAGAGCCCCCTCTCTACACAGTACCCGAATCTTTCACTGAGAACAATACTGAGGTAAGCTCTCCTATTATCTCCTCACCTACTAATGCTCCTATAAGATGTGTATTACCTGTCAGGAATAACCAAAGAAAGTCACCCATTAGATACTCTCCTGATATAGAAGAAAGGCGATCCAAATACTTGCAAATTATGTGAGTACACAACATTTATCAAAGTTTACTCAAGTCTTCACAAAGACATTAATCTCTTGTCATGTTCCAAATAATGTGGAAGAAGCCTTAGCTGATCCTAAGTGGACACAAGCCATACAAGTGGAAATGGAAGCTTTACAAAAGAATAATACATGGAGGTTGATACCACTTCCTAAAGGGAAAATGATAGTGGGCTCCAAGTGGGTGTTCTCAGTCAAATACAAAGTCAATGGATCAATTGATCAACACAAGGCAAGGCTAATGGCTAAAGGGTTTACAAAAACTTTTTCACCGATGGCCAAACTAAATACTATTAGATTCCTATTATCTGTTGCAGTAAATTTGGATTGGCCACTACTCCAGCTCGACGTGAAGAACACTTTTCTCCATGGAGATCTTGAAGAAGAGGTTTATATGGATATCCCACCGGGCTATATGCCCTCTTCCAGAACCAAGGTGGTATGTAAGTTAGAGTGGGCATTATATGGATTAAAACAATCACCTCGAGCATGGTTTGGAAGGTTTAGCTCAGCTATGAGAAGATATGGTTTTAACCAAAGTAATGCAGATCACACCCTATTCTTAAAGCATCGATAAGGAAAGGTGACAACTCCAATTGTTTACGTAGATGGCATGATTATTACTGGAGATGATACTGAAGAAATTTCAAGACTACAAGAGCAATAGGCAGCTAAGTTTGAGATAAAGAATTTGGGTGGAATCAGGTTTTTCTTGGGAATAGAGGTGGCGAGGTCAAATAGAGGAATTTTCTTGTCTCAACGAAAGTATGTGTTGGACCTATTGGCTGAAGTGGGGCTGCTGAATTGCAAACTAACAGATACTCCAATAGTCCATAATCACAAACTCTCACAACACACAACCGAGTGCCTACAGATAAAGGAAGATACCAAAAGTTGGTGAGAAAACTTATCTATTTGTTGCATACTCGCCCTGATATTGCCTATGTCGTAAGTGTGCTGAGTCAATTTATGCATAATCCAAGTGAAGAACATATGGATGCAGTAAACCAAATACTTTGCTATTTAAAAACCTCACCGGGAAAGGGGTTGATGTTCTCTAAGAATAATCACTTGAATGTTGAAGGGTACACTGATGCAGATTGGGAAGGGAATGTTTCAAGTAGAAAATCTACATCAGGATACTTCACATTTGGGGGACAGAATTTAATTACATGGAAGAGTAAAAAGCAAAAGGTAGTGGCTTTGTCTAGTGCTGAAGCTGAGTTTAGGGGCATGGCAAAAGGACTTTGTGAACTATTATGGCTTAGAAGGTTGCTGATGGAGATTGGCTTTGGTCCTAGCATGGAAATGAACCTATTCTGTGACAACAAAGCTGCAACTGATATCTCACAAAACCTTGTCCAACATGATCGAACAAAGCATGTGGAAGTAGATAAACATTTCATCAAGCAAAACATTGAGGAAAAAATTATTCGATTTCTTTTTGTCAAGTCGGAAGACCAGTTGGCAAATATTCTTACAAAGGCAATGTCCGGTAAGAACTTCCATGACTCCCTTGACAAGTTGGGCATTAAAGATATTTATGCACCAACTTGAGGGGGAATGTTGGCGTGAGTTATTAGAATCACAAGAAAATAGGAGCATTAATTGTAAATATCAAATTCCTGTGATCACGGATTTAAATTAGTGAATATCATGTATGCGCTAGATAATTCCTAAACTTTTTTCTCCTTTTATCTATTTATACTCGGTAAATAAATCAAATGATATATACGTGAATAAAACACCTTATGTTTTTAGAATTAGGAGGAATTTTGAATGGTTTTAGACTATAACTCATTTTCACTCTTTGTAAATATCATTTGATATAATTAAATGAAATATTTATAGAGAATTTTTATAGTGAAAAAAAGTTATTTTGTTAGCTAAGTCTTATATTGGATCAAGTGACAACTCTAACTATATTTATCTTATAGAAATTTTTCTAAATAACTCGTGACAACCTTTATTTTTATTATAACTTCTTCTCTTCTACTTTTTTTTTTTTTTACTTTCTATCTTCTAAGTTGTCAAATTGATATATTTTTTTTCTTCATAATCTCTTCACATCTTTGTTTTATGTGTATTCTCTTCTTTGAAACTTTAACACTTGAATAATCATATGAATTATCATGTTTAATGACAAGTTTGTAAAAGTTTTTGTTCTATTTTTTTCGTATTCTTCTTATTATATTGTTCCTCATGAAATTTTTGACAGACATTTATATAATGATATGAATTAAATTCGTATCTAGTGATGAACTCTTTGAATTTCGTATTCGTTATTCAAAAATTCAAAAAGATATGAAGAAACAAATTCTTACCCTAAATTAATGTTTCGATTCTCTTTACCTCTTCAAGGATAAATGAGGTATGGGAAAAATGATAAAAATACTTAAGGATCCTCTATATTGCTTTCATAAATTCAAATTTAACAAACAAACAAATCACTGCAACTCACAAAATTTCAGAGAGAACTTTTTCCATTCGTACGCAAGACCTAAAAAGATGAGAAAAAGAAAAAAATTCAAAAACAAAGTTCTGAATAGATAACCTAAACTTTCTCTTAATTATCTTGGAAGCAAAAGGAAAAAAAAAATAGAAACTTCCAAAACTTACAGAAAAAGAAAGAATACTTTTTTTTTTCAAGAGATAGTAAATTAAGAAAAATAAAAAATAAAACAGTTCATTTTTCTATTTATGTCTCTAAAAATAAATTTACACATGACTATTATTCTTCGGTCTACCTTTAAACCTAAGACCTAAAAAACAAGTTCATAAAATATATAAAACACAAACACAAAGAATTTAAGTTATTTTAAAATACTCATTCACATTTTTTCTTCTCTCTCTCTATATATATAATTTATTCAAAATAACTTTAAATTTAAAATCCATCTCTAACATTTATTTTTTTAGTCTAATAACTAAAAGCAAACTATTTTAAAATTATATATTAAACTAATAATGTAAGGGACAAAAATGAAAAAAAAAACAGTGACTCTTTCAAAGTTGATCCATTGAATTATTTATGAAATAGAGATGATTTTGTAGATAATTTGTGAGTAGTTGGGAATGAGAATTAATAGGTGGACTGGGAGAGGGTGCAATGGAGGACAATAAAGTTGACATATGTTGGAGTTGCAGAACCTACCATTATCAAGAACCTCGTGAGTGATAGAAAATGAGAAAAGATTTCCTTTTCCATGCCTTTGTTCATCTCAGTCATGCACGATCCATGCATGCAGAGATGTCCACACGGTTACGCACGAGTGAGGAATCAAAAAGCTTCCTTTAATTACCAACCAAAACGCATTCTCTTTTCCCACCAAAGAGAATTATGAGAGAATCCTAACATCACACCCAACACTTCAACTTTTCAAAATATTCAGTCCACACACTCGAAAAAATAACCAAACTAAAGAACACCCACATAAATATGTAAGGTTTCAAATTCAACAACATCTCTAGTCGATGTGGGATCTCCAATAACATATTATAGATGGTCACGGGTAACCTGATAAGGTCAACAAAATACTAGACTTGAAAATAACTTTGATATCATATTATAAATGAACTTTAAGCCTAACTTAACCCCCATAAAACCGGCTCATGGGATGAAGTTTGCATCCACTTATATACAATGAAATGTCATAATCTCTAGTCGATGTGAGATCTCCAACAGAATCCATTTCAATATGTTTTTATTAAAAGTATAAAAAATCAATTCACTTTATAATATGTAAAATAAATATATTTAACTTTTTTATTTATTTCATACTTTGATGAATGATATCCCTTTTGGTTGAAAAATGAAAAGAAAAGAAAGGAGAAAGGAAATTAAAAAAATGGAAGAGAAGGAAATAATGTTGTAGGGAGGAGCAAGCCCCGTGATTCCCGAGGAAAGGGCATATATCTGATATATAAACAATCTTTTTGTGAGGTTTGGGTCTGCATCAGAGACAGCACAGCATCACATTACATTTCACACTCTCTCACACCACAATCAATCAAATATTGTAAACCCTCCTTCTGTTACTCACTGCTGTCTCTTCATACACTTCTTAATTACTCTTATTCACAATATTACTATTCTATCTCTGCTGGTTCCCACTTCAATATGTTTTTGCTTTCATCCCAAATTCTCATCAATAATCACTCATTGTGTTGTTCAGATGTGTTAAACTATACTCAAATCATTTATGTACAAATTATTGTATTGTAATTCCATCATCACATTCTATATGAATAAATGCATGCAAGGTTTTTAGTTTAACAAATGACTTTAACATTATAGTTCTGTATTATATACTAAAAAAAATCATGAAATAAAATCAATTTTTAGAGACCAAAATAATTAGTTACAATAATAACTAAATTAGAGATCATTTTAAAAATTAAAAAAAAAATATTGGTTTCTAAAATAGTTTTTATTATTGTTAAATAGTTTCTAAATTGATATCTAATTAAGCACCAAAGTTTTAACTACCAGTTATTTAGTTTTTAAATTTGATAGCAAAAACTTTGATTGCTAATTTGATACCAATTTAAAAACTATTTAACAATAATACAAACTAATTTAGAAATCATTTTTTTTAGTTTCTAAAATATCTCTAATTTAGTTATTATTTGTAATTAATTTTAATATTTTAATAAATTTCACATCATAAAACTAGAATAACTTCATATGTGTTTGAGGTTATATTTAATGAGGTTATATTTAATGATTTATTTGCTTGAGAAAGGTTTAGTAATATTGGGTGTTACAATGTGTTTGGTGTACATAAAAAATGAAGGCATTATCCAGTTCTAGATAGCATGTTCTAGTTTAATAAAGTGAATTTTTTAATTATGTTATATATATATATATGTATATATATGTATACGTATATTTTATTATTGTTATATTCGCACAATTAGTTCGTTGCCCGTTTCTTCAGTCTAATCTAACTCACCTAATTATGGTACACATTTTTTAAGCACTTTATATCATCCTACTATATTATGATATTACTTAAAAAGATCCGAATCATTGTTTATTTTGACGAATATATATAGAAGTTGTTTTTCCAAATTCTCGTTACGGTGTTTGTATCTGAATCATTATTGGATAAAAAAACGAAGATAAGACACGTTTAGATCTATCTATTTGTGAGGAAATAAGAATGGAAAAAATGCTAAAAAAAACTGCTAGCTAATGAAGAAAAAAAAACGAAATTAACCTCATCTTTTTAGTGTAGCTAGCTACAGAAGATTTTGACAACGAAAAAAAAGAAGAATACGTTGTATATATATACAAAGTAATCGATTTTATATACGTTATATATATAATATGATAAAATATCAATAAAATAAAATTAAAAATAATAATAATGAAATAAAAAAATCAATATTATAAAAGTTAAATACAAGGAAAGTGTTAAATAATTATTATAATTAAAATAATTATACTATTATTAATATTAATAATAAAATTATACAAATAATAATAAAAATTTATAAAAAAATAATAATATATATTTTAAAAAAATATTAATAAAATTTAAAAAGTAATAGTAATCAAAATAAATTTATAAAATAAAAAATAGTTATAATAATAAAATTACAAATAATAATAATGATCAAATAGATTTATGAAATAATAATAATATTCACAATAATAATTTAATTTTAATTTAATTTTATGAATTTTTATACATTAAATATATTCAAAATGTTATATAATTCGTATAACTATACTTATTCATAGAATTAAGTTGAGACATCTAAAGTATTCCACAATATTTTTTTTATAAAAAATTGTTAGATAGTTCATAATTTTTTTTAGTCTAATTCACGAATAATTTTATTGCTTTAAAGTGAGTAAAAATAACTTTTCATCACTAAAAAAAATATTGTAATGCATTCATTTCATGTTTAATATTTATTTTTTACAATTTTACATGTATATGCGATATCAAATAATCCGTATTTTTTTTCATTGCGGTCATGAAATATTATAATGAAAATAATATTTGATGTTAAATTTCATGTACAAGTAATCATATATCTTATTTTAAATTAATTTTAATCAATAAAATTGTAGTATTATAATTTCATGAGTTAATTTTTTTTTATTAATTACCATTACACCACTTCTAAACTTTCTTAAACTTTTTCTTCTCCCTGAATTCTCTTTCTCTTTAAATTCAACCTTTTCTCGTCTACCTATGTATCAATGTCAAGTTGCATATGAAATCTTTAATTAAAAACAAAATCAACCTTTTCTTCTCCTCTATTCTCTTTTCCTTAAATTCATTTACCGGTTACTCAAATTCATCGGATCCAAACAAATGAAGTGTCATGAATACTAATAATAAGTAATAATATTATTATAAAAATTAGGCTTGAGGTCCAATCCAAAACATTCGTACAAACCTAAAAGCAAGACTTCTATAATGCATTTAGGTAGTGAGAACAATTACATCGATCCAAGATAAATTTACAATGTTCTACTTCAAAATAATCCTTCAGAGACCTATAAATATAGATACTTAATTATCGTGAACAATATCAGGTAAATGTCGTAGTATACAGTGTCAGATTATGTCAGAAATAACTGCTGGTAAGAAAAAGTCATAAATAACTACTGATTTAAGTATTGAATATAACCTTTGCAAATACTTCACCTATCTCCACTATTACCGAGAGAAAGAACCATTCATACAACTTTAGATCTTGGTTATTGAGAGCCACACTTCAATCAAATTGTCTTCAGAGTCAACTTTAGGTACCTTGGCTCAACACAGACAAGCATGACACAACACTGATTAAGATTTAAAAATGTACTTATATATAATTAAGATTGAATTCTTCATATATTACGAATTAGGTAGTTTAAGAACTTGGAATCCATAGTTGGACTAAAAAGGGATGAAGATCATACGTGGCCTCGGAATTTTGGGAGTGGAACCCTGAGACCTACTTCAGATAATAATTTGTTCTTTATTTATGATGAGAAGACTCAGACTCGTGTTTCAAATTTCTCCGAAAACATATTTTACTTTTCCCAATTGTATGCTATGTACGGCTAACACTCAACATTTGCTGTGACTGAATATAATTTATTCACACACGAACTACTTTATTATCACGTAAAAGGAAAAAGAAAAATTGTTATCCAAGTTCAAACCATAAAATTGACGTCAAATGAAATAATCCAGTATATTCCTTCCATTCCGTGATGTCCATGCATTTATTAAATACTCCAACATGCTTACGATATGAGAACCAAATTATTCGTTTTCTCATCTCAGAGACATATAGAGAGAGAGAGACAGAGAGAGAGGCTATTCTAATTCTTTGTGAAGACCAATATACGATCTAGACTGTTTCAGTATCTGGGTAGTCATAGATATGGTTTGTTATCGATTTATGTACCCATTTGCTGTTGCTATGATCAAGAATTTCCTATGATCAAGATTGAACTATAGGAGGAGTTGCAAAAAAGTATAGAATTCCAACCAATAATTAACATATTGCGATTTAGACGCAAGTGTTTCTTCTGTCTTTCTTGCTTCAAATTGTGACCTTAGAATCCAGTTTCCGAGGGAGGTGTGCGGATGGTAATGAGGATGGAAGAAGAGAGACACGTGTCCGAATGTTCCAAGACAAGCCCTTCTAACGAAGAAGTTTGTGAAGAAAGTGATGAGGAGAATGAAGATGGGAGTAAGCGGAACAACAATGGAGGAAGCTCGAGCAACAGCACCGTGGAAGAGAACGAGAAGAAGGCAACAGTGAGGCCTTATGTTAGATCCAAGTTGCCTAGGCTACGTTGGACACCTGATCTTCATCTTCGCTTTGTTCATGCTGTTCAAAGACTGGGAGGACAAGAGAGTGAGTTCCACACACATACCTTGTTTATCACTTAACTTCTAGATTTCACTTTCTCATTAACTCTCTTGCCAGGTTAATTAATTCAACAATTCATTTGAATTGTGTTATATTTGATCATTTTTTCTTGGGTGTAGGAGCAACCCCAAAGTTGGTTCTTCAGTTGATGAATATCAAAGGTTTAAGTATTGCTCATGTCAAGAGTCATTTACAGGTAAAATCATGTGCTAGCTAGCTAAGTTTTTCTATAAAAAGCTTTTTTTTGTTATTAATTCTTTTCCCAAATTGGTTTCTTTTGCCCATGTTTTTCCTTTGCCAGATGTACAGGAGCAAGAAGGTGGAGGCAAATCAAGGTACAATAAGGTTTCCTTTTTTGGTATAATGCTAAACCTTCGGTAAGTGATTAGGGTTCGTAATGCTTAGAATCCCTAATGAATATTTGGATTATGTATGACAGTATTGGGTGATCCTAGGCTCCTTGTAGAAACTGGAGACAGAAACGTTTACAATCTTAGCCAAATTCCCATGCTTCAAGGCTACAATCCAAGCCAAACTTCAACATTCAGGCACATATACTGCCACCAACACTACACTTCAAATTCTCTCAAATGTGCATTTAGAATTGCACAACTGAATACCATTCTCTCTTCTTTTAACAGATATGGATATGGGGATGCTTCTCTTGCTATCTATGAAAACATGGTGAAAAGGCCTTGCCCGAATAGGAGTTCAGCAGATGAACCTGGAGCTGAATTTTGTGGCAGCAAATTGACTGAGAGGACTCATGGGACCAATAGTAACATCAATTGGAGCCATAACATGCTCCAAGTTGATTGTTCCAGTTTTAATGAACCATCAACAAATAAAGTCCACGAACCAAAACACAAGTTCTTCTCGATTGGTGGCAATGAATCCTTATGCACACAAATCAAAATGAGCCAAGATGATCTACATCAAATGCAGCCAAGTGCACAAGAGCTCATGCCAAACAATAAGATGACTGCAAATCAGATGGAACTAAACAGCTTAAAAAGGAAGGCTTCAGATACTGACATTGATTTGAATCTGTCACTTAAATTAAGTTCAAGGATCAGTGGTGATGACCGGGGAAGCATGGTGGACCATGAAATTGATAGCAATCTATCACTGTCTTTGTGTTCTCAATCCTCCTCCTCTTATCTTAGCAGTAGGTTGAGAAAATCACAAGATCATTCTAAGGAGCAAGGGGAAAGAGCCAGAACATTGGATCTCACTATATGAATGAGACAAAAACTCTAAGTGGGATCCTGAGGTACCTGTCAGAAATTATGCATATTGTAACCAATTATTACATTTATCTGACAAAAATATATTTTCCTCTTGTCTCTTTCCCCATATATGAACAGTGAATAACAGTTTCTCTAATAAATAGTGGTACTATATAGCAAGGTGCTAAGAATCATCATCTCAACACCAGTGTTGGTTCTACACTTGTTTTGTCCTAGAAATGCTAAAAGATGGAGAAAGTTCAGTACAACTAAATCATTCAAAGAAAAACAAAGCTGCTTCTGTGCACCTCATAGATCAAATGGGTTGGAGATGTGTATATTTTTTTCTTAAAAAATGACAAACAATCTCTTTCTGTGTGACTGTCATACTGTGAAGATTGTTTATTAATTAAACAACCTTTGGTGTTGACTTAATAGCTTAACTTTTAAGATTGATTGGTCCATTAAGATGAAATTAGAACCGTCAGACATTAAATTTAAGTTGTTGTATCTGCATGTTTCATTCTAAAATTTATATAGATAATGAATGAGGTTCTCTTTTGAGTAATCAAATTTAGAAAAAAGATAATGATAATCCAGAAACCAAGTTTTTCTACTGTTTTTTAATAGTCTTATTATTTTATTCTGACTGTATCAAATATAATAATATAAATTATTGGTAAGAAAATAAGTTGTTGTTTGAGTGATAGAGGAGTGAAGAAAAAAGAGAAGGAAGGTTTATAATTGAAAATTGATGGATATATAAAGGAGGGACAATAATTATTTTAATAAACTTTAATAATGTTTTTACTGATCTCAACACGGATAACCAAGAATTAATATAACATTGTAGCCTGTTCTGTCTAAGCATTATTTTAACGAATCAATTATGTAGGTACACTTTACTGTTTTTTTTAAGACAAAATAAATAATTAGAAAGTACAAAGAGTTTTTATTAAATCCAGAGGAACACTTATTAAGAGTTTTTATTATTTATTATAACAAACGGATAATTAATTCTTACCAGTACTATACATAATTTGTTATAAGAAAAATAAATTATCGATATTCTAATTATATTCCAATTTTATTCTATAAAATTAATTTAAAGCATGTAGATGGATAAATTCTTCAGAATTAAGATTTTCAAAGGTGTAAGGTACTTCTTATTTTTGTTGAGTGAATTACTTTTAGTTTAGATGAAGAAAAATATTTATATTTTCATAAAGAAAAACCTGATAACAAATTGTAATTAATGAAAGTATGAGCTGCATCGATTACAGTAGCATTTTGAGTGGCCATTACAATCGTTACATATTTGAACTTATGAATGTATTTTATAAATTTTTATTTTAACTAGCAAAAAGAAGATACGCGAATTTAATTATATAATTTATGTGATTTTGTTTATTATATAAAAATAAAATAATCAAATTATTTATTTATTATATATTATATTTAAATCGGTTGTAATAAAAAATTAATTATATAAAATTAATTTTTTAAAATATTTATTATTTAATTATACTTAAAATATGATTAATTAGTTTATACATACTACTAGTATACTAATTCGTTTTTGTTTTGTTTTTTACACTATAATTTATTTTATATTTTATTTTATTACATGGTGTTCTTGTAAATTTTGTATTATGATTTAATATATATTATTAAAAGTAAAATAAAAAAATCGTGTATTATAGATAGGGAAATTCCATAAATTATAAATGACGTGATATTTAATACAAATTTTATTAATCCTTCTTTTAAAAGTAGAAATTTCTAAAACTAGATTTTGTAAAAAATAATAACTAAGCCTTCTCATTCTTAAACAAAATATGGTTTAATTACCTTTTTCATCCCTATATTTATAATTAATAGTCAATTTGGTATCGTGGTTTTTAAAAAATTCAATTTGGTCCCTAAGTTTTTTAAAATGTATTCAAAATGGTCCTTTCTATTAAATATCACCAAACGACGTTAAGTGGTGCTTATGTGGCAGACACGTGTAAGTTACGTGGATTGTGCTTACATTACTTTGGTGAATACTGAATTAGGGTTTAGGTTATTCAAATTGGGGATTTCGAATTTCTGATTTAGGGTTTCTGATACGAGGATTGCTCCCCTGGTTGGACTATATGGTGCGCTTCCCTGCTTCAATTCCATTCGGAGGTGTGCTCCCCTCATTCGATTCTGTGGTGCACACCTCCGAATGGAATCGAAGCAGGGAAGCGCACCACAAAATCCAACCAGGGGAGCAATCCTCTTATTAGAAACTCTAAATCAGAAATTCGAAATCCCCAATTTGAATAACCTAAACCCTAATTCAGTATTCACCAAAGTAATGTATGTAAGCACCATCCAAGTAACTTACACGTGTCTGTCACATAAACACTACTTAACGCCGTTTGGAGATATTTAACAGAAAGGACCATTTTGAATACATTTTAAAAAACTTAGGGACCAAATTGAATTTTTTAAAAACCACTGTACCAAATTGACTATTGGCTATAAATATAGGGACGAAAAAGATAATTAAACCACAAAATATCATTCTTTTAGACCTTATTAAAACCATTTGGTGGTGTAGTTTCTCGTTTTAGAGAAAACAAAAGTATAAAAAAAATAGGTCAAACTAAGATTTACTGAAAAATGATCACAATGATATTATTGTAAATTATTTCAGAAAATTTTAGTATTAAACATAAAGGTATACGTTTTCATATGATAAGTTTTTATTACAATTTTTATGATTTTTTTTTCCAAATCATTGTTATATATGACCCACTTCCTTTATAGGCATATTTTGTTCCAACATGCCCATGCTTTCTTTTCGTTAATTAATTTAATGATTAAGATAATTGAGTGATAAAAGAAAAAAATTGTTATCTATCATGTTAATATCTACTACACCGTTGCTAAAACAATAAATTAAATAATGTAAACAAAATAATTATTAAAATAAAATATATAATATAAAAATATTATAAAATAATTATTTATCATTATTATTATCAATATTTTATATAATAAGAAGTTGGAAAAAAACATCTTATATAAAATAGTAATAAAATTATACTGAGTAAAAAAAGATAAAAAATAAAATAAAATCTTACCTTATATTAAAAATTCTAAAAAAATTTAAAAATAAGTATAAACAACTACAAATTAGAAACTGCTATTTTAAAAAAAAATGCAATGTGATTCAAAAGAATTTAAAAGCTACTAAACAAATTTGTTTACCTAACACTACTAATAAAATAAACAGGTTTCTGAAGCGGTGCAAACAAAATAGAGTTTAGTTGAAATAACATACGAAATATAACTTTAATTTACCATCCAACTATATTTAATTCAATTATATTTAATTAAAATATATTATATTCTGAAAGCTGAAAAAAGATTTTTGGATTATGTAATCTGAAAATTAATCATATATTTGAAAAATAACTTCTAAATTATGTAATCTGAAATTTAATTATGAATTTGAAAAAAGACTTTTAAATTACGAATCCAAAATATTACAGAAAAATATTTTTAAAAATACGAAAATTTATGGAGATAGGAAGAAGATATATAGGTGCAGAAGAAACAGTCTCTAATATGTGTTATATATGGGTCCTATCGGACATCATGCAACATACAAGGTCCACTGCAGTATTTGGGCTGTAACATCAACAATGCAGGCCTTAAACTAGAGGCCAATTCTTTCTGCACCCCATGATTTTAAAATTGTTTTCGTTTTGGAATTGAAAATTTAGAATAGAAAAATATACATTCTAAAAAAGTAAATCTGGAATAAACTTTTGTGTTCTAGAAATAAAATTCTGGAATAGAATTGGAAAATCAAAATCTGATTCTGGAAAAACAATTCTAGAATACAAAAAATACATTCCATAAAAGAAATTTCAGAAAACAAAATTTATAAAACGTAGTCTGGAAAAAAAATTCTAAAATCAAACCCTAAACTCAACCAATAACACACAGAGTCACCTTTTACAACGCCACACCTTCTAATTTATATATGCAAGGGTAAATTTGGATTTTTAAAATATATAAGAGTGCATGTTAAAAACACCAGGGTGCAAAATGAAGGAGCCTTTCTTTTATAATTGTAGCCCACCTAGTAACATGGATTAGGCTATTTCATTTTGCACCCACATAGTTTCCTCATGTACCTCTATGGGGATGTGTGAAAGATAAAGTTGTTCTTTGTTGCCATCTCTTGTCACCACCACCTTCTTGTCCACGTGTTGTATCGTGCATTCATGGAAGAAACGGGTTGTTGCAATCTACTTCAAAAAAGCTTCTAACATTCTTGTTTTCATAATCTATAAGTTTTCTTATTCAAAAAAATACTATTACGCGTGTCTTTTAAATTACACAATTTAAAAAATTCTATGAAAAAATATTTTCAGATTGTATAAACATTTTCAAATTCAAAAATTATTTTTTTCATAAAAGAACAACTTCTAAATGACATAATTCAGAAATTATTATTTTTCTCATAAAAAATATTATATAATCCAAAATACAATATTTACTTCCAAATTATATAATCTAATATATTTTTTAAGTTTCATTTTACACACAATCTGAGAAGTTTCATATTTCATCCAGAAAAAACTTTAAACCAAAGGATAAAGTGAAGACTTTAATATTTACATGGATGAAAAAAAAAAGTAAGGGGTGTAAAAACATTCGCTATAGATTAACCTAGCAAACAAATAACATGCATACAAAAGTAAAAAAATAAAACAAAATTATATTATAATCTTTTCTAGTTTATTGTGATACGTTATTTTTGGTTATTGATTTACTGATAAGTATCAAGCAATTAATTTATTCCTTTGTAAACTATATTTTTGTTGCAAAGTTTCATCATGATTATAGAATAATTAAATTATGTACTAATTAATTGAATACATCCTTTACTTTCTTGTTGTTTTAAATAATTCATGTTCCAATTGTAATTCAAAATCATGAAATGGCAAAGTTGGATTTGTAATCCTTCACCAAAAAGAAGATCCAACTTTTGTTAGATATTCAAAGAAAATAATTAATTACACGTCTAAACTAACTTATTTCAAAGCATAATTTAAGTTATTTAGTGGTAGTTGGAACATTTAATTGGTCTATGATAAGAGAAGAAGAAGAAGAAGTAAAGGAAGGTAAAATATATTAAATTTCATTCTTTTTTATTTATGTGTCCTCCATTATTATGAGAAGGAGAAGGGGTATTAATTAATTGGTCCATTAAAAATAGAATAAATTTTGAAAACATGTTCAGTACCCGTTTTAATCTGCTGATTATTCGGACAAATTTGTAATTAAAAAAGTGATTGTAGTTTGATCTATTTGAAAATTAAACAAGTTTGTGTAGTAAGTTCGTAACCTTCTCTCTCGTCTGCATTTATCATACCTAACAATCATTATTGGTCACTATCATTCCCTTCCATTAATAAATATGTAACATGTTACACAAAAATATACATCAATTTGATTTAACATTTAAGATTTGTTTCGAATTTATAAAATTCTATTATATAATTTTTTATTTTTAATATTATATAAACTAATTCTAAATTATTAATGATTTTTTTTTTCATATGAGTGTTTATAGAAAAAAACTAAAAGAAAACTACTCATTTAAATTATTAATGGATAAAATATAAAACTAAAACATCAAAAGATGTAAATTTTACTTTGTGCAGTGTGTTAATACATATACATACGTAGCATAGACATTGACACGAACAGTGATATGACACGAAC
Organism: Phaseolus vulgaris; assembly: GCF_051622355.1. Lineage (NCBI taxonomy): Eukaryota > Viridiplantae > Streptophyta > Magnoliopsida > Fabales > Fabaceae > Phaseolus > Phaseolus vulgaris. The sequence continues at coordinate 9,949,348 of NC_143505.1, forward strand.
AGTGATATGACACGGATACGAAAATATGTAAAATTTCTAAAATGTAGGACACGGAAACACGGATCTATATATTATATAAATATGAATTATATAATTTGATAATAAAGATTTATGTGCACAAGTATGTTTCAAATTATATTTTTTGAGCAGAAAGATGTTTTTCACGACTGGTTCACAAGAATTTGTTTCTTATTTTTATAATCATAATAACAATTTATAAATAAAATTTGAATTATTAGAAAATTAATGTATTTTGTTTTTTAAAATTGTGTTAGAACTATACTAGAATTGTCAGAAATCTAACAAATATTTTTTGAATTGAACACTTCACGAATACGTGTCTTACAGGTGTCATACGAGTGTCGGTGTCCGATACGAGTATCGAACACCGACACGATATTTAAGAGGAGTGTCCGAACTTTACGGATTAATACTTTATTCTTTTTTTTAGAACATGTGTTAATTGTGTATTGGTTGTACTGTAAGTTGAAAAATAAAAATAAAAATGAATGTTTTTGAAAACTTCATATTGATGGTGCTTTCATGCCCTAACCAAAATTGTTGGTTGGAAGTTTTGGTAGTGTGTTCGTGGCATCCAGCGTTACCCACAAGTACACATCACTGACCGACCCATCTTCACAACATTAATTTCCTTTTGCTACTGTGGACGGTCGCAATAAATATTGATCCCAATCTCCGACTATTTTCTCATAACTTTTTTTTCTCTCAACCCACAAAATCAGTTTCAACCGTTTCGTGATTGAGTTGGACTAGAAAAAATATAATTTTTTTAAATACAGAGTGAATTAAATGTGATTTATTTGTCACTTGAAAGGGAGAGGACTCATAACCTATTAATAACACTTTTTTTTTATATATTTTGTTATATTTTTATTATAGTTAAGATATAGGAACATCTTAAATGTTATAGTCCTTATTTATTGATGTCTTGATTTTTCTTTTAATATCTTGATATCCTAACTTTTTATATTTTACATTTATATTAGTTTGATTGAGTCTCAATCATATTCGAAATTCATGTATCACTTTAATTATTAAAAACTGATGAGTTTTTTTAATTGATGTGATTGTGAAGATTCGTGTTTTAAATAACTTTATAAATATGAAATTGATTTTGAATTTTTTTTAATTATTTCGAAAAACATTCAATCTCTATCTTAGTTGAATACTAATTGGAAATGGGTCTACAACCACACAACCCCTCTAGCCTTATTCTTTGGGCTGAAAGGCTAAATACTAATTGAAAATGAGTCACACAGTTTTCTAGTGTTATCCCTTCGTTTGGAAAGCTAAATAGTGATTGAAAATGAGCCTCCTGCCACATAGCCCTTAGGCTGGAAGGAGAAATGCCAAAGTGATTTAAATTCTAGTATTGGTCATCATTAAACGTCCTTTTTTGTTACAACGTTTCCTCTTCCCCATGTGTCTTTGTTTTATTACATTAAAGTGTTCATGGTTAACCTGCAAAAAAACTCTTTTTTGACATCATTTCACCTTTGTTCTGCAATTTAATCTTTGTTTTTGAAGGATATATTGTGGAAGCATGATAACTTCAACTAGACATTAAAGTAACAAGAAAATGATAATGATACCAGAATTTTTAAGTAGAAAATCCTTTTAAATAGAGGTAAAAAATCATCGACGAGAAAGCCAAAACTTCTATTATAATGATATTGGGAGTACAATGAATTCCTCTTAGGCTAAAAAATAAATAGTTTCAAAACAAATTTCCTCTATATAAGTTAAATACTTACACCGAAGAGAAGAAATAGAGTGTATGTGAAATGAGAGAGAAAGCAAGTGTGTTGCTACATTGCTTGAAGAAAGCCACTATATATAGTGGTTCTAAGAGACAACAATAATAAAAAATAATTAATTGAGAATGGTAAGTGTCCTAGACAGGCCAATTGGAGACCTAAACCCATAACATTCAAGGTAGTCAAGAACAAGTGTGCTCTTAACCTAAATTCAGATCTGTCTATTTGTGAGGTTTTACCTAGTATATATGGAGTCAATCTTAACCATGTGTCTGCCGTTATGATTCTCTCTTTACTGTCTGATTAATGTTAATTAATCTAAATCCCTGTCCTATGCTATTTCCTTTACATTATTCATTTACATCGGCCTCTTACCTAAATGACCAAAGGTTGGCCCAAGGCACATAACCCAACATGCCCCCCAGCCTTATGCGTGAAGCTTCATAGAGTCTTTCTGTCCAGGTGCAGGTAGTTCGCATCTTCACAGACATGTCTATTTCACCGAGTCTCACAGGAAAATAAGGCTCATGCTGCCTTAAAGTTGTACTCGATCACCAGTTTGGGCTACACCCACGATAATTAGATCAGTGTCCTTCCTTAATCGCCAAGGGTCAGCTCAAGCCCATAACCCAACATGCCCCTCAGCCTTCTGCACAGGCAAAGAAGGCTATTGTAGATCCATTTTCACTAACTCGCGCCTTTTCCACAACCCCTCATTAAATGCATTATGCTATGCGTCCCATCATCTGACTGTTTCTTCTTCCCAGGCCCACGTGTTGTCAAACTGGAGTGGGTCGGCATTTTCTTTGTATTGATAGATCTCCATTTCCTTCACCTGAAAAAAATATAATTTAAATCAACATCTCCTTCCTAAAATGGACCGACTGTTGTTGGCATTTTTTTCATCTGATAGATGTCAATTTCCTTCACCTGCAAAAAAATATAATTTAAATCGACATCTCCTTCCTAAATTGGACCGATCATTGTTGGCATTTTCTTCATCTGATAGATCTCCATTTCCTTCACCTGCAAAAAATATAATTTAAACCTGCATCTCCTTCCTAAACTGGACCGGTCGTTGTTGCCATTTTCTTCATGTGATAGATCTCCATTTCCTTCACCTGCAAAAAATATAATTTTTTGGTACCTTACCAGGCTCTTCACCTGATTAAGGAGTTTTTGGTACCTTACCAGGCTCTTCACCTGATTAAGGATTTTTTGGTACCTTACTAGTCTCTTCACCTGATTAAGGATTTTTTGATTATGCTTCTTGTCTTCTTTATTGACTCAATTTTATTTTTTTAGATAACACTATGACTTTGTCTCGTAAAGAGATGGTTCAACGTATGAAGGAAATGTAAGCTAAAGAAACTTATCATATTCCTCCTACATGGATGAATATGAGATAATTGATTTTGTAATGATAAAGAAAAGGTGATATGGTGACCTTCCTAAGGAAACCATCCCAGTGACCTCACACAAGAATGTTGGGAGTCAATGTTCTATCTTTGACGAGCACATGAAGCATGAGACCAAAAATGCTACTTTAATCGATACAACTCAAGTACTAACTCCTTTTAGCTAGACTAAAATTCTCTATAACATGGAGCCTTTGTGATTGATGCAAAATCTCATGACATAATATTTATAAGAATTTTTTAAATTTTTTCCATGGTGATTGTTGTTACAGGTTCTTTCCCCACCCATTTTGTGAAATACTCGATGGTAACTACAATAAATTTCATCTATATAGCAGTATGAGGAAATGGGTCGAGGATAACCATTCCCCACTTATGGAATGACCATGGTGCTATTACACAATACAACTATTATGCTGGAATTGTACTTATGTATGAATGTCAGTAACACTAGTTACACTTTCTGACATAGCTAACACAATCTTCTTTAAGTTTAGGCTTGAAAAATCCAACCATAAGAACTTTAATGGCCAAGGCTCATCCCCCAATATTTCTATCGTACACGCCCTCATGAATCTTGCCCATAATCCGATCATCTTGTCCCTTTCAACACGTCTGAGCAACGGTGTTGAGAACTCCCTTCTACATAACTTTCTCTAAGTTATCACATATGTTGACACATTCTTTCGTAAAATTTCTTGTTGTTTAAGGTCATCTGGCTTTTTTCCCTCCTCTAACCAATGAACAAGCATGGCCTTCCAAGAATTCTTAACTTGAATTTGCATGAACACATGGACTATGACACTTAGTACTCTAGATTCTCTTGAATCACCAATCAGTGATAACCCAATTGTTTAGTGTTGTCTAACTTTGACAAGAGATCAACTCTTAGGTTTTGATCCTTAGGAACAAATATCAACAAAAATTGTTTAAAAAGACTTGTCATCTTCTTTACCTTTGCAAATACTCAACAAGATGCAAGTCTTTTGCTTGGAAATTTTTGGCTACCTACTCTTTTACTAACTAAGTCACTTTTAACAAGGATATTAACCATTCTCATCTCTGAAGCCAATTACATTCCCACTATTAGTCTCTCGCACTAAGGTTGGTTATTGCTTGTTTCAAAAGAAAAATGTAGCAATTGTTCAATCATGACACCATCTAGTCCTTCCAAAATAATTCTCGCACCATATCCTTTTAAATTGGAAGTGCCATCGACCCATAATATCCACCTCGAAGCTTCTTCCTTTAATACATCCACATGTGGAATTAGTTTTGCCATAACTTCTGTCAAGACTTATGCCTTTATCAGATCTCGAACTTCATAACTCAACTCATATTTTGACAACTCGATTGCCTACTTCATCATTTGTCCAACCAAATTCATCTTTTGTAATACTTGTTTGATAGGTAAACCTGTTTTCACTATTATCTTATAAATTTAGAAATAATACCTTAATCGTCGAGTAGTTGTTATTGCAACTAAGGCTCCCCGTTCTATCTTTTGGTACCTTGCCTCAGACCTGTGAAGTATCTTGCTTACAAAATAAATCAATCTTTGTTCTCCATTTTCTTCTTACACCAAAACTAAACTTATTGATTGATCAGTAACACACAAATATAGGTAAATAGGTCATCCCTTTAGTAGCTTGCAAAGTATTGCATGGATGTGTAAGAGTTTCTTTCACAGGCCTAAGATTAGCAAATCTAATGATGAATGTGTAAGTCGTGTAATTAAAAATTTGACGTGGGAAAAAATGTTAAGAACTTTCACCCTAACATTAAAAGTGTATATTTTTCTTTTTTCTTTCAAGTAGTAGAGTTTGAATAAGGTGATGTGAATTAAATCTTTTTCCCAAGTTAGCATCATGTAAATAGGACCCCTCATATATCATGTTCTAGTTATTTCACTGATTTACAATTGTTCAAATATTATATTTTGTGTGATAATCATACAACGAAACACATAATTTAGTGATACATATCTAAGAAATATAGAATCACAATATAAGCATAAAAGAAAATTTCCAAGTTTTGAGATACATATCTAAGAAATATAGAATCACAATATAAGCATAAAAGAAAATTTCCAAGTTTTGAGATTTGATGTTCCTCTACTATACATCAATTGTATGTTTCTTTGCACAAAATTTCTTGTATAAAATTTAGATTTATGATAAAGTATACCCTAATTTCTAAAAATTGTCAATTTTCTTTCTGAAATATTTAGAATTTGCTAAAAAATCAAGTTAATATTAAGATTTTTTTTATGATTTTAACATAAAAAGTATTCACCATATTTTATTACGGCTAACTTATGTTGTGTTTGCTTCTAGGGATGACCTCTGAGAGAGGATTGGCGAGCAAGTGATAACCTTGGTTGTATCTAGTGATTTGGAGGCACTGCATTTTTTAGTCTTCTCTCTTATGAAGACATTGTAGATGATTTCCACATAGGATTGAAGGAAATTACTCACATACTCTGCAAAGTTGCATCCGAGAGACACTGTGTCACTCTGCATGCATACACTGTGTTAGTCTGCATGCATACAAAATCAATGCAAGAATCAATTTAGCATAAGCATCTTTGACTGCTTTTGAAATTTTTTAACCATGTACTTAACTACTCATAATCCAAAATCACATTTATAACCATAATTTCACCATTTACTTAATTACTCAATTCAATATAAAATTAATACATAAAAATATCAATTTCAATTCACCAAGTTGAACAAGTTTTCAAAATACTAGAACAACCTACTTCTACCATTTATGTTAGTTTTGCTTACTTAGAGGTAGTTTGCTTTGAAACAAAATACAAGTACTCCAACACCTAAAGGATTTCAACTTAAAGCAGAGGAATCTCCAAGTATTCTTATACTTCTTTAAAACATCAACCTATAAAATCAACATCTCCATTTATTCATATTAGAAGGAAATACCTATTCATTCACTACAAGAAAATCATTAGATAGAGACTAAGTTTAGAGACAAAAAATAATTAGTCACTATATTAACTAAATTAGATACTATTTTAGAGACTAAAACATTATTGGTATTTAATTAAGGTTTAAGGTTTAGGGTAATTTAGAAACTATTTCTTAATAATAGAAACCAATAATTTTTTAATCTTTAAAATAATATCTAATTTAGTTAATATAGTGACTAATTATTTTTTGTCTCTAAAGTTAGTCTCTATCTAATGATTTTATTGTAATGATTGACTAATTCAGACAAATACGATATAAAGCTTCCACATATGTAGAAAAGAAGACGAGGAGGTAAAATCAATTGTTGTAGAATCACTACAAGAAAATCATTAAATAGAAACCAATTTTAGAGACAAAAATGATTAGTTGTTATATTGACTAAATTAGAGACCATTTTAGAGACTAAAAAAATTATTGGTTTCTAAATTAGTTTCTATTATTAATAAATAGTTATAAATTAATATCTAATTAGCTATCAAGGTTCTCACTACCAAATTTAGAATCTAAATAATTGGTAGTTAAAATCTTGGTAGATACCACTTTAGAAACTATTTATCAATAATAAAAAATAATGTAGAAACAAATATTGTTTTAGTCCTTAAAATGGTATCTAATTTAGTCAATATAACAACTAATTAATTTTGTACCTAAAATTAGTTTTTATTTAATAATTATATTGTAGTGAATGTGGAACTTACCTTGATTAAGATTTTAGATGATGTATCTTAATTATCTTTCAATATTTCCCAAAAGATAGGATGCCGTCATGAAAAAGATAAACAATCAATCTATACAAACTTATAAATGATAAAAATAATATAGAGTTTAATAAGAGTTGAAGTTTTATTATGAATGAAGAATAAAATGTTTTAAATCTATTTATAGTATTTTTCAAATGATATGTTCTTTTTCCATTTAATTTAGGTAGCCAATAAATGTATTAAAGTATTGAGTTTGGTGTGTTCAAACTTTGGGAATATTTGAAAATCAACTAAACTTTGTTTGTGACATCCCATGCTATAGAGAAATAAAAGTTTCTTCTATACTTATGATTGAACACCATAACTTGATTGGATGAGGATGATTTACAATCTTATTTAAGAAAATTTACCTCTTTGAAATTAAGCTTTCACTTTTTCATGGTGTTATTGTGATTGGTGGTTTTGATTTGTTTATGTTACTAAAAAAACACTAAGATAATTCAAGCATCTAAATGCTAATGACTTTATAAATTCATAAGCGAGTAATGGCTGTTTCTAACATAAAAATTGAAGAAAAGTATATGAAAATTCAAGATATATGATAAAATAAGATTGTGAGGTTTAGGTTGTGTTATAAATAAGTAAAACAGTGTATATTAGGAATCAACTATAAAGAAAGTCTACGTAGTTATCTTAATTAAAATGTCTATAAGAAAGTATTTTAACTCATTTTTTTCAATAAATTGTAAAGTACTTAATAGAATAATAATTAAAAAGTTTTTATCTTGTTAAGATTGAGTACATAAATGGTTAGATGTTATTAGGTTTGATAATAAATTAAAATTTTAAGATAACATTTATCATAATGTTTTTAACATTTTTTTAATGTTAGGACTTTGATTAATAAAGAAAAAGTATAGTTTGTATAAAAATGGAGATATGAATATAAAATAGTGGAAGTGTATAAACTTCTTCCAAGTCTACTAAATAGACATTTGCAATTTTATTTTAGATTAATAATAGTGTAGAGTTATGAGAATATAAAATGGTCGGATTTTTACTAATGTTTTTAATTTTTATCTCTTAATTATTAAAATAAATAAAATTTATAAAAATAGATAAATGAAAAATTTGTGTGAAAGTGATACAATTATAATGTATTTGAATTGAAGTCATATCATATATAATTAAATTTGTATCAAAATAATACGATTTATTTCTTTTAATAATTTATAAAAAAATTATTTAATTTACTAATTAAGACATTGATTTTACTTAAAAATTCCTAGGATAGTTTCTACCATGATAATTGATATGAAAAACTATTGGAAAGATTAACATGACTATAACTATTCAAAATCAGAAAAGAAAAAAAGTACCAATTATCAATCAGTAAAAGGAAAAATATGTCTTTTCACTATATCAAATTGTAAATTGTAACCGACTTAAATGAGTGTTTCCACAGGAAGCTACAGAAGAAATTGCGTTCTCGTTCAATTTCCGTATAAACCAAACCATTAACGTCATCAATTTTCTAACCTAACCTATACTCATAGGTAGGATTTCTAGATTCATAACCCAAATAAGATAAATAAGATACCAATATTAATAAATAAATAAATAAATTAAAAATATATTTGACTTGTATGATTTTATTATAATTAAGTTTAAATAAATACATAATTCAAAATAAGATTGAAAAATCATTTAATAAATTTTCATACAAATAATCAAGATAAAATATTTGTTAAATTAGCGTAGTAATAAATAAAATAAAATAGAAATCATGGATAAGAAAGAGAAGAATTATAAACTTAAAAAAGCTAAAAAAAACTATCCTATGACACTTCTAAATCATCAAATGTTACTTTTTCTAAATAGATTTATAGAAGTTTTCATGGAAGTCTCACTGTACGTAGAAATTGTGAAGAAGACCAAATTTTATGCGAAAAATTACATATTTTTTTCATATTAAAACATCAATTTAGCTTACTTTCGCCGTTAACATTGACAATTAGACGTTACCGTTTATACTTGGAAGTTGCTCCAATGACTTTGGATGGAGGTACAGTTGTAGTACTATGAATTTGCTATCACAAGTTTTCTATTTTGCTGAGGAATAAATGTTAGGACATTATTCTAAAGATTTTATATATTTTTTATGACAATAAATATTATATCTCCTATATTATTAAATACGATCGAACTAAAATATGAGTTCACCAAGATTGTTTTTATAATTATGTTGAGAAATCATGTAAAAAATTAAAAATTTAATGTTACTTTAATTTTTCAATGTAATATTTATTTCTTTTTCTCTGCTTAATTATTAATCATTCACATTCTTTCACCTACTTATTCTTATTTTTCGTCTTTTAAAAAAAAACATAGGAAGGCTAGACGGAACAAGCATAATGATATTCACATATTTATAAAAATATAAAACCATTTAATATTATTTTTCAAAACAACTAATAGAATTTAGCTATTAAAAGAAAAAAATAAAGTTAATATATAATTAACATGAAAAGGTCATTAAAAATTTCAAATTAAAAAAATAAAACAACTTTCTAGAAGAAGTAGGGTGACTCTTTATTTATCAAACAGCAAGACGACAATGAATCTTAGATTTATTTTTTAATTTATAAAATTGTTACATTGATTTTAAATATTTTATAGAGAGACTTTTAATAAAAAGTAATTATAAAATAACAGAATTTTCTTTTACCTTTTCTGTTTCCTGTCTAAAACTTTAAAAACATAAATGATATTATAAATAAAAAATGAAAATAGAAGTAAGTAATTTCGTATATAATTGTTCTCTTCCTCTTTCATTGATTAATTACAAATGATTAATCGAGGTAATAATTATAGGAAAAAAAAACATTTGAGCAGTAAAGAGGTGTTAAAAATATAGAAAAGAATAAAGAATTGATATGATTGATCTCATGAAATGACAAGAAAACGAGGACTAATAATTAAAAATAAATAATTAATATGATTGATGAGTTAAAGAGAAATAGAAAAATAGTATATTAAATAACTAATATCTTTAAAAGCTCATATTTTGTAATTAGATAATAGTATAGTTATTAGTCTTATTATACAAAAGGTAAGAAGCAGATTAGTTATAAATTGGAAGTTTCAATTTTGCAGTTTTCATTTTTTGTCTTTTAGTGTGTTTGACTCACCAATCAAAGTTCTCCTCGCATTCACACCACGTGGTTGTAACATTCCCCACTCCTCTTCTATTCTATACCTTACCCATCATTTTCAACTAAAAGTCTTAGTTTTGCCAAAGAAACTTTTGACTTTTCCTTCTAAAGATAGTGAGTTGCTGCAGCCACTTATGAAAAGCCAACACGATTTTACACAAACCTTTCAAAGATTCAATAAAACCGAGTATCCCACTTTTCAAATTACTCTCATCAACCTATATATGCATACTAACATCCCACAAAAAAACAAACTAATTTGTTTCAAACATATTATATACTACTTCCTAGGTTGTCACTCAATTTTTGTCTGCTTTTTCATGTGAAACAGTAAATACTAAAGCTGAAGACTTACCTATGCAGAGATTCAGGCTTCTTCGTCAGATTTGGAAAGACTAAATTTTTGTCCATGCCCTTCTTTCACACACACATAATATATATAAAGAGATAGCAATAGTGAAGGGTGAAAGAACTTGATCAAGAATTGAAGCATCTTCAACCATGACTACTACCTTGGCTTACCAAGAACACCTTCCTGCAGCACCCGAATGGCTGAACAAAGGGGACAACGCTTGGCAGTTAACAGCAGCAACTCTTGTTGGTCTACAGAGCATGCCTGGTCTTGTGATTCTCTATGCCAGCATAGTGAAGAAAAAATGGGCTGTTAATTCAGCTTTCATGGCTCTCTATGCCTTTGCAGCAGTTCTCCTATGTTGGGTGCTTGTGTGTTACCGGATGGCCTTTGGGGAGAAACTTTTCCCCTTCTGGGGTAAGGGTGCCCCAGCACTAGGCCAAAAGTTTCTTACAAAACGAGCCATAGTTCCTGAAACCATCCATCGCTTTGATAATGGGACTGTTGAGAGCCCTGCTGAAGAACCCTTTTACCCCATGGCCTCACTTGTCTATTTCCAATTCACTTTTGCTGCTATTACTCTCATCTTGTTGGCTGGCTCTGTCCTTGGTCGAATGAACATCAAGGCATGGATGGCTTTTGTGCCTCTTTGGCTAATCTTTTCTTATACTGTTGGGGCTTTCAGTCTCTGGGGTGGCGGCTTTCTCTACCAATGGGGTGTCATAGATTACTCTGGTGGCTATGTCATCCACCTTTCCTCTGGAATCGCTGGTTTAACTGCTGCTTATTGGGTAATAAACCTTACTTTCATTTTCTTCATAACCCTATCAAAATTTGCTTCAAAAGTCTGAAGGGTATCTTTTAAATTGCATTCTTGATCACTCTTTTGTCACAAAATCTCATCTTTCATATTGTGAAAAAGTTGCAGAAAAAAAAGTCCATGAACTCCCAACTTCACCATGATCTTTCATATCTTTTGAACTTGAAAAAAAGAAGAAGTTACCATCCATGTGGCTGCAATTGTGATCATGGGGTTACCCCAAGTTCTATTTTTGTTTTCATTTTGGAAGAAATAACCATTCTCATAATTACTATTTTAAAGAAACAGTATTTTATCAATTTTGTTAGACTGTTGAGAAGCAAATGTTATTTTCCTAAAGCAACAATTCCAAACATATTACCATACTCATCAACCAATTAATGTTTGACCATGAATTTGGGCAGCAGAGGAACCCCAAGCTCATTCAATCTTGTTTAGCAACTTGGTTTCTGATAGTGACAGAATTGATAAATTGTGCAGGTTGGACCAAGGTTGAAGAGTGATAGGGAGAGGTTTCCACCAAACAATGTGCTGCTCATGCTTGCAGGTGCAGGGTTGTTGTGGATGGGGTGGTCAGGGTTCAATGGTGGAGCACCATATGCTGCAAATCTTACATCTTCAGTTGCAGTGCTGAACACAAACATTTGTGCAGCCACAAGTCTCCTTGTATGGACAACTTTGGATGTCATTTTCTTCGGGAAACCTTCTGTGATTGGAGCTGTGCAGGGCATGATGACTGGACTTGTATGCATCACACCAGGAGCAGGTATGATCAATATTCCTTACAGCAAACACAAAACCTACACACTTCATTAGTTCTATATGTCATAAGGGTTTATCTGTTATCATGCACCAGATTACAATTAAAAAAAAAATAAGATTGTGGAATTTTCTACATTTACTACTTACTATGTTTAAATTGGCTTTTGGAAGATAGGATTGGGTTATATGCACAAATGAGTTCAACTGATATTGCTGGTGTACATCATCTTTACATAGACATTCAACACAAATTCAACAATTATGTTAAATTGACTTTAGTATAAAATATTTCAAACTTGTAGTGTATATATATAAGCTAAAAGAAATATTTTAAAAAAATGAAAATGATTAATTCTTTAATAATGAGCATAGGTGTAGATGCAGTTTTTGTTGACAATTATTGTGACAACAACTTGCAGGGCTTGTGCAATCGTGGGCTGCTATAGTGATGGGAATATCATCTGGGAGCATTCCATGGGTCACCATGATGATTTTGCATAAAAAGTCAACCTTGTTGCAAAAGGTAAGACTTTATTTTCTCACGTAACACACATTTTTCCACCAAAATACTTCAATATTTATTCATTGTTTTCTTTTATTTCACTTTCACTCTGTTTTTTTCTTTCCTTTTTTTTATTCTTGTTACATCATTTACCATATTTATTCTTCTCTCCATGTTTCTCTTCAAACCTTATGTTTATCATTTAAGAATAAAATTTGGGTCTAACTTCATTTCACATGTGCACGTGTTTGGGAAGTTTCATTTAATATTGAAAAAAAACAATGTTGATTCTAACCACTTCCATTTCTTTTTGCCCACTAAAGTGCCTTTTATTATTTTTTAAAATATAGATGAGGTAAAGATGAAACTCATTTTTAATTACGCATCTACCTTGAATTTTCTTGGTTAATTAAAATTACAAATACATTTTTCTTCGTCTAGATAAAAGGTGGTGAAATGATTTTTCTCTTCATTGCTTTTTTAATAGATTAAATCATTATGTTTACCTTAATGGCGTGATGACATTTTCTTCTAAGCAAAGTTTAAGCTCGTCAGTTACTCCTCAAAGATAACTATTATATCAACAAAACCTCAACTACACATTAATAATAACATTTGAATCTTATTTTTTTTTTAGAAAAAACATTTTGTGAATCATGCATATTTAGTCGTTTAGGTTACCTCCTATTAAGTTAGAAATCAAGTGAGTCTAAGTTTCATATCAAATAAAAATAGAAAGTTGAACAATATATTTCCAAACACGTTGTCTTAAAGATTTGGGTTGGAGGTGTTGTCAATCTCTTGTGTGGATTTTGCTCAGATCTCATTGTTGTTAAATCTCCCATTGAAATACCTAAATTGGTATAAGAGTTGGTAGTTTGTCTCGATGACCAACTCAGACGAGTACAATATGGTCTCTGTATTGAAAATCTTCCTAACAAATACGGTGCTAGTAAGGGTCGCTAGTGAAGTAGTCGTGGTTAGAAATGCTTTTGAACAAGGGGAATGTACTAATGTGAATGGACTCATACTTTAAAATTCTAGGTTGGAGGTGATGTCAATATCTTACATGAGTTTGACTCAAGTCTCATTATTGTTCAATCTTCTCGGTAAATCCCTCTCAAAAGACCCTTCATGTGTATTATCGTATTTCATTAACCGACCTGAAATTTATATGAAAATAAAAATATATTAACAAACACATTGGAATGTACATGGACTAGTCACACGAAATGTTTGTAATGAGAATGCCAACAAATCAATTCTATTTTCTTTTTAAGTTGTATATTTACTTAAATCCAACTATAAAAAATTCGATATTCATATCCAATAGAGATTAACCCGAAAAAAGAAGAAGAACAAACAACTCTAATTTTGTAAATTGATTTTATAAGATTAAATTAAATTCTAATTCTAATTCTAATTTTGAAATGTTATCAAATTTTACTTTAAATCTATTAAAGTGATCAACTATAATTATTATTCATAGTCTAATAGGGTTAGGCAAATGAGAAATGCACAAAGAAAACTTAAATTATACACCGATTTTTCTATAATTTGATGTTATAGGATGAAATTAAATTTAAACCTAAATTCCATGAAATCACATCTGCTAAACTTAGATCCAAATTATAAGAGACTAGGGAGTGTTTTTAGATTCCTTCTGATTTGAAATTGTTATGTGCTATTGAATTTTGTAATTATTATGTATCTACCATGGTTTTTTTATTAGTTGAGGATAGTTATACTATTATGAAAGCATTGTATATACTTAACTTAGCCTAATTTTGTGAAATGTGTTATGTTCAGGTGGATGACACCCTTGGTGTGTTTCACACTCATGCCGTGGCGGGGCTTTTGGGTGGTCTCCTCACAGGTCTCTTTGCAGAACCAGTTCTGTGTAGGTTACTATTGCCAGTTTCCAACTCAAGGGGTGCATTCTATGGTGGAGATGGTGGCATGCAACTCGTGAAGCAACTAGTGGCAGCCATGTTTGTGATTGGATGGAACTTGGTCTCCACCACTATCATTCTTCTTTTCATACGATTGTTCATACCATTGAGGATGCCGGACGAGCAGCTGGAGATCGGCGACGACGCCGTCCACGGCGAGGAAGCCTATGCCCTGTGGGGTGATGGAGAAAGATATGACCCAACTAGGCATGGCTCCTTGCACCCTTCCAACTCTGCTGTATCACCTTATGTCAATGGTGCAAGAGGGGTGACTATAAACTTATGAGCCAAGAAAGTAGTTATTTGGTTGTGTTTTCTAACACATGTATAAAGTTAATCTATGTTTGATAATGTTGGCAAATTTGGTGATGAATGTGTAAGTTGTGTAACTAGAAATTTGATTTTCTCATTTTTTTTGTAGCAATGTTGAGTAATTTCACCTTATTAGAAACTTCAAACTCTATATTTCTCCTCTTGTCCCTTCATAGGTGAAAATTAGTCTTTCCTCCTTTTTTTTAGGGAGCAGTGTTTGAACATGGTGAAGTGAATTAAGGCCCATTGCCCTAGATAAGCAGCATATAAATAGGGCTCATCATACACAATTATTTTTTATGATTAATTATCATTTTTAAATTTAAAGGTCTCAATTTGAGTAGGAGAAGTTGTCTCATTGATTTGCATTTGGATATTACATTTTATGTGCTAAAGATACGACCAAATGCATAATTTAGTGAAAAAAGTTTGTTATGATCGAAATCAAATATGTTATCACTTTATGCTCGAAATATAACCAAGAAATATAGAGTTACCATGCAACCATAAAAGAAAATTTCAAAATTTCAAATTTGATATTCCTTTAGGTGATTTGTTATGTACCATTTTTTATTTATTTATAACATAGTTTAAACCTCATAATCTTATTGTATACTTTAAATTTGCATGTAGTTTTCTTTAATTTCTTAGTTAGAAGCAAGAACTACTCATGTATGAATTCCTAAAGTCATTGACTTTATTGTTTTGGATTGTTTTAGATGCATGAATTATCTTACAAATTTTAAGACCCATAAGCAATCAAAACCATGGATCACAATAACACGTGGAAAAAACCAAATTTTAATTTCGAAGAGTGAAACCTCCTTCAATACTTTAAATAAGATGTAAATCATCTCCTCCAATGGTCACGTTATGGTGCTAGATCATTCTCTTTAGTCTAGAAGGATGTTTTATTCCTATAATTACATGAGAGACTACAAAATTAGTTCCTTTTCAAATACTCTTAAGTTTGAACTCACCAAACTCAATATTCTAATACATTTATTGGCATTATGTCTAGTTTGAGAATATTAAACTCATGGTTTTGTAATTTGTTTTTTTATGATTATATTTGATACGGAAACAAATGATATTATTACATGTTAGAATGATGGTTTCCTACTGTTTTTTTGTTATTTGTTTTAAAATATTAGATTTTTTTTAAAGTACGAATATTTCTAGGATCGTTATTGTAAATTATGTATTTATATATATATATATATATATATATATATATAAACTTTTTTTTTATGCTGACAATTTTTTTTATGGTAAATTATCTTTCAAACTTTTTGTCAAACAATGGCTGCAGTGTACTTGCTATCGACAATCCCAGTGCATATCAGAACAGACAATAGACGCACTAACAAAATTTCATGAACAGATTCATGTAACCAGATTTTCTTTTTTTGTTCCAAATTCTAGCTTTCAAGTATGGCCCCTAAAGGCAGTCAATTGGTTTATAGATATTTTGTCTTCAGCAAACCACAAAAAATTCAACTTTGGTTGAAGAGTCAAGGTCCAAAAATATGTTGTTGTAAATGGTTTATAGTTTAATGTTACATAGAAAAATCCGAACTAATCATGCCGTTCCCAATCTTGAGTTAAATTTGTAGATGTTGGCATTGAAGTTGGATAATTCAAGCTCCCAATTCCAGAGTCAAAGGTCCCACTGGGTTCCTACAGAGACAGTTTTACCAGTGGTGGGTAAAGGGTTGGAGTTTTTTGCCTTCAGAGCATCTAAAGTATCTACAAAGTTCTGCACACGACGCACCTGTTGACAGGTGAAAGAATTGATCTTCAGGTCTTCAAAAGAAAATGAAATTATGGATGATTATAAAAATTGGAAATACATCACTCACCACCATGCATTATGCACAAAACAATACATTTTTTTCACTCCATGCTAAGAAGGGGGGTAGAGGGATAGTTTGCAGAGTATTTGATAAATATACTCAAGTGACAAAAATTTAATGAAGTTTCAACTCCACGACATGCATCAAACCGCCAATTATACATAATTCATTATTTCAGTTACATTGATGATGTGATTGGATCTAGTTTACAAAAACAACGATGAGAAGTGTAAGAGTAGATGACATGGTTAGGTGATCTACACACATAACATGGACACAAATCAATAAATTATTATGATATGGGAAGAATTCACAAAGGATTTGGCATAGAACTAAACTTTTTCCATGGTAATTAGGCAAGTACCCTATACAGATAATAAGCTTGACGAGTAAAGCGGAGAATGTTGAACTAAAATAAACCACTATTTTTACCAACATCAAAAATTGGCTATAAAACTTGAACTAAAATGGTGCATGCGGGAATGCAATTACACTGATTCCTAAAACCATCGTTTGACATCACTAAATGTCATTTTCCTCCCCCAATCCACATCAAATGCTTTTCTCCAGAAAAATCTTGTGACTTGACCAACAACAACCATCGGAATTTTCATAATATATTTCCCGGACTACAACAGAAACTAAGACTATATCAAACCAGCACAAGTTTTTAGTGAGGCTTTTGATTTTAGAAAGTGCTTGCTAAGAAATTTCAGAGACGAGATAAAATGTGTCAAAAGTCATCTTAGAAATGGAAGTAAACAAAAGTCTCACATACATGGATAGGGTAAGAAAACAAAGCTTTTCGATCTACATGCTGGCACAAAATATTGAGCTATATTGCGCCAATAACAACTTATTTAAATATAAATGTTAAAATATATCAGGCTGCAAACCAACATATTGAAAATGACTTACCAATATACTTGATTTGTGAATATGGAAATAAACTCAATAATTAATACAAAGTTAAATTTTCTACAAGACCATAGATACTCTACCTCGGCTTTTCTCTGCAGCTTTGCTTCACCTTCAGCCTGAATACCATCCAGTTTCAGCAATTGCCTCATTAGCAACTCCGTGCACATTAAAAACTCTTTGTCAGAAACCCTGGTCCCTCCATCCGCAGCCACTTCCAAGACAAATACCTGCAAATCAAATATGCATACCTCATTCTCAGGTCCTGTTATTATTTCTCGATAACAAATAATAATACGGGAAACACAAGCTCACCCTCTCAGCAAGCTCGTCCACCTCCGCTTTGACTTCAGCAACAGCTTCAAAAGCCTTTAACATGTCCTTGTGTTTTCTAATTTCCTCCAGTTTCCACTCTTCACCAGCAGCATTTTCCAAAAGCAAAAGTTTTGAATTGTCCATCACACCTTCTATGTACAAATTCTCTTCATTGTCCTTTTCTTTTCCACCGAAGAAGAGTTGCTGCTCTTCGGGCAGTAAACCAGTTTTGTTGGCAAGCAGTTTCTTAACATCCCCTGCCATCGAAGACTTAGTTAAGAGAAAAACACATACCAATTACAGCAGGATATAAGCTTATTGAAAACTTATGCAGATTTATTTGAGCCTATTAAATTTCCTTGTTTCAGTTTGATGACTATGCACAATATCTCAAATTGGCATATATCAGAATATTGGCCTATTGAAAACTTATATCAGAAATGACTATGTAGAATATAACCTTTCCCGTAAACTCTAACTTATTTCAATAAGCTTATTAATAAGTGTTTAATTAAACTGTGTATCATACACATATTCCAGGGCATATATTCTAAGACAAAATACTCCAGATGAAGGAACAATCAATGGCATAATGCAGGGCAAAACATTAATCAGTTATGTTAAGAACATATCACGAAAAGAAATTATATAATATGCTTCAGATCCCAGAACTCTCCAGTTTATTAACATAGTCCTCTTATTTTCTCACAAAATAGAATATAGCCACTGTGTGTGTGAGTATGTATATGCTGAGTCGTCACTCTGGATATCAACTGTGTCTATAGTGATAAGAACCCACATGAATAACAAATAAATAATTCATGTTTCTAAAACACAGTTGCCAACCAACCACAATCCAGTAACAGCATCAAGGTTTTTTTATTCAAAGCAACAGCAATTGTAATCACGTGAGCAGCATTCTGATCTAATGGCAAGGATAATCAGTTACTAACTCGCAAACAAACACAATTTAAAAACTATAAAAGAATTAAACAAAAACAAGGGTAAATTCAGTCAGCCCATGCATATTCTCAAAAAACTATAACTCTATAACCTCATCTCGCGAATTCGCCTCCTTCCATAGTTTATCTGGTTTGGATTTCATAAAATTACCTATTCTAAAACATAGAACATGATAATTTCATAGAAAAGGCCTCGGTCACCCTTTTTTGTTTTGCATGAATTAAATATCTACTCTCATCGGCCAATCAATCACTTCCTAACATATATACATAAGCCACGGGTGTTGACCTTGTGGCAAAAGCCAAGGAGACTTCACGAAACTGTGCAATGTTCAAAATCCAATGACTGAGAAGTGTTTGATAAAAAGAGAGAGAGAAGATGCTAACAGAAAGTGGAGTTGGTTGGTAAGAAGAGGTGGTGGTGGGAAGAAGCGTGTGCTACAGTAATCATCATCACGTTGTTGTTGTGGTGGTTGGCGCCGTTATCCTCGGTGGCGGCGCGTCTCTGCACGAACATGCCGCCCGGCCTCATCTCCCACTCCATCTCCATCTACTGTCACCACTTTCCTCTGCCTTTCTCCGATCTCTAACCCCACTTTCTTACAGATAATAACTACACTATTTATAGGTTTACATAAATTTATTTATTTTTTAGAGTAATACAAACTTCACCAATTTTTGTAATGAAAGATAAATATATTAGACTTAATAATATACTTTATTAATAATTTTTATATTTTTCAAATTTTATTACTTAATTTTAAATTTCATAATTTTTCTTATACTAATTTTGAAATTATGCAATTTGTTTATCTTTCCGTCAATTGGCTTTCAAATTAATTAGTAATGTGACAAATAAATCAAAGTGATGACTTCTAGTTTATAATAGAAGATGTATCATACTTTAGATTAAACATTTATTAGTTAATTTTTGGGCTTACGCAAATCTTATAATCTGAATTTGAAAATTATACATGTTTTATATTTTTATTAATTGAATGTCATTTTCGTAAAAGTGTGTTGAAGGAATCAAACAAAAGGAAAAGGTAAAAGTTTCATGATGTGATCAATTAATTAAAGAAAAATATTCCATGTTGTATTTATTATTTTTAGTTTTATATATTTTATTTAGAGAAAGTAACAATAAAATAAGAGAAAGGGGGAAAACTCTCTTATCTCAATTAATATTTATACTTAATCTATTTAATTTTTTTGGGTTTAATTGAATATGTTAAAGCATTGATACGTAATATATGTCTAATGTGCCATTCAAATCGATTCAATTAATTTGATAAACTATACTTCATAAGCTTCGATTTTAGTTGAATTGAACCCAATAAGCAATAATCCACACCTAATTTCCTCATAACTTTTAATTTAATTAGATTTAATATAAACTTAATAAATCATAATATGAATAGTAATTGGTTGGTACACTAAAAAATAAAAATTAATTTAAAATAAATAAATAAATAATTATTGTATTGATTAAATTAGATATTATTTTAAAAACTATAAAAATTATTGATATTTAAAATAATTTTTATTATTAAATATAAGTTTTAAATTAATGTCTAATTAATTACTAAAACTTTAACAAATCAATTATTTTTAATAGTTAATTATTAATAAAAAAATTAAATATTAATTAAATATTAATTTAAAAAATATTTATTAATAATAGAAATTACTTTAAATATTAATAAATTATGTAATTTTTATAATAGTATCTATTTGAGACAATACTAACTAATTATTTTGTATCTACAAAATTAACTTTTATTTAATAATTTTTTTTAATAGTGTATACCTAAAAATTGAATAAATCATATTAATATTTTATACTATGCTAAAATGTATTTCATCTCCCTATAAAATTTTAAATACGTCCTTAACTAAATTCATTAGTTTTATCTTTCTAAACTTTAAATGTATTCTTATATAAGTTTTCATGACCAACAATTTCTTTTATATAAAAATTTAGATTTGAAGACTTAAAACATTACAAAAAAAAATTATTAAATAAAATTAATTTTAAGAGATAAAAAATAATTAGTTATTATTAATAAAATTTATAAATTAATTTATACATTAGTATCTAATTAGCTACAAAGTACTTTAGGTTCTAAAATTGATAAATAAAACTTTGATAGCTAATTGGATACCAATTTAGAAACTACTTTAAATACCAATAATTTTTCTTAGTCTATAAATTAGTATCTAATTTATTCAATATAGTAACTAATTATTTTTTTGGTTTCTAAGATTGATTTTTAGATAATAATATTTTAGTAGTGAAATAGATTAAAAATAAATGTTTTAATGAAATTATATATATTTTTTTAAATTGATTCATTATTTATTTATTATAAAGCTCTTTTTTTCTGACTTTTTTTTAAATTTTTTAGTTTTCACATTTATCCTTTTTTATATTCAATTCCGTAGTTTTGAAGGTTTGTATTGTTTGTTATTTTTTTAAGTAACTATGTGTCACTTTGTTATCCAGTGCTCTATTTGGCCTGTATGTGTTGTTTTGGCACTTTGCCCACAACCAAAAACGTTGATAGTGGATGGGTATACTAAATTCTTTGACAACTTCTTCCTAATAAATTTGTTGTCAAAAAGATTCAAAGTAAATTCAAAATCATAATTAGTTTGTGCTATAACAGAAGCTAAATAGGACAATCATGAATTTCAAATAGATGAGAAAAAAAAAACACAATGAACATGATGCTACCTCACTAAAGCACTTATTCAACAAGGAACTATATGACACTAAAACAACGGAATTAACAGCCATAACATGAAAGCAACAACAACAATTTAAATCTAACCATGTGGCTAAATAAGTTGATCAAACAAACACACCAGTTTCTAATTTATATAAATGTTAATAAAAAAATTAGGTGTTGTCTATGCAATGTATCAACATGATATTATCATTGTTATACTTTTAGCCCCACAGTGAAAAATCTGAGAAAAGATTGTTCGCATAAAGGTATCCACTCACAAAACTTATCTTTCAACCAGACACGTTCTTCCTTGCAGTAAGCTGCCAGCCCAACTACGACCACTGCAATTTTAAAATTGTGACTAGAACCAAACAACTCTTCGCAGTTTTAAAATGAAATATTTCTCGTTAATACATGAAGGCGGATGTTATATATTTAGGATACATCAAAACATATCAATTTCCAATTATTCACTAGCATGTTTTCCTTTCCTCCTTCCATACCTAAAAATCTCTACAATTTCAACAGAAGATTCTATCAATGTCTCCGGAATATGAGAAAATGAGCTCTCATAATTAGGAGATAAGACAATATATTATTAATAATCTGGATTTGAAAAAAATAGGTACAGAAAACAAAAACCTGTACATGGTCAATAGCAATAGCAATTGTTCAAATTCGAACACGACACGAGCATCTCAGAAAATTCAATGCCCACAGTAGAAATCGACAATGAAAACGAAGAAAGGATAATGAAAAAAGAGAAAAATCAATGGTGATGATGGTGATGTTGTGTTCATCGAAGAGAACGATGGTGGTGGAGCGTATATTGGAGTGTGTGAGAGAGAACGTCGGCGTGTGTGTTTCTCTCACTGAATAATAAAAATATGTCCTGAGAAGAGGAACAGGAAGAAGAAACCAATTACCTTTGTAAAAAAGCGATTCCATGGTGGAGTAGCAAAAGCAGGTCCATGGCGGAGCAGTAGAAGAAGCTCAGTGGCGAAGCAGCAGAAGCAACTTTGTGGTGGAGGATGAGAAGTAGCTATGTGGTGGAGGAGGAAAACCAGAAATAAGTTTTGTGGAAGAGAAAGCGGAAAAGTAACTAACAAGACAAAAAAAGAACATTAAAAGACTTACAATTATGTTTTTTAGTCACTTATATTTGAAAAAGTGTGGAGTGTTTTCCTGAAGTTTCAAAATATATATTTAGAAAAGTTAAAAAAATAGTTTTTCTTATAATGAATTTATAATGAAAATATTTTTATAAAATAAATAAAAAATTAATTAATTTTAATTCAATAAATATTTAAGATTAAGAATATTTTAAAAATTTAAATATTTTTAAACTTACACTTCCAAAAAATTTAAAGAATTTAGTTATCAAATATATTAAAATTATATTTTTAATTATTTGTTTATAAAAAACTTTAATTATATTTATTTATTGAGATTTGAGAAAATTTAAAATATTTTATTGATGTTTTACAATAAACCTTTCAAACTTAATGAAAATTAAAAAAATCTTCATTATTTTGACGAGGTTTTAGAATAAATTTTTGGAACTTAACGAATGTTGAAAAAACCTCCACTATTTTGGAGAGGTTTTAAAATAAACCTTTAGAAATTAACGAAGGTTAAAAAAACCTCTATTATTTTGCTGAGATTTTAAAATAAACATTTGTAAATTAACGAATGTTAGAAAAACATCTGTTATTTTACTGAGGTTTTAGAATAAACTTTTGGAAATTAACGAATGTTAGAAAAACCTCTGTTATTTTGCTGAAATTTTAGAAAGAACCGTTGAAATTTAACTAAGGTTAAAAAATCTCCGTTATTTTGTTGAGATTTAAAAAAAAAAAACTCCATTAATTAAATCTTAATCAATTCCGAGAGTTATATTAACCTCCGCTAAATAACCTTTATTAAATTTATTTTTTTTAATGATTGTCACTCCTTATTAATAATTATTTTAAAAAAACATTAGTAAAGATGAAATTTAAAAGGCACATGTTTACATGTTTTTAAAGATTAAAATTGATTTGAGATAAAAAAAAAGTTATAATTTAAATATGAGACACACTTTGGTTAAAATTAATTATTTTATAAAAACTTGTACTGGAAATAAAATAAGCTTATAAAAATTTATTTTTTAAACTATCCTTTAAAAATATCATATTCTAATTTAAAATTTGTAAAAAAAAAATTAAAAAAAAACATTACTTAAATATATTACTTAAAACAAACAAAAAATATTTAAAAAATATATTCTGGTTTCAAATTTATTAAACTAAAAGAAAATGATTTTCACTTACCAGTTTTTTACAGGAAGTTTTCCATATTGTTGATGTCATATTGATGGAGGAACTCTCAAAATCTATGTTGAGGTGAAGCTTGATATAGTGTTGAAGAATATGGTAGATGGAACCAGACATGACATGGGTGTCTGATGATTGAATGACAAATGAAGGTGGTTTTTCAATAATAATAAAAAGGAATATGCAGGAAAAATATCTTATTATGATCATTCATAAACCTTTTAATTAGAGGATTTAGAATTGAGTGAGTTTTAAGTGTATTTTAGAAGTCCTAATTTTACTTTAACAATCTGTTATTTTTAAAAGAAATATGTATGTGACATGTATGGCCATAATAATAGTCCAAGATTAGTGACCAATGGCGACAAATAAAGTGGCCCTGGCTAGCTGTTTTCGAACTCTTGGCCTTCTACAGTTCCTCTAATTCATGTTTTCTTTTTCAAAAGCTTACCACATACACTTACAGAGATAAAAAAAGAGTTTAAAATCAATTTATATTTAAACTGATTTATATAGATTTTCTCATTTACGACACAAGTTGATTCAACTTCTCAAAAAGTTCTTTTATTTTCTTTATATTTCCTTCATAAAAATTTGTCCAAATATAACCTAACAATGGGTACTTGTGTTGACTGAGGGAGACACTAGCATGCAAGAACTACTCACAAAAGATGTAGCAGGTTAACCATTACAAGTTTACAATATATATATTACTACATAAAAGAAACTGAATATATATCATATATGTAAACAAGACAAGATACTAAGCTGGCCAATATTTCATAGTGGCATCAAAGGTGTTACAATCTTCTTCACCTTGGAAGCAGCACTGTGCTAGTGGTGGCTGTGGTAGACTCAGCTGAGAATGCACCGAAACTGAAGAAGGGTTTTGCTGAAGAGAAATGGAATGTTCATGAGGGAGATTATACTCTGCAGGGAGGTGCACGGGAGCTTCATGATGATCAATATCTAGAAAGTTTATCAATGCTTGGTGGAGCCAAATCTGGGATTTGAGGAACTTGACGTAGTGAATGGCTCCCTCCAACATGGACACTGTGTCCATCTTGCTCCCACCCGGGACCATGCTCTGAAGGATCTTAAACCTGTCACTGATTCTGTGCCTTCTTTCTCTGGCTGCCACGCTTTGTGGATCAGTGGAAAGCTTCACCCCTCCCTTGTTGCCTTTCTTCACACCCTTTTTCTCCTTGCTGATCTTGTTCTTGGATGATGACCCTTCACAAGAGGTAGGGCTGATGCACTCCATATTGATGATGGCTTTGAGAAAGTACTGAAAGAGGGTAAGAAAAGGTGCAAGCAGCTTTGAATTTGGTAGGGATGCTTTTCACATGTTTATATAGCATGAGGGTGTGAGTGAGTGAGTGAGGTTTTCTTTTTTACACGAATGTTTTATTCTGAGAGGAACTAGTGCACACAATTTGAGATACTCATCCAACATGATTCATTTCACAGTTAAAATAATATTAAAATTAAGGAACAAGTCCCTTCATGTTGTTATAGTGATATTATTATAGTAATGTTAGTGACAGCAATGTTAGTTGTGGGGGAGTGAGTGAGAGAGATTGGATGAATGATTTTGAATGGGGAGATGGAAGAGATGTCGTGATGTGAATCAGCCATCTTTGGCGCAGGATACGGCAGGTTTAGGTAGGGACCGGGTTAAGAGCCACCATCATCACCTCATTTTCTTTTTCTTTTCTCTTTGTGCTCTTTTGCTTGTGCTGCTTCTTATGCTTACTCTCTGCCTTCTATCATTTCTAAGCATTCAATTCTGTGATAATGCATTTAATAAACTTTTGTAATAGTGAGAAAAAGAGAAAAAATAAATGTAGGTATCAAGTAATTAGTTGATTTGTGAAAGTATAATTGTCCAAAAGATTATTATCAATAAACTTTTAGACTTGTTGGAAAGTGTCACTCCACCTTCATCAAATCTTAAAGTGCTACTGATATATCAATTAAACAACTTCACTTAATATTAACTAATTTTAAGCTGAAATCTAACTTTTTTTATCAGCTTGAAATGAATAAGTAAAATATGCTTTGAACTTATTTTTTATAAAAAAAACAAAAGTAATACTTGCTTCTGATTCAAACTCATTGCTATAACTTTAAAATTGTGTGAGGGAGCTTTTGATATTGTTTATACATACTAACTAAACCAAACATGAATTTGTGTGAGTGGCTATAATATTTATAAAAAATTATCTGATATTTTGTATGTCATGTCTTATACTTTAATTTGTGGGAATGTTTAACTTAATGGTTAAAGGTGTAAACTAAATTAATTTGTTGGAGTATTATATATAAAGTTGGAGAAAGTAAATCTGCAGACATTATGACCCACCTCAGAAAGAGGGCAACAACACTAACCAATTAGCATGTGACAGAGATTAGGCTATCTATTTGTCTTTGATTACAGCATGGCCATTGATGATCAAAGAGAGAAGCAAGGAATTGTTGGGGGGGGGGTCCTTCCTCTGAAATCGAAGCAAATGTTTTACAGTTGCAGGGTGTCTAAATTCAAGGACCAAATAGACCATTAGTTGCCTGGCTTTATTATGTACGGTTTGTGCTTTTCATCCTTAGGTTATACACTGTTTCTTAAAAGAGAATAACAATGCATGTTATTTGTTTTCTTTCCCTTCATTTCATTTGCATGTTGCTTTCAAAGGAGAAAAGAAAAGAAAAGAAAAGCACTTAGCTCTTCTTTTCAAGAAAACAAAATGTTAAGCCAAACTTTACTTCAACCACAATACCTTGTATTCAAGTTTTGTTTTCATAAAAAAAATGTTACCTTGTCTATCAAAAAAGCTATGCTAAATATTGATCATATGTAGAAATTTTACTTTACATGTAAAAAACTACTCTTATATGTTTGGGGTCATTGGTAGTTAATGGCTTTCACAATTCACAATACAAACAAAGCCAATCCTTTTACAATTTTCTTTGCTGGTTCTTTGTTGGGGGCATCTTACCCAAAAAGCAATGTTTTTATGTTACAAAATAAATTTTCTTGAAACCCTTTTACAATCACAAAGGGACCCCATGCATGGTTGATTTGGACAAAGTGACAACATCTAAAATTGCTCTTTATTTCAAATTGATTGAAACCCTGTATCTGTTGGATCACACGGCCAAACCTGAAGAATCTGTATAGTAGGTTGTTGTAAGTGGTTTAGTAGCTCCATCCTTGTGGTTGACATTACAGTGCTGCAGAATCAGTAGTTGTTCTGCTGCAAAAGTGATTGATGACAGATAAATAATACAAACAAAAAATCAGTTTTTTTAATTTTATTTTAATCTAGAATATTGATCAAGAAACAGCAACTAATATTTTTGAAATATTAATACTTTACAAGGTTGACATTTTATAAACAAATATTTCTTTTGAGCACAGAGATCTGAAAATCAAACATGTAAACAAGATTAGTTTTGTCTCAGTTATAGTTGATTTACATAAACCAAGTTGAAAGGTGAATTGAAACAAGAAGAAAAATGAGAAGGTGTTTGTAGTGAGAGACAGATAGAGAAAGGTTGAGCAGAAGCACATGTGGCTCCTGCTTTCACGATGTGAGAGGGGTGGGTAGAACTCTAATTATGCTTACTTGTGCATATGAAAATCCCCAGCTTTACTTGTCCACTCATTTGTTGATCAACTTGTCAAACCTCTGCACCAAAAATGTATAATATTATTATGAAGGAGGAAAGTGAAAAATCAATCACTCTAACATTTCTTGTTGAAATGCACTGATTTGGGTGAGTTGGCTATTCAAAACAAAAATACTTGCACAAATTATGTTAGATCAATGGATAGTAGTGTCTCTTTTTCTTAAAAAAGTTATTATCCAATTTCTCTCATTTTAGTATGAAAGGAAATGTAAATATGTGTTTGCCATGATATAAAAAATGCGAGTAACACATTTGTGAAAACATTTTTCTCAATACACATTTCTGATTAATTAAATATTTTTGGAAAAATAATATTATTTTGTGAATTTGAAGAAATCTCTCTTAATTTTATAATTTCCAAATATAGTCCAAAAATAATAAATGGGTAATTTAAAAATTACTTTTTTTAATCAGGATTTTTTTTTATAAATTATGAAATACTCTAACCTATATGCAAAAAAAAACAACTATACATTAACAGATATTAATTCTACATTAGTTAATTAGAGCAATAACTCCTCTTATTGTACATTCAAAAGAATGCAATCTTTAAAAAGTAGTAACAGTGTTCTTTTCTTTTATCTTATTCTAAATATATTGAGCATCATTAAATTAACTTCTGTGTTACATTTTTAAGGTAACATTGTAACATTGAATGAGAATAACGAGGTACATTTTATCATTTGATATATAATTTTGATAGTAAAAACGTATGCGAAAACAACACACAATCACGAATCAACTACGCATGTAAAAAATAAATAACACAGAATTTAAAACACAAAGATATTTTAAATCTGCAACCTGCAACCTACGTCCATGGAAAACTAATTAAGTTTTTATTTTGTTTGTTACAATTTTATTACAAAATATTTTAAATAGAAATTATAAATGAGACACAATAATTAAACTCACTTAAAACATGATGTCTTCTTATCACAGTTTACTTAATCCTTCATACTCAACAAATCTTTCCATTATGTCCTTTCTCTCTTCTCTATTTAAGAAAAATAAGCATAATCTTATGATTTTCTATAGATGTTTGCTACTTCCATTTTCCACAAAGGCAATGCAAATGTCTAGGGAATAGTGATTGCATAAATGAGCTAGGGTTAGCTAGTGATTGGACTTGATAACAAATCCAAGTGAGAAAAGGTGTGAAATGAAGTAGGTGAGCTAGGGCTTGGAAGAAGCATTGGATTTGGGTCCCACAGATGAAGGGTGGTAAATAAATCTGTGTGGTTGGCAACATTTGCTTTATTATTATGTTGGTGAAACATGACTCTAACAATATCTTGTTTAGTTGTGGGAGGGGGGAAGAGTCCCTGTTTGGGACAGACACAAATTGTTTTGGACTATTTATAGAGCAAGTGTTGTGACATGTGACAGTCTTTTGAGTAACAGAAACGTTACCAAAAGGACCTTAGAACCTTAGCCATATCTTCCTAGTGGACAAGATGTGTGTCTTCAAGTAAACTACCACTGCACATCTTTTAAGCATAGCGACCCTTTTCACATTGCACATTGCTACGGTCAAAAACAAGGATAAAACAATTTTTTTTAAAACAAAATTAACCCCTATCAGGAGTGTTTAATTTAAAGTTAAAAGTTGCTTTGAAGTGACATATTTAACATCTTAAATAATAAGGGACAATTATTATTTATAAATAATAAATGTTCCTAAAAAGCTAGAATATTTTTTCTAGTTGCAATCTCCTTGTCTTTTCGGTCTCTCAGTTAGGCTTTTTTCGGTAGGATCTCCTCTGATCTGAACACGATGGAGGGTGTGCCTGCGAATACACTCCGACGATCAAGTCAGTTCAAGAATTAAGTATCAGGAGAGTAGGGAGTGAACAGTTACCTCGAGTGTTGTGTCTCTCCTTCTATTTATACTGTTATGGATGAACTTTGGCTGTTATGGGTCTGCTTTTGAGTCTAGTTGAAGGTCCAATTGCACCTTAACCATGCTTTGCGCTTAATCTGGTTTATTCTCGTCTAATTACATGTTTGACTGTAACCCTTGTCGACTAGTCGGCTTTTCGGCCATCCGGTAGCACAATAAATATTATCAGTATATAATATGTAGATAAGAATATGAGATTACTATTTGATAAAGAAATTAATATATATATATATATATATAAGGAAATTATTAAATAAAAATCAATTTAAAAAAAAGTAATTGTTATATTGACTAAATTAGATACTATTTTAGAGACTAAAAAAACATTTGGTTTCTAAATTAGTTTCTATTATTAATAAATAGTTTTTAAATTGATATTTAATTAGTTACCAAGATTTTAATTACCAATTATTTAGATTCTAAATTTGGTAGAAAAACCTTGGTAGTTAATTAAATATCAATTTAAAAACTATTTATCAATAATAAAAAATAATTTATAAACCAAAATTTATAAACTTAAAATTAGATCCCTCATATACTAATCCCACCGGAACAAAGAAATGTGATATCCAAACATACATCATTAACACCCTAGAAAAAGAGGAAAAACAAAACTATTTATGTCTTTATATTAATGAGTAAGTTTAATTATAAGTCGTCAATTATTATTATTTCATGTTTTAAATATTTGTTAACTCTTTTCATGAATGATATAGGGGTCAGTGACAAATACTTGTCTTATCCACGGTTCTGTTATGTGGTTATGTTACCTACACAAGAGGTCATTCACACATGTGAAGAATACGATTGATAAGTAAGTACACTATAAACTTAACTACGTATGTTACTAATTAAGTATCTACTAACGTGGTTTTTTGTATTAATTAGTTCATGGCATGGATATAACATCCTAAAAGATCGATCCAATTCAAATTATCAAAATCTGAAGTGGATCACACTAAAAGTTTGTAATTTTTGTCTTTCTCTTTTCACTTTTTTATCAATATTAACTTTTACTTTTTATTGAATTATAGTGTAATAGAGAACCAAGAAGCTATGAGTGTGGCTATTACCTTATACAATGGAGGTTACCATTGTAAGAGTAGGCCTTAAAAGTGATTGGGAGTAGGTAACATGATGGTAAATTATTTTTATAATTCTTTAACATATATGTATCTTAACACTAATTTATGTGAACCTTACTTTTGTAATGTTCTTTATGGATGAGCAAACAATGTCTTCGGTCATTATAGAATATGTGAGATATGCTTGGACCACATATTTCCTAAATTTTTATAACTCTAAGATAGCTAATCAATAATGTAGGAATTAGATAGAAAGATAGGATGTTATTAGTGTTTGTAATACATTTTTATCAATATATATAATTTGATTCTTTGAATTTATGTATTTGTCTAGCTGGGTTATAATTGAACAAGTCAATTTAGATGAGAATTAGCATTAAAAAGAATGTAGTAAAACATATTACCATTTACAAGGGCGACTATTTACCATAGCCGCCTTCTTACATGTTGTGCAAGCACTACAAGAAAATCATGACATAGAAACCAATTTTTAGATACAAAAAATAATTAGTTGCTAAGTGACTAAATCAGAGACCATTTTAGAGACTAAAAAATTTTTGGTTTCTAAATTAATTTTTATTATTGTTAAATGGTTTCTAAATTGATATCTAATTAGCAACTAAGATTTTTGCTACCAAATTTAGAAACTAAATAATTGGTAGTTAAGACCTTGGTAGCTAATTAGATATCAATTTAGAAACCATTTAACAATAATAGAAACTAATTTAGAAACCATTTTTTTTTAGTTTCAAAAATGGTCTCTAATTTAGTTACTATAACAACTAATTATTTTTTGTATCTAAAATTGATTTCTATTTCATGTTTTTTCTTGTAGTGAAAGGTTTATAAGGGCAGTTATGGTAAATAGTTGTATAAGGGCAGCTATGATAAATAATCGCCTTCTTATATGTTTCAGAAGTGTTTATAAGGGTGGTTATGGTAAAAGCCGCCCTTTTACATCTCATGCATAAGGGAGGTGTAAAAAAATAATTTTTACCATAGTCGTCCTCTTTGTTTGAATGCGTACATCTTATAAGGGCAACTTTTACCATAGTCACCTCTTTGTCTGAATTTAAGAAGGTGGCTAAATAGTCGCCTTCATTTTTGTGGGACATAAGATTACATATTGATCAAAGGCGGCTAGAAAATCGTCGTTTTACAATCAAAATAGTCGTTGTGTTTATGTTTTTCTGCATTAGTGATCTATTGGCAATAGAAACTAATCTAGATGTTAATAATTTTTTTAATCTCTAGATTAATATCTATTTTAGTTAATATAATAACTAATAAATATTTACCTCTAAAATTAATTTCTATTTAATTATTTTCTTCTTTGTGTATAGATATAACATAAATTATTAACATTTATCTATTTATTAAGATATGTTTCACATTATTACAAGACATTATTTCTTTACTATATAGGACTTAATTGGATGTGTATCCAAACACTAATAGAAAAATGATAAATAATAACTTCATTCAGTGATATTTTTTTGTTTAAAATTCGTGATTGATTTAGTGATCATAATTTCAATAAAAAAAATACTAAGTAAATCATTTAGTATTATTAAAAAAATGATAAAATAACGACTAAGTTAAATTTGAACAATGTAATCATTTCAATAAATAAATTGAGGAAAGTTTCCATTACAATGATGGTTAAGTTGAATGGTAGATTGAAGTAGGGTTATTAGCATATATTTTGGAGAGTGTGAAAAGAGATAAAACCTTGAATGTTAAACTTCTCCCTTTAAGATAAGTTATTTAAAATTTAGGATTTAGGTTAGTTAAACTTCTTTTTTTTTATAAAGTTTTCGTGTTAGGCATCACTATGCAACTTGACATCTCAGCTAAGCTGACACCTCAAGTAACAACAATCATCTGTCATCACATGAAAAAAAATAATATTAAAAAAAAAAAAAAATACAAAAATATGGGGGGACTAGACCAAAACCCATATGTTAACACAAACGATACATAGGTAGATTATACCTATTCATAAAGAATTCTAAGAACAGACTAGCTGGGAGTCTATTATACCAATGAAAAGATTCTCTATGAATAAATCCTAAATTAGCCAACTTATCAGCACACGCATTCCCTTCACGAAAAATATGAGTTATCCTAAACCTGATTGTCCCACAAAAATTAAGACAAGTATTCCATCGATTCTGAAGCATCCACGGAACATTAGTCCTAGCAGTAAACGCAGCACAAACCAAGGCAGAATCACATTCAAGCCAGACATTAGTAAGTCCCATTTTTTGAGCTTCCTCCATAGCATGTATAACTCCATAAAACTCAGCAACCAAAGCAGTTTGAACTTCAAGAAACGCTGAAAAAGCACCAATAAATTCTCCCATACTCCCACGAAAAATACCTCCACAAGTAGCAAGACCAGGATACCCCCTAGCAGCCCCATCAGTATTAATTTTGACCCAGCCTGGTGAAGGAAATTCCCATCTAATAGGAAGAGGACCAAGAACTTTACCACTACGAGTCTTAATACCGAAAAACTTAATCACGTTGAAGTCCAACATATCATTCTTCATTGAAGCTTTAGACGAATTTCCCACTAGACAAGTTAAATATTTAATTATCGAAATAGCCTTAGAAACCCCAATCTTATCCTGAAATCTAGCATAATTCCTCATACGCCATATCATCCATATAGAAAAGGTTATCACCGCAAGCTTAATCAATTTAACCAAAGGACTACCATCACTCTTAATAAAAGAAAGTAGATCATCCTTATTAGAGAAATGAGAAGTAAGAAAAATTTGTCGTACCGAACTCCAAATATGCAATGCGTTAGAACATTCAAAAAATAGATGTTGAATAGATTCCTCTCGCTTTTCACAAAGCGAACACATAGAACATATATGCAAACCCTTATTCTGAATATGTTGATCTGTAGGAAGTCGCCCATGAAAATTTTTCCAGAGTACTAGAGTTTTGGAAGGCGGAATAGATGAAGACCAAATGAATTTACCCCAACCACCTGGAACTCCTGGTTCCAAGAAAAAAGTCCTAGTCGATTTAAGAGTGAAACGACCAGACTCATTTAGAATCCAATTAGGAATATCCTGTTCCTCTCTAATCATGATATGATTAAAAAAAAGAGGCATCTGCTGTAAAGAGAAGGGAATATTCCAATCACAACCTATCCAAAATTGAGAGACTGTATCCGGAATGCTAACACCATCAGATAACCCTGCAATATTTGCTAAAGAAGTAGTAGAGCACCATTTATCATTCCAGAAATTAATAAAAGAACATGTACCAACAGTCCAATAAGTATAGTCAAGTATGGTAGAATAAAATTGCTTAATTCCAGGCCAGAGAGAGGAAGATCTATAAACCGTTCGAAATTCATATTTTGATTTAAGAACCCAGGCTTTCAAGAGTAAAGACCAAGGTTTGTCGCTATAAGCAAAGTTCCAAGCAAGCTTAAGAAGATATGCATTATTTTCATGATGAAGAATAATGATATTCAAGCCTCCATCCTCAAGAGGTGAACAAATTTTCCCCCAATTAACGGTAGCAATACATTTTTTCAGAATATCACCAGTCCAAATAAAATTTCGACACCACTGCTCAACTTGCTTAATAAGTGAAACATGCCACTTATACATATTAAAACTATAAGCTAGAGATCCAGTCATCACTATATTGACCAGCTGAATTCGACCCATCATGCTAAGAGTTTTAAGATAAGTTATTTAAGATTTGGAGTTTAAGGTTTTAGTAGTAAAAGGTTGATAATGAAATCTTTATTTGAGATTTTTGTCACTCATTCAACTATACATTGGTTTGGCTATTTTGTTATCGGAAAATGATACATGAACAACTTTGCTTCGATACAACCTTTGTCTTTGTCTAAAATTTCAATTTTTTATATGAAATGACAAAAATACCCTTTTTTATATCATTAATTAAGGGTTGTATAGTGGAACAGGTTGTCCATATATCATTCCTCTTTGTTATTTACATCATTATCATTATATATAAAAAAAGACGATACATCATTTATTAATTTTTAAGTAAACAATTTTATCATTTAATAAATAAAAAATAATTTATTTATTTATTTAATAAAATAATAGTTGAATAACTTCTTTTTATTTTAAAATAATTAAATAACTTTTTTAAAAAATAATGGATATATAACTTTTTAATACTATTTTTATAAAACTATTTATATTAAATTTTAATATTATATTTCTTAATTAATTATTCATAAAAATAATAAAATTATAAAAAGATGTGAATATACTGCGAAATCACATATCTTTTCGCTAATAGAATAATACAAATGATTTCTTTACTTGTCTTTTATTATTTTAGGCTACGTAAATTTGGTTTGATTTTTTATTACAGAGATATCCAAACTAATCATAAAATCAGATGTGGTTTAATTTTATTTTTTTTAGTTTTAATTTAATATAAAATTCAAATCAAGTGAATGTTTTTGTAGTTTGATTCGAATTCATTTTTGTGGTTTTTATTATTATTAAATTATTAAATATTAGAAAAAATTGTAACATATTTTCTAATGAAAAATTATCAAATAGAAAGATTGTGAATTTTTTTGTATCATTATTCTTATAGTATTTTAACTTTCTTTTATATCATAAATAAATTATAGTCAAAATTTTGTTATAATATTTTGATAAGAATAACCACTAAATCCTAAAGCAATATTTAAGATGCATATTCATCTTTGTTTGTTAATAGTTAATTAATTTTAGATATATAACATTATGCTTAAATATTATAAACCTTTTGCTCAATTTTTAACTTTTAATTCGAATCCAGACCAAACAGTATAGTTAACAAAAAAAAGTAGATAAAAATCGTAAAAAAATCATTTTAATCATTTTTTTTATTTTTTATGGTTTTGGTTTTGAACATACTACAATTTTATTGGTAATTTCATTTTTTTTTTTGAATTAGTAAAATCAATAAATCTTTATAAAACTTTAAGTAAAAATTCGAAAGAAAAAATTACTTTTTGAAATAATTTGATTCTAACTGGTATAGTAAGAAAAGGGGCTAAAACAATGATGCAGATGAATGAGTGAGAGAGCACTGTGCATTGGCATAAAATCATCTAAATTCTTTATACTTATTGTACTATTGGGAGCCCGTACTCCCGATACCGAAATGTTCAATAGTTGATAAAATCAAACGAATGTGAAAGTTGATGATAAACTCATAAATTATGATTAAAACGTAAATGGACCTTCGTCAAGGTCCATAACCGCTGAAACCCAACACAAGGTTATAAATATCAGAAGGAACCTATGTCAGAGGTAATCTTCTAATCTCTAGTTTATCCACATGTTATACTCAGACTGACTTGAGTGTCGGGGTACCTTCGCAGGTACCCCACCCCGTCGTTCTTGGAAGACTTGCCAGACGGAGACGGCAAATACAGGAGCTACAAGGACGAGAAGACGGAAGCTACAAGAGTCATTCTGAGAGGTACCCGAACTTGTAAGAACACTTCTCTCTAATTTTTCAAAGTTAATATTTATTTTATTTCAATCAAATCATCTAATAAGATGATGGATTGATGGTTGAATGAGAATTAACTTTGACTAATCAAAATTTCTTTTATAGTAAGTTTTTTTTTCTCTGAACCTTCTATCTAGAATTTTCTAGGATCCTATGTATGCTTTGGATTTTCTGAAGTTTTTGAGTTCAGAAAATGGTGTTCCATTAACATAATTTTTTATTTTCATGTTTTGGATATTTTCTAGGTCATTGGAATTTTTAGGATTAGTTTTAGATTCTTCTATATCTTGGGACATCTCTTTGACTTGGAGAATAAACTACTCTCAAGTAAGGGTAGTTAATTATATATATATATATATATATATATATTTATTTTTTTAATTTTTTTTTTTACACAAGTATTTTATTTAAATAAACTAAAAGGATATACGGTGTTGAAATGGATGGAGTTATGGCGGATTAATATGTTATTAAATTACATGGAATTTGGAGATTTGAAGTAGTCACTTTTAGTAGATTTTATCTTTAATCAAAAGGGGTTTGAAGTAGTGATTTTTAATATAATTTATCTTTAATCAAATGTATATATTCCTTAGTTGTGCTTTTGATGTTTTAAAATTGCTCAAACACATGAAATTTGAATAAGTGATAGTTCAGTAGATTTACCTATAAATTGATGGATTGATTTTAAAACTACATGCTTAAGTGTAAATAGTTTTTTATTTAGAATGGTAGAGTTTATATGCTATATTTTAATTTCATGATGATGTAATAGAGGTTTTATATGCTGAGGCTATGAATCATGTTAAAACAAAGAGAATAACACTAAGAATTGCTTAATCACCATGATTAAGCTAATGTCCCTCTAAGAAAAACAAGTAAACAACAGACAACAATATCTCTTACAACCTCTTGTAAAACTCTATT
Organism: Phaseolus vulgaris; assembly: GCF_051622355.1. Classification (NCBI taxonomy): domain Eukaryota; kingdom Viridiplantae; phylum Streptophyta; class Magnoliopsida; order Fabales; family Fabaceae; genus Phaseolus; species Phaseolus vulgaris. The sequence continues at coordinate 9,986,379 of NC_143505.1, forward strand.
AGAAGAAAATCCTCTTGAGAGTTCTAAGCAAGAAAAATAGCATGTCTGAGTAATCACAATCCTCTTCCATGTCTGTCTGAGTTATTTTCCCTAGTCTCTTCCTCTGTATCATCATCATCATCATCATCTGGGTATCCAAGTCAAACCAAGCACTGGAAGAACAACGAGGAGAGCTTTATTGATTATATGGTTGCTCCATTTTTTCAGTCTCTCCAAAAACAATGATGGATCCACGACCATTCCTGCTCCAACGCCAAAACCCACTCCAATCCCTAAACCCACCCCCATTGATACAAAAGTCCAGTCCAATTGAACACCAGAATCTGTATATACTTCGGATTTTGAATTGCGCCGATCAGGACACAATTTCAAAGGACTTCCACATAAATATGCATTACCAACATACGAAGATGCGTCAAATGTTTGAAGTTGCGTACCTATAGGGATTTTTCCCACCAGACGGTTAAAGGAAAGGTTCAGGTATGAGAGGAAATTTAAACGTTCAAATTGTGTGGGAATTTCACCACCAAGATTGTTGCTTGACAGGTCCAATGACTCAAGCTGTTTTAAATTCCCTATAGATGAAGGGATTTGGCCTGTTAAACCATTGTGAGACAAGTTGAGAGCATAAAGTCTAGTAAAATCCATGAGCTCTTCAGGTATTGTTCCTTCAAAATTGTTGGATGAGAAGTCAACAGATGTGACGAGATTCAGGACTTTGACAAACTCTAACTGCAAACCTTTGATTGTAAGTGTCACAGAATCATGATAATATATACCATCAAATGTAAGGATCTTAGATTCTATGGGACTGAATTTGGATACACGATCTTCATCAAGCATCATTGCTTTCCAGGTTTTCAAGCATTTTGCTGGAAGTAAGCCACTGAAATTGTTGAAAGCCACATCAACAATTTGAAGCATATCCCAAAAATCACTGGTACGAGGACATGCAATGTGACCATGAAATTTGTTTCTCCTCAAAACAAGGACGCGGAGTCTGGATATTATATTTAAGAAGAATGGAAATCCATCATCTACCTCATTGTTTCCAAGATCCAACACCTCTAATGATGTGCAATGTGCAATAGATTTGGGAATTGGGCCTTGCAATTGATTGCTATTCAGATCCAGAGTTTTTAGAGCACAAGGTACTGGAAATTTATCTGGAATGCTGCCTTTAAACTTGTTATGTTTAAGATTTAATACCACAAGTGTCTCACTCTGAGTCAAGCACCCTGGAATTATCCCATCGAAGTTATTATAAGAAACATCCAGAACTAGCAGACTTGAACTATTGCACAGGAATTGAGGAATACTCCCGGATAAGTTATTTTTGGACAGAGACAAGAAAATTATGCGATACATACGACTACCAACATCTGATGAAATAAAATTGAAATTGTTGCTTGAATAGTCCAAATAAGTGACTTTCACTGGAAATATTTGTAGCTTCCCTTGGAGTTTGTTAGCATGAAGGTCAATGAGGCTCAGATAGGAACTAGTGTTCTGCACAGATCCTTCTAAACTGGTGAGCAAATTGTGAGAAAGATTTAATTGAGCAAGAGAGTCAAGTTGCCAGATCCATGTTGGTATAGATCCTTGAATATGGTTGCTTGAGAGGTCTAAAGTGGTTATTTTGGAATGGTTTCTCAAGAAACTAGGGAACTCTGTCAGGTAGCAGGAAGCCAACTCTAAACTGCTCATATTGTGTAAGGAAGATACAAAGCCTACATCTGTAAGATTTGTGTCTACTGACAAGTTGTTGTGTGAAAGAGCCAGTTTATTTAGTTTTGGAAGTCTCTGAATCACATCTAGCTTTATTGTGCCATTTAACTTGTTGAATGACAATTGGAGGACAATAAGAGACGTGAGATTAAAAATAGATGCAGGAATGGGGCCTTCTAAATTATTACTTCTTAAATCAAGACTCTCTAACATGGAGGAGGAGATATTTGAAAATTCATCAAGCTGTCCACTAAAATGGTTGTTGGAAAGATCAATCCTTTGCACCGATGGAAGTGCAAAAAGAGAAGAAGGAATGTTTCCATCAAGTAAATTGTCCTGTAAATCAATTTGGACCAGCTTTCTTAGGCCTTCAAAGTGAGCACAAGTAATGGAACCTGTGAAATAATTGTTTGAGAAGTCTAAATGCGTGAGGTTCCTGAACATATTCAAGGACGGAATTGGACCAGTGAAGTTATTAAACGACAAAAGCAGAGAAGTGAGTTCCTTGAGTCCTGACATTGAACTGGGTAGTGTTCCGTTAAAATGACAATTAGAAAGATCTAGGATGGATAACTGCTTAAGATTACCTATAGAAGTTGGTAATGCTCCTGATAACCTTGTGTGACTCACAATTAATTTCTGAAGGGAACCATTCAGAGGTAATCCAGGCAAAGATCCATTAAGATAATCGTTATATGATAAGTCTATGTCAGACAATGTTGTCACCTGAAAGATCTTCTCTGGAAATATTCCTGTCAATCCACAAGAACTAAGGTGGAGGGTTACTAAATTTGGAAAATCAGCAAAGTTTTTTGGCACCGAGGATGAAAAATTGTTTTGATCAAGACGAATGATTGATAGGTTTTGAAGTCTTGTTAGGGAAGGATCAAGGGGTCCTGAGAGATTGCAGTCTGACATGCTCAGCTCCTGCAGGCTATGTAGCTGCAACAAAGCATTGATCCATTCATTTCCCTTGGCTGATACACTCACACCATCCATATACAATTGTCTAATCATGGTGAGGTTTTTGACAAGCATTTGCAAATCTATTTTTTCAAGTTTCAGCGGATGATGCCCTAATAAAAAGGAAAGAGAAGAGATATCAAGAGTTACCAACCTTGTCAGGGAAGAAATCTCTATTGGAATCTGCCCCACAAAACCAGCAATAGACAAATTCAGATATGTTAAGTTCTTCAACTTGCTGAATCCGGATGGTATCTCAGAACTGAAATTATTAACAGACAAATTCAGTATCCGGAGCCTTTGCAGGTTGAAAAGAGTACTTGAGTTGTCAAATCCACCATTGATTGATTCTCCATTCAGGTCAAGGCCAATAACATGTCCCTCCTTATCACAGGTTACACCTGTCCACTTACAGCAATCTATGCTTGAATTCCAGAATACAAGTTTGTGAGATTTTTCTTGCTCGAATTTGAGGCTGTTCTTCAGTTTTAGCAATGATTGTTGTTGATCCTCAACAATTTGACCAGAAACCCCGGTGAAATAAACAGTGTGATGCATCCAAAAGCAGTAACATAATATGATGAAAAGGAAAGGAACATTGGAAATTCTCATTGGAGTTCAGTGAGAAAGACACACAATGAACCCAAAAACACAGACCGAAGAAGCAAACAGGCTAATGATGGCTTATGGACCCTTCTTTTTCCAGTGTTTATCTTTCAATGCAATTTGCCAAAGAATATATATATAAGTATAATTAAACCTAATGTTAGAGTGTTTGACATGTTCCAACGAAGAGTGAGAGGAAAAGTTGATTGAGAAAGTGTAAGATGGGTGAAGCTAAATTCAAAGTAAATCACGTCTTCCTAAGGTACCACTTTTCTTTCTTTCTTTCTTTCTTTTTTTCTCACTCTGTTTCTAATTTTCTTGTAATTAATTATCCAACCAGAAAACAAAGAAAAACAACGTTGCCATTATTGCATTCACTTTCCTAGACATTTCTTGTCTGAAGACTTTTTCTTGGTCACTTAGCTTGTAAAATGGACCTCCCACTATTGGCAAGTTTATATGTAGAGCTGTAGCAAAAAAGTTATATAAAGAGATATCATGAAATCATTTTAAAATTCACTACATTGCACTAGTTTTTCATGTGTATATTGGGTTGTTGAATTTTATTTTTTGTGATATGTTAAAAATAATAGATAAAATTGTGTTAGCTACGTATTTCATCAGTTTTTTTAATTGGAGAATTGAGCATCGAAACTTTAAATTTCAAATTGAATTCCCAGTAGTTCCTGGTTAAGAATCCAAATGAATTGATATAGGTTAAAGCTTTATAAAACTTAAATTTTCTTATTTTTAAACTGAAATTAAAGTTCCATTATGATGCATTTATTTGATAAAACTATTTTAGTTTAAAATACGTTTTTTTTTATCTTACCACATTTTTAGTTTATGTTCTATACAAATATCTTGGAACTTAAAGCACTCAAATATATGTTTTATACGTTACCGTTCAAAGCCTATTTAGAGAAAAATGTTACCTGCTAATTTTTAGTTATTTTTTATATTTTTGTACAATCAAATTGTTTTAACCATTATCATTTTAATAGTGATACTTTTATCAACTATCTTGGAATTAATATCTCACAATTTGGATGAAATAGAGTATGACTATGTAAATTTTGGAAAGCAGTAGCTATTAACCAACCCTGAAAGTTAAAAGAACATCAATAGTCAATCTTGCTAAGTGGATTCTTAGTATAAGTATCTCGTGGGATAGAAAAGAAAAGAAAAACTTAAGTTATCGCAAGAGTACTACATTAAGAAGGTGTTGCATAGATTTTGGATGGAAAATGTTAAAGTCTTAAGCACTTCTCTTAGAATTCTTCTTAAATTGAGTATTAAAAAGATTCATTCAAAATGAAGTTGAGAAGAGAAATATGAATAAAGTTTCTTATGCATATGCACTTAAGAGTTAACAATTTGATGTATGTCATTATATGTATAAGATTATATATTACATATATTTTTTTACAATCACTACAAAAAATAATTAAATAGCAACTAAACTTAGAGACAAAAAATAATTAAACACTATATTGACTAAATATAATATATATTATTTTAGTGACTAAAAAATTATTAGTATCTAAAATGGTTTCTATTATTAATATAAAAAATTATAAAATAATTTCTAAATTGATATCTAAATTAGTTACTAAGATTTTAGATTCTAAATTAGTCTCTAAAATTATAATGGAGATAATTTAGAGTATAAAGTAGTTCGTATTTAAAATCTCAGTAGCTGAATGTTAAATACCAATTTTGAAACTAATTACAAATTTTATTAGTAATAGAAATTACTTTAGATATCGATATTTTTTAGTTTATAAAATAGTCTCTGATTTAGTCAATTCACTATCTAATTATTTTGATATGTAAAATTAGTTTTATTTAATGATTTTTTTTTAGTAAATTAGTTTATTTTTGTTGAATCATGGTATACAGTATTGGAATGTTATAAATCATATACTTGAATAGTAAAATAGTTCGTCTCCACCAATGTACGTTGAATAACATATATAAATCTTGATTATAATTTTTATATAATTAATGTGAATTAAGTGTGTATTTAGATATGTAATTTTTAGTTAAGTTGTCTTTTTTAATTAAAATTAAATAAATTGGTATTTTTAATAATGTTCTTCGACTATAAAATTCTCAAATTCTCATTTTTGTAATCAAAACCTTCAACATTCATAATCAAAATGAAATTACTTTAAACATTCTTTTAATCTCGGCTAATTTACTAACCACAATATCAATTTTTACCAAATTCTCACTTTTCTTTTATTTTTAAAATCTTGGAATTATTGAAATCTCAAATCCAATTTACACCCTTAAATATTAGGATAAAATAAGAACTTGATAATTTTTTATAGAAAAAAATTGATATATAAAAGACTAAATTTGCTTAAAATTAGAAATAGATAGCTGGCTTAAAAAAAAGACTTCAAGGAGCGAAACTACACATTATTCAAAGGAAAAACATTAAAATTGTAATTAAACCTGTATATAAATAATCTCTTTTATATTAATTTTATTCAAAAAAAATTTATAATCTAATAATAAATTATTTATGACGTATTTTATTGATTTTTGTAACGATTATTTTTAATATAAAATATATAATCTTATAAAAAAATTATGTTACTTTTATATTCGTTTCAGCTTTTGCAGATAAAAAGAAAATAATTTTTAGGCTTAGATTTTGTAATAAAGGCTATGATTAACAGCCTCATAAAGAAAAGAAAGTAGAATTGTTTGAGGTTGGTTTTTATGAGATTAAGAAGTCCTACAAGTTTTGGTAAGGTTTTTTCTTTTTCATATTAATTTTTGAAAACTAAATGATATTTATTTTTAAAATTTTTTCAATCAATTTCAAGTATTTCAAAGTTTTTATTCCACGTTTTTTTTTAAAATAGTAGTTACTAAATACTTTGTCGCACTACAAGAAAAACATGAAATAAAAAGCAATTTTAGAGACAAAAAATAATTAGTTGTTATAGTAACTAAATTAGACACCACTTTAGAAACTAAAAAAAAAATGATTTCTAAATTTGTTTCTAGTATTGTTAAATGGTTTCTAAAATAGTATCTAATTAACTACCAAGGTTTTAACTACCAATTATGTAGTTTCTAAATTTGGTAGCAAAAACATTGGTTGTTAATTAAATACCAATTTAGAAACCATTTAACCATAATAGAAACTAATTCGGAAACCAAAAAAAATTTAGTCTCTAAAATAGTCTTTAATTTAGTCACTATAACAATTAATTATTTTTTATCTTTAAAAATTGGCTTCTATTTTATTATTTTCTTGTAGTGTCAGGTCATATAACAAACTAGATAGATCTATTATAAACTCTATTAGTAAGGTGTCGAACTAGCACTTAATAAAGTGCTTTATTTACTTATTCCTAATAGATGACTTACATAAGAACTTGTATATTAGTCATATTCTATAATTGTTGATATAATTATAAATGGGTTAACTTTGATAAAGAAGATAATATCTTAACTTCTTATAACTTAACATATCCATATACTTGATCATCTTGCTCATATCTAAAAGTACAAACATAATAAATACTTATCTAACTTGAAAAAGAACATGAAACTCACAACTTAAATCTTAATAACAACTTCTTATATCATTACCAGTTAATCTTGCTCATATCATATAACATAATAAACATTTATTTTTTCGAAAAACTCATATCCACCATATCTTCTATTGATGAAATATCAAGAATCTCTGTTTAATAAAGTCTCTATAAACACTAAATTAATGAGTCATCTTTTTGAAAAACTCATGATTGGTTATAATTAACGAATATCAATATAATCTAATTTTTAATGAAGTTTTATGATTGATAACATTCACTAGTGAATTGTAAAACTAATTTTATATTTGTTTAGTGAAGTCTTACCATTGATATTGTTAACTAGTGGATATTAAAAACGATTTTATATTTGTTTAGTAAAGCTTTATGGTTTATAGGGTTAACTAGTGAATCACAAAATCAATCTTATATTTGTTTAGTAAAATCTTATGATTTATTTATAACATTCATCAATGCATCAATAGATCGGACAAACAATCTTATATTTATTTAGTGAAGAAAATTGATAGCGTTCATGAGTGGTGATTTTATATTTGTATAGTGAAACCTATAAAATTGTGTAAGGATAAAAGTGATACAAATAAGATAAAGTATAAATATTTTATTATTAAAGTGTAAAGCTTATAAATAATAAAAGTTAATTATTCAAATTTTATTTAAAAAGAAACATCATCCTTCTCTACCTTCTTTCTAAAAAATCTGACAAATTTGTTAATCCTTTTGAAGATTGGAGCTTGTCATAAGAATCTTGTTCGAGAATAAAACAAGTTTATCCGATCATAATATTCTTTTGAGTAAGTTCCTCTTCACCCTTGTTTTTTGTCAGTTTTAAGAAAATTCTACTTGTTTGAAGAGGGGATTGTTTGCATGTGATGTTCCTAGAGCTAGGTGAGTCTCTATTAGTCTAGGATTATAGACATATGTTTGCATCATTGATCAAGACTTTCTATCTACATGTTTATCTTTTCTATGAGTCTTGTGGAGATAGAGACATTGGTTATGTGTTGAGCAACTAAAGAGGTAAAAGAAGTTAGTTTGGTTTTCAATAACACCTTAAAGTGGATAATCTAGATTTAAAAGTGACGTGATATCCTCTTTTTAAACTTTTGCAAGAATTTGTGTGATGATTGAATTGTGTTTAGAATTAAATGTTATAATTAGATTTAAGATTTCAATAATTCTAAGATTTTAGAAAAAAAAAGTGAGAATTTAGTAAAAAATGATAGTGTGGTTAGTAAATTAACTTTGAGATTGAAAGAATGTTTAAAGTACTTTGATTCGATTATCAAGGTTTTTATTACAAAATGAAAATTTAAGGATTTTATAGTTTGAAAAAAATTATTAAGAAATCCAATTTATTTAATTTTAATTAAAATAAATAAATTAATTAACTAAAATGATAAATCTAAATACATACTTAATTCAAATTAAATATTTTCAAAATTATAATCTAGATTTATATATATTTTTCATGTGTATTGCTGACGAAATATTTTACTATTCAAATGTGAGCTTCTCCTTAAAAAGAATTTTCTGCTTTTAATTATCTTGAAAAGGTTAAAAAATGTGTTAGTGGAAAAAATCATTGGAAACGAAAATAATTATTTTTCTGTAAACTGTTGCCAAATAGTTATCGATCAATTAATTGTTGGCTATTGATTAAAAAAACCATTAACTCGAAACAAATTACTACTATACCAATTAAAGAATGTTCCTATAAAATTAGCCTTCAAAAAAATAAGTGGACTTCCCTTTCTTTATGCACTCCCACCAAACTTTAAAAAAATATTAAAAATATTCAATTTGAATTTTATAAATCTAAATACAAATTTGCACTTTGGATTAATTTAGAATAGAAATTTATATTTTGAATACAATCTAAAATACAAATTTTTGAATTTTGAATAAACAATCAGAGTACAAATTTGTATTTCACAGTGAAAGTGAAATTCAAAATACAATGCAATATGAAATATTGTATTCTTGATTGGACAATATAGTATACAATTATACTTATATAAATTTTGTATTTTAAAAAAAAAAATACGAATTTTTATTTTTGGATCCTATAATCAGAGAAGTTTTCAGATTTTACATTCTACAATTAAAAAAAATTAAAGGATAATTTAAGTTTTTTTTTTAAAGTATGAGGGTGAAGGAAGAAATGCATTGAGGTGAAAAGGTTAATGCAATGTTAATTTATGATCTTGAGTGCATGATTCTTGTAGAAAAGTTCCAAGAAAATGTATTCAAGAATGCAAAGTTCTCATGTAACACCCCGGAAAATACATCTAACTATTACAATACCGGTTCTACATATTTCCGTACAAGCTTACAGTTTTTCAAAACATTCCTAATATGTGATTAGGACATATGGAAATACAAATATTTACAATATAAGTTTCAAAATCAACGCCTTAAAACTCTTCTGATCCTCAGACACCTGTAAGATCATCTGCTCGTGTACGTAGTACAGTCATCGCAGTTCAAACACAGCAAGAAAAGCAAGGGTAAGCTAGTGAAAATAGAATTTTATAATATACGCAATTAAATCAAAAGAGAAAACCAAGTTACATGATCAGTTTCTCAAATTATACAATCTTCTTCAAATCCCAACATTAAAACAATCACATAGATCTCACATGGATCTACACATCCAAGGTATTCAACAAACAACGTCTTCTGGAAGACCCATATTAAGTAAGTCCTACCAGAGACTAACACCTGATCCAAAGATTACCAGCGAATCTAACAGAAAGGATCAGGGTAAGTTCAATACAACCCAAGCCGTGCATCTCATATGTCATGGTGTGCATGAACTCCCCCATCAGCTTCTCACCACCTGATATCTTAGTCTATGTGACTTAGATCATCAGTGAAGCTCGGAGATCTTTGTTACCATATAGACATCAATACTTAATACACAGCAAACATCAATCCATACATTATCCCGACATCAATACTTAATACACAACAAACATCAGTCCATACATTATCCCAAATGTATGAATTCAATTTCATACCATTTCGTCATACAATATCATTCAAAAAGTTATCCACAATATTCAAAAGTTTATTTGACATAAAAAAAATACACTTTAATACTAAATCATCAAAACCCAATATTTCCACAAATTTAAATAATATATAAACAAACAACCCAATATAAATAAACACACAACATCCCTGCAAGAGAAATTGAATATTGGGACCATGTCCCTTCCGCATTCAGATCTTCTATCCTAGGGTGCTATTAAAAATTAAATTTAGCTTCCCTTACCTCAATTGCTTGCTTTTCAAGCAACTTTTAGAATTTTATTCCCCACCGTTTGGATAAGCTTCAAGATTTACGGGCCTAATGCAAATTATCCAAACAGAACAAAAATTTAGTATATAATAGAATAAGTTGAGAGGATTAAACTTCTCAACTGACCCCACCAAGATTGATGATTAAATCCTAAGGAAAAACAGAGAACAAAGGATATTTAGAGTAAAAATGAACTTACTCTGTTTAAAAATCTGATCGGGTAGAAATGTTCCTTAACTCCTCTGCTACAGCGTGGTATGATCAGATTCTAAAATAGATGAAGTTTGGGAGAGAAAATTAGGAGAGAGGGAGAGAAGAGAATATGGAGAGAGAGAGAAAGAAGAAAAATGGTACTGTGGTGGTGGGAAGAATGTTTCTGTTGCTTTTAAAAAAAGCACGCTGTTACATCTCACTCATCATGCAACTCTTGATGTTGAAGGTCATGAAGTGACAGGGGATTCTACCTCCAAAAAATTTTCCGACGCTCAAATTAGTAATAGCATAAAAATATATAAGTGTAGTTTATATAGAGAGAATATGAATCGAAATACTTTTTGGGGAACTTCGCGTATTTATAGAGTTTTTGGTGGACCTTATCACATTTATTTTTCTGTATCAGTTATTTCAGCATAATATCATGTAAAGAAAAAAGAAAAACATTACGGAATTGAGTAACAAGATTTTATCAATTAATATATCTTTTAAAAAGTTAGTTGTGGATCTTTTAATAGAATCAAGGTTTAAAAGTGTTATGATTCTGCGAATATAATGGAGATAAAATGATTTTTTAGATATCACCAAGATTGTAGCCTTATTTTTTTGTTGTCTTTATCTTGTCACGTGCTACCACCCTTTGGTCTGGGTCTTTATCCGATACAAGGGCGGGTTAAATCCGAGTTTCCTTTTCACAGAGATTTTTTTTGTGTGTATGGGTAGTCATGGTCTTTCCCACATTCAGACAAGGTCTAGGATGACACAATTATATTTTAAAAAATTAAAAACATAATGTATGAATTGAGAGAGATTAATAAAGGAATATCTAAATTGTTATGGATTTATGATAGTTGGTAAGGTACCATGATAAATGAAATGAAAGTAAAGACAAATTGTTTTATTATAAGTGAAAATCCTAATGATTATCAATATAATAACAAAGTTGGTATGGAAAAAATAAGAAGCAATGCAAAAAAAAGTGAAATGATAATTTAGGGCAAATTAAAGTTCTCTCCAAAGCCTAAGTTTATAGCCTCTGTCACTTCTTTCTCTCCTGGTACCCTAACTTTCTCCTTACAAATCCATGCACACTGTGTTCTATTACTGCTAACTAGACAAATAGTTTGACGATGACAATGAAATATTGGATTTCACAATTAAGAATTCCCAAGAATATACAAATAAGAAGAGTATCTCTACATCCAGGGCCCATTAAATCTCTTAAGAAAGCTATTATTAAAGGCACATTGGGGTCACAATTAGCTGAGTTGAAAGTGTAAGTATAGAAGAATCCTTTTTAAGTTATATAACCTTTTTATACTATTAAAAAATATCGATATAATATAAATTACAAACATTCATCTACTTGTTAAGATATGCTTCACATTATTGTTAAACATTATTTCTTTACTAATAAATAGGATTGGGTGTGTGTCCAATCATTAATAGAAAAATGATAAATAATAACGTAATTTCAAAAATTGTATTCATATAAGTAACTAAATCACTGATATTTTTTTTTTCAAAAGTCATGGTTTAGTAATCAAAATTTCAATAAAAAAACAAAGTAAATAATTTAATATTATTTAAAAAAAGATAAAATAATTGTATTTTGTATAAGACAGTATCTGTTATCAATTGATCAACTGCTACTTGTCACTCAATCACTCTTCCTTTACTTTTCTTCTCATATTCGTTCCTTAGTACTCAGTCGAAAGTGGTACCACAAAAGGTTTTCCGACGATCAAGTAAGTGTTTTGTATTATAGTGAGTAATATATTGATAAAAGTGTACCTTATTCGTGTATAATCATGTTTATTTATAATTTTTGTAATGAGATATCTCGTTTATGGGTTATATCTTTGCTAAAATGACATTATCAGATTTTTCATGGATCTCCTTATTTTACCTTGGTGCATTAATTTTATGCGGTCGAGCAGCCTCGAATATCGAGTGATGTGGTTCACTCGATTCCGGTCGCATAGAATTAATACTCCAAGGTATTGACCGAATCAAACTTGGATATTAAATTTCACATGAGGTGAAAGTATTTCCGCAACAAGGGTTCTCTCACCTCAAATTCTCCTTTAACTTGGTCAGGTACTAATTGAGAATCGCTTTTGCATAGTACTTGTGAGCTCCCATGTCATTTACTAGTGTAAGCCTAGCCATTATGGTTTCATATTCGACCTAGTTATTTGAAGCTTTGAAGTCAAACTTCAAAGATTGTTCCAAGAGTATACCATCAGGGCTTTTTAGGACAACTCCTGCTCCACATGATATTACATTGGATGATTCATCCACGTGTAGTGTCCAACATAAGTCTGCTCCACATGATATTACATTGGATGATTCATCCACGTGTAGTGTCCAACATAAGTCTTCACCCTTGGTAGGTTTAGGACTTAATTCTGGTGTGAAATCATCTAAACTTTGCAACTTGATTGCCCCATTCGATTGGTACTGGATTTCGAACTCTGATAATTCAACTGGCCCATCCTATCATTCGCTCGGCTAAATCTGGCTTAGCCAAGATTTTCATATAGGATAATCGAATTTCACAATTATCTTTTGATTCTGGAATTACATTCTCATTCGTCGGGAAGTGATCTCGATTGCTAAAGCAACTTTTTCTATCATTTGATATCTAACCTCAACACCATGTAGTATTCAGATGATAAAGTATGTCGATCGTTCCTCTTTTTTCACCTTTTAGACTAACACTGCACTTATGCCTTCATCTAATACCGATAGGTATACGATGATTGATCGTTGACGGTCTTGATTTTGTATAATCGGTGGTGTTGTTATAAAAGCGGTGGTGTTGTTAGCAAAGCTTTCAATTGAAGGAAAATTTCTTCACACTCGGGATTCCAATTGAATTTTTCAACCTTTCTTAAGAGTTGGACGATTGGTTTGGTTTTCTCTATAGTCTTGGAACAAATCTTGACAAAGTTTTCAACCGCCCAATCAACTTCTGTATTTCTTTGGTGTTTTTAGGGCTTCACATTTCAATGGTTGCCCTACATTTCTCTGAGTTTGCCTCAATGTCATAGTGTGTTAGCATGAATCCCAATAATTTACCCCCTTCTACTCAAATGCACATTTGTCGGGATTTAACTGCATTTCATGCTTTCTTACTGCTTTAAAAACTTCTCATAAATCTTTTACATGTTGTATGCATGAATTAGATTTAACCACAATGTCGTTGACATATACCTCAACATTCCGACCGAGCATTCCTTTAAAGATTTGATCCATTAGCCTTTGGTAAGTGGCTCCAAAAATTTTCAAACCGAACGACATTACCTCATAGTAGAAGTTAGCACAGTCGGTCATGAAAGATGTTTTATCTTTATCTCTTTGAAACGTTCTGATACAAACCATCTTGACAAATAGATAACTAAGGACACAATAGACACTTCACAATTAAGTCAGTCATCTTAGTATCCAAGATAAGGCCCCACCAAACTTCAGAAAGACCTCAGCAGAAGAAGAACTAGACATAGGCCAGAGCATCCTATGTTCTTTCTTATGGTCTTTTTAAATGACAAGTTTATGTAAATAAATTGGCTCACTTTGGGTATTCAAATAGAAGAATAAACTAGATTAGGGTGTACTTAGTATAAATTGAGCTTGTGCCAAAGCCCACCTTAACCTAGCTCCTAGAAACACACCCATGTGCTCACCTTTGACCTATATTCTAGAAGACTCCCCCATGTGCTCACATTTGACCTAGTTTCTAGAAGCTTGTAATCATTTACGCCCCTACCCTTCCTCTCTTCCTCTCCAAAGCACTCATCTCTATAAATAGGGTGCTTCCCCTCTTGTAAATTAGACATTGAAATTGATTATAGAAAAAAAAAACTTTGGGTGAGTGTTTAGTGAGTTTGAGTACTCTAGTATTTTGGGGTCTTACCTTGAGTAAATCATACTTCAAGTGGTGGATCGACACCACTCATCTTAGAGTTTTCCACCCTCCAAGTGGTGTGACACCATCTCCATCTTCATAAGCTTTCATTCTCTTCATCTTTTCCCTTTTATTCCTTTTGCTTTTTTTCATTCCATTTGTTTAATTCCTCTTCTTTTCATTTGGTCATTTCCATCTTATGTTATTTTAATTTCCCAATCATCATCATCTTCACCTTATAATTGTGTTTTCTTTTTTTCCTCTAAAAGTGAGCCTTCACACTTACTTAACCACTTGGTTAAGTTTATGTCTAGTGGGAATCTTCTTTGAGTTTCTCACCATATTCTGCTAATCCAAAATTTATAAACAAAAGTGTCACCTTAAAATGTGTAATCCTAAAATCAACTCACTTCGCATTCGGATTTGATTGTACTCGAAATACGCATCTAGGAAACTCAACACTCGGTGATCGGCTGCACCATCTACAAAGCTATCTATGTTCGGTACGAGATAGGCATCCTTAGGGCAAGCTTTGTTCAAGTCTATATAATCTTTGTGCATTCTCCATTTCCCATTGACCTTTTTCACTATTACTACATTGGCTAACCAAGTGGTATACTGCACTTCTTTGACGAACCCTATTTCCAACAGCTTGTCAATTTTGTTCTTTGCAGCATTATTCTTTTCTTCACCCATTTTTTTTAATTTGGGCGATAGGTCGAGCTTCTTTATATACCAATAACTGGTGTGTAATGATGTCAGGGCTTACCCGTGGCATATCAAACACAGTCCAAGTAAAAAAATCAGCATTTTGAATTAGTGTTTGGCTTACCATGACACCATCGACGATCGTTAATGATTTTCTCATATTTTTTGAGTGTTATAAAGGTATCAGACGTAGGTCCTCTCCAGATTCGATATGGACATCATCATTATGGGGTCTAGGTCAACTAGGGCAACCATGTGTTCCTTTTTGGGAGCCCTAGGCTCTTAGGACCATTCTCTCCTCTTACGACCCTATGGAGTGTTATCTTCGCCCTAAACTCTAAAGCCTAAATCTTAAACTCTGAACCAAGAACGCTCCCTAGATGGTTCTCGGGGTTGTGATTTATTAGTAGGTTTGACCCTTAGGCTGGCCACATAGCATTCTCGTGCCACCTTTTGGTCTACGTGGATTGTGACTATAGCGAGATATGGAGTTGACACTATTGCTCAGAGTACGTTGAGAGAAGGCCTTTCAAGCAAGATATTATAGGAAGTGTTGGCTTTGACTCTCAAATACCTTATCTTGATAGTTCAGCTTAGATGTTTCTCTTTGCCAAACATGGTGTATAGATCAATATACCCCTGAGTGTCCACTCGTTCTCCAGAAAATCCGACAATCTAATCATCATATGGTTGGATTTCGATCTCTGGGATCCTCATTTTTTTAAAAATGATGGACTATGCCTTCATCCGTTTGCAATTTCTTTGGTGGAGTGGCGGAAGCATCAATGAAGGAAGATGAACAAGGAGCTCACGTAGAGCTTGTGAAGGCTAAGTATGGAGAGTGATAGGTGAGGCCCAATCTCTTGATCTAGTGGAAATTTGAAGACTAAGTGTCTATCCTAAAGAGGTATAGACAAGAGTGAGATTGGCTGAATATTTTGGCAGCAATTCACTCATTCATTAATCTTGAAAATACATGAACCAAGCAACTAAATTTATAGAAGAGAGGGTTGAACATTTTGGAGCCAAAATTTGAAAATTCAAAATAAAACTCTCCAATGAGAAGGTGTCATTTGGAGTCATGCTTTCCATGTTTAGCTCACACCTTCCATGCTAAATCCTCTCCACTCCTATGTTGTCATGTGGACGTCTATGTGCTCCATGCAAAGGTATTTTCGTTCTCCAATATACCCTAGATGTTTTAGGGTTACATTGGGCTCAAAGAAGCCCAATTGTTATCCTAATTAGTCATATTTTACTATTGGCCCAAATACAAGCCCAAAATCTTATACTACTTGGCCCAAATATTTGTTCCAATTATTTTATGCAACTAGGTCCAATACATAGCCCATGAAATCCTAAACAACTTTATACAATTTATTTAAGCTAAAGCTTGGCCCAAAAATAATGTTGACTAGTCAACAGAAACTTAGTCTTCTTGTGTTCTTCTGACCAAAGCTCTAGTTTATGTTTTGATGACTTGGAGGGCTTCTTGGATATGTTTGTACATTCATTCACCCTAGAGTTGTCGTCTTAATTGGGCCTACAAAAATAAACAAAAAGCCCACTTAGACTCGTATTTGCAATTAAATCAATAAACAACCTCTAAGTCTTCATCCACCTTATTATGGGGTTGTGTGTGGCTGGACGGTTTCCATCAAAAAGTCTTCCAATAAAGGATATCCATTGAACATCCTTGATCCACAAGCATCTTTGTAATTGAAAAATTATCTACTTTCACTGTAATGACCATAGGATCATCTTATGTTGGATCGATCACTTTAAAATCATCGTTTGCAAAGAGTATTGGGGGCATCCTTGGTCGGGCTATAGCCGAAGTTGAGTTTACTAACTTAATAGCCCGAAGATGCTTCTTTCGGGCGGAGCTTGAACATCCTTTGCATGAAAAATCACCAGTGATTGTGTTAATCATTTCTCTGCCACTACGACGTGAATGTTCATCTCTTCTTGAGGGTTCACTCGTTTGTGGTTGATCCTCTAGTCGTCGGTCATCATCGTGATGCCATCGAGGATAATATTCTTTTCGTTCATCCCTTTTGGGATATTTTTCTCTCCGCTGAGGAGATCTATTCGAGTTTTTGTTATTGAGCTGTACAAATTTACGCAAGTGCCTGGCTTGAATGAGCTCTTCAATTTTATCCTTTAGTGTTTGACACTCTAATGACTTTCTACGGCAAGTGCACCGCGTTGTCAAGTCTCCAAGGACGAATTTTGAATCCACAAGGAACAGTTGAATATTCAAGTAAAAGATTCGTTAAATATAAAACTAAATAATAAAAGTTTGTTGGAATTTGTTGTGATGGCAATTATTAACAAGAAAACAAGGCAAATAGTTGTTACTTCAATTGGAAAAATAGGGATTGAGTTTCATCTTTCTCACTCTTTTGTATTTTAATTAATCATGATAATATGGTGTCCTATGATTGATATTAATGTCCATATAAAAATCATTTATACTGATTCCTTGCATATAAAATTATTAAGATGTTTCTCAAATATCAATTTCTCGCATATTTATAAAAACAACTTAGAATCAAGACCAGATGTTGATAGCAATTAATATTTCAAGTCAATTCATAACACTCAAATATGTTAAGTATTATTGTTTAGGTCATAACCATAAAAAATACTTTCCAGTTAGATTTAAGATTCTAGATCAAGAATTAGAAGCAAAACAATAATATCAATAATTAATCAAGAACGGAATATTATATTCAAATATAGTTATTCTATAAATAATAAATTCAAAACATATAGTTATTCCAATTACTTAATTGATTACTAATAATAATAATATATATATATATGTGGATGTATGATATTATGATAAAAAAAACTATAATGATGAGGATTAGTATGTTGAACTATGCTCTCAATAACATTTACAATGCTAATAAAAGGAAAGGTCCAAGTGATGATTAGGCCATCCTCCAAAGTCATTATCAAATTTGTTTTTGGTGATATTAAAGCAAAAGATATGATATGTTCAAGTGGTGAAAGTTTTTTTTCATTATTTAGTTTGTTATATTGGAAAGTTTGAGTGTGTTGATAACGACATGACAAATAAAATGGTGCTTTGCTTGAATTGAATGGTAGATTGAAGTAGGGTTATTAGCTTATGTTTTGAAGGGAGTGTCAAAGAGATAGAAACCTTGATACCTACAATTCTCTCTTCAAGATAGACTAATTAAGATTAGTAGTAAGGTTGATAATGAAATTGTCACTCATTGTTTATATTGCCTACTTTGTTATTTGTATCGTTATACAAAGAGGATGCATAATTTGCTAACTTTTTTTATATTATCTTTTAATTATATAATTTTGTTCTTTAATAAATAAAAAATAATTTATTTAATAAAATAAATAGTTGAATAACTTTTTTTTTATTTCAAAATAACTAAATAAATTTTCTTTTTAAAATAACATATACATAATTTTTTAATACTATTTTTACAAAATTATATATACATATGTATACTAAATTTTATTGATTTTCTATTTTTTTTAGTTAATTGTTTATAAAAATTATAAAATTAGAAAAAGTTTAAATACACATGCAAGAAAGCACATCTGTTTTCGTTAATATTGAATAATACAAATAATTTATTTACTTGTCTTTTTATTATTTTAGGCTGAATAAATTCTGTTTCACTCTTCATTGCAGAGAGAGAAACTCAGACTAAACATAAATCAAATGTGGTTTAATTTTGTTTAGTTTTAATTTAATATAAAATTCAAATAAAGTGAATGTTTTGTAGTTTGATTCGAATTCACTTTTGTACTTTTTTATTATTATTATTAAATTATTAAATATTACAAACAATTGTAAAATATTTCTAATGAAAATTTATCAAACAAAAAGATATTGTGAATTTTTTTATATCATTATTCTTATAATATTTTAACTTTCTTTTATATTCATAAATAAATTATAGTTAAAATTTTGCTATAATATTTTGATAAGAATATTAAGAATAATAAGTACATCCTAAAGCAACATTTAAAATGCATATTCATATTCGTTTGTTAATAATTAATTAATTTTAAATATAGAACATTATGCTTAAATATTATAAACCTTTTTGTTCAATTTTTACCTTTTAATTCGAATCAAGACCAAACAGTTTAGTTAACAAAAAAATAGATAAAAATCTTAAAAAAAATATTTTAATCAATTTTTTTATGGTTTCGGTTTAGAACTTACTAAAATTTTATTGGTAATTTCAATATTTTTTTTGAGTTAGTAAAATCAATAAATCTTTATAAAACTTTAAGTAAAAATTCTAAAGAAAAAATGACTTGTTGAAATAGTTTGATTCTCAGTGGTATAGTAAGAAAAGGGGCTAAAACAATGACGGAGATGAATGATATTGTTGGGTGTGAGTCTTGTGATCTCCTATTGTAAACAGAGACCAAACATCCATAAAATTGAACTACCTAAACTCTCTGATCTTGAAATCTAACCACCACTCTTCCTATATCCATACTTTTATTTGCGTATTTTAATGAACTCTGTAATTTTTTAGCCTTTTATTGCGTCTCAAGTGTTTGATGAAAACCCTGAGCGAGAGCACTGTGCATTGGCATAGAATACCCACAAAAACTACCTCAAAAGAGAGGGACATGCTTTCTCTCATTGTATTTTGCCACCCTTGGGTTCAATTTCTATGTGCAGGTGCATACATAATAGAACAAAGAATAAAGGGAACAATCGGAGTGGTAGGCAGGTACATACATGTATCTAATCTGAACAAAGAATAAAGGGAAAACAAAAGGAACAGATGTGCATGTTTTCATCATTAGTGTGAATGAGAAGAATATGAATCTGGATAAGTTGATGTTGAAATGGGAGGTGATGGGAAACATGTACACCTTGGATCATGAATTACCTTCTTGTTACTGATATGAAGCTTGGAACACAAGACACAGTACCTCCCTCGAAACCTTTGATGGACCAAGTTATCTTGTATCTCATTGTAATCACAATCCTCTTCCATATCTGAGTTATTTTTCTTAGTCTCTTCCTCTGTATCTTCGTCATCGTCATCATGAATAGGTATCCAAGTCAAACCAAGCATTGGAAGAATAACTAGGAGAGCTTTATCGATTATATGGTTGCTCCATTTTTTCAGGCTCTCCAAAAACAATGATGGAGCCACGACCATTCCTGCTCCAACCCCAAAACCAACTCCAATTGATACAAAAGTCCAGTCAAATTTAGCACCAGAATCTGTATGTACTTCAGATTTTGAATTGCGCTGATCAGGACACATATTCAAAGGAATTCCACATAAGTCTGCATTACCAACATAGGAAGATGCGTCAAATGTTTGAATTTGCCTACCTACAGGGATTTTTCCCACCAGACGGTTAAAGGAAAGGTTCAGGTATGAGAGGAAATTTAAACGTTCAAATTGTGTGGGAATTTCACCACCAAGATTGTTGCTTGACAGGTCCAATGACTCAAGCTGTTTTAAATTCCCTATAGATGAAGGGATTTGGCCTGTTAAACCATTATGAGACAAGTTGAGAGCATAAAGTCCAGTAAAATCCATAAGCTCTTCAGGTATTGTTCCATCAAAATTGTTGGATGAGAAGTCAACAGATGTGACGAGATTCAGGACTTTGACAAACTCTAACTGCAAACCTTTGACTGTAAGTGTCACAGAATCATGATAATATATACCATCAAATGTAAGGATCTTAGATTCTATGTGACTGAATTTGGATACACGATCTTCATCAAGCATCATTGCTTTCCAGGTTTTGAAGCATTTTTCTGGAAGTAAGCCACTGAAATTGTTGAAAGCCACATCAACAATTTGAAGCATATCCCAAAAATCACTGGTACGAGGACATGCAATGTGACCATGAAATTTGTTTCTCCTCAAAACCAGGACGCGGAGTGTGGATATTATATTTAAGAAGAATGGAAATACATCATCTACCTCATTGTTTCCAAGATCCAACACCTCTAATGATGTGCAATTTGCAATAGATTTGGGAATTGGGCCTTGCAATTGATTGCTATTCAGATCCAGAGTTTTTAGAGCACAAGGTACTGGAAATTTATCTGGAATGCTGCCTTTAAACTTGTTATGTTGAAGATTTAATACCACAAGTGTCTCACTCTGTGTTAAGCACTCTGGAATTTTCCGATCGAAGTTATTATAAGAAACATCCAGAACTAGCAGACTTGAACTATTGCACAGGAATTGAGGAATACTCCCGGATAAATTATTTTTGGACAGAGACAAGAAAATTATGCGAGACATACGAGTACCAACATCTGATGAAATAAAATTGAAATTGTTGCTTGAATAGTCCAAATAAGTGACATTCACTGGAAATATTTGTAGCTTCCCTTGGAGTTTGTTAGCATGAAGGTCAATGAGGCTCAGATAGGAACTAGTGTTCTGCACAGATCCTTCTAAACTGGTGAGCAAATTGTGAGAAAGATTTAATTGAGCAAGAGAGTCAAGTTGCCAGATCCATGTTGGTATAGATCCTTGAATATGGTTGCTTGAGAGGTCTAAAGTGGTTATTTTGGAATGGTTTCTCAAGAAACTAGGGAACTCTGTCAGGTGGCAGGAAGCCAACTCTAAACTGCTCATATTGTGTAAGGAAGATACAAAGCCTACATCTGTAAGATTTGTGTCTACTGACAAGTTGTTGTGTGAAAGAGCTAGTTTACTTAGTTTTGGAAGTCTCTGAATCACATCTAGCTTTATTGTGCCTTTTAACTTGTTGAATGACAATTGGAGGACAATAAGAGACGTGAGATTAAAAATAGATGCAGGAATGGGGCCTTCTAAATTATTACTTCTTAAATCAAGACTCTCTAACATGGAGGAGGAGATATTTGAAAATTTATCAAGCTGTCCACAAAAATGGTTGTTGGAAAGATAAATCCTTTGCACCGATGGAAGTGCAAAAAGAGAAGAAGGAATGTTTCCATCAAGTAAATTGTCCTGTAAATCAATTTGGACCAGCTTTCTTAGGCCTTCCAAGTGAGCATAAGTGATGGAACCTGTGAAGTTATTGTGTGAGAAGTCTAAATGCGTGAGGTTCCTGAACATATTCAAGGACGGAATTGGACCAGTAAAGTTATTAAACGACAATAGCAGAGAAGTGAGTTCCTTGAGTCCTGACATTGAACTGGGTAGTGTTCCGTTAAAATGGCAATTAGAAAGATCTAAGATGGATAACTGCTTAAGATTACCAATAGAAGTTGGTAATGCTCCTGAGAACCTTGTGTGACTCACAATTAATTTCTGAAGGGAACCATTCAGAGGTAATCCAGGCAAAGATCCATTAAGATAATCGTTATATGATAAGTCTATGTCAGACAATGTTGTCACCTGAAAGATCTTCTCTGGAAATATTCCTGTCAATCCACAAGAACTAAGGTGGAGGATTACTAAATTTGGAAAATCAGCAAAGTTTTTTGGCACCGAGGATGAAAAATTGTTTTGATCAAGACGAATGATTGATAGGTTTTGAAGTCTTGTTAGGGAAGGATCAAGGGGTCCTGAGAGATTGCAGTTTGACATGCTCAGCTCCTGCAGGCTATGTAGCTGCAACAAAGCATTGATCCATTCATTTCCCTTGGCTGATACACTCACACCATCCATATACAATTGTCTAATCATGGTGAGGTTTTTGACAAGCATTTGCAAATCTATTTTTTCAAGTTTCAGCGGTTTCCCAAATAAAAAGGAAAGAGAAGAGATATCAAGAGTTACCAACCTTGTCAGGGAAGAAATCTCTATTGGAATCTGCCCCACAAAACCAGCATGAGACAAATTCAGATATGTTAAGTTCTTCAACTTGCTGAATCCGGATGGTATCTCAGAACTGAAATTATTAACAGACAAATTCAATATCCGGAGACTTTGCAGGTTGAAAAGAGTACTTGAGTTGTCAAATCCACCATTGATTGATTCTCCATTCAGATCAAGGCCAATAACCTGTCCCTCCTTATCACAGGTTACACCTGTCCACTTACAGCAATCTATGCTTGAATTCCAGAACACAAGTTTGTGAGATTTTTCTTGCTCGAATTTGAGGCTGTTCTTCAGTTTTAGCAATGATTGTTGTTGACCCTCAACAATTTGACCAGAAACACCGGTGAAATAAACAGTGTGATGTATCCAAAAGCAGTAACATAATATGATGAAAAGGAAAGGAACATGGAAAATTCTCATTGGAGTTCAGTGAGAAAGACACACAATGAACCCAAAAACACAGACCGAAGAAGCAAACAGGCTAATGATGGCTTATGGACCCTTCTTTTTCCAGTGTTTATCTTTCAATGCAATTTGCCAAAGAATATATATATAAGTATAATTAAACCTAATGTTAGAGTGTTTGACATGTTCCAACGAAGAGTGAGAGGAAAAGTTGATTGAGAAAGTGTAAGATGGGTGAAGCTAAATTCAAAGTAAATCACGTCTTCCTAAGGTACCACTTTTCTTTCTTTCTTTCTTTTTTTCTCACTCTGTTTCTGATTTTCTTGCTATTAATTATCCAACTAGAAAACAAAGAAAAACAACGTTGCCATTATTGCGTTCATTTTCCTAGACATTTCTTGTCTGAAGACTTTTTTCTTTTAAGAAAAAAATTATTTATCATTCATTTTTTCTCTCACTTCACTTTATAATCTCTTTTAATAACAAAATATTATGTTTTCTTTAAAAAATTAATATAATTTTTTTAAATAAAATAATAATATATCTGATACCTTTTTAATAATAAAATATAATATTTTTTAATAATTAATATAAAAAAATAAAATAAAATAATAATATATTTAATTATTAAATGAATGTAAATAAGACATTAGAATGTCAGTCTTTAATAATTTAACTTATAAAAAAATAAAATTTATTTGACACTTTGTGACCTCCCACGCAAATTTATATGAATATCTGTAACAAAAAAAAAGTTATATGAAGAGATAGCAAGAAATCATTTTAAAATTCACTACATGGTTATCAAAATTATTTCTGATCTTAATAAAATTCCGTTTATTTTATTGAACACAGTTGGTTTAGATGAAATTATAATAATCTCTAGTTTATTCAAAAAGTAAATATTACATTTTAGGGAAAAGAAATATACACGATAAACCTGGCACTGTTTTTCATGTGTATATTGTTGAATTTTATTTTTTGTGATATGTTAAAAATAAAAGATAAAATTTTGTTAGCTACGTATTTCATCAGTTTTGTTAATTGGAGAATTGAGCATCGAAACTTTAAATTTCAAATTGAGTCCCACGTTCTTCTTGACGTAGTTCACGGTTAAGAATGCAAATGAATTGATATAGGTTAAAGCTTTATAAAACTTATTTTTTCTAATTTTCCAAGTGAAATTAAAGTTCAAGATGCATTTATTTGATAAAATTACTTTAATTTAAAATATTTTTTAATTATTATTTTCTAATATAATCTTGCATTACTTAGGAGTCGAGATCAATGTCAGTTTAAATACAATACTTTTCTTCCTTAATCCATTAAAACGTTTTTTATAAACAAAATCGTGACGAAATTCAAAAACTCTTCTACTCTTATATGTTGTTATCTTCTCTTCTATTTTTTCTTTCTTATCTCTTACATTTAGGAGATAATTAGAAGATTTCTTTGAATAACTTTTTTGTGATAATTAATATATTTATAATTAATTAATTTTTAATTTTTAATTTACTTTGGTATTGTTATTTATTTTCATTTTACTTAACTACAATACTTTTTAAAAACTACTTTATTTTTTCTTCAACATTCAAAACTTATCTAAATAAAATATCAAATATTTTATTAATTTAATTATAAAAGTTAAAGCAAATTCTAAGCTTGTTAAGAATGATTAAATTGATAAAATAATTTTTTAATGATTTATAAAAACCTCCATAAAATATAAAATACTGTGAATTTCATAATTTATGTAAAATACTGTGGATTTTAAAACTCTCATAAAATACCAGTCCTTCCTTCCCTGCAACCGGGTGATAGTCGCTTAGATTCATTGAGAGGTCTAGCTCCTGTTCTGATGCCTGAACTCTCCTTGCCAGTCATAGAATGGGGGACCCCCTCTCATCTTCCTCAGCACATTCATAGGGTAAAGTCTTTTCTCAGGTCTAGTTGCGGTGCGGTCCGCTCTTTTCTTTCACTTATTGGTACAGCAGCTTCACTCCTCTCCCAGCAAGAGGATAAAGCGCGTTCATATCCTGTTGAGAAGTCATCTTGCCACTAAGATAAGGATCTAAATCAAATAATATGAGGAATGATGGTAAGTAGTGAGGATCCCACCAGAGCGCCTTCTACTTCTAATAGGCCATGAACTAGATCAGAATTATTCTCAACGAGTCCATAAGATGTGATCCCATTTTTTTCATCAGGTCCGGGTAGAGACCAAAGGTCTTTGAGAACATTAATTTTCAAAAAATATTTAATTTTTTACTCATTTATCATTTAAACCAAAATCATTTATATTTATTGTACTTATTTATTCAGGCTCTGTTTATTCAGGACTCTGGAGTCTCTTGCAGGTTTTAATGTTCAGAATTCAAACTTTTCAACTTCCATTTACACTGAATGTGAGCAGTTCTCTCTCTCCTTTCTCATTCAATAATTCTATTTCTTTGAAATATTGAGTTATTATATTTTTCTCATGGATTAAGTCATTGATGTGATGAAAACAGATAAACAGCAATTAAGCAACAAATTTGAAGAGGGAAGGATTATAAATAGCATGGCATCACCGCTGCTACAACGAATGGTTGCAATGCATGCTTTCAAAAGAGATTCCAGGAGGAAGAAACTTTTGAAACCAATGACCTAAGGTTCTAGGATCAGGTCCAATGTTTTTTCTTTATTTTTTTATCAGTAATAAAAAATCAATAAAAGAGTGGTTCAACCCGTAAGAAAAAAAAAAAAACTTAAGTCAACTCACCTAATTATACACTGAGATCCCATCTAAAAGATTAAACTTATGGAAAAAAAAACATCAACAAATCATCATCATACAGACCAGAGGGTCAAGACACCGGTTAGAAAAGGAGAAAAACGTAGCATGAGACTTGGCAGTGACTCACGACGAAGCTTTTAATTGAATCAAGGCAAAAACTTCTAAAACATCACACCCTTATTAAAAATTACATTATTTTTATGCTTCCACAACTCGCTTACCACTACAACCAAAACCGCTCCCCATACTTCGCCTGAAGCATTTTTGGGTCTGAACTGAAAAAAATTCAGCAAATAAACATTGTGAGACACGAACTGCACTCCAATTCATTCAAAACAATGATTCCAAACTAGTCAAGCAAATCTACACTCGAAAAAACCAGGTAAAAATACCTAGAAAGATCAATAACTGCTTTATCGATTTCTTCAAATATTTCTAAGCCATGACTTTTTTCTAGAAACTTCATTTTTCTTAAGTTTGCTTCCACATTGACGTTTTGGATTCCATTGTTTTATTTTTTTTTCTTGGTATGTTTATAGTCTTTCATATTTTCTTGATTTTTCTAAGGTTGCATCCCATAATTTAGTCACAACTCCATCGTATTATACCCTTTTTGAAAAGTTCTGAAAAGTATAATTTTCTATATAGATTTTCATGTACCTACAATATCCAAACGAGTCTAGTTTATAAGGAAGTAAAGAAAATACCTAATATATAATAAAGACATAATTAAGTATCATTGTAATAAACAAGTTATTAAAATCCCTCTACACAAAAGAGAAGAGACATAGTTCCAAGAATTTAGTATATCTACAAATAACTCAGATCAACGTCAGTTCCATTGCCTAAGAGGATCAAGTGAAAGAGTTTAAAGTTTTTTACCCTGTGGTGGGTAAAAAATGAATAGTGTATATGGATGAAAATTGAACTGTTTGAGAATGGTATTGATGTAAAAACTTGTTTAGATGTTCTACTCGATTGATAAAAAAAATAAAGTTTTGTTTTAAAAGAGATTATTAAGGTTTTTTTTAAATATATAAGTAAAAATATTGAGATTTAGAAAAAGTTAAATGTATTAAAAAAAATTAGTAAATGAAACTCTTATTTTTGACAGATTTTGAAAATGTTAAGAAAGATGTAATTTAAAGAAGGGATTATATGTTTGTTCAAGAAGTTACTTTGTGTAAAGAGGACATTGTGGAAGGGTTGGTGATATTTTGACACATTGTTCCACTTTACACTCACTACAAAATATTAATATTTATAATTAAAAAAATAAAAAAAAATCTTAATGAAAATATAATCAAAATACAAAATGTTAAAATAATTTTCAAAATTAAAAAAATTATAAATGATTAAAATATTAATATTTATTGGAGTGTAGAGTGAAATATAGGTGTCAAAAAATCATTTTGTTGTGGAAAACATAGAACTTATAACTTTTTAGTGGACATAAAGTAGATGTCATGTCGCCAAAAGTTGTCTATAAAAGAAAAATACTATGATTACTATAAAAAGAAATATTACAGGCTAAATTGTTGTTGTTGATTTCAAATTTAAGATTATTTTCAAGATACTAGCGGATAGGCTTGCACTTGTGGCTGCTAGAATAATTTCTCCTAATCAACATGGGTTTGTGCAGGGTAGACAGATTCAGGATTGCATTAGTATTGCTTCTGAAGTTATTAACATCTAAAAAGGTTAGAGGATGTAATGTGGCTTACAAAGTTGATATTCATAAAGCTTTTGACACTCTGAGTTGGAAGTTCTTATTATTAGTTTTGAAACGCTTTGGTTTTCACCCCTCGTTTGTCGATTGGATTAGTACAATTCTCTGTTCAACTATGCTTTATATCAGAATAAGTGGTAGTTTGGTGAATTTTTTTCCCTGCAGTCGAGGTGTAAGACAAGGTGATTCATTGTCTCCTTTACTTTTCTATCTTGCAGAGGAAGTTCTTAGTAGAGGTATCTCTAAGCTTGTGAATGATAAAAAGATTTTAAATATGGTCAGTCCGCAAGGTTATCTCACTCCCTCTCATATTTTGTATGATGATGACATATTTATTTTTTGTAGGAGGGATATTAAGTCTCTTAGAAATTTGAGTACTTTTCTTAAAACATATGGTGATTTTTTTGGTCAATATATTAATAACTCTAAAAGTAGTTTCTTCACCATGGATAATTCTCCAAGATTTGTCACCAAAATTCAAAATATTCTTTCTTGTAGTCATGGTTGTTTGCCTTTCAATTATTTAGGAGTGTCTATCTTTGTTGGTGCTCCAAAGTGTCGATTTCTTCAATCTTTGGCTGATAAAGTCAAATTGAAGCTAGCATCTTGGAAAGGTAAATCTGTTAACATGATGAGTCAGATTCAGCTGGTCAATACGGTGATTACTGAATTTTTAGCTTATAGTTTTAATATGTATAAATGACATGTTTCACTTATTAAGCAAGTTGAGCAGTGATGTCGAAATTTTATTTGGACTGGTGATATTCTGAAAAAAGGTATCGCTATCGTTAATTGGACGAAAATTTGTTCACCTCTTGAGGATGGAGGCTTGAATATTATTAATCTTCATCATGAAAATAATGCATATCTTCTTAAGCTTGTTTGGAACTTTGCTTATAGCAACCGGCCTTGGTTTTTACTCTTGAAAGCTAGGGTTCTTAAATCAAAATACGAGTTTAGAATGGTTTATAGATCCTCCTCTCTTTGGCTTGGAATTAAGCAATTTTATTCTACCATACTTTATTATACTTCCTGGACTATTGGTACAGGTTCTTTTATTAATTTTTGGAATGATAAATGGTGTTCTACTACTTCTTTAGCAAATATTGCAGGGTTATCTGATGGTGCTAGCATTCCGGATACCGTTTCTCAATTTTAGAAAGATTGTGATTGAAATATTCCCTTATCTTTACAGCAGATTCCTCATTTTTTTTAATCATATCATGGTTAGAGAGGAACATGATATTCCTAATTGGATTCTAAATGAGTCTGGTCGTTTCACTCTTAAATCGGCTAGGATTTTTTTCTTGAAACCAGGAGTTCCATGTGGTTGGGGTAAATTCATTTGGTCTTCATTTATTCCGCCTTCCAAAACTCTAGTACTTTGGAAAAAATTTCATGGGCGACTTTTTACATATCAACATATTCAGAACAAGGGTTTGCATATATGTTCTATGTGTACGCTTTGTGAAAAACATGAAGAATCTATTCAACATCTTTTTTTAATGTTCTAATGCATTGCATATTTGGAGTTGGGTTCGAGAGATTTTTCTTACTTCTCATTTCTCTAATAAGAATGATCTTCTTTATTTTATTAAGAGTGGTGGTAGTCCTTTGGTTAAATTGATTAAACTTGTTGTGATAACCTTTTCTATATGGATGTTATGACGTATGAGGAATTATGCTAGATTTCAGCATAAGATTGAGGTTTCTAAGGCTATTTCGGTAATTAAAGATTTAACTTGTCTAGTGGGAAATTAGTCTAAAGCTTCAATGAAGAATGATATGTTGGATTTCAACGTGATTAAATTTTTTGGTATTAAGACTCGTAGTGGTAAAGTTCTTCTTCCTCTTCCTGTTAGATGGTAATTTCCTTCACCAGGCTGGGTTAAAATTAACATTGATAGGACTGCTAGGGAGTATCTTGGTCTTTCTACTTGTGGAGGTATTTTTCGTGGGAGTATGAGAGAATTTATTGGCGCTTTTTCAGCGTTTCTTGAAGTTCGGACTGTTTTGGTTGCTGAGTTTTATGGAGTAATACATGTTATAGAGGAAGCTCAAAAGATGGGACTTACTAATGTCTGGCTTGAATGTGATTATGCCTTGGTTTGTGTTGCGTTTACTGCTAGGACTAATGTTCCGTGGATGCTTCGTAATCGATGGAATACTTGTCTTAATTTCTGTGGGACAATCAGGTTTAGGGTTACTCATATTTTTCGTGAAGGGAATGCGTGTGCTGATTAGTTGGCTAATTTAGGATTTATTCATAAAGAATCATTTCATTGATATAATAGACTTTCATGTAGTATGTTCTTAAAATTCTTTATAAATAGGTATAGTCTACCTATATATCGTTTTTGTTAACATATGAGTTTTGATCTAGTCTCTTATATTTTTGTATTTTCTTTCTTTTTTTTTCTTTTTTTTAATAATATTTTTTTCATGTGAAAAATAAAATCTAGGACCCAAAAACAACTTTGTATATTTTATACTGTTCCCAGACATTAAAATCACTTTAAAAACATAGATAAATTTCAAGGCCATAAACCTCGTAATGCAACTCTCCTAGAACTATGCATCAATGACCATGAGGTTCGAATTTCGAATAATTTAGTCAAGTAAATTACAATACTAAATTGAATTAACAATCTACCTAAAAGCTTAAGCTATTAAAGAAGAGTATAAGTGTCCTATATAGCAGTATAGAAGAGTATATGTGTCCTAAATTGAATTAACAATCTACCTAAAAGCTTAAGCTCCACTCCTAACTCTTCCTTTCACTTTCCTATTTACAATATTGGGTTTATTTATAGATAAATAAGACATAATCCACCCACCAATACTTGTTAGTGATTGTAAGTGAAATTTTATTTATATATTATCAAAAAATTAAGTGGATCAAAATAAAATTATTGGTGAAAAAATATAAATTTTGGAAAACTTTTAAAATTTAATTTGAATTTATTGTTAAAAATTAAATTTTCAAAAAGAAAATATTATAGTCCAATTTATTTAAGTTTATTTTTTAGAAAATAAAAATTATTTACCCTAATTTTATTATATACTTTTATTTAAATGATACTTTAGAATTAATTTATATTGTTTTCGCATGTATCCACATGTAATGGAAAAATTGTGCAGCTCATTGTCATCTCTAACCATAAGTTACCATTAAGTTATGGTAGCAGATACCAACCAAAACAAAAAGAATAAGCATTTCCTTTTGTACTTTCTTTTAAACCATTAAAACGACATTATAATAATTTTTATTACAATAACAAACGAAAAAAGTGGCACTATAACCTTTTATAATTTTTTAAAAATAAAACAATAATAACATAAAAATAATATGTCGCTATAAGATTGATTTCATAATTGTAATCCCTCTAAACTGTCCCCTCATAGTAATTTCTTCTTTTTTCCAACTTTTCTTTTCTCTCTTCTCTCTTAATTTTATTTTATTTTCCAATTTTTATCTATTTTAGTTAAGGAGTTAAGAAACATTTCTATCTAATCAAATTTTCAAATAAAGTAAGTTCATTTTTACTCTAAAGATTTCTTATTCTTTGTTTTTCTCTATGATTTAGTAATCAATCTTAGTAAGGTCAGTTGAGAAAAGTGTTTCTCTCAACTTGATTAAGCTCATACTAAAATTTAGTAATGTTTGGATAACTTGCTCTAGATTCCTAAATTTTGGAGTGGTTCCCCTTTTTTAGGTAGAATTTCTATCAGAATAAGGAATTTAAGGTAAGGAAAGCTAACTTTAATTTTTAATAATATCCTAGGCTAGAAGATCTGAATGTGGAAGGGATGTGGTTCCAATATTCAATTTATCTTGCAGAGATGTTGTTTGTTTATATATTGTTTAAACTTGTAAAAATATTAGATTTTGATGGTTTGGTATTTAAGTGTTGTTTTTTTATGTTAAATAGGATTTTGAATGTTGTGGATTGCATTTTGAATGATATTGTATGATGAAAATGGTATGAAATTGAATTCATACATTTGGGATAATGTATGAACTGATGTTTGTTTGTGTATTAAGTATTGATGCCTATGTGGTAACAAAGATCTTCGAGCTTCACTGATGATCTAAGTCATATAGACTAAGATATCAAGTGGTGAGAAGCTGATGGGGGAGTTCATGCACACTGTGACATATGAGATGTACAACTTAGGTTGTATTGAACTTACCCTGATCCTTTCTCTTGGATTCGTTGGTAATCTTTGGATCAGGTGTTAGTCTCTGATAGGACTTACTTAATACGGGTCTTCCAGAAGGTGTGTCAGTTGTTATTCTGTTTGTTGAATATCTTGCATGTGTAGATCCATGTGAGATCTATGTGATTGTTTTATGTTGGGTTTTGAAGAAGATTGAATAATTCAGAAATTTATTCATGTAATTTGGTTTTCTCTTTTGATTTAGTTGTGTATATTGTAGAATTTTATTTTCACTAGCTTACCCTTGCTTTTCTTGTTGTGTTGTGAATTGCAATAATTGTATTATGTATACGAACAGATGATCATACAAGAGTCAGAGGTTCTTAAGGGCTTTAGGATTTTTTTTAACATTATATTGTAAATGTTTGTATTTGTGTTAGGTGTCTCGCTACAGTCTGATTTGCAGTATTGGTTTTATGATCATCGTCTCGTTTGCCGCCGTTCTTACTGGTACCAGTGTTTTATTCCTTACAACTTGGTTTGTCGCATGTTTAAAGCGTTGGTTTCCTTTGGTGGGATGAGGACAAATTCTTCCGGTTTTCAAATTTATTGGGGTGTCTCAAGGACCAATATTGCTTTTCACAAGTCAAATCATCTTATGCGGATCAAGCACAGAAGAAGACTTTTTGCACAAGCTATGACGAAGTGGACTTTAAGCCTAACTCAACCCCATAAAACCGGCTCATAGGGTTGAGGTTTGCACCCACTTATATATTATGAAATGTCCTTATCTCTAGTCGATGTGGGATCTCCAACACAAGCTTTGAATAATAGTTGTGATATCCTTCTTTTACAGTTCTGTTTTCCTTGCATCAAGGGAGATTTGATATTTGTTTATATTGATGAAGATATGTATCTCGTAGGTCTTAAAGAGTGTAAAAATCACTTTCATGGAAGAATAATATTATCCAAAGGTCATATGGATGTGTGCAAAAAGTTGGATCTTGTCTGGAAATCTCTCGGATCATAGAAAGTTATTCTTTTCGAAAAATGGTTTTATAAAAAAAAAATCATTCCCTTAAATACATGAGAAGAGTCCTAGCAATGAGGTCTTAGATCAATTTGGGTATCTTGAGAGTATTTGCTGGAACTAAACACTTTGTGTCATCTTTCATGAAATTCACCAAAGCTTAATGTTGGATCAGGATCTATGGTCTTTCCATGGAATATTGGCAACCAAAAGCAATTTTCTCTATAGCAAGAGGGATTGGTACTCATCTTTCTCTTGATGATTGCACCATAAATAAATCTAGAGATTTTTTTGCTAGAGTGTTCGTTGATATTGATATGTTATCTGTTTTGCCTAATCAAATCTTGGTTGAAAGACATGGTTTTGTTTTTATTGCAGATATTGAATTTGAGAAGTTGTCACCATTTTGCTTTTCATGCAAAATGATAGGGCATGATATTTCTAAATGCATAAGACATCCTGATAACCTCAATAACACACTCAAATCACCTATTGTTGTTGTGGTTGTTATTGTACAATATAAACCTATGATTGTCCAAACCAAAGAAACTAATGATGCCTCTCACAAGGAAGTGGTTGGTGTCATTGAGAAACAAAATTATGCGGTAGAGATACAAATATATGGTGTAATGTTCATAATGTAGGGATGGTGGAAGTTGAGGAAGTTGTTATTGATCTTGATAACCTTTTTGAAGTTGTTGTTGCTAGGTGGATGGTGGATCTCTTGTAAGTCAAAAGTTTAAGAAATCTACTGAAGATATAGGGGCTAGTTCAAGATCTTAGGATGATGTTTTTTTTTATATGCCATCTTTGGAGGATGTCCATGAATATGATGATTTGTTACAAAAAAAAAAAAGGACTCGTTGCCTCTTGAAAATTATGGTCTTTTAGAATGATTCTTTCATCTCAAATATGCAACTCATGCAATAAGTCCTAAATTAGTTGTTGTCAAGTGAGTTACTTCTAAATTTGTTTCTCAAGATTTAGTCTTACAAAATTGTTTTCAATTTATTTCAAGTGAATAAGAGGCTCAAGAGTTATGTTGTGCTATCTTGACAACAAATGTAGTTGAATCTACCCCGACTGATATTTTCTTAAAAAAAACAAATTTAGTCTTTAAATTATAGACTAAAAATATGGATAAGGAATCATTAAGAGAAGACAATGAACTAGTTCAAACCTTCAAGAGATCAGGCACATACTCCTAAAGTTAGAGTGAAAGTCAATAAGATGACCTCCCAAATAGGTCAACCAAAAAAAGAGTAATGGTAATGACATGTATCAATATCATAGAATTTTATTACATGCTAACAAGGATTAATCTTATTGGATTTTTGGAATTCAATCATTTCTCTTTGTTGTCTTTATGAGAGCTACGCATTATGGAATGTTCTTTTGTTTGCCTTCTTTTCTTTATTTAATTTTTTCCCAATATAGTTATTTAGGCTACTCATGGAAGTTTTTTTTTTTGCATGGGTTTGGTCAAGTCCCCCATGTTTTGTTTTCTTTTTTCTTGGGTTTGGTTTGTTTTCTTTTTTCTTTTTTGATTTCTATGCTATTTTTTATGTGATGGCACGTACTTAGCATGAGATTTATAAAAAAATATAAAAATAATAAGTTGTTAATACATAGTGTACATTGATTAATTTTATTATTTTTATAATTTTGAATTGTTACTAAAAATAAAATAAGAGTATGAAATACTTTCATAAAAATATAATCTTTAAGATAAATAAGAGATTTTTATATTTTATTGATATTTATAAAAAAAGTATTAAAAAAATACCTTTTTAAAATTTAAACAAAAAATGTTAAGGAAATTTTTTTTAATTTATAAAATTTAAAATACAATAAACTAGTATTAGATAAAAAAAAACTATTTTTCTATTATGCTATTTTTTAATTAATTTAAGGTTAAATATGTTTTCTTATAACACGAAATTAGTTTTTTTTCCAATTCAAACTTTAAATCATCTAGATACCTATAATATAGAAATGATTGGAATGAGTCCTTCATATAAAATTATTATTAGTTTTTTTCAAAAATTGTTAGTTTTTTTTCAAAATTCGTTGTTGTTTTAATTGCAGATTGATGCCTACTATAACTATTTTCAATGGGTTGATAAAGTGAATCTTCAAATTAAATCAATTCTACATACATAATGACCTATTCCAATCATTTTTATACTACAAACACTTGGATATAGTCTAAAGTTTGGATTAAGAACAAACTATACATAGATAAAAAAAACATATTTAACTTATTAATTTATTATATTTTAAACAGATAAAAAAATAGCATGAGTGCTGTTAAATAAAGATAAATTTAAATTTTATTAAAAAAAAATCATTTCAATTCAACTTATCACTCCCATTTAAATTCTATACCGTCAAATCAAGCTGCAACAATCACTCCCATGCCGTCGTGTCGGCGACGAATAAACATGGCGGGAAAGACAACCTCCATGATTATTGCTTTATTTTTATCATAAAAGTATAATTTTATTTCAAAATTATCAAATAAGTATATTTTTTTATTTATTGAGTTTAATCAATCAACTTCGCAATGAAAATTAAACTAATTAAATTAGTTCAATTTTTTAGTGTAATTGTTCTAACCAAATTAAATTTCATGTAATTGGTTTGGGTGTTGAATTTGTGATTATACATCTAATAGACTTGACTAAACCAATCATACAAATTTTTAAATATACATTATTGTGCATAGAGTTTTATGGTAAAATTATACTTTTATAAATTTTCTGTTATTTAGTTTATACAAATTAATTATAACAAAATATTTATTTACACAGTTTTAATAACAAAACTATGTATAAAACTTTTGGCAAAATAATATATATAGCTTTTTCTTTCCTCTCAAACATTTTGCATAGTAAAAAAATCCAATTGATCAAGCGAAGGCATGAATTAGGTTGGTATGAGATTCAAACCAATATAAGAGTGTTTCTTTCTGCACCCTACATTCTTCAGAATATTCAAAATTACTTTTCATAGATTTGGTTGATTAGAGAAGAGAGAATATAGGAGTTTCAGTAAACAAAATCTGTTTCTAGAATAATAAATCTGAAAAAAAAATATTCTGAAATATTATTTTTAGAATATCTTTTTAACTTTCGAAATTGTAAATCTAGAATTTATAAAATATGTTTTAGATCATTTTCAGAAAGAGTAATATGAAAATCATTTTTAAAAAGGTAAAACAATATTTTTCAAAAATAATAAAGTTTAGAAAGAAATTGAAATTAATTGGTTTTGGATTTTATATTACCTCAAACTCGATCCAAAGTTAGTTTATGTTTTACGAAATCACCCACACATTGGATCTAAAACAGCATCGAGTTCCCTCACCTATGCTTTTCAACCCAAAAGAATATCATGTGAATGAATTGGTGATACAATGCACTTGTAAATTGCGTGGACCATTTTCAACCCTGTAATATAAAAAATTCCATCTTCTCAATAATTCATGTCCATGCATTCATCATCATCAATGAGAAAATAATGGAAGTTTTCTTTTTACTATTGTTAACGAATGCGACAGGCTCCAACTTAATAATATCAGAATAAATTAAACCAACCAGCACCACTGATAGATTCTAGTGTTGTTTTCATCCAAAATCCAAATCTAACAGAAGCTTTAACAAACAAAAATGAACAAAGGTGATGGATAAATATTTTTATCTCAAATTAAAGAATTTACACAAACAAGAGGTCTCTCAATTGCAAAGAAGCTAGAAGCCATTAATAGAAAGTAAATTCCCTAGAAATGACATGTGAAAGAAGAAATTGCAGCAATTCAAACATAGGCTGAATGAAGTAGGAAGTTTATTGAGGATTTGGAGGACGGCTATTGGCAGCACAGACCCTTGAGCCCCACTCAAGCAATTCTTTGCTGGTGTCATCCTTGTGAGCAATCACCTCAATGAAGCAAAAGGAGTCTTTCTTGGGTCCTGTGGCTGTGGCAATTGCTTCAACTAGCTCCTCTTCACAGAACACCTGAGATGAACCATGCATGAATGAATGAATACAAGATATTCCACACTCCATGTTGCATCAATGATGTTTGAGGATAATTTCAAGAAACTCACCTTGGTAGTCCAGCATTTTCCTTCACCGTTGTGGATTGCATCTACTAACCCAGTGTAGTTCCAGTTCTTGATCACATTGTACGGTCCATCGTGAATTTCAACTTCAATGGTGTATCCACCATTGTTTATCAGAAAGATGATGGTCTTTTGCCCACACCGCAGCATTGTTGACACGTCCTGGGCAGTCATCTGCAAAACAATAAAAACAAAATTAAAACATCATAATTCAGTTTGAGAATGGAATTTGAGAGAAGATTTATGGAAAGTTGTAAATGCTTGAGGAAAATACATCAGATTCTCATGGACATCATGGTTTAAGTAGTTATGCTAAACAGACCTGAAAACTTCCATCACCAATGAAGGCAAGCACTCGCTTCTCAGGAACAGCCTGAGCATAACCAAGAGTAGCACCAACAGACCATCCAATTGAGCCATATTGCATTTGGAACTCATACCTGTCAACCAAAATTTTATTACCGCTATAAACACTCTAAGTAAGATGATAATTAAACACAACAAATACACTCTATCAGATACTTACCCACATCCCTTTGGCAATTTCAGCTTTTGGCAGTTAAACCAGGAGTCCCCTGTCTCTGCAATCACAGCAGTTTCACCAGACAACATCTTTTGTATATGTTGGAACAGAACATTAACCCTCAAAGGTTCTTTTGGTGCTGCCTGCAAAGGAACACCTTCAGGGACAAAAATCCTGTGGTAATTTTCATATGAGGTATTGTTGTGCTTGAGGCGCTTAGCGAGTCCCTTGAGGAAATCCTTCATCAGCACACACCCAAATGAAGGTCCATTTGCAATCACAACCCGATCGGGCTGTACAATGATTGCCTTCTCCTTCTTGAGAAGAAGAGAATATCCCACAGAGCTGTAGTCATTAAAAATGGGACCAGCAAACAAGTATGCATCCGCAGATTCCACAATCTCAGCACAGAAGGCAGTGCTCACAGCACCCCAATAAGTTCCAATGAAATGAGGATGGTGCTCTGGAACCTGCCCTTTAGCTGATGGCATTACAGCAAGCGCATAACCAGACGCATCAGCCAGTTCAACAAAGGCTTCACCTGCTGCTGCCACCCTCAGTTTAGGACCACCCACCAGCACTGGTTTCACTGCCTTGTTAAGGAACTCTGCAGCTGCCTCCACTGCTGCCTCAAGCCCCATCTTGTTACTCAATCTACAAAAAAAACAACACAAACATAAACAGCTAATCGCCAATGTTTCCAATGAAGAACAAAGCAACAAATAAAATAAAAAAGCTTACCTGGGAGACAACGAAAAACGAACTGGATCACGGCTGAAGGTGGGGTGAGGAATCCCAGACAAGTTACAACTAATGCTTATATACACAGGCTTTCTTTCTTTCAGTGCAGTTGAGATTGCAGTATCAATCAACTCATGGGCATCTTCCAAGTTAGTCACCACAGCCTAACATCAAACAAAGCCACATTAATGCCTTCAGCATAAAATAAACAAAAACTTCACATAACTCAAACACAGTAAAAACTAAACAAAAGCACACTAACTTCTGGATAAACCTCTCAATTGGATAAACATCTCAGGAGAAAAATAAATTAAGCTAAAATCAACCTACATTTCAACTTTTACCACTTTCATTTTTCCAAAAACTGATTTTAACTTCTCTAAGTTAAAATTAACTGAGAAAAATGGCAATTCATTTTATTTTCTCATTTTCTATTATTAAAAGTAATAATATATATAAAAAAAAAACATGCATTTGCTGTACTTCATTAATTGCTTCTTTCTTGCTTTCTAATTAAGAGTTTCATGTCAGGGATGTTTGTGAGTAGATGACACTGATGGTCAGTGCATGAGTTATCATTCATATTTTTTTTTCTAACTTCATGACACATCCACACTAACAAAAAATGGTAGAAAAAAAAAGCAGAGTGTGTGAGCGTGAGAGTGAGAGAGAGGAAGAGAGTTGGAACCTGGAAGCAAGTAATGGTCTGAAAGCACCTCAACTCTTGGCTGAAATCGGGTAACCCGATGGTGTGGTGGAGGATGCGATTGGTGCCATAGTCGTTGGAGTTAGGCCCACCAACGATGCAGATCAGGGGCAAGTTCTCGCTGTTCGCTCCGGCGATCGCGTTGAGCACGCTGAGCCCGCCGACGGTGAACGTGACGACGCACGCACCGACGCCTCGCGCACGTGCGTAGCCGTCGGCAGCATAGCCGGCGTTGAGCTCGTTACAGCAGCCGATGACGTTGAGCGCGGGCTCAGCGATGAGGTGATCGAGCAGCGTGAGGTTGAAGTCGCCGGGAACGGAGAAGACGTCGGTGACACCGATTTCGACGAGGCGGCGCGCAAGGTGGCCACCGAGCGTAGAGTCTCCGCAGCCATTGATGACGGCGGAAGGAACGCTGGGATGGATGACAGTGGCGTTGGCATGATTGCAGGATACGAGGTCGTTGGTGGGAGGCTTTGCGACGTCCAATGAACCTATCTTAGTGTCCATAACTTGAACTACTGGTTTTAGTGAGAAGTTGAGGTTTGTAGAGAGTGAGAATGGAGAAGGTGTTGTAGTTTTTGGAATGAGAAGAGTGTGGAAATGAGAAGAAGCTTATATAGTGTTAGTGAGTGTGGGTTGGTGGTAAGTGGTAATTGCAAAGGGAAAGACAGTGGGAGATACCATACCAGGGGCGTTCTACAGTTTCCATTCTTGTTCATCATTCTGCTCCTCTCTCTCTTAACTCTACTTTTCTAATAAATACTGACAATACCAATGTTTCTTTTCTAACCTGTAATTCAAAAATTATTATTATTTTATTAAATATCAAAATTAGATGTATTTGGTGTAAATTAATTAAAACAAATTTAGAAAAATTAAAATTTTATAAATAAGATTTTGAATTAAAGTTTGGTTATATTTTATTGAAATGTTTATTCCTTATTTCATTATTCAACTTCATCTAGTTAATCTAATTCAATTAAGTCAATTTTATTTATAATTAGGTCAAATTTGATCCAACCTAAATTTTGTTGTGAAACATGTTTTTTTTTTCTTAATCGCTCTCATCCACTGTTCATTATTGAACAATCACATCCATTAGATTGAAAGTCAAATTAAATACATAAACCTCATCCTATAAATTATTTTTTAAAAATTAAATTAAACTTAAATTATATATAATAGTTATATAGAGTTTATATAAAGCTTTGGAATTCACAATCTTCAATATTAGATTTTTTTTAGTTCCATGTTGAAAATATTTAGTCGCTAACATGAGAATGTATACTAAAAAACCTCTATTAACTAAAAATTAAATTAAATTATAGTATATAAATATATCCTGATGCACTTACTTATTTGGATGATTATCTTAAAATAGTATTGCACTCGAATACAATTTTGTGCATACTAGGAAATGAATATTCATGGAGGTGGAAAACAAGGAAAGAAAACAAAAAACAAAATATCCTTAGCAACCTTTTATTTTGCATTTCTTCACTTTGTTGTATAGAACAAAAAATTGAAATTGGTAACTGCTGTTTGTGTTTTTCTTTGATTCATCAACAGTGTTCTAGAACAAAAAAGTTGGTAGGGAAGGCAAGTTTTGTGTGGTAGGAGACAGCAAGTGGAAAAGAAAGTTAAAATGATTGCAAAGATTTAAAT
Source organism: Phaseolus vulgaris (assembly GCF_051622355.1). Lineage (NCBI taxonomy): Eukaryota > Viridiplantae > Streptophyta > Magnoliopsida > Fabales > Fabaceae > Phaseolus > Phaseolus vulgaris. The sequence goes on from NC_143505.1 coordinate 10,027,066, forward strand.
AAAACATTGGACGAGGAAACCAAAAGCAAAACCGTAACCGGTATTATGGTCCTTGTAAGGGTCAACGGTGGCGAGAACGCGGATTTGCTAACCTGGAACAAAATCTTAAAACAGTGTAATAATACTGATATATACTAAAGTTATAAACATTAAATATAACTTAATACAAAGTATTAATAATATTTAAACCGTTTTACTTTCAATATTAAAGTCAAGATAAACTTTTTAAATATTTTAATTTTATAAAATTTAAATAACTAAAAAAGTATCACGTGTACGTCATGCGAATTTTGTTGGTGGCTTATATTTTCTTTTATGTTTACTGAAACTTTATTTTAGATTAATGATAAGAAACTTCTAGACTAAATAACTTCTTTTATTTTATTACTGTATTACATTTTTAATTTCATTTTACCATTTTACATGTTTTAATTTTGTCTAATTTTGAAAAAATATATAAACATGAATTGAGTGGAGGGAAGCATCAAAGGGAGTAGTTGAGTTGGCAAAGCTCTGTAGTTTTGTCCTTATTTAGAATTTAAATTTAAAGAACAATGTAAGTTTCAATTAAAAAATGAAGAAAAAAAAATATTTGAAAATAGAAAAAGGTGATGATAATCCATTGGATTAGTGAGGTACCTGAATCTAACAAAGGTCACGCAGAGTGTGTGAATCATGTTCGTTGTTTCGTCGTGACTCTCTCACATGATGGCGGTCAGATTCCAAGCAGTGGTGAACAATGACTCGTTACTTTCACTCTCACAAGTATTTTTAATCTTCACCGTCGCCATCACAATCACGAGTGTCGCAAAAGAAACCAAACATCAAGTATTTTTATCGTTATTGGGTAGGATTAATATAATTTTCTCATCAACTCTTTTGTCCCATATAATATAATATTATGTTAATTCAACTCCAGGTGGTGATCTTTTATCCAATTTCCTTACAAGATTACAATGATAAAAATTATATCCTTCCAATATTATTTATATTTATTTTTATTATTATTAATTATAATTATTATATATTATCATAGTTATTATTTATGTTAGAAACAAATTACAATAAGTGGAACTCAAAACCTAAATTAAATAAGCTTTAATCACTGTATCATAGATAGAAGGTTTTTTCTCGTTTTATCTTTTTTATTATACATATTATTAATATTATTATATTCTTAATATTATTTAATTTTTTTAATATTATTAATATTGTTAGTATTATTAATATTATAAATATTATTAAATATTACTAATATTACTAATATTACTAATATTATTATTATTAATAAAAATATTAATATCAATATTATTATTATTACAATTATTAAAAATATTATGTGTGTAATGCTTTATATACGGATACAATTCATATGTAATTATTTTTGTTTTATGACGCCAAAATTAAATGTTGATTAAATTCGTACGTAATCACTTTTGGATCCGTATGTAATGCTCACTTTACATACGAATTTGGATCCGTATGTAATAATCGCTATGTAAATGGACAATTTCTTATAGTGTTTTTTTATAACCACAGCGATTATCAACCATGTGGTATAGTGTACATCTCGAATGAAGTCAATATTTAGGAGTTTATCCACCTCCTCCTTGGCGGCTACACTTCTTTCCTCCTTAACTTACATTTTTTTAAGACATTGGTCTCGCTTCTTTGCAGACAAAGTGTTTGTGAAAAATGACTTCGGGATCGATCCTTAACATGTTAGTGATCTTCTATGCAAACATGTTTTCATTCTTCTTTAGCATCTCAAATATAGTTTCTTTATTGTTGTCTATTCTCGACATTATTTTGTTGTTCCCAATTGGAGATAAGTTGTATCTTCCTCGAGTTCTACTCATATAGCATCGTTCATTTGAAGTTTAAATTGTAGAATAGGAAAAACATAAGAAGTGAGAGTTCAATTGTGTTTTAATAAAATTTTAAAAAAAAATTGTAAGTATCGTATGATATTGCATAGTATGTAGAATATTGGTGATGGATCAAAGATGTTATAATAAGGAATTCTTCAACAAAAATACGTTTTTCAGTTATTTATGCATAGACTCTCCTTCTTATATTAGTGCAAATAATAATAATATGCAATATAAATGACATAAGGAGAAAGAGAAATATATAATATATTTTTATACTGATTTGTCTGACACCACGACGGACTATATCCAACTCTCGATCAACAAATTGAGTTTCACTAAGTAGACTATTGATGTGAAGTACAATGCGAGTATTATATCGAATCATAGTCACTCCTGGCTAACCCGTTGAATATTCTTTGGATTCATAACCATTCCTGGTTAACTCATTTGAGTATTCCTTGGGCACGTAGTCGCTTTTGGCTAATTCCTACAAGTATTTTTTAGGAACATAATCACTCATAGCTAATACCTACGAGCATTCTTTGGGAATGTAGTCACTCTTGATTAATTCTTACGAGTATTTTTTTAGGAACATAATCACTCATAGCAAATACATATGCCATTCTTTGGGAACGTAGCCACTCTTGGCAAACTTTGTTCAAGTATTCTTTGTCACTTACTCACTCATGACTAAAATTGAGTACTCTTTTGGATTATAGTCACTCTTCCATTTAAGAGTATTCTTTAATAAAAAAACACTCATGGTTAATAATCGAGTATTCTTTACCAAACAACCACTTCTAGTTAAGAGAGATAAATTGTCTGAGTAATGATCAACATATCACATGGTAGCTCACCAAAGAGGGATAACATCTTTCAACGTATACAAGGTTTATGCGTTATCTTCTAGTTTTCTAAGTGAACACGAACATTTGTTCTCTGTGAATTTTTTGGGACATAAAATTTGAGCAATGTTTTTGCAATGTGATCTCATGTTTTTTCTTCTTGATGAACAACTTTACGTAAACATTGTTTCTGATCGTTGACCATATAAAGTAGGCATCTCAATATTGATAGCCTTGAACGTGAAGGATGCATTCCATGCAAAAGAGATGTACCCACATGTGTCTAATTTCTTTCCTAGAGTATATCAATCGAGCTTCCTTGGTTGACTGATATCTTCATGACTGCAAAATTTTCAACTTCAATAATGATGTTATAGTATCATCTTGCATTGGGTTTATTAATTTGAAGTCAGATTTGGTGAAGGTAACATTGAGTATCTTCCTTTTAGAGGTCGAGACAACCACAAATATTTCTTTATTGACAAGGTAAACGAGAAGTCTCTTGTGAAGCCTCTAGTGATTATATTCATCACTCTTGGAGTAGCACGTATCGGTTCTGTTCTTCTTTAGGTGGCGGTCTTATCAGTGACTTTTGTGACGATCATCCGGGGGGAGGTTCTTCTTGGTGGTCTTGATCTTACCTTCACTTGGGTTGACAATTCCTCCCCATATGGTCATGCTCTTTGCGAACAAATATGTGCAAGTGACCCCCTTGTATCAATTTTTTAATCTTATCTTTTAGTTATCACCATTCTTTAGTGACATGACCAAAAGTTTTGAAGGTATCAACAATGCGGCCTTGTATATGAAGCAAAGAAGGATAAGTTCTATATTGAGTTCCTCTCCTAGATTCAGGCTCTATAAACATTAAGAAAAATGTAGTATATGAATCAGTGAGTTATCAACTCCCTAAATTTTATGACAGGTTGATGTTGGTTAAAGCATTCCCTTTGATGTTGATGTTTCATGTTGCAGAGTGTTGTTTCCACATGAACTTTTATTTGAAAATCTTGTAATTCTTACATTTGCATTTGGGCTTCTTACACAAATTTTCGGCAAATGATCTCTACCTGAGTATCGTGATCATAAGGTGTAGAGCTACTTTGGGGATTCCCCATTTTCCTAACGGATATTCACTTGTGCAATTGATGTGAGCTGATGGAGTAAACTTCTTGCAAACTGTGTGTTGAACTTAATCATTTGACATGTTGAAGCAATTAATGGAGTAAGTTGGTAACCATGTAAACTAGCTAATAATTGCTCCTTTCAAATTTATGAGGAAAATGTGATAAAAGATGACAATGTTCTCCATATATAGGCTAACCTAAGTAATGTATACATATTTGTGTTCATTTAGGTCAATGGTTTTGTCATGTCAATTTATGGACAAACTCTTCTAAGTATGAGGCAATGTTGTCTCAATGATGTCGTCCACGATGGGGTGTTGGTGCAGCGCTCCAACAATGAGGAAAGTGAGCACCTAAAAAGATGCCACATTTTGATGGCTTTCTACTTTTATAGCCCTAATGATATTGGTAGGTGGTGGAAAAGGTAATAATGACATGAGTGACTTGAGGTTTCTTTCTATGTCATCAAGGGCTCAATGTGTTATTCAGGTTTGTGTGAACATAAGTGTTTTATTTTTCAACTTCATTTACATTGTTGTGTTCTCTTCATGTATAATATTGATTTCTTTAGCATTTAGCCTATTCAATTCAATCAATTCCTTTTGTAACTCGATTAGTAATGTCATTCAATCCACATGGTTACCATGGGTTTCTAGTGACCTTTGTTTTTAGTATATTTATCATATTAATTTCTTGTCGATACCATTTAGTCTTATAAAGTTCAACTTGATCCCATAGTGAATATCAAATGTTCTTACCAAAATTGAGATGGTCCCACAAGACTAAGTCTTCCCTTCCAAATTAATTGAGGTCTTCACAAAACTATTATTTGAAGACGTGTTATTTCTCAAATGTTCATAAAAGGTATGTAAAAAGGACATTTCAGCGCGCTAGTTAGTGAAAGGTGGATAAATATACTAAATATGCAATAAATGAATAATATACTTAAAAATGTTAATTTATTTATAGAGTTTTAATAAACGTTTTACTTGAATTGATTTAGATGATTCAGATTAATCTAATCTAATCATCCTAATACCTACTTAGTACTTGATTATTGATAATATACACAATTTTGTTTATATAACTAATCCAAGATATCGTCACTTTAAGTGACTAACATCTTCTTAATATTGAGTTATACATTAATAAATTTATATTTCTATTTTGATCTCTTAGGTCTATCTTAACTAATGAGTTGATGGTTAAGAAACACATAAATATAATAATTTTGTTTTTAATCTTTAATAATTGTTTTCTCCTTTTGTTTCTCCATAATAATCTTTTAAACTATTTTTTATTTGACAAAACTTAAGTGATGGACTGATGAGTGAGAAGTTAATGGTATCGTTGAGTTAGCACGTGTATTTAAAAAAAATATTTTGTTTGAAAAAAATAAATAATTCAATGTAAATAATGTTATTTCTCCTCATTTAATTTGCATTTCCAAAAAAAAATATCTTTCTTATTTAGTGGTGAAACTAATAAAGATGTTAATAAAATTAATTCTCTAGAGACTTTGTTTCCCTTCAATTAAGGTTTGAATTTTTTTTAACGTTCTCAATGAAGATAAATAATCCTAAGAAAAATCTAACAGTAGTAGGAAGATAAATAATCCTAAGAAAAATCTAACAGTAGTAGGAAGATAATCTAAATGAAGGGAAACAATATTGTTTGTAATATAATATTGTCAATTTCATCTTCTCTAAGCTTTACAATTTAATATGAAAGACTTAAAAGAAATAGGGCAAACTCTAAATGAAGATAAACAATATTATTTACATTATATTAGTCATTTTTTTTCTTAAAAAGTATTTTTTAAATAAATATATATATGTTAAGTGTATTCAATAGTTGACTTAGTCACTTAACAAACAACTCATTATTTAAATATTTTCAATAAATAATAAAGATTAAAACACAAATTAAAAAAATACAAGGGACTAAATAAGAAACAAAATTAAAGATAAAAAAATATGTATAACAATTTATTAAAGACAACCAAAAATTGTGACAACCATATTCAATAATAATAATAATTCATCATTTAACATTTAACATATACAAGTAAATTGTATAGGCAAAAATCAATTTTTTTTTATCAAAACTAAAAACGAAAAAGAAATATTAGCAATCATATAGGCTAAATTCATAAATTATAAGGGATCAAAAAAGTTATTTAAACATGAAGGATTTTTAATAATAAAAAGGCATTGGTCGATTTGCAGAAAAAGTGATTTAATTTATTAAGTTATTAAAATACACCACTTTATTACATTTAATATGCTTTTATGTGTTAGTAAATTTACCTAGATTAAAATTACTTGAAGGTCTATTACAAGAGTAAATATTGATGTATGTCTGAAATCTTTAAATAACAACTATTAACAAATATAGTTAGGATAAAAATTTTATTTACTTCGTTTTGATAAAAAATATAGTGGAAAGAAATAGAGATAAAAAAGATATAAATATATATATTTTTACTGTTTATTTGAAAAAGGAAATAAAAATGAGAGAAGTTTTTTACGAAAAAATCGTTAAAAAATGTTTTTACCTAAAGTTGAATGGAACGAAAAGGAAATGAACTCTCACTTTTGACTTTTTTTTATTTAAAATAAAAAATATTTAATTTTTTGAAATAATAAAAAAATTATGTTAAAAAATCTATTCAATTATTAAAAAATGTTTTTATATAATTCAAATATTTCTTTGGATTATCTAAATAAGCGCAAATAATTTCTTTTTTTTTTCTATCCATAACATACTTTTGTATTTTATTTTTCTCCTATGCTTATCATTCATATATCATTTCTCTCTATTTTTTCTCTATTTCATTTCTCATTCATATAAAATATAACAGTCTTCAATTTTCTTACAACAGATAATTATAAAAATAATTAATAATTGAAACAATACTAATAACTCGATAAAATGTCACATTAGAATAATTTTAAAAGGTAGTGATGTATTATTTCCAATATGTCATATTTTTTTTGGTAAATAGTAAGAAGAACAAATGTTAACTTATTTTATTTTTAATATAATAAAAATTACATATTTAATATAAAAAAATAAATTTGTTAATTTTATTTGAATTCTAATAATTTTAATTGTGTTTTATTTTTAATAATTTTCAGTAATTTATTAAAAATAAAATTAAGGTTAATTTTTCTTTTAATAAACATAAGTAACAATTACTAAAAACTAAACATATATGTTCAATTACACTGTTAATAAAATTTAAATAAAACTAACGAGATTCAAATTCTTATATTAAGTCTGTATTTTTTTTATTATACTAAAAATAACGAAATATATCACTGTTTATTATATTGAATCAATTATTATTTTTTAATTCTTAACTTTGAGTTGATAAAATTAACTTTACTCTCAAATCAATTGATACAAGATGAAACACAGATATGTAATGGCATATCTTAAAAATTTAATATATTAATAATTATTTATGCATTTTTTCGTGAATTATAATATGACACTTAATTTTACTATTTTTTTATGTAGCTTAAGTAATCAAGAAAGGTGATTACACAAGTTTCATAAATTATTGTACATCTTTAATACTTATTTTCTTTTAATTAAATGTCAACTAGGTTTATTCTACTTTTGAAAGTAAAAACTTAACAACATAATATACTATAAATATAATATGTTTATTTACAAAATTAATTTATGATTAAACTATTTTCCACATAAGTGTTTTATTGAAAAAAAATATCTACATAAGACTTTTATCTAAGCCATCTTTTGTAGAATAATCTTCTTGCATTTTTTTTTGTCTTCCATGGAATTCTCTTCTTCAATTCCACTATCTCACTATATCTTCTCTTTTTTCTCTATCAAATATTTTGAAGATATGTTTTGAGGAGTTCTTTCATAAGAATTTTTAAAAGAAAAATATATAAACAATTATTTAAAAGTTAAAAGTTAAAATCCAAACCATAATGAAAAACTCATTATTTATTTTTTTCTTGCTGTAAAAAAAACTTCCACTTCCTTCTCCTTCACTTCATCTTTTGTCACCATTTCTGTATTGATTTAGGAGTTTGGTTCCTTATTTTTCTCTATTATTATCTATCTATAAAATCTGAATATCTGTATTACATCCCTTAATTCAGATTTGAACAAAATACAAATGATTTTCATTCTTCAAATATTTACATATTTGTTTTAATATCTCAATATCACAGTGCAATGATTGATCTACGCTTTGATGGTTCAAGATTGTATTTTTATTCATCATGCTATCTCGAAACACTTCAAAATTAAAGTATAATAATGTATCACTACAAGTTATTTACAATAAATCTATAATAAAATTTAAACTTTAATGGCTATATAATGAAAATATAAATTTAGGTTACATTCCCATTCTCCATTGTAAAAATTATGGAATTTACCAACATTTGATGTAATTGGATAATCATATATTATATATATATATATATAATTTTATTTTTTTTATAAAAAGTTTAATGTTAGGTGTACCGACCAGTTATCGGGCGTCGTTGACCACTGGTAATATTGGTGCCACGTAAGCAGGGTCCCACGAGCAGCGTGGGTCAGTATCTCACGAAGCACGTGCGCCAAGGAGCCAAAGAGTGGTCAGTCGCCAAGATGTATCGACGTGCCACTAGACAATGTGGAGAAGTGGACACCGGGACCCGAGTAATAGAATTGGGCCACAAGAGGTGGATCTCAGACCACACACCAGTTATGAGAAAGGGAGAAGCCTAGGTCACGAGAGTCCATGTGTGTAGAGTGAATGACGCGTTTAGGGCGTAACACAAGTATAGAGCCACTGGAAAGATATGACCTGTGAGGGTTGCATTCCAAAGATGAGTTGCATGCATGACACGTGAACAGCTAGGGCACTCCCAAAGGCGGGTGACCCTAGAGATCAGGTGCACGAGGAGGCACCCAGGTGGTCACCCTGTCAGAGGTTGCACTCCAGTTAGGGAACCCACGTGCTAGGTTATCTTAAAAGTAGGGTAACAACAGTGTTGGACCCACCCCATTAGAAAGTCCCATATTGAGTAAAGAGGAAACCCTGATTTCAGTCTATAAAAAGGAAAGCAACAAACTTAGCAAGGTACGCTATTCATTTGTGCTGCTTAACACACACAGTGACAGTTATACCGTTTTGGTGTTTCCTAGCCCTAAGATTGACTTGAGCGTCGGAGTGCAAACGGTCTCTAGGGTGTCCCTTGTCTTTGTGTTTTTAGGCATAAAGCACGTCAGAAGCGCAGAAGACGTATTTGGTCAACCGACATCACTATGTTAGTTGAGTTGACATCTCAACTATACTGAGACCTAAGTAACAACAATAATTTACTATATATTGTACATTTTAACTACAGTATAATTTATATATTTAGAAGTATTTTTTTATTATAAGTGATATTTATTTTTTGTAATCCAATATTGAAATTCGGTAATTAGTTTTCCTTCAGATTTATTTGTTATAAATATTTTTGAAATTCTGCAAGAACTTCCTTAAAATTTCTGGAACATTTTCTCACAAATTTATTTATCGCGTTCTATTTTTTAAACGATTTGACAAAAAAATATGTAAATAATTCCTTCAAAATTTCGTACAAGTTCATTTTATAGTTTTAATTACCTATAAAGATCTACAGAATAATCTGTAGCAATTTTATGGTTTTTCAAATTTTCTTTTAAAACTCTCGCATTACCTGCGAATTTTCCTTGAAACTCGTTTGAGTGACCTCGAGCTTTGTATCACGATTTAGGGTTTGGATCATGCTAAACACTTAGTATTGTATTATATATTTTTTTCCACTGTTTGTGTTTATCGCATAATTTCACCATTATTTCAGTTACCTACTATGACTCTGAGCTTTGGACCATAATCTCCACCGCTGTATCCGCCGTTTTAACGTTATCCGGCCGCCTCAGGTACCTCGAATGGTGCCCTCACCCCTAACACTGTGATTTAGCGTTTTATTCAAACTTCATTTTGTGCATTTTTCACTTGAACCACGTGAATCTTCTTTGTTTTATGCATTCTATTCGTCTATGCATTTTTAAATTTTTCAGATTACACATGCGAAGCTATTGGAATACTCAGATTCTCGTTTAGTAATTAGTTTAATTTAAGTAACTACCGAAAGGAGAACCAACGTTTATTACCACCTGGCTTGAATGTATGGCTGTCTTTCGGTGCTAATTAGGACTGTTTTAGGTTTCTATATGGTATCTTGTTGATAAATTCCTGTTTTTCTTTCTAATGATCCTCATGTGTTTTGAAAACCTCGTGTGTTTTTCTCTTAGCAGAATGATTGTGTCCTGTAGAAAAATAGTTTTCAAATTACTTTGATTTAATTTTTGCAGTCGATGATTCTTATTTGCGTTTGATATTTTTTGAGTTTCCTTGTTTGATGCCAGAGTAATACTGTATTCATTTGTCTGAATAGTTTTGTGTGAGGTCCATTTGTGAAGCACAAAAATTAAAGAGTAATGTGCAAGTTCATGCTTCTACACCAGCAGCAGCAGCTGGTTATCCAACAATTAAAACTCAAAATATAGTTTCAGTTATTTTCAACTGGCAGTACAAGTTCAACCAAGACAGGAACAAAAATAAGCTGAAGTGAAAAAACATAAACTATTTTTTTTGCGATGCTAGTTATAATCTTATAGGCAATTTACAATTGGGTTAAAAAAGGGTGAGGTGCAGTTTTTGTATTGATAGAGATTTTATATTCATTGGGTTGTTGTATCTGTGTGGCAATTAGCTAGCTTTATGACGTGTGAAAGATCCTTGACGAGTTCAATTCTTGGGCAGTATTAAAAATCATTTGCAAGGGCATTAACTGTCAACTGACGTTACAATCCTTCAAGATGATGATTGAGATACAGGCGGCCTAAGAAGGAGGACAAATAATTGTAGTAGTACAGGTTGATTCTGTGCACTAATCTAGACCCAAGAATCAGGATGAATAATTCTCTCTAAAATTGCTGTAGCTACAAAAGGAAAGAAAATATAAGAAGATCCTAAATCTAGTTGTACAAATCAGAATTGTGTGGTTTTAATTGATTTCCACTATCATTGACAGTTTATTATTCTTGTTGACAGACATGATCTATTTCCCAATTGTAGGATATTTCATCCAGGGCCATCTCTAGGCCATGTACATGTGTCTCCAAAGAATTCAGTCCACTTTGTGAGCTTCCAATAAATTTCTATTCAAATAAAGATGAGGGAATGGGTTAAAAATATAATATTTATTATTTGAGAAAAAATGTTTGCACGAATGTCTTATCAGATAAACTTTTAAGCAAGGTGGTGGGGAATTGCAGTTTTATTATATAACTCTAATGACAGCGTAAATGTCACAGCATAACTGTAGCCCTTAATACTTTGTTTATGCTTTTTATTTTATTCTTAGTTTTACACGAAATAGATGATGACTAGTGAATTAAGAGCACATGCATTGGGCATGTCCAAGATGATCCCTATTCTGAGCTAGGATCATTCTCCAGTTACTCCCTCCCTGGATATCTAAACAGTCCCCATTGGTATGAAGAGACGGGTAGATTCATCAGCAATGGCTGCTGTGACTCAAAGTCAGATTACGACAGCTGAGCTCAGGAATAAAGAAGAGTTTAGTTTAGTGCTTGGTTAGATAAAATTACTGTGAGTATCCATTTGGATCATCTATATTCAGGAATAGAAGAAATCAAAGCTTATTAATGGCTCAATCCAACCAGAATAACTACGATGATTCCTCCACCAATAATGGTGGTCCCCATCCTGACAATAAAACTGCAACCCACAGCCTATTCTACTCGCATCTCTAAGTTGGAATTCCCTTGGTTTGATGGTAAGAATATGAAAGAATGGTTGTATAAGTGCACCCAGTTCTTTTCTATGAATATGACACAACGGAAACTTCCAAGGTTCGTTTTGCCCTCTATTTACCTTAATGGGATTGCCCTACGGTGGCTTCTCAACTATATGCATTACAAATTTGATGTCTATCCTTCTTGGTCTCAATACATTGTTGATGTAGCTTAACGATTTGGTGAAGTTTATGATGGCCCACTCACTGCTCTAATTCAAGTGAAACACACAGCAAGATACTGGAATATGTGGATGATTTCGAGCTAGGCTTAACTTAGGTAACCTTTCTTCCTGAGTGCTCTCTGAGCATGTTCTTGGCTGGACTAGAACATGAAACCCATATGACGGTCAGGATGTTCAACCACTACACTATTGTTCATGCATCTCGCCTTGCGAAATTGCATGAAGCTGCCAAAGCTTCAATCAATGAGCATGGTGGCCTCAACCATGCGAATTTAAACATGGGGATGGTACATAATACAAGTGCAGTTTAAGTTTTTATATTAACCATAGCCTAAGAAATATGTTGATAATGAACCTACACATTTGGAGACCAATGCAAAATAGTACCAAAATTTGTCAAAATAAAGATTTTTGAGGTTTATTGACTAACCATTAATGGAGTTTTATAAAAGTGTCTTCTTGAATGGAATTGGGTCATGTCATATATAATTGATGGTTAAGTTTTTTCATTGTTTGATTTATATCACTTATCTTGCTTTTTAATTTCTAACATTTGAAAAAAACTTATCTTTCAGTAATTTTAGAGTTGAGCTGAAAATGGAAGAGCCTACACATCGAACATGGATGTATACTAGGCTTCTTCCTAGACAAAAGGGTTATACAACTGAATTTTTAGAAGGCGTCAAAAAGTTTATTGATTTTGCTTGTCGACAACCAAAGTATTTGAATGAAGGTGTAATAAGGTGTCCATGTAAGTTATGTAAAAATGAAAAGGACTTAGTCCCGGACAAAGTAAATGTTCACATTCTTGAGAAAGGGTTTGCACCAAAATATTGGTATTGGACTTTCCAAGGAGAGAAAGTTCCTCATATTAAAGATGATGCTGAAGTGAATTCTGTGTGTAAAAGTACACCTGAGTTGTCTGTTGCTTTAACAATGTTAAACATGTCACGAACTTGCTTCAATGATCAACCTCATCTCATGCAAACTCAATCTCAGCCTCAATCTATTCTATCTCGTACTCCACCTCAATCTCAATCTTATTCCACCCAACAAACTCAACCTCCAATCCAATCCCAATCTCATACCACTCAACCTACACAACCTCAACCTCAAAATCAATACGAACACGTCCCTACTCAAGTCCTCCGTATGGAAGAATATCCAAAGGTCAAGAAAGCCCTAATTTCTTCATCATGTGAAGTTAGTGGAGGCAAAAATGGAAACAAAATCATGATACTCCCAGAAGGGGATGGGTGAGTCCTTTTTTTCCTAGCATATGATGTGATTTTTTATTATTTGATTTTTAATCATTCATAATTTTTGTTCTTTTACATAGGTTTGATCAACATAAGCTGGTAGTAGGGACAATTGCTTCAATCATTCGTACTAACTTGGAGGAGGCAAAACCATCATGGAAACAATTATCTACAAGTCAAAGGGATTCGTGGTTTAATATATTTGAAGTAATCAAATTTCAAAATTTGATTAAAAGTATTCAATTTTTGCATCATTTTAATTATGTGTCTAATCTTATAATTTTTTCATTTTTGTCAAAACCAATATAGTCAAAGTTCACATGGCCACCTCAATATAAGGACATGGTGCGACGCAACTTGGAGAAGAGGGGTTCAGCTAAAATGACTCAATTAATGCAAGATGTTCGAAAAAATTTAAATCAAAAGCCAACTTGGATGGAAAATGGTGTCTGGGCACAATTGAAGGCACATTGGGGGTCCTCAAATTTTAAACAAAAGTCTGAAATAAATAAAAGAAATCGTGAGTCTATGGATGGTGCATCTCTTCACACTGGAGGATCCATTCCTCATCGTTTGCATTGGAAGAGAATGGTATTATTAATTGACCTTATATTTTATTTTGTAGGTTTCAAAATTAATGATATTTAGTTTTGTTTTATCATTTATTACAGAAAGAGGCAAAAGGGACAGATCCATCACTGTCCGAGTTTTATTTTCGTACTCACCGAAGGAAAAAAGATCAAAGTTGGGTGGGTCCCCATGCTGAATCTGCTTATGTAAGTTTGATACTAATGAATGATTTGAGACATATATTTCTTTGTTTATTTGATTGTAATATGAAGTTATGTAATGCAAAAATTGCCTAATATCAATGTGATACTTTAGAGATAATGTATGAGAAAAATATTCATATATATATAGATAGATAGATAAGTGGCTTACAACAAAAGCTTAAGGAAAGAGAAAGAAAAAAGCCCCCTATGATACTAGGTTATAAATAGATACAACATTGAACAACTATAAATGGAATTGTCAAGGATTTTGTCAAAAATGCTTGCATGTTGATCATTGCAGCCGCCAAACCTAGTGCAAATTCCCTTAGACAAGAACTTTTTTTAACAAAATGACTGTAAATTTTTAAGCATTTTGTCCTCTCATGAAACATAGGGTTGGAAGAAATGTGAAGAGTTGCTAGAATATCACAATACATCCTCATTTGTTTCACAAAATCACAATTCTTGGAGAAATTGTTTTATCCAAGTTCACAAGTAAGTGATTTCATTGCCCTATATTCCCCTTCAACACTTAATCGAACAACTACATTTTTGTTTCTTGTTTTTCCAAGAAATAATATTCCCTCCAATGAAAACACAATATCTAGTAGTGGGAACATTTCAGTGATCAATGTGAAGAACCTACATAAACTGACCAACCACACCAATTGCAAAAGATAGGTCAAGCCTAAGATGAATAAGTTTTCCTACAAGTCTATTCTATCTCTCTAGATCTTAGAAGGACTAACTTTGTTTTGCTATTAATTTCTAATTTGGATCCATGGGGTTATTTGCCGGTCTACAATCCATCATTCATGTTTCTTTGAAGACATCTACTACATATTTTCTTTGAGAATTCACAATACCTTCTTTTGATTGAGCTACTTCAATGCCTAGGACATATTTGAGATACCCAAGATCTTTGGTTTGAAAGCGTTTGCCCAAATGTTGCTTTAGCTAAACAATTTTGGTAGCATCATTTCATGTAATAACTATATCATTAGCATACACAATTAGATAAACATATTTTCCATGAGATGTATGGCGATAAAAGATTGAATGATCTATCTCACTGCGTTTTAGCCCAAAAATTTAAACAATACGGCTAAACTTTCCAAACTAAGCACATGGAGACTACTTGAGACTATTTTAGTCTACAATCTAACCCAAACTCTTCCTAAGCAACAAAACCAGGAGGTTACTCCATGTAGATGTCATGTTTCAAATCACCATGAAGGAAAACATTCTTAATATTCCGTTGATGAAAAGGCTAATGGCGAAGAGTTGCCATAGCAAAGAAGAGACAAATAGTAGTCATTTTGGCTATAGGAGAAAAAGTATTATTGTAATCCATATCATATATCTAAGTATATCCTTTGACCGCCAACTAAGCTTTAAGGTGTCAACCTTACCATTTGACCCAACTTTAATGACGTACACCCATCTAACCAATAGTCTTCTGCTTGGGTGGTAAAGGAACTAAGTCTCGTATATTTAAGAGTTTGACTTTCATTAATCATAGCTTGTTTCCATCTAGGATTATCAAGTGTTTCAATTACATTTTTTTTGTAATGGTAATAGAAGACATGGAGGAAATAAATGAGAAATAGAAAAGGGGTAACATATGAATGATAGTTTAGAAAATTGTAAATAGGATGAGAATTACATGTAGAGTCAGTACTTTCTCCAAGAGCAATGTACCAACTAGAATTTTCATTATAAAAAAGAAGTGATAATGGTAAAGGACTTGATGAACAAGACCCACCATGTAATATTGAATCAATCACTTGTGATTTGTCTTGTTTGTAGTTTGTCTAGACTTGGAGACAAGTCGTGTACAAAATACACGCAACTAAATACATGAGGAGTAGATGTTCATTTGGAAACATTAGAATAAGGATGATCGTTCATTAAATAAAGCCAAATACATCTAAAATATTCATCGATGAAGGTACAAAATATTGAAACCCAAAAGATGTAACACGAATTTGTCCCTAAATGTTAGAGTGAATGATAGAAAAAAACCGATTTACATCTTGATTCATTTTGCTTAGGAAAAGAGGGTTTGATATGTTTTCCAACTTGACACGACTTACTTCAAGACTTGAATGTTTACTAAGTTCAAGAACAATTTCTTTTAATTTTGACAAGTGTGGAATACCCAAGCAATCATGCAAAAGTTTAGGGGAAAGGGAGGCTAGTCAAGACTCAAATGATTTGGTTCCAAAATAGTACAATCCTCTACTTCTAATCATATGATTAGAACCTTGACAAGCACTTTAATCAATTCTCCATAGATTTTGACTCAAATACTTAGTTTCATGCTGGAGATGTCCAGTCTTCAATGTGAGAGGGTATATTGGAGAGTCCAAAATCGATTGGAGATATGGCTAAATTATAATGTATGGGTGCAAACTTTTCCTAATAAACCGATTTTGTAGGTTGAGTTAGACTCAAAGTCCATTTTCTAAGATTTTCGTTTAACTATTTTGTATTTGGAAATATTTGTTGTCTTGTTAGGAAAGTCATGCATAGAGTAACACTTGTCTTGAGTATGAGCTATTCTTTTACAATAAGAGCATTGAGAATGTTCTTCGTCATCATGTCCTCTATTGCCACGACCTCCCCTTCCACAAGTAGACCACCATGGCATAAGCTTTAGCGGACTTGTGAGGAATTCTACTTTTAAAAGTTGGAACACGGAGGGGACATAGTTGTTAAGTTCTCCATACTGGTTATGATTTGATCCCAAATATGAACAAAATCTAGATTCATTGGACGAAAACCATGATCATATAACTTGCCCAACTTCTGTTGGAGGTCTTCCATGAGTAAGCTTCTAAGAATAAATTTAGTCCTTAGTAGCTATTTACCTTCAACAGTTTAAGATTGCCATGATGAAGTACATGGAAGTCTAGCTTCTTCCATTGTTCAACGCTTGATTATATTTCACTGTCGTATTTTCCAAGTAAAGTTTTACCATTAAGTTTTTTGAAGTAATTGTTGGAGACCCAGAAAATGAGTAGGTAGGTCCAACAAATAGACTTTCCATAGATCTAGCAAAAACAAAAAAAATAACTTAGAAAAAGGAGAAGTTGCCTAGGGGGTCAAGAGAAAATATACGTGAACAGTGTCAGAAAGGTAAGGTGAGGGTGGAACCATGACATAAGAAGCTGACAAAACTGATGGAGGTGGCACAATGTTGTTCTAGTGACAGAAAGGCAGTGTGTGGGCTGCATGCGCCTGACTAAGCCGCATAGAGAAGCAGCGCATGGGGGAGAACCAACTTGCATGATCGATCTGGTTGGGCATTGCTTGGAAAGATGCTTCATATCCAGTGGTTGTTGAAAAAAAACGATGACAAACGGTGCCCAAAGACTTTTAGTGGCAATAGAAAACGCTCCCTCCCTAGACAAGACAGGCAAAGCAGGAAAGACCACTTTGATAGATAGCAACTTAAAAGATAGTGTATGAGAATAAGAGTTTGATAGAAATCTAAGGATTCAGATTCATGTATAATTAAGGATCAATGACTTACAATAGAAGATTAAGGAGAGAGAAAGAAAAACCCTAAGATACTAGGTTATAGACATTTGGTTAGAAAATAATATAACCTATTCTAACATTGGTAATTCTTCTGTGTTGTTTAGAAATTAAGCAATTGTCAGAATAAGGTGCACCAATAAAAATATTAATGATAATAAATTGAATATTATTAAAATAGCATTCATTAAAATAGTATTATTACATAAATAAGGTGCTTCCATAGTTTAACCGTCTTGCCAGGAAAATTAATATTGGGACCATCCAAGATGGCTCCATATGAATGTGCACCGCTGGGTGTGTTAACTGTTAGCCCTTTTTATCAATTTATCTTGTTTGTGAATATACCTATATTATTATTTTACTAATTGATCTGAAATGATGGTATTTTTACTCATGCTAATATGTTTCTTATGATGTAGGATAAATTTGTAAAGAAGAAGTTTGAGTTGTCTTCTATGGCTTCAAAAGTTATTTCGGGGGAGGATGTTGCTGATTCTCAACCATCTAAAGATCACATGCCATCTGACTTCGATGTTTGGGTCGATTCAGTTGGAAAGAAAAAAGGGAGGATCTTTGGGCTTGGATCCATAGGCAAAACATTATTTACATCCTCAAGTCCACCAATGAATCTTTCCGCCAATTCAGAGGAGGTTGATATTTTAAGAAATCGAATTCAAGAATTAAATGAATCTCTACAAAGACGAGAGCAGGAGAAGCTAAATATGAGACAGGAGTTGACTCAAACCAAAAACCAAGGATCCGTAAGCAAAACATTATTAACATCCCCTAGTCAACCAGTGAAGGTTTCTGCATATTCAGAGGAGATTGATGAATTAAGAAATCAGATTAAGGCATTAAATGAATCTTTACGTAGACAAGAACAAGAGAAACTAGAAATGAAACAGGAGTTAATTCAGACCAAAAAACAAGTATTGGCTTTAATGCTGCACTTAGGATTTGTTGGTTCTTCAACAGGTCCATCTTCATCACCTCAACACAGCAGTGTAAATGAGGACAGTGGCAGTGACACTGTTAGTGATCATATCCAATAGGTTATATTTGATATCTGGCTACATTCTCTTAAGGTGTGTTGCCTTATCATACTTTATTTTATTGGTATAATTTGTTTATTTATTATGAAAGAAATGGTTCGGCAACAGGTCCACTATCTTCATCACCTCAACACGGCAGTATAAATGAGGACAGTGGTAGTGACACCGTTAGTTACCATATCCAATAGGGTTATATTTGATATCTTGCTACATTCTCTTTAGGTGTGTTGCCATATCATACTTTGTTTTATTGGGATAATTTATTTATTTATTTTGAAAGAAATGTTGCCTTATCTAGTTTGTTTGCAATTTCTTGAGTTTTTTTCTTTTATTATAATGCAGGTCATGGTCTACTCAGAACCATAGTCTACTTCCGCTTGTTGCTGGACAATGTAAAAACGTTTACTTTTCCCCTACTTCTTTCTTTTATCTTTGTTCATTGACGTGAGCACTTTTTCAGACTCTCATTAGATTCATTCTTTAGTATGACAGTAGACCTTGGGCTGAATGACGAGATAGGATCTCAAGTGGATTTTTTTGTCGCCGAAATTGAGTATTCGAATTGGATCATTTCTCTTTGTGCAGAGGACTCCTGCTTTTGCTACCAAATTCTCATTCCTAATTCAACAATTTTCTCTTTTCTCTCTTTTGTTACTTTCTCTTCAACACATTGTCTCCTTTTGATGGTGCCTTTTAGATTACTCTTTAACTTATCATATGCGGATACAAATGTGAATTTGGCCTTTCCAAGCCTGTATCTCGTTCAATATTGGGAAATGATACTCAAACTTTTATTTGTTTTGTATGTTGATAAGATGCTCAATGGAAAGAAGTTTCTGTATATTTTGACTAAAAGTTTAAGATATGCTATGAAAGCTTTTTGTCTGTGTATGCTTTAGGTGATTTGGGAGGGAGAGATTGAAAAAGGATATTGGCTATTTTCATTGTTTCGAAGAGAATTAAGAAGGATTTGTAATGAAAATCCGCTGTCCCACAAACATTTCCTTCTACATTAATAGTGATTTCAGGTGGACAACAAAATATTTTCATAATATTTTTCATTCATTTTCCTCTATTTTCTTGCACAACCGAACAAAGGAATGAAAATAAATCATCTTATAATGTTTCCTTTATAATTTTATCCATCCCAACAATGCAAAATTTCAAAATCATGGTCACTTCAATTAAAATCATTTATATTTTCTTTAATTCTTCTATGTTTTATTCCATCCAAAATGTAAAGATATTTTTAGTTTAAAAAAAAGGTCGGTTATACAAAGATCAAACAAGAATGTGTGAATATTATGGGCCTTTGTTATTACTCAAGATGAATAGTCAAGTTGGTCTTCAAAAGGACTCTTTCTTCCTACACCTCCATACCTTCTTCTGCCACCCCCATACTAAATGTAAAAATACCGTTTTCTCCTTTTTTGTGCCACCTCCATACATAATCCGGAAGCTGTTTTTGAATCCGGAAGTGTTCTTGAGATTTATAAAATCCGGAACTCTTTTTTGCATTTGAAATAAGCCTATGGATTATGTAATCCGAATATATTATGGATTACATAATCCAGAAGTCAATCTCATATTTAGAAAAGACTTCCGGATTATGTAATCCGGAAGCTAATCACTCTTCTGAAAAAAAGACTTCTGGATTACATAATCTGTAAGCTAATTTTATGTATAGAAAAGACTTCCGGATTATGTAATCCAGAAGCTAATCACAAAAGGCTTCTGGATTACATAATCCAGAAGCTAATTCTGGATCTAGAAAAAGACTTTCGGATTATGTAATCCAGAATATTAATAAAAGATATTTTTTGAATATAAAAAATATATGGAAGTGGTACAAGAAGATATGGAGGTGCAGGAAGAAGCAGCCCTTCAAAAGTATTAGTCATTATTTGTTTCTTCAGAAAAGTTCATTCTTTTAGTATCCATTTGGTTGGGAACTATTTGAATGCTACAATTAAAAAATACATTTTAAATTATATAACCTGAAAATATATTATATATTGTAAAATCTAAAATTTAAAAATGTATTTCATATTGTATAACCTGAAACTATAGTGATATTATGGAGATATTTTTATAAAGAAAATACAGATACTAATGTTATAAGATTTTACATTTTTAAAGGCTCAAATAATGGGTTTGCCTGGTAGTTAACAAGGGAAAATTGGTGTTCAAGATTGAGTATTTAATCAAGATATGGAATGTTAATATAAGATTGTCTTAAATATAATTTGAAACATTGTTGAAATAGATTTGGTATGTTAATATAATAATGGAGGTTCATTATTTCTATACTTGTACATAAAGAATATATTATAAGTTTTATGCTTAATGCTTAATCGTTATTATATATTAAATTATATAGAGAAGTGATCCCATTATTCAAAGAATAACTTTAAAAAATACTTCTCAATGAAAATAATTTAAATTTATTCTTTTAAAAACTTCATCTTTTTTATTTATTTATTTATATTATATTATATATTATATATATATATATATGCATTGTTAATATTAAAATATAACGTTAAATGAAATTTTTAAAAGTTAGATGATTCTTTAAGTTATCATGCAATTTCAGACCTAATTATCTACGTGTATTCATATTATGTGAAATACCTCCTTTTTATTATCGTTTAATAATTACTTTCTCACAATATTTTTTTTTATGGTGAGAAAAAAAATCACCCTTTATTTATTTTTTAAAATGCAAACTGGCGTAATATTCAATTTCTATTTTTTTATGATTATAAGTATTTTAATAGATTTATCAATTACTTTGATATTTTCTTTATAAATACGTGTTAGTAAATATGAGTATAAAGACTTAAAATATAGATAAATAATTATGAATATTAATATATTTTTAAAAACTGTTAAATTTCTTCGTAAATGTATTTTGTAAAAAAAATGTTAAAAACGTTAATGTTGTTTTCACACAAAACAAATTTTGTTATGAAAAAAAGAAAAAAAAAAAAAAAGGTTCCATGAATTTTTTCTTAAATTTAAGGTATTAATCATATTTTTTCAAAATTATATTCAAATTTACAGATTTTATTTATGAAAGAACTATTTTTTTTTCAATTTAAAATAAATGTTTAGGAATGATAAAGGATAGCATTTTTAATTCTGTCTAGAAATATAAATTAGAAATGAAACACTATTTAATTATTCATTTTTAAAATTCGTTATCCTCTCTAAACTTTTATCATCTAAAACTCTTTATTTTTTTTAATTTTTATTATTTCTTATCACTTTTTCAATGATGCTAAAATAACATTTATTTCCAAGTAAAGACTTTGTCATCAATTCACAATTTAAATATTATTTTATTTAATTAATAAATTATATTTCTGATAATAAGATATATTTTTGTGATTAATAAAAAATATAAAACAATTCTTAGATAGTATGCTTGATGTATAATTATACATGTATGTTATTAATTATTATATATTTAATTGAATAGTTACTTTATTTAATATTTTGTTGTGTTTAATAATTTTATTATGATCATATCATACGAAGTGTAGGGAGCTTACAACAAAATAGAAAAAAATGTGGATAAAACACATTAAGAAAAAATTGCATATTTAAATTATGTAAGTTTCTTACAAAAAAAACGTTGATATAAAAGCAATAGGAAAACGATTTTGAAAAATATAAAATAAATAAATTCAATGAAATAGGTAACGAATAACCAAAAGTTATAAAAAAAATCATAAAATTGCCTATTAAAATAATAATAATAATAAAGAAAATGATTAAAAATTACTTTTATGTACACTTGGAATGAGTACAAAATTAATTTAAATTTATACTTTTATTAATAATCGAGGAATAAATAGCTTCAAATAATATTTAATAATATAATAAAAAAAATGCTAGCAATGTTAACTGCCCTTTTAAAGATATTTTTTACTATTGATAATTAAAATAATTGTACATTTTGATTTGAAGAAAATGTGTTAAAAGTATATTAGATAATGTACTGATGTTATTTTATTTTGTGTCCGAAAGGTAAAAAGAGAATAGAAAAAGTATGAAAAGAAATTATTAGGGTCCAGGAAAGAATGATTGTGAGTGAAAATTCTTTCCATGGTTTGAAAGGTGCCAATTGCAGGAACAAAGCATGGAACAATAATATCCTATTTACTGTTATTACTAAACTCTTCACTATGTACACGAGCATGCAGCCAAAACATTGAAAAACCCAGTTTCATGGCCTAATGCTCTAGTACAGGTTTCCAACGCGTTTCTGTGAAGGATATATCTCCACTCAGAACGGAGCCAATGAAACTTTCTACTTCCTCCATTGTCATTTCACCCCTAAATACACTGAACTTTCCTCTACGAGGTTTGTAAGCAATCAACAACTTATTTGATGATTTATAACCTGTTTTCTCAAATGCATTTAGAAATGACTGTTGCTTTGCAGCATCTAAAAGGGCATAAGAAATGGAGTCCCTAGAGCTGCTGCTTCCACCATTTGGTCGTCTTGACAAAGATTTTTGGGAGACCTGAAAATTTGCACAGTGCTTCTTTTCAGAAAGGAAAAAACTACATAACCCCATTAAACTAGTAAGTGAATGAAAAATGTATTCTTACCAAAGAGAGGATTGATTCTAGCTTTTCTCTGGCTTTGGAAGATCTGAAGGCACCAATTATGCAGACAGGAGCTCTCGCACCACAGAGAGCCTCAAAGTTTGATTGAGAAAGCAATGGTATGCGTCCGTCGTCTGGATCAGTTTGTGCCTTCTTGGCCTGACCTGATGCTTGCTTTTTACTTGATTCTTCAAAATTATCAAGTATTTTACTAAGACCGAGAATTGCCGATTTTAAATCTTTTACAGAAATCCCAGTTTTCAGAACACGTTTTTCTCCATTAGGTAGCCAACCTACAATCGATGGAAGTGCATCAACTCCTAGATTTTTTACTCTTGGATCAGAAACATCATGCACCTACAAATCATTCAATATATACGTTAAATCTTAACATTCAAAGTATATATGACTTCTCCCAATAGGTAAAGAAGGAAATAAACAGAGTAAAATAATGTGCTTCACGTCCAGCATTGACACACCTCTGCATCACTGAGAGTAATGCGTTTGTGATACAAGCCACTAAGAACACGCCAAATTACTGGAGTGTCCTTCTTAGTGGAGAGAAGCAGCACCCTAGGCAACTTTGCCGTAGTGCCGAATTGGTCAAGACTATTCAAGTTGGTTCGCTTGGAAAACCTTGGCAAGTGTTCTTGAATGAAAGCCTTCAAATTCTTAGCAGCCAAGTGTCCACTGTACTCCACCAAAGAACCAATTCCATTCTCCTTGTATGAAAAAACAAAAATTCTAGGAGCTTTGTGTGGATATATGCCAAGCTCTTTACAGAATGAGACTTCCTTATCACAGTTAATGCTTCCAGCCTGTCACACAAAAGAGAGAGATAAGCCATGCTAACTCCAAAAAATCAATAAAATAGAATCATGGCTAAACGTGATTTTAGACCTCCAAAAGTTTTTCGTGTTAATTTGAATCAGCATCATCATCACTGATTACGTGACGTACACTTAGATATGTCATCTGAAAATTATTGTCGACTTAAAATGTGCATATAGGCGTGTCATGCTAACACTGTGAGGTGATTCCAATCATTTTCAAAAGTTCTAAAATTAATGAGGAACAAAACTGACGAATATTTCTTAAACTGAAACCAAACATATTCATGTTTGCAAGTACCAAAAACATATCTAAGCCAATTAAAAGTTAAGTGAGAACCTTCACAGCTCCCTGTAATGAACTGGCAACCTCCTCTATAGTGGATTCAAAGTATTGGACATGCTTCGATGCACTCGTAGGTCTATAAGACAACAAAATCCAAGTCATCCCTGCATTTTCTATCTCTTTCTTGTAGATATGTGAATTTATTGATGTAAGACGTTGGGGAGAAACTGAGGACGCCCGTTCAGTATTAGCTGAACTGCCAAAACCACCAAACATACTCCCACCACCTCCACCACCAAACATATTCCCACCACCTCCACCACCAAAAATACTGCCAAAAATATTATCCAAGCCAATCCCAAAAGAATTTGAACCACCCGAGCCGCCAGAGGAAAAGGAGAATGACTTAGATCCTCCCTGCCAGTCACCCCCTGTAAAATAAGTATATCCACCCCTACCTCCAGGATGGCCACCTTGAAATCCAGGATGGCCGCCACCTTGAAATCCAGGATGGCCACCTTGAAATCCAGGATTGTCATTTAAATCTCCATACATGTCATATTTCTTTCTCTTCTCTTCATCGGATAAAATTTCATACGCTGTTAAAAGAAGGAAAGACGCACATGAGAATCCTCAAACAAGGTAAATGTAGAAAGCAAGCACAAAAACAGCTTGTCATTACTTATATATTGATTATAGTATCAACTCTTTGTTCCAGTAAATATGAGCTCGTGTGTGTGCATGTCAACCGAGTAAATGTGTGAAAGGAGCAAAATTCTATACCATTATTGATCTGAGAAAACTTCTCTTGCGCACTCTTGGCTTTGTTCTTGTCAGGGTGATACTGGAGAGATAGCCTGAAAAACAAAATAAGAGCCGTGTCAATATGTAAAATCAGTTATAAGACCAAATCGAAATGATGAAATGTAACAAACAAGAGCATCAAATATACATACTTGTGGAAAGCCTTCTGAATTTCCCGCTGACTTGCATTTTTATCAACCCCAAGAACCTGAAAAATTGAAGCGGGTACTATCAGGTCATGCTCTCAAAATTAAACAAATACATAAAAGAAAATCATCTTTTCTTTCTCCATCTCGATTTTTTATCAATGAAAACTTGAAACATATAACACAAAACTCGTTTTTCTCATTC